>NC_134268.1:81817673-82459617 GCF_031893055.1 Leptodactylus fuscus
TCCTTCAATATGCCAAACAGCACAGACACAAGCCTCAAAACTTCTGGAACAAGGTAATTTGGTGTGATGAGACAAAAATCAAACTTTTTTTGGCCACAACCATAAATAATCAATTTGGAGAGGTGTCAACAAGGTCTATGATGAAATGAACACCATTCATACTGTAAAGCACACAGGTGGATCATTGATGACGTGGGGATGTGTGAGCTTCAAAGGCACAGAAAACTTGGTCAAAGTTGAAGGAAAGATGAATGCAGTATGTTATCAGCAAATACTGGAGGCAAATTTGGACTCAACAGCCAGGAAAGCTGCACATTGGATGTTCTTGGATGGATCCAACATGACAATGATCCAAAACACAAGGCCAAGTCGACCTGTCATTGGCTACAGCAGAAGAAAGTGAAGGTTCTGGAATGGTCATCTCAGTCTCCTGACCTCAATATCATTGAGCCACTCTGGGGAGATCTCAAGCACACAGTACATACAAGAAAGTCCAGAAGTTTATAGGAAGTGGAGACTTTTTGCCAAGAAGAATGGGCAGCTTTACCATCTGAGAAAATAACGAGCCTCATCCCATCCACAACTACCACAAAAGACTTGAAGCTGTAATTGATGTTAGAGGAAGCAATATACGGTATTAAGGACTGGGGTATGTGAACTTTGGACCAGGGTCATTTTGATATTTTTGGTTGTCATTATGATTTAAAAAGAGAAAACACAGAAGTTTGACAATAAATGGCTTCAACCAACCACTAACCATGAGCAGCGCCGCACCTCTCATGAGGCGACTTGAAGCAACCGCTTCAGGCGGCGCTATGCCAGGGCCCCGGGGAGGGTGGCATTTTTGCTGACCTAAGCCAGTCCAGGACAAGCTGTCCTGGACTGGCTTAGGGTCACCATCTCGGCAGCACAGCACAGGAAGCGAGCGGTGGATTAAGGAGGCCCTGTGGACGCAGCGCTGCTCCAGCGGCCTCTCCTCACGCTTAGCAGAGAGTAGGTCCTCTCCCTGCCTGCTCTCTGCCTGCTAATGCCACCCCCTTCACCCCGCCCCCTCCGCTCCACCACACCCCCTCCATTCCGGGGGGGGGGGCTTTCTTTCGTCTGCCTCAGGCAGCAAAAAAGCTAGGTTCACCCCTGACCATGAGTGGAGAAAAAGTTTTTGTGTTATCATTCATATTCTCTGAAAACAGGCCAAAAAAACAAATCTGCCGGGGTATGTAAACTTTTGAGCACAACTGCATATTAACTAAAAAAAATAATATGGAGACTCAAATTCATTAATGTTTTAAAATTTTGGAACTTTGTAAAGCTACTAAAAAGAAAAAAATCTATACAATTTTTGTATCAACACAATTGTACTGGACTGCAGAATACAGGTAAGGCCTCGTTCACATCTGCGTCGGTAATCTGTTTAGGGGAGTCCGTATGGGGACCCCCGAACGGATTACCAAACACAGATGTGAATCAAGGGTAACATGTCAGTTTTGCTAACAGGTGAATGCCATAAAAACAAAACCAATTAGAATATGGCACAAAGGCATTTTTTAATTCCTCCCTATTCTGATTTTTTCCCCAGGTTTTCCAGTACATTATATGAAACATTAAATGGTACCATAACGCAAATAAGCCCTCATATGACTCCATGAATGGGAAAATAAAAAAGTTGTAGTTTTAGAAAGGCAGGGAGTAAAAAAACAAAAATGTAAAAATGAAAAAATGGCTACAGCGGGAAGGGGTTAAATTGCTCAAAGGAGTAACATTTTATGCAGTCAAAGATTTCTCCAGTACAATGCTTTTTACGTTCTGCATGTTCTTATCCCATCAATAATTTTGTCAACGTTCAAGTAAAAATACATGACATTACAAAGACATGACAAATACTGCCTTACCTTAATTCTGTTTTTCATACCCTAGTTGTGTTGTATTCAGTTTCATGTTTGTTTAGAGACCCAATGAGGCAGAACCTGGAATGTTATGGCTAGTTCATTCAATGTGTTTGCATAAAACAGATTACGTTCAGATAATGACCATAAATAACACATTACACAATACAAGAAACACACGGGCATGCAAAACACACTAAAACAAGAGAAGAAGATTTGAAAGATATTAGTGATTTTAATGTGCAAAGAAAGCATGTAGTGCATGTAAACAAACACATAAGCACAAGTATGCATGCGCTACAAACACAGATAAACATACACTTAGTGCTAGAACATCCAATGATTTTATGGAGCGGTTATTTTACCCTGACAATATGTATACAAATCTTATTCACAGTCATTCAGTATGCACTACATATAAAAAGTTTTTTTAATTTTTTTTTTCCTTTGATTTTTTTTTATTATTAAAATGTTCTGCTAGATTTCTTACTGATTCATAAAACAGAACCACATATCATATCTAGTAATGCTTAATCCACAGTAGCGTTTATAAGAACTGGATAGAACTAAAATTCCGATCGTTTCATACATACTGTATATGTTAATGTAATATTGCATGCATGTAGTAGCATGACATATTTCAAGATAGTAAAAAGTGCAATCTGGAAATAGAAATAGAAGCATTCACTGAAGAAGAAGGGTTAGTAAGAGTTGTACGAGCTACGGATGCATTGTCGTTTAGGATTCTTATTGATCAATGAATTAATTTATAATTCTTTAAATGAGATGGAAAAAAAATGTTTGATAATTCATAATTTCAGAAATGGGTGTGCACTCATTCTACAATTTTTTTTTTTACATTATCTAAAATTTTTAAAAAATTACAAAAAATCATAAGATAATGAAGTGAATGATGAAACATAAAAAATATGAAAGGAAATATCTGGAGGAACGAGCAAGTCCTTAAGTAAATGTCTTCATCAAAAATTTATTGATACTGACCGCTGGACAGATTTGTCATGTCTGGATAGCCTGTGGCTTGTAGTGGGCACCTCTTCGATTTCATCAATGTCACATGTGTCAGTGGCATCCTGTGAATAGCTATGCTTCATTACCAGGATGTTTCTTCTATTCATAGGCTGTAGATTGGGTTTAGCAGGCTGGTTTGGTGTGTCTGTTAGTATGGGTGCTTCCCTTGTACTAAGGTTACTACGGCTGCCCTTAGTGCTTGACAGTTGTGATCCACAGTGATGGTCATGAATGCATTTTGAAGATGATCTCCGTAATTTATGGTAATTTTCAAAATCATCTGCAACATCAGCAATGTCTGCTGCAGCTCCTGAACCTCTAAGAGTGCATAATTCATAATGGGGAGGCTCAAACACCTCCTGAAATACTGTTTGATCAAAGTCTGCCTTCCTTTGGATGAACTTTTTACGAGGTTGTTTGATTTGTACTATTACAGAGATAATAATGAGGATGATAACAATGCAAGAAGAGACCCCTATAACTGTTCCACTGGTGTTTGTAAGCTGGTCCAAAAGGTTGGATTTTCTTTTTTCTGTAGGATAAGAACATTGAAGATATGTTATAGGCAATGAAAACAAAATGTTATGATTATCAATCGCGTAAATTGAGAGCTGCATGCCAACTCTATACACAGTACTCCATGACTGTTACAGGAAAATGGTGATTGATTCTGTAGTAGGGCATTGTCGTGAATACGGAGAACAACCCTGTCGTGGAAGTACAATAGCTGGTTCTGAAATGTTCAGGCCTTTGTAATGGTGTCACAGTAATGAACAATGCAATGTAATATAGCTGTCACTTTCAGTTGGTATCTGTGGCTGCTATTATAGAAGAAATTGCAATATTCTAGCTAGGTCTGACATATTAATAAAATGATCATAACTTAAAAAAGACAGATGGAAACTGATGGTTTGGCATCAACTTGTGTCCACCAAAAATAATGCATGTAGAAATCTCACATATTCCAGTAATTCCATAAAATTGTAGGTACTAAACTTCACCTATCACTAGAACAGAGATATCATGTCAATAACTACGAGGAGTTTAGCTGCAGTTAAGCGTGTATGGTGTCAATGTTTTTAAAGGTCCTATGACTGGCAAAGTAAAGCACTATACGCTACTACAGTATCTCCATCAGTCCTATGTACATTTAATTACATAGCAGGGTGCATGCTTGACTGCTGTGCCATCATAATTCCTCCCCACCACGCTCTTGTGGTGATGAGGAGTTTGGAACATAGGAACCCCATTCATATTATTGGTGACATCTGAGCAGTCAGACACTGATCACATATCCTATCATAGGTGTCTGTCTTGGTAAACTTGGAAAGCGTGTAAGGAAAAAAAAAACTAGCAACATGGAGGACTTGCTAGTAGTTTGCTTCAGTTTATCATAAGGTGTGGACCTATACTATATTGTCAGCCCAATACAAACCTGGCCCAGGTGCCTTCACCAACATTAATCCAGCTCTGTCAGTTTACAGTAAATCATTTCCCAACATCTAGCGTAATAATATGACGGATGTTGGTTATTTAAATATGGTGATCGCACAGGAGCTGAGGGGCAACCATAGCCACTGGGTCTCCACTGTATTAACCCCACAATTAATGACATTAAACCCTCCCCATCCCACGGCAATGACATCAATTTCCCTACGGCGAGTGGGCACTTGAAACAAGATCTGGGGGTAGTGATCCATTCAAATGCCAGCCAAGAGCCTATTGACTCGCAGGCTTGTCACCCACTGACTTCTATTACAGAGTGTGCTCTGCATCCTGTAATAGAAGTGCTGGTATTTTTAAATGCATTGCAGATATAGAAGAAGAGGCCACTGTGGAGATCGCTGCCCGATACGTGTCCAGCTGTCACCAAACAAGAGGAAGATGAGACTCCACGGACTGTTATATTTATCCCCCCCCCCCATATCCACCACTCACCCACCCGAATCCAACTCCCCCCCAACTCTACTAGCTTTGGCAATGCCAAATATCTATTCGGACGTGCCAATAAAGCTTGTTTGATTTGATTTGATATACTGATAGAAAAAAGCCCATAAGTAAGAAACAGCGCAAATGCAGTTTCTTTCCAATTCTGTCCAATTCTGAATCTTTTTTTCCAGCTTTTAGTGCATAATTTAGAATATTAAATGATACCATTACGAAGTACAATTTGTCCCGCAATCATTAAACCCTCCTACGGCTCTGTAAATGGAAAAATAAAAAATGTATGCTGTTTGGAGCACCAGGAGTCGAAAACGAAAATTGAAAAATGCTTGCGGTGGGAAGGGGTTAATCAGTTATGTTTATTATTATGGAAGTCAGTGGTAGATAGAAATTAATAATACAATACAAGTTGATGCAAACCAGCATTTGAATTGAAAGGGGAATTGATTAGGGAAAAAGTCATCATAACAGTTGTGTGACTACAGCAAAGAATTTTTTATATACACCGGCAGGGCTGGTGCTAATTTTTATTTTTTGACCAAACGGATACTGATGGCTACGTCCAAGGATAATTTATATGGAACTACTCAAAGTCATGCCACATAATACATATATGTGTGTGTGATAGATAGATAGATAGATAGATAGATAGATAGATAGATAGATAGATAGTACATAAAGGTATTTTTATTGATATTTAATTATTCCTAATTTATTGAGCTGATATAGTCAGTTCATATTCTGTGTTTTACCTTTGCAGTGGTTTTCATCCCAAGGGTATACACAATTCTGAACTCCATTGCAGACCAATGTATTATTAATGCACATATTACTATGACAAAAAAATGAATTTGCTTCACATGGAGCTGAAAGGAAAGAGAAACATTAAAACGAAGCAATGCTCATGTTTTCTTAATATAATAGTTTAACCATACTATCTACTGTAAGAGAGAAAATAAGCATTTCAGAGCATTAAAATTTCATAGTAAAAACACAAACACAACAAGTCTTGGATATATTAGTTAATTAGCTTTGCATCACTAGCTTATAACTACAGATGTACAAATGTACAATCTGGAACAAACAGAACTTCCACACTTTTGGCATAAACAAAGTCTTAATATATATAATATATATTGATATATTGATGATATATAATATATATTTTCTCAAGGACACAGAGTATATTCCATAATTGTCACAACTTTACACTCATATACTTTTCTTCATGCGATTGTGCAAATAAAATGATTTGTTAAATAATCTTGCATAAAAATACAAGCACTTGTAAAAAGTCCTATGGAGAGGTGGGGTCTTTAATATGTAGATCAGTATTAATATGATTGTGTGGTCACATGATGAGATAGAAAAATGAGTTTATGTTTGAGATTTTTTTTTTTTTTCCTGATTTTTCAGTATAAATTATGTTTCTCAACTGTAACATTATGGGACTTTGACATATGGACTATAAGTTATTATTACATATACTGTATAATAATTACATATTATATGGTACGTGCTAACAAAGCCAGATAAGTTGTAGTGGCAATGATGGTAGTTCAGTTTCAATACTGAAAATTAGAAGCTGCAAGAAGATACATTAACAGCAGATGGCAGTGTTTGATCATAATAGAAAACATCTATTGTATCGGAGGTATGAGCACAAAGTGTAACTTATTACATTTCTGGGTTATCTTGGGCATTTTCTGATGTTATGTAAGAATATCATATTGTTAATCGAATACAAAAGCAATAAGCCATCAGAAAGACTAAAAATAGAAATATAAAAAATGGAATATACTGTAAATATACTGTAAATCCAACATAAAACTGATATTAAAAAATGATTATCCACTTTTTAGAAATAGTCCAACAATTTTAGATTGTTCCTGTTGGAATCGGCACCTATCAGTTTTTTACTGGCTGACACACCTCCTACATTGTTTAAATGCTATGAACTCTGCTGCTCACTTGTCTTACTTTCAGTAGCAGAGGTTATTGACAGTGGCATAATGATCACAGTTGCAGGGGTACGACTATGACCGGGCCCAGATTACCATGATTGCACAGAAGCAGAGGGCCACTATGGAGCATATTATACTGTGTAGAGGCCACTGTAGAGCATATAATACTGGTTGGGGGTCACTGTGGAACATATAATACTGTGTGTGGGTCAATGTAGAGCATAGTATACTGTGTGGGGGTCATTGTAGCACATACTATACTGTGTGGGGACCACTGTGGAGCATATTATAGTAGTAGTAGTATTACAGGCTGTAATAACTTGACAGGTGCATTGTGCAATGTAAATAGCGAAGGAGTCATGGCTCTCGCAAAAGCACCACAGTACCTTCAAACAGTTGATCAGCAGCTATTGGACCCCCACTGATCTCTTAGACTGTTAGGACCCCGCAGGTCAGCTGTTTCCCACAGTATCCAATATTGCTTACATGTCGGGCATTGCGCTGCTCACTCACAGTATTTTTGATACCTGCAGCTGTGGGTATTAAAACTATATTATTTTCAAGTATCTGAGATACTGATGCAGCACCCATAACCGCCACTATCAAGAATCTGCGATAGGGAATTCTTACAAGCCTTTAGTTACATCACTGGTTATCAGTATTTCATAAGCTTCAATAGAACACAACTGCAGTACTGATAACTGTCCCTACTAAAAATATGGTGAGCGAGCATCACAACTCATAGCATGTAAACAATGCCAAGAGCTGCTCACTCTAGTAAACCAGTTTGGGCCCTACTTTGATTTTCTTTAACTCCATTTTCATATGAAAGCACTGATAAAAATACATAAGTACATAAGAATTTGAAAAAAAAATCTAACAAATTTTTGGGTGCCTTATTAAAGAGGACCTTTCATCATATTGGGCACAGGCAGTTCTATATACTGCTGGAAAGCCGACAGTACGCTGAATTCAGCGCACTGTTGGCTTTCCCGATCTGTGTCCCGGGTAAAGCGCTATCGGTTCCGGTACCGTAGTGCTTTACAGTCAGAAGGGCGTTTCTGACAGTTTGTCAGGAACGTCCTTCTCCACAGCAGCGCCTATCACACTGTACAGTGTAAGCGGGGAGGAACCCAGCTCCTCCTGATAATACTCGTCTATGGATGAACACTGTGAGCAGAGGGAGGGGGCGTTCCTTCCTGCTCACACAATACAGCGCGATAGGCGCTGCTGTGGAGAAGGACGTTCCTGACAGTCAGAAACGCCCTTCTAACTGTAAAGCGCTACGGTATCGGGACCGATGGCGCTTTACCTGGGGCACAGATCGGGAAAGCTGATTTCAGCACACTGTCGGCTTTCCAGCAGTATATAGAACTGCCTGTGTCCAATCTGATGAAAGGTCCTCTATAAGGAGGCATGCACACAAAAAAGCATAAAGTGCAGTGCAATTCAGTTCCTTTGGAAGGCACCATCCAGTACCAGACATGGTCTGTAAATAAGAATGAAGCTGTTTCAATGCAGTTTTGCACCTCATTGATAGGGTGTATATCTTATGGATTGGGCCTGAGCAACAAAATTCCAGATCACTATTCAATATTTTTCTGATATGACATTTGTAGTTCCATCCATGAGAACACTGTTATCAATGCAGAAATATAAGATGCATCAATGTATCTGCTCATATGGAAATGTTATAATCATGGTTTTGGAGTTTATTCATTATATCACTGTAGCCTAGGAAAATATTGCTGTTACTTCCTATGAATACTCTAGATAAACAAGCAATATTTATGAGTTTTAGGCACCAACGAGCCCACACAAATGACCTAATTAACTTACAAGTCATAATACATCCAAACCGAATCTACATTGTAACATTGCAATGTTATTAAACACTAGAACAATGAGACAAGCCAAAGAGTATTAAATTATCTTAAATGTCAATACGTGGATGATAGAAGTTTCTTTCATAGAACAAACACAAAATAAATCAAAGGTAAATTAGATAAGCTAGAAAGAGCAAAGTAGATCAGAGCACATAAATAATGTCATATTTTGGCTTACTTTGAACTTAAAGGGAACCCATTACCACACTTGGGGCCTCAGATGTCCCCAAAACTGATAATATACTTCCCATTTGTGTCTCCCCCTTTAACCAGTTCCAAAAAGTCATCTCCAGCATTTCCCCGCACAGACAAACTATATAATTGAAGCAGCCGGGACTACTAAACCTTGGTATCTTGGACTTGAGATGGTCACAGTTTCCTTTTAACGTTAACAATTACTAAGTTTACTTTCGGTAAAAGGAAAATGTTTGTTTTGGTACCGTGTTAGCCAGTGGTTATGAAATATGAAAAAAAACAAAAAAACTTTGCGAGTCTTCAGTAGGTGATACCTTTTTTAATGGCTAACTCATAATGATGACAGAATATGACGTTTCGAAGCTTCCTCTGAGCTCCTTCTTCAGATATATCTCATGAATATGGATATATCTGAAGAAGGAGCTCAGAGGAAGCTTCGAAACATCATATTCTGTGATCATTATGAGTTAGCCATTAAAAAAGGTATCACCTACTGGACTCGCAAAGTTTTTTTTGTTTTTTTTCATATTTCATAAGTTTACTTTCGTATTTCAGATACAGAGCAAATATTATTATTATAATGCCACAGTCAGTATCTGCTGATCAAAGAAATTTAGGAAAAGATAAAGATTAGAGATGAGCGAGTAGTACTCGATCGAGTAGGTATTCGATCAAATACTACGGTATTTGAAATACTCGTACTCGATCGAGTACCACTCGCTGTTCGAATGTAAAAGTTCGATGCAGAACCAGCATTGATTGGCCGAATGCTATACAGTCGGCCAATCAACGCTGGTTCTTCTCCTACCTTTAGAAGTCTTCTCCGTGCAGCTTCCCTGCGGCGTCTTCCAGCTCTTCATTCACTCTGCCAGGCATCGGGCCTGGGCAGAGCTGACTGCGCATGTCCGCTTGTAGTGCGAGCATGCGCAGTCGGCTCTGCCCAGGACCGATGCCTGGCAGAGTGAATGAAGAGCCAGAAGATGCCGCGGGGACGCTGCAAGGAGAAGACTGCTCGGAGAATCCAGCCCGACCCTCACTCGTGGACTTGGTAAGTATAATTTGATCGAACATTGCCTACCCCTGAAATGAGCATTTTCCCCCCATAGACTATAATAGGGTTCGATATTCGATTCGAGTAGTTGAATATTGAGGGGCTACTCAAAACGAATATCGAACCTCGAACATTTTACTGTTCACTCATCTCTATTAAAGATCTGTTTATTATGGTTGCCCACAATCCTGGCCTGGATGTACAAATGTACGATTCAAAGGCGGTGTTGTGTAGGACTATGTGATATCAGCTATCAGATTTAGGACCCATGTGAACTAACTAATATATGTTAGTTCAAAGGTATGGAGACGTTTGGAAATTCGAAATGCCACCCTGCTGCGGCATGTTGTAAAGGAGGAGGGGGCAACTCTCTTTGGGGCAGTCAAAGCAGCCTCAAAATCTTGTAACCAATTGAAAAATTTTCTTTGTTGCAGACTCAGACATGAGTGGATTGTGAGATTAACATGCATGGAGAGTACAGAGACTTGATCATCTCCAGTAAGCAGCGTTCAATGCAGAGAAGTTCAATGCTTGGCATGCTAACAGACTACCCATCCACCATGGCACATTTTCCAAACTGATTCCCAAATTTCACTAAACTAGTTCTATGTTGGACCTACCAAAAAGGGGATGTAACAAATCTGTCACAACAGGTTCAATTTTTCTCTGCCCAACACAGAACCTGTTTGATTAATGTGACAAGTAATTGGCCAATTGTGCCTAGGCAGATGCGTGGTCTGTTAGGGTGCCAAGTATTGAAATCTGCTGAAGGCACTTGTGTACTTTCCTCCCCAGAAATAACACAATCTCTGTCCCTTCCTTGCTGGTTTGTGACATTAGATTTGTCACATCAAATTATGTATCAGATACATATGTCAAATGCACACCTTCCCATTTGAAAAAAAATCACTTGGTTCCAAGATGGCTGCTTTGAAAATGGCATCGCCCCCTCCCCCCACAGCGTTGCCCCCTTCCCCATAGCAACAAGCTACACACAGAATGGCATTCCCAACCAACATTTTCCAATAATTTAGGTGTCTCCATACAATTGGACCATCCCTTACATACAGTGTGCCATAAGCAGCTGGTGTTGTGATACCATATTACTTTTCTTTCCACATTGTACAGATAGAATATTATATATTGTATAGGGGCCAAGTGTGTATACGACAGGATTTCTGAACCCTTTAGTCTTTGGTCTGTGATAGATCAACTACAGCATCTCACACATCAATACTAGGCACTTTGATTGTCACTTTAGTTTAACATGAAGGAATAGAGGTTAGCTTGTTTTTTTCTAGGAAGGAGCATAGTCCTTAGTGGGGCTATATGTCCTTAAAGTACTTACAGTGGTTTGGTATTCTTAATTATTTCCCTTCCTAGACCATCATCTCTCCCTTTGAAATGTATCTTATAGATGTGTCCTTCCTTACCCATCCTTTTGGCTAAATGTGTACTTCACAAATAAAGCAGTTTTCTAACACATCTTGGCTTTGTGACAATTTATAACAAGTAGGGCTGCACCTGCCATAAAGTGACCTGTGACGGGAGGCATTGGGGAAGGTGAGCAAAAACAGCAAACAGTTATACCCACCTTTCCTGGGTGTCAAGCAGTCCCCAATGTCCTCTTCAGTCCTATTCTGGCCTGAGTCTGACGTCACATGCCCTAGGGCACACCAAGCATCCTAACATCATGACGCCTGGCACATGACCACTGTGGCCCAATCACTGGCCTCAAAGATGACCCTTGCTGGTATGAAGTCACATAGCAGCCTAAGAAGGATGTCAGATGCTGCAGGACACCGCGAAGATGCCCAGGAGAGGTGAATCAAGGTGAGTATAAGCACAATAGTGCTTTGTGAGTGGCGTAGCCCCGAAATTTCGAGTTAGCCCAAGCCCAAAACTTTTGAAAAATTCAGGTCAAATGTAAGACTGACATATGTGTGGTGGCCAAAAAGATATCAGTATACTTTGTGTGGGTCAAAAAGAAGTGGACATTGTACTGTGTGGGAGCTTAAAAATGGACAATATACTTTATGGGAGTCAGTAAAAGGGGCTATATACCAGTAAAGGGGACAATATACTTTGTGGTAAACACTAAAGTTGCAATATACTTTGGGGGTCAGTATACTGTGTGGGAACTAGTAGAGGGGACAATTTACTGTGTGAGGGTCACTAAAGGGGTTGTTATATTGTGTAAAGGCCAAAAAAGGAGGTAATACACTATAGGGGCAAGTAAAGGGGATAATGTACTGTGGGGGCCAGTAAAGTGGGCATTATACTGTGTGTGAGCTAAGTAAGAGGAGTGAAGGGGTGTGAGGCATGGTCTACAGTTGTAATTAGAGGGCCCCATCACGAAACTAAAGATCACCAGGTTGGGTATTTTTTGAGGAGAGAAGGGGATTTTTCTATTTTTCACCTCAGGCAGCGGAGAAGCTAGGTTTACCCCTGATCACAAGTGACATGCTATGTATCCTCTTTGTATCTATATTTGATCACACAGTGTGGGGGGGGGGGGACTCACAGTCTTTAAGTCTAGCTTCTCATGATATATGTTGAATTTGTTTTAAGACTAAGGGAAATACTACATTGGAGATCAGTTATGTGTGGACACATCCATATTTAGGGTGGAACTGTATTTACCTCAGACGTTAAATTATACAGTATTTGCCAAAACTTCAGTAACATCTTTGTGGAGCTGGAGAGGTCAGCTTTCATACAGTCCCCACCCCATTTTGGAAGTTGCATCCTTGTTACACCACACTGCACCAACCCCTGAATGCACATTTCAGCAGCAAGTGACTCGGCAGTCCAGCACCATGCACATACCCTGTTTCCCCGAAAATAAGACAGTGTCTTATATTAAATTTTGGTCCTAAAGACATGCTATGTCTTATTTTCAGGGGATGTCTTACAGTATGTGCTAAGATTGTGCAAAGATTGTATAAAGAAAAACATTGCAGCCGGCTGAACGCTGTGTGCGGTGCTCTAACAGTAGATACAACGTATTGCAGCGGTGTCAGCAGCCGGCAAATTTGTGCACACAGAACATTGCGCACAGTGTTCAGCTGGCTTCAATGTTTTTCTTCATACAATCTTTGGGCAGAAAGATTATTACCGTATTATTGGGGGATGTCTTACTTTCAGGGGGTGCCTTATATTAGACAATTCAACAAAACCTCTGCCATGTCTTACTTTTGGGGGATGACTTATTTTTGGGGAAACAGGGTAGAAGTTCAGGGAGTATGCCTACTCTTATGGAAGTTCAAGGGGTTTCCCCTTTCTACTTATGTAGTGTGAATATTAGGGGTTTAAGGCATTATTAAAGAACTTTCAGGAAATATCCAAGATCGCCATGTTTTTATTTCTTATGATTTGGCACATTGACTAGCGTGGAAGAACATATAAATGTATTTTCATGTATTACTATTCCTCATATTTCTAGGCTTTAGGATTAAAATTTTACTTAAAGGGTTTTTCCCATCTCCCTGTTTCAGCAGCTTTGCCTGCTGTTTCTTCTTCTCACTTCCTGCATTCCTTTATCAAACAGATAAAGTCACCTCCCCCCAGCTTGCTGAACAGGACACTATGAAGTATCACAATACTTATTATAATTACTAGAAATCAAATATAAATGCTGATGTAATAATATGCTCATGCTCCTAGAGAATTGACTCTTTGAGTTTTATCTGTATGTTTACTTAGGGTATGTTCATACAGAGTTTTTTGCACACGGATTTTGACGCGGAATCTGCCTCAAAATCCGCCTGCAAAACCACCTCTCATTCATTTCAGTGGGAGCCTCTAGCAGTCTTTTTCCACTAGTGATTTTTTTGAGCTAGCGGGAAAAAGCAGCAACATGCCCTTTCTTCACACAGATTCCGTGGGTGAGTCATCTGTGGCGTCCGCGGCTCGAGACACCCTTCGGCTTAGGTTCATTCATTCAGGATCAGGATGGCACAACAGGATGCTGATGTACTGCATTGGCATCCCGTTGTAGCTAGCCGCGCAAAATAGCCACACGGCAGAAAATAATTCCATCATGTGAACTTACCCATAGAGAGATAACAGACAGGGCTTTATAAGCAAACTGCAATTAGCTGAAAGGCAGAGTTATAGCTAACAGTGAGAGCAGTGAGTGATGTCATCTGTCCTATCTTGTCACACAGGTCCGGTGCTATGGAAATGCCGTGTAAACAATAGGAGGAATAAGTTCACATAGCCGGAAAACAAAACAGCATTGCTAAAGCAATTTATTTAGGAAAACTCAATTTATAGAAGATACCAATATAGATAGAATGCTTGAGATGGGACGACCCCTTTAAGTATACTGATACACCAATTGTATTCTCTAGTATATGCGACTATGTAAACTGGTTGGTCTCAGTTTAAACTGTCAAAATATCACACCGGATTACTAAATCTGCACCTTTAAAAGCTGAACCTTGTCTGTTCTACAAAACCCAATGAAATGGCTGAATCATAGAAGTAATCTTCCCTATACTACTGCGTTGTTTTATTTAACTGCTATTAGAGACAGAGAGGAAAACCAGACATTTTGTGAAGAGCAACTTGATTATGAGAGATAAACAGCTATTATGGTGCATTAGTTCAACATGAGACATAATGTGCCTTACGTTCTTGGAAAGATGTGAAGAGCATCTGGAAACGGCTGGTGCGGCTGCCTTCATCTGCCCACATTCGAATTACTCCAAGTCCTGTACGCAGCATCACATCATTAGCAACCGTGCTGCAAAATTTAGCCTTTAAATCTTCGACTGAACTGCTTCCATCATACACCGCCACAAAATTCCGCTTACATTCATTTGAATTTTGCATTTCATAGTCCAAAAATCGCAAGTATATCTGGAAGTAAAGAAAGTCCATTATGTGAGCCCTATTACACATTGATTGAGCATTCACAGTTCAATCAGTAAGTACTCCAATTATCTGCTATTCAAAGCAAACCATTTATTAGACTGCACATTCCTTCCATTATTGATGAGACGAAGCTTCTTAGTACATGCTAGAGAAATGTTTCCAGAGAATATGTCAAATTACTTTTCTTAGAAAAAAAAGTACAGGGAAATATTATGTCACTTAACCAAGATGAATTTAATTAGGTGAACTAGGAAGATATGCAGGGTGTATTTTTAGGCTTCACTGCTGTATTTCTTTTTTTGTTGTATCAGAGAAAATTATTCCACCATTATAAACACTTTAAATGATAGAAAATTGCTGCATCTTAGTTACTGAAATGTTTAAGTCAATGCAATCAACTCCTAAGATTTTTGTTGTCAAATGATGTAACTACATTACAAATACGGCTTTGTTTACACCTGCAGTGAATATTTTTCCACCTGGCTCCTGTGGTCTACTAAACAAGAATCACATTGTCTGCACTGACCGTACTACCACCCTTATGGTCATCAGCATATGCCAGGTGTCATTGCTACAGATGTGTCCTTTCTTATCTTTTTTCTTGCCCTGATGTGTCCAGGAATGAGGCTCATGAGATGGCAAGCTTTTCATCACAATTTGACTTTTTGACACCTTATCATAATAGTTTGCAGTCTGTCTCTTGTATGTCTCAAATATATGTAGGCAGATATGTAAATGATTAAGGATGTGGTCTGATTAGACACTGGGTCTCACTACAGGATGGTATATAATTGCTTCCCCCTCTGTCCTATAAAATAAGAACCTCAGAGGCTATTTTTGGGTAGTGTATCTCTTGGTAAGTGATTGTTTGCTGCTAGACATAATTCTACAATGCACTCAAACACATTGTGCCCAGGTGATAGACTTTGACAGATGGTGATTTTGATGAATAGCCCACCATCTAGGCCATCCTGACCTGAGCTGTTAGGAAGTGTTGGGAGCAGTGGTTACGTGGAGCAAACCGATGACCAGTAGAGAAGAACACTTGATCAGCTGGCAAACACATGCAGCTCTTACAGTTTCCTCCACCATCCAGACACAGTTGGCATATTCATTACACACCCTTGTCTCTACCCAGAACATTTTAAGACTTGCAGTGCCCATTACAAGTTCTGCTATTGACAGCCACTTTAGTCTTAGTGGTATTGTGAATGAGAAACCTGACCTTTATGGACTCAAAATGTATCTTCCTTAGCAAAGAATCCAGATTTTGTTTGGGATCTACCAGTTGGGTTAAAGTATGGAGGCCTCATGGTGAGCACTCAAATCCTGCCTTTGCTGTAAAGAGACATACTCCCTGAACTGCCTGTGTTATGACCTGGGAAGCCATTGCATGCTACAGTCAATCATCCATAGTAGGGATAGAAGGGCAGCCGGGGATCTGATCAGTGACCCTGGGTTTGCTTTCATCAAGTCTGCCATTGATCCTGCCTCTTGCAATATCGATTACTCAAGGCTGTATACTTGAATATTGCAGTGTATAATAAGGAAGAAGGCATCAGATAATTACTGGTTCATGTCCCATAGCAGCACTAAAGAAAAAGAAACTGTAAAAAAATAAATAACACAAAAAATACCCCTTTTGCTGTAGAAATAATGATTTATTTGCTCTTTCTATATCGATAGATAGATTTGGTATTGCTGCTTCCATGACAAACCATACTATAAAACTAAATCATTATTTAACATGCAACAAAAAAAAACATTATATCTTGAAAATGTGCCAACAAAGGCAGAAAGGGGAATGTATAAGGAATGTATAAATTGTACAAGCTAGAGATCGCAGTCCTGGCAACCCCATATGAATGAAGTTCTAGCCACACACGCATACTAGAACTTCATTCACAGGAAGACTTTAGGGGGACTTTCAGTTTCCGCTCTCCTCATTGCTGGAGGATCTGGTGGTCGAACCTCTCGTCCAACCCTTTTTCTACATACAACATGATGTCCTAACTATCCTATATGTTTATGAGTGACCACCCAGTAGAGAAGGCAGGACAGTAGCCTTGAAAGGATTTTGTTAGTATGTCATCATGATATTTTATTGAATTGGTTTCATTAATAAGTTTAAATGAATTTTAAATCTTAAACCACACCAGAGACCAGTTAAATAGGAGACATCTGTATATGTGCAATTGGTGCTCATCAGCTCAACATTTGGACACTGTACATTCACCTTAACAATAATTCATAACTTGTATTTGATATGTATGAAAAATAAATTGGTGTACTGCCTTGTTTATCACAAAATGATTTAATTGAGATCACTTCCAAAATGTAATAACGTGTGAAGTCAAAGATAAATCAATTCTATGATATGTGTTTTGAACTTTTGACTTTCAGGCTCCATATCTCACCATCCACTGCAGCTTCAAACATGAGACTACCATCATTTTATAGGCAATCTTGGCTATCTCATATGTAAATTTGACTTGTTGCTATGTAGCATATGATTAGTTATGCAGATTCTTGTCATGTATCTGCATTGTTACTGTTTTGTTACTGGTGGTTGAAAAATCTTTTTCTTCTTGTATACTACAAACTACAACCTGTTCTCAAATTCCCTAATATCTCAGTTTGTTATTAGGTTGAAATTCAATCTAAATTGGTTCAACTTGAGAATCAGCCATGAAGAAGATTTCTGAAGAAAAGAGAAACAGTATCATCCAGATCATCAATGGAAGAATACAAACTTAAGTCCGGACACCCATTCAAAAGCAAGGAGGTAGTGGTCCAGGCAAAATATCGAAGTCAATAAGTCGGCTCATCACAAGGTCTATCAGTTCTGGCGCAACAAATACAGCAGTGGAGGTGGCTTGTACACCTCGTAATAGTAAGATGACAGACGTCCCTGCAAGCACCGTTTGACAGGCATTACACATGTCTGGAATGATGGCCTGAAAAAAAGGTGAAGAAGCCTCCACTTCAATATCATAAGATGCGTCAGCTCGAAAAGTGAACAATAGAAGATTGGAAATTGGAGATTTGGAGCGATGAGGCAAAAGTCAATAGACATAGGCTCCGATGGGCACAAATGGGTTTGGAAGAAACAAAGGAAAGGGGGCTAATGTAATGAGAAATTGAAGGAAGTTTGGTGGAGGAAGCCTGATAATATGAGGTTATTTCACAGCCAAAGACATTGAATACTTGACCAGGATTGATGGTGGTCTTAGTTCTGATCTATATGTGTCCAGCAGGACAACAGCCCCAAGTATATGTCAAGATTAGTTGAAAAAAATAAATAAATATTCAATGACAATGAAGTAGAGGTACGTGATTGGCCCCCACAGACACCAGACCTCAACCCAATCGGACACTTGTGGGTAGAGTTGAAGAAAAAGCTGTATTTATATTCAAGTGAGTTGACTAGTATGAACCAACATTGGAAATGTGTACGGGATTGCTGTGCTCTTAGACCCTTGCTATGAAGCCAAAATGGGTTATTTTTCCTGCCTCCCAAAGGCATAGAGGAAGTATGCCAAGAGGAAGGGACAAGACGTGTCCCGAAACGCGTAGCCGTTTATGCATTTATACCCTTATGTGGTTGCCATATGATCTTTTAATGGATTGAAAATAAAGATTTAAAAGAATTTTAAACATCGGGAAGTGCTGGAATTTTTTCTATCATCCAGGCTGCCTGGGATTACATGAAGATACTAAAGAATTTGTGTAATTCTACATCCACAGAAGATCTGCGGTTAGTTTTCTGTCACTATTGATTTTAGATTTCTCTTTTGTTCATTCACTTTGCATTTTGTTAATTGATAAAAATAAATTATTAACACTTTCATGTTTGAAAGCTTTCTCATGTAGCAGAATTTTTGTCACAACACTAATTAACAAATGTTTTATCATGATTATATTGCTTCACCAGCAGAAAAACAAGTAGAACTTGGGTGAACGTCCCATAGGTTGGTAGACATTGACCAAGAAATAAATATCATAAAACGCAGCCTTGAGAAAAGTCTCTTGTGGATTGAAACGTTGCACTTTTAAGCTAATATATTGGAGCGCTGCTTTTTTGACAAAAAAATTCAACTTACCTTTGACCGAGGTGGTGCGCGAATATACCATTTGCAATCAACTGCCTCGTTTGCAGAAGCCTTCCCTTCTTTAAGGATTTGCACTGACTCTATTATGCCTTCTGGTCCCCCCATTTCAAACTCACAAACTATATTGTAAGGTAATAAAAAGTGTGTTTATAAAAATGACGAAAGAAAGAAAGAAAAAGAAAGAAAGAGAAAGAAAGAAAGAAAGAAAGAAAGAAAGAAAGAAAGAAAGAAAGAAAGAAAGAAAGAAAGAAAGAAATTGATTGATTAAGAATAAAGCTAGCTTACCAGGTAATGGTTTAAGAACTCCAAGGTCTTTAAAATCTGGATCTGTAGACAAAAATAGTTGAAAGAATAACGTATATTACTTATTAATAGAAATCTCTATGGTGCACAGTCATGTTTTATATTCTAGAGTATTTCAAAAATTTAAAATTATGCGATCTCTCAGCCCATAAACGTCAACCCTTTATCTAGTATTAACATGGGTGGCTGGGTAATATTGAAGATTCTGGACAGTAGAGGGCAGCATGTCCCTACATGACACATTTTTCTTCTGTCATTGTAAACAGATCAGTATCAGTATCTCCCATCACATTGACATAAGTCATACTTATTATAGCATCATTCAGAATAGCACATGCAGTAGCTTTCATTTTATGTGTATTTATCACAATGTAGACAGACAACACGTATGAGTGCATACAGTAACACACCATTAAAGTATTTACTAATCTTAGGAGCCTCTATATTTCTTGTAGCATTCAGTTTTTCTACAATAGATGGCAAAAAGAAAGATTTTTCAGTAAGGCCTTCACATGTCAATGATTTGATCAGTGAATTGCATCAGTAATTGTAAGCCAAAACCAGGGATGTATCTGAAACACGGGTTCACATGTTTCCATTACATCTTACCTCTGTGTAGTCTGCTGGTTTTGACTCACAATCACTGATGGAATTCACTAACCAAATCATTAATGTGTGAATAAGGCCATAAAGAATAACCATCATTGTTCCTGCTGGATATCTTCTAAAAAGAGAAATTATTCTATACTTAAAGGCGTTGCCGGGATAAGTGGAAATCCCTACACTAATCTAAACAACCTCCCCTTCTACTTTCCAAATAAATCAAATATGATTTTGTTTCTAAATTCAAGACATAGGTATATATATATATATATATATATATATATATATATATATATATATATATATATATATATATATATATAGTGGGGCAAAAAAGTATTTAGTCAGTCACCAATAGTGCAAGTTCCACCACTTAAAAAGATGAGAGGCGTCTGTAATTTACATCATAGGTAGACCTCAACTATGAGAGACAAAATGAGAAAACAAATCCAGAAAATCACATTGTCTGATTTTGTAAGAATTTATTTGCAAATTATGGTGGAAAATAAGTATTTGGTCAGTAACAAAATTTCATCTCAATACTTTGTTATATATCCTTTGTTGGCAATGACAGAGGTCAAACATTTTCTGTAAGTCTTCACAAGGTTGGCACACACTGTTGTTGGTATGTTGGCCCATTCCTCCATGCAGATCTCCTCTAGAGCAGTGATGTTTTGGGGCTGTCGCTTGGCAACACGGACTTTCAACTCCCTCCAAAGGTTTTCTATAGGGTTGAGATCTGGAGACTGGCTAGGCCCCTCCAGGATCCTTGAAATGCTTCTTACAAAGCCACTCCTTCGTTGCCCTGGCGGTGTGCTTTGGATCATTGTCATGTTGAAAGACCCAGCCACGTTTCATCTTCAGTGCCCTTGCTGATGGAAGGAGATTTGCACTCAAAATCTCACGATACATGGCCCCATTCATTCTTTCATGTACCCGGATCAGTCGTCCTGGCCCCTTTGCAGAGAAACAGCCCCAAAGCATGATGTTTCCACCCCCATGCTTTACAGTAGGTATGGTGTTTGATGGATGCAACTCAGTATTCTTTTTCCTCCAAACACGAAAAGTTGTTTGGTTTCATCAGACCATAGGACATTCTCCCAATACTCTTCTGGATCATCCAAATGCTCTCTAGCAAACTTCAGACGGACCCAGACATGTACTGGCTTAAGCAGTGGGACATGTCTGGCACTGCAGGATCTGAGTCCCTGGCGGTGTAGTGTGTTACTGATGGTAGGCTTTGTTACATTGGTCCCAGCTCTCTGCAGTTCATTCACTAGGTCCCCCCGCGTGGTTCTGGGATTTTTGCTCACCGTTCTTGTGATCATTTTGACCCCACAGGGTGAGATTTTGCGTGGAGCCCCAGATCGAGGGAGATTATCAGTGGTCTTGTATGTCTTCCATTTTCTAATTATTGCTCCCACAGTAGATTTCTTCAATCCAAGCTGGTTGCCTATTGCAGATTCAGTCTTCCCAGCCTGGTGCAGGGCTACAATTTTGTTTCTGATGTCCTTCGACAGCTCTTTGGTCTTCACCATAGTGGAGTTTGGAGTCTGACTGTTTGAGGGTGTGCACAGGTGTCTTTTTATACTGATAACAAGTTTAAACAGGTGCCATTACTATGGGTAATGAGTGGAGGAAAGAGGAGACTCTTAAAGAAGAAGTTACAGGTCTGTGAGAGCCAGAAATCTTGATTGTTTGTAGGTGACCAAATACTTATTTTCCACCATAATTTGCAAATAAATTCTTACAAAATCAGACAATGTGATTTTCTGGATTTGTTTTCTCATTTTGTCTCTCATAGTTGAGGTCTACCCATGATGTAAATTACAGACGCCTCTCATCTTTTTAAGTGGTGGAACTTGCACTATTGGTGACTGACTAAATACTTTTTTGCCCCACTATATATATATATATATATATATATATATATATATATAACCACATGACGACCCCAGGTACAATTTCTGATTATCCGCTTATGATCTGTTTCCCCATTTCCAGAAGCGGATTGTCACTACTACTCCCCCCTATCCACCCCATACTTAACCTCCAGGCTTCTTCCTGCGACACGTCTCCTCCTTTTTTACTTCTTCTCCTAGCTCTGCTCTGTGCACTGCTGCCAATAATCCACCTCTACTGTACGGCTTCTGTATGCACCATAGAGGTAGATCATCATTGCAGAGAACAGCTGAAGAAGAGCGCATGCCTGCATAATCAACAAACAAGGAGGAGCCATCTCGCAGGAAGATAATAATGGGGTCGGGGGTTGGGCTGAGTAGGTAGAGAAGGCTGGAATAGCTAGAGAGACAGGGAGGGAGTATATGGAAGGGAGGGAGAGAGAGAGTAATGGAGGGGGGAGTGAGGAAGGAGGAAGAGTAAGGTAAGACAGGTTAGGGATGAAGTTATATAGTAGGAAGTAGAAGCATGTAAACACATGTAGGAATGTAGGAGATACCAGGTGCTACCAGAGACACATAGGTAACATACGTTAAAAGATGACTAAAGGTATATGGCTGCATTTATTAACCTATTAATAGCACTAACAGACACTTTTTTAAAAACATTGTTTGCCCAGAAAACCCCTTTACGTATAGTCTTTTATGCAGACCACAAACCCCTGAAAGGGAACCTGTCACCATAAAAATGCAATCCATTATGTTACAGATCAAGAAAGGCTGAACATATTGATGTATATAGTTTTGTGTGAAAAGATTTTGTATAATCTGTATTTTATTCATTTTTATATGAGCAGTTCCTGTGATAAGAAGTCATGTTGGTTGAGTGATATAATTTGTAGAAGTGTCCATATAGAGGTGTCTGTCAGTCACTAATAAGCCTATGACTAATAAAACCAAGACCATTACTACCATGACTTGTCAGCATAGAAGAAGAAGATGTAAATGAAGAAGATACAAGTTATCCCGATTCTTTTCCCACCAAACAATATATCAGTCAGCTCATCCTATCCTATCCTATAATACTATGCCTGCAGCTTGGAAAGTATTTTCACGTAGACAGGTTTGCTTTAAGCAAATCACAGTACACAGCCTACTCTAAACCATTGGTCTCCTAGGAGGAATAAACCAAAAATCAAAAGCAGAGTATTAAATAAGGTTGTCAGACTACTTACAAAGTGAGCATAAGGGCAGGACAAAACACCACCACCAGACAGACAACTCACCTTTTAAACCTGCTCCATTTCAGCCTCAATGGTCACCTGTTGACAAATGTCACATGACTAATTGGCCTACGCAGGGTAACCCTAAGGCCAGTTATTGGCTGCAGCTTTATGTAATCACAAATGGGATGTCACCGCCTGGAGGGGACCAGACTACCAGCATTGGAATGGAGCACATTTTAAAAGTGCTTATGTTTTTACTTTATACCGTGTTCTTCCCTTTTCCTCATATGGAAATTTGTATTTATTCCCAACCTCCCCTATTGGCAGAATCGACCACTTGGATCCCCACCAATCATAAAAATTGGGGTATTTTGCTCTTCATTCTGAATGTAGCTGTGGCTGGATAAGTGCAACCTACTTATATTATTTCAATGGGACTGTCTGACATAGCTGAAGTACTGCACATGGCTAATTCCCATGGACCCACTGAAATGAATGGAGCGTCCATTTGGCTGCTCTCATGATCTGTTGGAGTTCCATTGTGGGTTTTTTAATCCTAATATTCTTGAGAATGAGTCAGTGAGTTTCTCTTGCCTGTTGTGAATTGTGTCTCAGAAGTGTGGAAAAATTGAACACAATTTCAGTGCTCCGGGCCAGGATAACTGGCAAAGTGGTTACAGTTCTGGATAGAATAAAATCTTAAAAAGTGGTACCAGGATTGTTGTCAGTACAGGTACTAATAGATCACAAATGGCAAAACCAAAGTGTAACCCCTCCACCAGTGGCAGGTCCTTGAGTGGAGTCAGCAACCATGTTTACCTATACTATTCATGAGTGCAGGATATGACAGATCTCTTGACAGAATGGGTAGAAAATATATTTCTTTTCATACATATATGTATCTGATATTCTTTTATAGGTGGATTATTATTCATTTTGTCCTTAGTGAATAAGTTGTTTGATTAGATAATGGAATACCTCCACTGCCAACGCAGGTACAGGAGGACAAATTAGTCATCTGCTCTAACAGTATGAGAAGAGGCTCAGCATGGCATAATACAGAATAATAATATGCATATACAGTCCTATGAAAAAGTTTGGGCACCCCTATTAATCTTAATCATTTTTAGTTCTAAATATTTTGGTATTTGCAACAGCCATTTCAGTTTGATATATCTAATAACTGATGGACACAGTAATATTTCAGGATTGAAATGAGGTTTATTGTACTAACAGAAAATGCGCAATATGCATTAAACCAAAATTTGACCGATGCAAAAGTATGGGCACCTCAACAGAAAAGTGACATTAATATTTAGTACATCCTCCTTTTGCAAAGATAACAGCCTCTAGTCGCTTCCTGTAGCTTTTAATCAATTCCTGGATCCTGGATAAAGGTATTTTGGACAAACAATTCAAGTTCAGTTAAGTTAGATGGTCGCCGAGCATGGACAGCCCGCTTCAAATCATCCCACAGATGTTCAATGATATTCAGGTCTGGGGACTGGGATGGCCATTCCAGAACATTGTAATTGTTCCTCTGCATGAATGCCTGAGGATTTGGAGCGGTGTTTTGGATCATTGTCTTGCTGAAATATCCATCCCCGGCGTAACTTCAACTTCGTCACTGATTCTTGAACATTATTCTCAAGAATCTGCTGATACTGAGTGGAATCCATGCGACCCTCAACTTTAACAAGATTCCCGATGCCGGCATTGGCCACACAGCCCCAAAGCATGATGGAACCTCCACCAAATTTTACAGTGGGTAGCATGTGTTTTTCTTGGAATGCTGTTTCTTTTTGGACGCCATGCATAACGCCTTTTTTTATAACCAAACAACTCAATTTTTGTTTCCAAAATGAAGCTGCCTTGTCCAAATGTGCTTTTGCATACCTCAGGCAACTCTATTTGTGGCGTACGTGCAGAAACGGCTTCTTTCTCATCACTCTCCCATACAGCTTCTACTTGTGCAAAGTGCGCTGTATAGTTGACCGATGCACAGTGACACCATCTGCAGCAAGATGATGCTGCAGCTCTTTGGAGGTGGTCTGTGGATTGTCCTTGACTGTTCTCACCATTCTTCTTCTCTGCCTTTCTGATATTTTTCTTGGCCTGCCACTTCTGGGCTTAACAAGAACTGTCCCTGTGGTCTTCCATTTCCTTACTATGTTCCTCACAGTGGAAACTGACAGGTTAAATCTCTGAGACAACGTTTTGTATCCTTCCCCTGAACAACTATGTTGAACAATCTTTGTTTTCAGATCATTTGAGAGCGGGCTGTCCATGTTCAGCGACCATCAAACTTAACTGAACTTGAATTGTTTTGTAGAAAGAAATGGTCCAAAATACCTTCATCCAGGATCCAGGAACTGATTAAAAGCTACAGGAAGCGACTAGAGGCTGTTATCTTTGCAAAAGGAGGATGTACTAAATATTAATGTCACTTTTCTGTTGAGGTGCCCATATTTTTGCACCGGTCAAATTTTGGTTTAATGCATATTGCGCATTTTCTGTTAGTACAATAAACCTCATTTCAATCCTGAAATATTACTGTGTCCATCAGTTATTAGATATATCAAACTGAAATGGCTGTTGCAAACACCAAAATATTTAGAACTAAAAATGATTAAGATTAATAGGGGTGCCCAAACTTTTTCATAGGACTGTAGGTAAAGCACTGTTGTCTCATCAGCTATCAAATGCCAGGCTTTGTTTCTGGAGCTCTGGATTACTAAAACTAGGGAATATGGCAGAAAACTTTTTGCTTGACATGTAGACTCGCCATCAGTGGCATAACTAGCAAAGACTGGGCCCCCCACCAAACTTTTGACTTGTGGCCCCACCCCATGGCATAGCACCCCCTTTCCTGGCCCCCACACAGTATAACACCCCATTTAAACACACTATAATGTCCCATAGCAGCCCCACCACGCAGTATAATGTCCCATAGTGGACCCTGCACACAGTATTATGCCACATTGTGGCCCCTGCACATACAGTATTATGCCCCATAGAGGCCCCTGCACACAGTATAATGCCCCTTAGTGGCCCCTGCGCATACAGTATTATTCTCCATAGTGGCCCTTGCACACACAGTATTATGCCCCATAGTGGCCCCTGCACACAGTATTATTCCCCATAGTGGCCCTTGCAAACACAGTATTATGCCCCTTAGTGGCCCCTGCACAAAGTATTATGTCCCATAGTGGCCCCTGCACACAGTATTATCCCCCATAGTGGCCCCTGCATACACTATTATGTCCCATAGTGGCCCCTGCACACAGTATTATGCCCCATAGTGGCCCCTGCACACAGTATTATTCCCCATAGTGGCCTTTGCGCACACAATATTATGCCCCATAGTGGCCCCTGCATACACTATTATGTCCCATAGTAGCCCCTTCACACACACTATTATGCCCCATAGTGGCCCCTGCACATACAATATTATGCCCCATATTAGCCCCTGCACACACACAATTATACCTCATAGTGGCCCCTGCACGCAGTATTATGGCCCATAGTGCCCCCTGCACACAGTATTATATCCCATAGTGGCCCTGCACACAGTATTACCGATACCCGTTCCTGCTCATAGCCACCTCTGCTTCCCAGTTGGCCGTGAGCAGGAGCAAGGATTAGTAAGTAAATAGGGCCCGTTACCTGCTGGGGTTACTCCAGCAGATAATGGGCTATTAAAAAAAAAAAGCAGCCGGGTCCCTTATAGTCCTGGCACTGTGGCAGCCACTACCGCTGCTGCCCCGGTATTTATGCCACAGCTCACCATACAGCTGCTATGGGCGCAGTGGGGGGTGGAGTCCAGTGCTGAACCTTTGCTTTCCAACACTGATCCATTATATTTTCCAGCAGCTACCACAAGGGGGAGCACAGTGTAAGGAAATGTTTAGAGTCTCCATAGAGTTCAATAGTAGCTTTCTTAATTCCTATGCACTGAGTAAATGGCTGCAGATAGCAAGCTGCACCACACAGCTGTATAGGGGAGATTTACATACCTCCCAACCGTCCCGATTTCCGCGGGACAGTCACGATTTGGGTGACATGTCCCGCGGTCCCGGTTGGAGGGAGGTATGTCCCGATTTCAACTCAGATCGGTGTCCAGAGGACGCCGATCTGAGTTGAACACATAAGCGGCTGAAGGAAGGAGCTGACACAGATCAGCTCCTCGCTTCGCCGCTGCCCGCCTCTCTCCCTGACACATGCGGCTGAAGCTGCTCGCGTGCTCGCTTCGCCGCTGCGTCTCTCTCTCTCTCGCTGACACATGCGGCTGAAGTGAGGAGCTGACCTGTGTCAGCTCCTCGCTTAGCTGCTGCCGCCGGCTCCTGGCTTGTAGACGTGATGTACAAGACAGGAGCCGACGGCAGCGGCGAAGCGAGGAGCTGACCTGTGTCAGCTCCTTCCTTCAGCCGCATGTGTCAGCGAGAGAGGCGGGCAGAGAGCGGCGAGGGAGCGGAGGAGAAGGTAAGTTTAATGTGGAGGTGGAACGTGAATCTGGGGGCAGATGAAGGAGAGGACGGCATGACACTGGGGGCAGAGATGTGGGGACATGAATCTGGGGGCAGAGATGGAGGGACATGAATCTGGGGGCAGAGATGGAGGGACATGAATCTGGGGGCAGAGATGGAGTGGACATGAAACTGGGGGCAGAGATGTGGGGACATGAATCTAGGGGCAGAGATGGAGGGACATGAATCTGGGGGCAGAGATGGAGTGGACATGAAACTGGGGGCAGAGATGTGGGGACATGAATCTAGGGGCAGAGATGGAGGGACATGAATCTGGGGGCAGAGATGGAGTGGACATGAATCTGGGGGCAGAGATGGAGTGGACATGAAACTGGGGGCAGAGATGTGGGGACATGAATCTAGGGGCAGAGATGTGGGGACATGAATCTGGGGGCAGAGATGGGGGACATGAATCTGGGGGCAGAGATGGAGAGGACATGAATCTGGGGGCAGAGATGGAGAGGACATGAATCTGGGGGCAGAGATGGGGGACATGAATCTGGGGGCAGAGATGGAGGGACATGAATCTGGGGGCAGAGATGGAGGGACATGAATCTGGGGGCAGAGATGGAGTGGACATGAAACTGGGGGCAGAGATGTGGGGACATGAATCTAGGGGCAGAGATGGAGGGACATGAATCTGGGGGCAGAGATGGAGTGGACATGAAACTGGGGGCAGAGATGTGGGGACATGAATCTAGGGGCAGAGATGGAGGGACATGAATCTGGGGGCAGAGATGGAGTGGACATGAATCTGGGGGCAGAGATGGAGTGGACATGAAACTGGGGGCAGAGATGTGGGGACATGAATCTAGGGGCAGAGATGTGGGGACATGAATCTGGGGGCAGAGATGGGGGACATGAATCTGGGGGCTGAGATGGAGAGGACATGAATCTGGGGGCAGAGATGGAGAGGACATGAATCTGGGGGCAGAGATGGGGGACATGAATCTGGGGGCAGAGATGGAGGGACATGAATCTGGGGGCAGAGCTGGAAGAGGGACATGAGACTGGGGGCAGATGAAGGGTGTATATGAAACTGGGGGAGAGATAGAGGGGGGACATATAATTTACGGGTGACTGTAGGAGGATTATACTGTGTGCGGGCACATGAAAAATTAATGAGTGGGCGGAGTCAACACAAAAGTGGGTGGGGCTAAATTTGCCACGGCGCGCTACGCGCGCCGCACATTTTGTCCGTCTTTCAGTTCTTCAAAAGTTGGGAGGTATGGATTTATCAATGTATTTATACCAGTTGTCTGTGATAATTACATTGAAAATATGATGTTCACAACGCGCATCATATTAAAGGGGTTATCCAGGGAGTTCTAAAGGTTACTAATGCATTTTCTTCACTAGTTAAGCTTTATTACTAATACACACCCGGGTTCCCTGTAGCCCCTTATACTACCTTTGCGGAGAGCAGCTGGGGAGACAAAAAATCTTGTTCCTCTGTCTCCCCCTCAGACACTGTAACTCTCTCTGACATCGCCAAGTCCCCTGTACTCATTGCGCAGGCCTGTTGAGCAGCATGGAGTCATAAGACAAAGTATCAGAGAGTCAGCAGGGAAGGTTGAGGCATGATCATTGTAACCTCCCAAGCTGCCCCCCCCCTCCCCAAAGGTAATAAATGGGGCCCCAGGTATCAGGTTGTATGTTAGTAATAAAGCTTATCCAGGACAGGGAATGCATTGGTAAGCTTTATTACTTTCGTATGTACCTGCAGAAACAGCTCATGTGATTGTAGAATCTGATGTAACTGAGGCTATGGCATCTTTGTAACCTTATGAAACAATATTTCTTGCTGATGCAGTAGATACCAGACAATATAATATTTTACATCATAGTAAGACCACACTTTACCAAACAGTGGCATTACAAGCAATCTGCAAACATCATCTTGGTAATACTTAGAACAACATTTACCTTGTCTGTTGTGTCTTATACAGTATATTTTTTACAGAAGTAGCACTCGATATTGTTTTAGAGATTGGCTTACACTATATGAAAAGGGTGAGGGGGCTCAGCTGAAATAACTTGTACCTCTGAGTTCACACTACCTAGAACAGTAGTTCTAGTGCCATGTAAAAGCTGAACTTGCACTGGTCAGAACACTGTTTGATGTCATGGTTAAGTATATAAGCTTTATATGAAGCACGCATGTATATGGCAGCAGGTATGTAGTGATAAGGGGTTGCATATTTGGCTTTGGGACTCAGAAACTTCATGTTAAACCTCTGGTTGGCAGTAACTCATACATACTATCACTAAGATTTCTTGGATGAAAATATATTAACCTACTCTGACCCAATCCTGCTGTGAAAACGGAGAGCTGTAGTACCCCACTGACTGTTTATTCCAGATACACAAATTTGATATAGTTTCGGAGGCATCACTAAAATATAAAGCCAATTGTAGGCACTGTCTTTACTTTGTAATCAGGATTGCTTCAACCATAGGGCAAACGGGCCCTATGGTTGCAGGGGCCCTGGATCCGGGCACGAGACAGTCTGCCCAGGATAGCTACACTCACAACTGTATAATGATACAGTTGAAGCCTATGTCAGGACAGAGAGCTGTGTGCTCCAGCCCCAGGAACTCTAGACGCGATGTGATGATGTCACTCACATCGTATCTTCAGCTCCCTGAACAGTCTGTGACAAGAAACTGCACAGAGTGGCAGGGGGCGAAAGGTAAGTATCAGTGTTTTATTATGTTAAACTGGAGGAAGATGAAGGGGGCAGATGAAGGGGGTATCAAACAGGAGGCACATGGAGGGGGTATTAAACTGAAGGCAGATGAAGGGGGACATTAAACTTGTGGCAGATGAAGGGGGACATTAAATTTGAGGCAGGTGAAGGAGGGCATTAAACTGGAAAGAGACGAAGAAACATTAAACTGGGGGGGGGCAGTAATTAATAAGAGTGTATCATTATTTATAAGCAAGGGATCTTAGCCCCCCTTTTAAACAATAGTCCCTTCTTATAAATAATAGTCCCCACTTATAAATAATGACTGCCTTATAATTATTATAGATGAGAGTGAACAGGACATATTTATATGGGGGACTACTATTTATAAGTGCATGGGCATGACCACTTATATTGTATGGGACCAGTAAGAAGGAATTATGCTATGTGGGGGCAATTTTAATTAGGTTGGGTCAGGCATGTTTAAGTGGTGGTGACGAGTGAAGGGCAATTAAGAAACCTTTGCACTGGGCCCACCAACGTGTTAAAACAACCCTGTTTGTAATAGTCAAGGAATAGAATACTGTATATACTGTAAAGAATTTGTGAAGCTGTAGAATTGTAAAGCAAGGTGTTACTATTACTTCAAGAAAATATGCTTTACTCATCTTTAATGAAGACACATACTGTTCTGAAGACGCAATAACTAGTTTAAGCAGAATAATACCAGGCCTATTCATGCTTATCACATAATGACGCTGCTGCATTTTTACATTTATTTCTATTATTTTAAACAAAGAAATTAAATTGGGTGAAATGTAACAGAAAGTGTTCTACAAGACGAAAGATAATCAGCCGGAAGTAAAGATTATTAGAATAGACATTACACAGCTCCTGGATTCATTAAACACTGTATGTTATAGTCTGCGACTTTAATAGACTAAACTTCATTTATCACAATGAACATATCAAGACATGTGAGAAATAATTGCATTCTTGAACTTCTGCATATACAAATCTATCATCTGATATTTAATGCTAAATATGTTATCATATTTTTATTTCTTGTGGGACCAGTTGCTTCACTTTCATACCATCCCTTGATTATTTCCTATAATTCATCACCTCCGCTTTAAAGCAACACTCCAAACGATAAATAATGTAGTTTAAAAAAATCTATTGTCCTCCCTTTTCATGTTCCTGGTGCAGTTCATCTGCTTCTTCATTCATCCTATGTTTCTATATGGCCCCAGTTTCTCCGACTACTGTTCTTTGGTAAGTACAATGTGCACACGGTAGTCTGAGAAGTTGGTGGCCATTTTACGAATAAAAAGGGGACTGGGAAACGGAGGGACATTGGCAGAGACATTAAACACATGGATACAGGTATTTTAATTTTGTATCATGGATTTATTGTGAAATTGCTAATGTAAAGCAGAGAGTTGCTTTCTACAGTAAATGTCTTTGCTTAACATCATTGCGTAGCATTTGCAGCAGGAAAGAGAAATGAAAGAAGGATATGATCTGCTATACCTAACAGCACAGTACCAGTGGAAGTGTAGTCCTACGATAGCAATTAGTATTAAGTGTTATCATGTATCATATTTATAAGCCACATATGGAATAATAACTGCAGGGTGGTCCCAGGACTGTATGATTATCAGGCTTGCTTGTGTTTACTGTCAGAATTGCACTCTCTGTCACAGTTGCTTGCACGCTTCATCATTCACTGTCAGGATTGATTGTACTCTGTGTCACTCATTGTCCCACTTTCTGCATAGGTCTGCTACCTAGGCACAATTTCAAATTGGAAAGAGTAGGCATGACACAGACATACATAGCTTCAACGCATTTCCTTCCAACCCCACAATATATCTAAGGGGAAAGTTTGATAAAATCTACCGCAGTCCATAAAGTAGTGAGATACTGTATATACAGAAATTTTACTTAAAGTGGTGAGGCCTATGAAATATTCACATGGGACAACCATTTGCAGTTTCAAAGACTATAAATCTTTCAAGTTTTGGACCTACGCTTCCTTAAGGGTCAGTGCACACAGAGTTTTTTGTTGCTGATTTTAACGCTGAATCCGCCTCAAAATCAGCCTCCAAAAAAAAAGCCTCCCAATAGAGTTCTTTTGGGAAGCTTTTTTTGAGGCTGATTTTGAGGCGGATTCAGCGTCAAAATCAGCACCAAAAACCTCTATGTGCACCCCAAATAAAAAATACTGCATCATTTTTGTAAGCTTATAAGTGAATACTTGAGTTTTCCAACTAAAAGAGGGCAAGAATTGCAACTCCAAGCACTAAGCACAGGTGAGTATCTATAGGTGGTGTAGATGTAGCAACTCCTGCAGTCTAAGAAGGCCCAAGGGCCTAAAAAAAAAACAAAAAAAACCCAGCATTTTACATGGCACATTATAGACGGGGACCTGTTATTTTGCATTGGGGCCCAGAGGCTTTAAGTTACCTCCTTACATGTAAGTTTTCAACTGATAACAGTAAATACCATACTTGTACAATTGGAATACTGCCTGGTCTAAGTGAGAGCTAGGGTTGCTTCACTGGAGCCCCAGGAAAAAAATCACTTCATGTTCCCACCTAAAAATAAAGTATCAATACAGCCTTACAGCTCAAGAAATGAACGCGTGCCTCATAGTGTAATAGGTTAAGAGATAGCAACAGAAGACGGTTCTTTGAGCCTCAGTTTATTCACACAACACCTACAGAAGTCTGTAATGTACGGTATATACAATATAAGCTGCTGCCAGACATAGGATTTTTTCCTTTTCAATGCGTACAGAAATCAAATGGTTTCAAGGCTGCTCTAGCTCCTTCTTTATGGGACGTACAGTAGCATATTGATTCCTCCACAAACCCCAGTTTCCTTTCTGTAATTGCTACATTTCATGAATTAATGACCTGTCCAGTATTTGCAAAATAGCACAGATCTCAGCAGCAAAACAGCTTAGAAGTTTGGTTGTTTGTACTGGGGGTGATGTCATATACCGTACTACTACAATTACAAATTGCAAACAGCATGAAACTGCACTCCTGACTTAATGGTCAGACCCAACAAATGGGTACACCCAAATTACACTGCGCCTAGGAAGTACCTTGGCCCATACAGAACTGTACCCAGAGAAAGAACCTTAACAATTGCCTTTACTTGCAACATATTGCCAATGCAAATACTATAATGTCACTGAATACATCTAAAGAAGCATAATACATAGTTGTACCTCTATAGAAAATATTATTAAAGGGGTATTCCCACCTCACATACTCATCAGTCTTTAATGCTGTAAAATCTTCTTTCTTCCTGGTTTCTTGCATCATTTGGTGGGCGGGGTTTCACATGCAGCCTGCCGTTTAGCTCCGCCCCAAATTCGCGTGTAGCTCCGCCCACCCATATTGGACTATGAAGTACAGGCAGCAGCAACTCCATTCTGTGTTACATACAGAGACTGCCTGTCTCTGCCATAATGAACACAAATGAATTAGCTAGCCTGATAACTGGGAGAACAGAAGAAATGAAAGCAGCTCCTCTCCCCTATCTGATAGCAGGACCTAGGTCACATGGTGTAGACACAGGAATAGCTAGATACACAGGCTCGCTCCCTGCACTTAGCCCCTCCTCCCTCCCCCCTGAGAGCAGGCAGACACATCACTTGACTCATGAGCAGATAAGTCAGGGCTGTGGCCACAAAGAATTGAATAAAGTAAGATAGTGGACAAACAAAGCAGTTTTGCTGAAGCAGTGTATTTAGGAAAAGTCTTAAATCCACATTAACAAGCAGTATAGATGGGATCCTTGTGATGGGACAACCCCTTTAAGAACACACATAGATTACTGCTATTGGGACAGATAAACATATAAAAATGCACCAGAATTTTGGTGTAATTTGCTTACGTTTTCTACCTCTTTTTCTATGTGTTTTAGACACTTGCTTTGGCCAACATGTGAATGGGGCTTGTTTAAAAAGGTGCAAGAATTAAAATGCAAAACTGTGCTGCATAAATTGCAGAGAATAAAAGTGTATAACGTTCACTGTCTTCCAGAAAATAGGTGCAATCATTCCAGGGATCTGTCTCTTGATCCATGGAGAAAAGGAATCACCAGGCCGGTTCCCAGATATAACTCCAGTACTGTCATCCTGTATTATTACTTAAGCTTTATTGAAGAATCACATTGAAAAAGTGGGGTGCACATTCATAAAATCCAGAAAGAGTACACCAGGTTTTCAAACAGGCAAATGTGGTGCAGTTTAATACTGTCTAGTCCAGTGATTCCCAAAGTGGTCCAGGTGGACCCCCCAGGGGTCTCAACTGAGACGCAAATTTCCATTGTTAGATCTAATCTTCACATTTTTTTGCCAAGTTTTGGTAATATGGTAGAAATGTGGCAGCAGGGGGGCCACCAAAACCAGTAAAAAATTTTAAGTGGTCTACGAGAAAAAAAATGTGGGAACCTCTGGTCTAGTCTAACTTTCCATTGTCTAAAAGTTAATCTCCATGCAGATAATATACAGAACCATTTGTTTCTATGCTCACAAAGAAAAGAGACCAAAAATATGGAGTAAGTTCTATACCTCTCGGTTTTTGCGGCTTGGTGCATTTATTCAAATGTATGTCTTTCAGATTTTTTGGGCCAGGATACTACTGTAAATCAATCTTCAACCTGAGTTTTAATTGTTTAAAGAAGGAGTACAACTATGGGAGTACAGATATCACAGTCACACTATGACCCATATGAGGTGACCAGTAATATACTGTATATTACACATTATTGTTCAGGGCCTTGGAGGTGATGCCTTGGTGGACAAGAGTTTCCAAATTTCAGTATGTCAATGGTCTACCATTTTGTAATATAAACTTAAATATTAACTTAGATTACTAATATAATGTAGACATTCTTTAAACCTATTTTATTACTGCATCTGATCACATGAAATACAGATGTGTCCATCAGTAGGGCATGAGATGACCAGCTTTGAAAAAATGTTCATTTGCATTACTTACAAGTCCATATATAGCAATATAATATTAATAAAAAAAAGGCCTGAAAAAAGGACCTTTGACATCACAAGTCCTCTTTCTGAGGCCGCTAATTGGTCACGTGACCGCTGAGGACAATCAGTGGCTTCAGTAGAACCCTGGTAGAGACCCGCCGGAGCAGAAGAACCGGGAGACGCAGGAGGACACTGGAGCACCGGGACAGGTGAGTATGCTTTTTTTATTATTCAATGCCCCTGGCTGATTTAAACATTAAAAGGGTTGTCCATTTCTGCGTGGACAATCCCTTTAATTTAGATTTTTCTCATATACAGTAGTACGTACTGTACAGTCCTATGAAAAAGTTTGGGCACCCCTATTAATCTTAATCATTTTTAGTTCTAAATATTTTGGTGTTTGCAACAGCCATTTCAGTTTGATATATCTAATAACTGATGGACACAGTAATATTTCAGGATTGAAATGAGGTTTATTGTACTAACAGAAAATGCGCAATATGCATTAAACCAAAATTTGACCGGTGCAAAAGTATGGGCACCCTTATCATTTTATTGATTTGAATACTCCTAACTACTTTTTACTGACTTACTGAAGCACAAAATTGGTTTTGTAACCTCAGTGAGCTTTGAACTTCATAGCCAGGTGTATCCAATCATAAGAAAAGGTATTTAAGGTGGCCAATTGCAAGTTGTTCTACTATTTGAATCTCCTCTGAAGAGTGGCATCATGGGCTACTCAAAACAACTCTCAAATGATCTGAAAACAAAGATTGTTCAACATAGTTGTTCAGCGGAAGGATACAAAAAGCTGTCTCAGAGATTTAACCTGTCAGTTTCCACTGTGAGGAACATAGTAAGGAAATGGAAGACCACAGGGACAGTTCTTGTTAAGCCCAGAAGTGGCAGGCCAAGAAAAATATCAGAAAGGCAGAGAAGAAGAATGGTGAGAACAGTCAAGGACAATCCACAGACCACCTCCAAAGAGCTGCAGCATCATCTTGCTGCAGATAGTGTCACTGTGCATCGGTCAACTATACAGCGCACTTTGCACAAATAGAAGCTGTATGGGAGAGTGATGAGAAAGAAGCCGTTTCTGCATGTACGCCACAAATAGAGTTGCCTGAGGTATGAAAAAGCACATTTGGACAAGGCAGCTTCAGTTTGGAAACAAAAATTGAGTTGTTTGGTTATAAAAAAAAGGCGTTATGCATGGCGTCCAAAAAGAAACAGCATTCCAAGAAAAACACATGCTACCCACTGTAAAATTTGGTGGAGGTTCCATCATGCTTTGGGGCTGTGTGGCCAATGCCGGCATCGGGAATCTTGTTAAAGTTGAGGGTCGCATGGATTCCACTCAGTATCAGCAGATTCTTGAGAATAATGTTCAAGAATCAGTGACGAAGTTGAAGTTACGCCGGGGATGGATATTTCAACAAGACAATGATCCAAAACACCGCTCCAAATCCTCAGGCATTCATGCAGAGGAACAATTACAATGTTCTGGAATGGCCATCCCAGTCCCCAGACCTGAATATCATTGAACATCTGTGGGATGATTTGAAGCGGGCTGTCCATGCTCGGCGACCATCTAACTTAACTGAACTTGAATTGTTTGTCCAAAATACCTTTATCCAGGATCCAGGAACTGATTAAAAGCTACAGGAAGCGACTAGAGGCTGTTATCTTTGCAAAAGGAGGATGTACTAAATATTAATGTCACTTTTCTGTTGAGGTGCCCATACTTTTGCACCGGTCAAATTTTGGTTTAATGCATATTGCGCATTTTCTGTTAGTACAATAAACCTCATTTCAATCCTGAAATATTACTGTGTCCATCAGTTATTAGATATATCAAACTGAAATGGCTGTTGCAAATACCAAAATATTTAGAACTAAAAATGATTAAGATTAGAGATGAGCGAACAGTGTTCTATCGAACTCATGTTCGATCGGATATTAGGCTGTTCGGCATGTTCGAATCGAATCGAACACCGCGTGGTAAAGTGCGCCATTACTCGATTCCCCTCCCACCTTCCCTGGCGCCTTTTTTGCTCCAATAACAGCGCAGGGTAGGTGGGACAGGAACTACGACACCGGTGACGTTGAAAAAAGTAGGCAAAACCCATTGGCTGCCGAAAACATGTGACCTCTAATTTAAAAGAACAGCGCCGCCCAGGTTCGCGTCATTCTGAGCTTGCAATTCACCGAGGACGGAGGTTTCCGTCCAGTTAGCTAGGGCTTAGATTCTGGGTAGGCAGGGACAGGCTAGGATAGGAAGGAGAAGACAACCAACAGCTCTTATAAGAGCTAAATTCCAGGGAGAAGCTTGTCAGTGTAACGTGGCACTGACGGGCTCAATCGCCGCAACCCAGCTTTCCCAGGATCCTGAATGGAATACACTGTCAGTGTATTCCCGTATACCCGATATATACCCCCGATACCCGTTCCAACGGTGTGCCCCCCCACCTTCACCCCAGAAATACCCTGCAAGTCCCCTAGCAATAGGATTGGGGCTATATACACCCACTATTTTTGCTACTGCCATATAGTGCCATTGTCTCACTGGGAATTCAAAGAATATATTGGGCTTACATATAACTTCAATTCCAGGGAGAAGCTTGTCAGTGTAACGTGGCACTGACGGGCTCAATCGCCGCAACCCAGCTTTCCCAGGATCCTGAATGGAACACACTGACAGTGTATTCCCGTATACCCCATATATACACCCCAAATCCCCGTTCCAACGGTGTGCCCCCCCACCTTCACCTCAGAAATACCCTGCAAGTCCCCTAGCAATAGAATTGGGGCTATATACACCCACAATTTTTGCTACTGGTATATAGTGCCATTGTCTGACTGGGAATTCAAAGAATATATTGGGGTGACGTGCACCCACAATTTTTGCTACTGCTATACAGTGCCATTGTCTCACTGGGAATTCAAAGAATATATGGGGGTTATGTGCACCCACAATTTTTAATACTGGTATACAGTGCCATTGTCTGACTGGGAATTCAAAGAATATATTGGGGTTATGTGCACCCACAATTTTTACTACTGGTATACAGTGCCATTGTCTCACTGGGAATTCAAAGAATATATTGGGGTTATGTGCACCCACAATTTTTACTACTGGTATATAGTGCCATTGTCTGACTGGGAATTCAAAGAATATATGGGGGTTACGTGCACCCACAATTTTTGCTACTGCTATACAGTTCCATTGTCTCACTGGGAATTCAAAGAATATATGGGGGTTATGTGCACCCACAATTTTTAATACTGGTATACAGTGCCATTGTCTGACTGGGAATTCAAAGAATATATGGGGGTTACGTGCACCCACAATTTTTGCTACTGCTATACAGTTCCATTGTCTCACTGGGAATTCAAAGAATATATGGGGGTTATGTGCACCCACAATTTTTAATACTGGTATACAGTGCCATTGTCTGACTGGGAATTCAAAGAATATATGGGGGTTATGTGCACCCACAATTTTTAATACTGGTATACAGTGCCATTGTCTGACTGGGAATTCAAAGAATATATGGGGGTTATGTGCACCCACAATTTTTAATACTGGTATACAGTGCCATTGTCTGACTGGGAATTCAAAGAATATATTGGGGTTATGTGCACCCACAATTTTTAATACTGGTATATAGTGCCATTGTCTGACTGGGAATTCAAAGAATATATGGGGGTTATGTGCACCCACAATTTTTACTACTGGTATACAGTGCCATTGTCTGACTGGGAATTCAAAGAATATATGGGGGTTATGTGCACCCACAATTTTTACTACTGGTATACAGTGCCGTTGTCTGACTGGGAATTCAAAGAATATATTGGGGTGACGTGCACCCACAATTTTTGCTACTGCTATACAGTGCCATTGTCTCACTGGGAATTCAAAGAATATATGGGGGTTATGTGCACCCACAATTTTTAATACTGGTATACAGTGCCATTGTCTGACTGGGAATTCAAAGAATATATTGGGGTTATGTGCACCCACAATTTTTAATACTGGTACATAGTGCCATTGTCTGACTGGGAATTCAAAGAATATATGGGGGTTATGTGCACCCACAATTTTTAATACTGGTATACAGTGCCATTGTCTCACTGGGAATTCAAAGAATATATTGGGGTTATGTGCACCCACAATTTTTACTACTGGTATATAGTGCCATTGTCTGACTGGGAATTCAAAGAATATATGGGGGTTACGTGCACCCACAATTTTTGCTACTGCTATACAGTTCCATTGTCTCACTGGGAATTCAAAGAATATATGGGGGTTATGTGCACCCACAATTTTTAATACTGGTATACAGTGCCATTGTCTGACTGGGAATTCAAAGAATATATGGGGGTTACGTGCACCCACAATTTTTGCTACTGCTATACAGTTCCATTGTCTCACTGGGAATTCAAAGAATATATGGGGGTTATGTGCACCCACAATTTTTAATACTGGTATACAGTGCCATTGTCTGACTGGGAATTCAAAGAATATATGGGGGTTACGTGCACCCACAATTTTTAATACTGCTATACAGTTCCATTGTCTCACTGGGAATTCAAAGAATATATGGGGGTTATGTGCACCCACAATTTTTAATACTGGTATACAGTGCCATTGTCTGACTGGGAATTCAAAGAATATATTGGGGTTATGTGCACCCACAATTTTTAATACTGGTATATAGTGCCATTGTCTGACTGGGAATTCAAAGAATATATGGGGGTTATGTGCACCCACAATTTTTAATACTGGTATACAGTGCCATTGTCTCACTGGGAATTCAAAGAATATATTGGGGTTATGTGCACCCACAATTTTTACTACTGGTATATAGTGCCATTGTCTGACTGGGAATTCAAAGAATATATGGGGGTTATGTGCACCCACAATTTTTAATACTGGTATACAGTGCCATTGTCTGACTGGGAATTCAAAGAATATATGGGGGTTATGTGCACCCACAATTTTTAATACTGGTATATAGTGCCATTGTCTGACTGGGAATTCAAAGAATATATTGGGGTTATGTGCACCCACAATTTTTACTACTGGTATACAGTGCCATTGTCTGACTGGGAATTCAAAGAATATATTGGGGTGACGTGCACCCACAATTTTTGCTACTGCTATACAGTGCCATTGTCTCACTGGGAATTCAAAGAATATATGGGGGTTATGTGCACCCACAATTTTTAATACTGGTATACAGTGCCATTGTCTGACTGGGAATTCAAAGAATATATTGGGGTTATGTGCACCCACAATTTTTAATACTGGTATATAGTGCCATTGTCTGACTGGGAATTCAAAGAATATATGGGGGTTATGTGCACCCACAATTTTTAATACTGGTATACAGTTCCATTGTCTGACTGGGAATTCAAAGAATATATTGGGGTGACGTGCACCCACAATTTTTGCTACTGCTATACAGTGCCATTGTCTCACTGGGAATTCAAAGAATATATGGGGGTTACGTGCACCCACAATTTTTAATACTGCTATACAGTTCCATTGTCTCACTGGGAATTCAAAGAATATATGGGGGTTATGTGCACCCACAATTTTTAATACTGGTATACAGTGCCATTGTCTGACTGGGAATTCAAAGAATATATGGGGGTTACGTGCACCCACAATTTTTGCTACTGCTATACAGTTCCATTGTCTCACTGGGAATTCAAAGAATATATGGGGGTTATGTGCACCCACAATTTTTAATACTGGTATACAGTGCCATTGTCTGACTGGGAATTCAAAGAATATATGGGGGTTATGTGCACCCACAATTTTTAATACTGGTATACAGTGCCATTGTCTGACTGGGAATTCAAAGAATATATGGGGGTTATGTGCACCCACAATTTTTAATACTGGTATACAGTGCCATTGTCTGACTGGGAATTCAAAGAATATATTGGGGTTATGTGCACCCACAATTTTTAATACTGGTATATAGTGCCATTGTCTGACTGGGAATTCAAAGAATATATGGGGGTTATGTGCACCCACAATTTTTAATACTGGTATACAGTGCCATTGTCTGACTGGGAATTCAAAGAATATATTGGGGTTATGTGCACCCACAATTTTTAATACTGGTATATAGTGCCATTGTCTGACTGGGAATTCAAAGAATATATGGGGGTTATGTGCACCCACAATTTTTAATACTGGTATACAGTGCCATTGTCTGACTGGGAATTCAAAGAATATATGGGGGTTATGTGCACCCACAATTTTTACTACTGGTATACAGTGCCATTGTCTGACTGGGAATTCAAAGAATATATTGGGGTGACGTGCACCCACAATTTTTGCTACTGCTATACAGTGCCATTGTCTCACTGGGAATTCAAAGAATATATGGGGGTTATGTGCACCCACAATTTTTAATACTGGTATACAGTGCCATTGTCTGACTGGGAATTCAAAGAATATATTGGGGTTATGTGCACCCACAATTTTTAATACTGGTATATAGTGCCATTGTCTGACTGGGAATTCAAAGAATATATGGGGGTTATGTGCACCCACAATTTTTAATACTGGTATACAGTGCCATTGTCTGACTGGGAATTCAAAGAATATATTGGGGTTATGTGCACCCACAATTTTTACTACTGGTATACAGTGCCATTGTCTCACTGGGAATTCAAAGAATATATTGGGGTTATGTGCACCCACAATTTTTACTACTGGTATATAGTGCCATTGTCTGACTGGGAATTCAAAGAATATATGGGGGTTACGTGCACCCACAATTTTTGCTACTGCTATACAGTTCCATTGTCTCACTGGGAATTCAAAGAATATATGGGGGTTATGTGCACCCACAATTTTTAATACTGGTATACAGTGCCATTGTCTGACTGGGAATTCAAAGAATATATGGGGGTTACGTGCACCCACAATTTTTGCTACTGCTATACAGTTCCATTGTTTGACTGGGAATTCAAAGAATATATGGGGGTTATGTGCACCCACAATTTTTAATACTGGTATACAGTGCCATTGTCTGACTGGGAATTCAAAGAATATATGGGGGTTATGTGCACCCACAATTTTTAATACTGGTATACAGTGCCATTGTCTGACTGGGAATTCAAAGAATATATGGGGGTTATGTGCACCCACAATTTTTAATACTGGTATACAGTGCCATTGTCTGACTGGGAATTCAAAGAATTTATTGGGGTTATGTGCACCCACAATTTTTACTACTGGTATACAGTGCCATTGTCTGACTGGGAATTCAAAGAATATATGGGGGTTATGTGCACCCACAATTTTTAATACTGGTATATAGTGCCATTGTCTGACTGGGAATTCAAAGAATATATGGGGGTTACGTGCACCCACAATTTTTGCTACTGCTATATAGTTCCATTGTCTCACTGGGAATTCAAAGAATATATGGGGGTTATGTGCACCCACAATTTTTAATACTGGTATACAGTGCCATTGTCTGACTGGGAATTCAAAGAATATATGGGGGTTATGTGCACCCACAATTTTTAATACTGGTATACAGTGCCATTGTCTGACTGGGAATTCAAAGAATATATGGGGGTTATGTGCACCCACAATTTTTAATACTGGTATACAGTGCCATTGTCTGACTGGGAATTCAAAGAATTTATTGGGGTTATATGCACCCACAATTTTTACTACTGGTATACAGTGCCATTGTCTGACTGGGAATTCAAAGAATATATGGGGGTTATGTGCACCCACAATTTTTAATACTGGTATATAGTGCCATTGTCTGACTGGGAATTCAAAGAATATATGGGGGTTACGTGCACCCACAATTTTTGCTACTGCTATATAGTTCCATTGTCTCACTGGGAATTCAAAGAATATATGGGGGTTATGTGCACCCACAATTTTTAATACTGGTATACAGTGCCATTGTCTCACTGGGAATTCCACAAATAATTTGGGGATTCATTCACCCTACATCTCAGGCTCTTGCCATATTCACCCAGGTTGTCAGTGCTGCACCAGCTCGTTCCCAGACAGCTCGGCCCGAAAAACACGTTACCTATATAGAGGATTTGGACAATGAAGACAACATGTTCTAAATCTAATGTCTGCACCTTCTCCAGAATTAAAATAAAGGCAGCGTTTAACTTTCAAATAGCACTGCACAAAGGAAGAGCTTATCAGCTTGTCTCATGACATGCTACTGAAAAGTTTCATTTGTGTATCTTAATGTAAATATAGTTGTATAAGCTTTTTGGGTTTTAGGCACTGCCAAGTTATTTATTACCACCCGCTCCCTTATAATGATGATGACGCCAAAGTCACTGTGGGTGTTCAGAGCTCACAGCTTTGGGTGACATTTGTCTTGCTCTCTGTCGGTACCAGCTGTCTTTTTGGATACCGTAAAGTTATGTTGACTTTATTAACAGCTATAGAAGCTTTAGCCAGGTTGTGACGGTGTGTAACCCTAACAACACTAAGTGGGATACACATTAATAGTCAGTCTATGTACGCTAAACGTATCACTGAAGTAATTTTTTTTCCCTCTCCCCTAATATAAGAAAGGAACAGACATTAGACCTAGACCGGGGTTTGAGGCTTGAAAAAATCCAGTATTATTTGTTCTTCATGATGTGAAATATGTGTTGAAAAGCAACCCAAGATGAAGTCAGCCATGTGTGCCAGTGTGTTACTTGGCATGCCTTTGCTGGCCCCAACTGTAAGGGTCACTCTCCATTTCCTCCATTTTCCACTCCCCTTCACACCATTTGTGGTGAAGCAATGGGATGCACTGAAGTGCACCCTCTAGCCTCGTGTGGGATAGGGACATCAGATGCCACTCCAACCCCCTCGTCTTCCTCCGCCAGCCAACGGTGCGAAGATGAGAGGAGTGTGCTCTGAATGTTTTCTGCCTAGCAGAGGCTAGTTCTCACTTACGAAAATGGCCCCACTTTGACCTGTATATCAGGCACAATGGTGTAGGTTTCAAAGAAACATGGCACCAACAAGTTGGAAAACGTGGGCCATGCGTGGACCGTGTTTGAGTCTGGCAAGCTCCAGATCTGCTACCAGGTTCCAGCCATTATCACAGGCGCAAAAATGCCAGGCCCCAGGTGTAGCAGGGAAAAAAAAATGCCATCTCAGCCAGGATGGCATCCCTGACCTCGGAGGCACTGTGCTGTCTGTCCCCCAAGCTGATCAGTTTCAGCACGGCCTGCTGACATCTCCCCATGCCAGTGTTACAGTGTTTTCCGCTAGTAGCTGGGGTGGAGGTTGCAGCTTCGTAGGGTTTCAGTCTACTCCTGCCATGAATTTTGGCCTGGGAGAGGAGATAGGCCACCCCAGTTTGCACCCGGGGAACAGACTCCACCACATTCACCCTGCCTGTCATTAAAGATAAGCACTGCAGCATCCCTGACCACAGGCGCTTGTCCATGTGTCGGTGGTCAAGTGGACCTTGCAGCAAAGCGCAGAGCTCTGGGCCCGACTGATGTTATGGGACACATGCAGGCGCAAGGCAGAGACAGCACACCAAGAGAAGTAGTAACGGCTAGGCCCAGCATAGGGAGGTGCCCCAGCTGCCATCTGCTGACGGAAGGCCTGGGTCTCCAGAAGCATAAACAAACACCAACATCTCCAGGGCCAGCAGTTTATCGATGAGGCTGTTACAGGCTTGGGCATGGGGGTGGGTTGTATTGTACTTCTGCCTGCAATGAAAAGCTTGGGAAATGTGGAGTGGCTGGGAAGAGGCGCATGATGGTGCAGGCCAAAAGGGCGCATGAGGGTGAACTCCCCAATGTGTCAGAGATAGGTGTGTAGGTGTCCTTGCATCATATACTTGCACCATATTTGGCTTTGGAAGTTAATTTTGTGCCAAAAAGTGGTTAAGACAGCGATCCCTCAGCTACTCCCGTTACACTGTCTATTGAAGTTACCATCTGTGGAAGTGGACCACCATTTCTAAGATCCCAAAGGAAGCAGGCAAGAGATGTGCAGTTCAGAAAAAAAGATGAGAAAATAAGTTTAGGCTGTAGAGCACAGAGGGATCGGAGAGGACAGAGCTGGTGTCGGCCAGGTATTCCCACAACATGCGCCTATACTTGTCCCTCCTGGTGACACTAGGCCCCTGAGTGGCAGTAATTTGTCCAGGGGGGCCATTAACGTGTTCCAGACCTAGGAATAAGTCTTCCAACAGGGTAGAGTTTTGCATGCCTTTGCTTCTACCCACTGTTTTTGCTGCTTAGCTTCCCTCCACATCTACTCTGCTTTCACCCCTAAACATCACCCCAGTTTATGCCTTTGCTTCTACCCAGGTTTTTTGTTGATTTAGCTTCCCTCTACATCTACACTGCTTTAGCCCCTAGACATCACCCCTGTCCATGTGGGGTCGGTGGCCTCGTCATCCATCAACTCCTCTTCCAATTGCGCACTGCCCCCTTACTGCAAACCGCACATGACCACAGCTTGCCTTGATGGCAACTGTGTCTCATGATCCCCACTTAGGTCCAGACAAGTCGGTGGCGGGTCCAAAACCCCAAAATTGGAAGGAAATGGCAGATGCTGCAGTATTTCTAACACCTGTTCCTGGTGCTCGGGCCTGGTCTGTGTTGTACCCTGCACCCTGCTTAACGCATCTGCCATATCCGAAGTTGTGCTGAGCGCATGCTAATGTTTCGTGTCCAGTGCAATGGATGGGATGGGATTTCACATAAGTCTGCCACCCATGGCCACTCATGGTTGAGCAACTGAGGGAGTTGACTTTGACGAACCCGAGGGTTTTGGAGTTGGAACTACATCAAAGGTCTGTGCTGCTCACACACTCTGCTCAACACATGATATGTTTAGTGCCAGCAGTGTGGAGACGTCGCACAACAGCCGTTGTTCCAGCAGGTACAGGCGTTGTAGGAGTGCATAGAGGCTAGCAGCGGCAACTATACACTTTAAAAACTATCCGCACAAGCGCCACACTTTCACCAGTAGCTCAGGAACATTGGGGTACCTTTTTCAAAAGATTAGCAGCAATGAGTTAAAAACGTGGCCCAGGCATGGAATATGTTGCAGGCTGCCAAGCTACAGAGCCAATCCCAGGTTACGGCCATTATCACACATGACAACATGCCTGGGCCCAGGTGCAGTGGCAAAAACCACATTGCCGTCTCATCGAGGATGGCATGACTCACTTTGTAGGCAGTGTGCTGTCTGGCCCCCAAGCTGATGAGCTTCAGCACGGCCCGCTGACGTCTCCCCACACCAGTGTTGCAGCGTTTCCAGCTCGTAGCTGGGGTCAATTTAACAGCGGAGGAGGGTGGTGTTTCAGCCCTCCTCCCAGGAATGTTGTGTGGGGAGACAAGTCAGGCCACCACATTTTGCGACCCGGTCCACGCCTCAACTACATTCAACCACTGTGCCCAAATTGAAAGGTAGCGTCCCTGTCCGCATGCACTTGTCCATTCGTAACTGGTCACATGGAACTTTAGGGCTAAGCGCTGAATTTAGGGACCGCCTCATGTTTGGGGGAAAGTGCTGGTGTGGACGGCACAGTGCGGTGGCGCAGTAGACACTCTGCCCAAAAAGGGCAGAGTGTCCCCCAGCCGGGATTCCAACATCTCCTGGGCCAGATTTCTTGAGATGAGGCCGTTGAAGCCTTGGGCATGTGGGTGGGTTGCGCTGTACTTTAGCATGAAATGAAAGGCTTGGGAGATGGGGAGTTGCTGGGAAGAGGCGCATGATGGCGCGGGCAAAAGGAGAAATGGCAGGAAAAGGTGAGGATAAGGGTGAACTCCCCAAAGTGTCAGAGGCAGATGTGGAGGTGTCCTGGCTCCTGGTCTGGACTGCAGCGCCAGCCCTGTCAACAGTGGAAGAGGCAGTGGCCGCCAGGCCAAACGACGATTATCCTGCGCTTGCTCTCACCCACTGAGCCCAGGGCTTGCCTTCCAAATGATGGCACCCGCAAGAGGTGGTGAGATTCCTCTCCGCAGATCTCCAAACCATCTTGGACTTGCAAATTGCACTAAATTTGTCATGTAACTGACATGTATATGATGAGTCTATCCATTGTCTGTTCATTTTGGTGAAAGTCAGCCTGTCAGCTGACAGACAGCTGTGCTTGTCAGTGATGATGTCACCGGCTGCTTGTACCCCCAGTTTTTGCTGCTTAGCTTGCCTCCACATCCACACTGCTTTTGCCCCTACACATCACCCCTATCCATGCCTGTGCCTCTAGCCATAAGTCTGCCACCCATGGAAACTCATGGTGCAGAAAGTGAGGGAGCTGACTCTGAGGAACCCTTGGGTTTTGTAGCTGGTACTCCATCAAAGGTCTCTGCTGCTCACACACCCTGCTGAACATACGGTATCTAGGGTTAGAGCGTGTGGTGACCTCGCACAACAGTAGGTGCTTCAGGCAGATGTAGGCCTTGCTGGAGTGTATTGCGGCTAGCTCCAGGTACTGTAGACTTGGGAAAGTGGGTGTCCAAGTGCCGCACTTTCACCCTTAGCTCAGCTAATTTGGGGTATGTTTTTAAAAATCATTGCACCACTACATTGAACATGTGGGCCAGGCATGGAACGTGTTGGAGGCTGGCAAGCTCCAGAGCCCTCCAACAAGCTAAAAAACCTGGCCCCAGGGGCAGCGGGGATAAACAAATTGCCATCTCATCCAGGATGGCATCCCTGACCTCAGAGGCAGTGTGCTGTCCGTCTCCCAAGCTGATGAGCTTCAGCCCAGCCTGCTGACGTCTCCCCACACCAGTGTTGCAGCGTTTTCAGCTCGTAGCTGGGGTCAATCTAACAGCGGAGGAGGAGGAGGGTGGTGTTTCAGCCCTCCTCCCAGGAATGTTTTGTGGGGAAACAAGTCAGGAAAATTCTTGAAACGGGAGAGTTTTGCATCTTTGCCCTTGCTGCCTATGGACATCCCTTTGCCTCTAGCCACCATTTTCCCTGCTTTGCTTGCCTCCACATCCACACTGCTTTTGCCCCTAGACATCACCCCAGTCCATGCCTTAGCTTGTACCCCCAGTTTTTCCTGCTTAGCTTGCCTCCACATCCACACTGCTTTTGCCCCTAGACATCACCCCAGTCCATGCCTTAGCTTGTACCCCCAGTTTTTCCTGCTTAGCTTGCCTCCACATCCACACTGCTTTTGCCCCTAGACATCACCCCAGTCCATGCCTTAGCTTGTACCCCCAGTTTTTCCTGCTTAGCTTGCCTCCACATCCACACTGCTTTTGCCCCTAGACATCACCCCAGTCCATGCCTTAGCTTGTACCCCCAGTTTTTCCTGCTTAGCTTGCCTCCACATCCACACTGCTTTTGCCCCTAGACATCATCCCTATCCATGCCTCTTCCCCTAGCCATAACTCTGCCACCCCTGGAAACTCATGGTGCAGAAACTTTGGTTGCTGACTTTGAGGAACCCTTGGGTTTTGTAGATGGAACTCCATCAAAGGTCTGTGCAGCTCACACACCCTGCTCAAGATATGGTATTGTAGGGTTTCAGCATGTGTGAATGACGGACAACAGCCTGTGTTTGGACAGATGTAGGCCTTGCTAGAGTGTTTTTAGGCTAGCAGCGACTCCTGTGCACTTGCAAAAGTGGGCGCACAAGCGCCGCATTTTCAACAGTAGCTTCGGTACATTTGGGTATGTTTTTAAAAAACTTTGCACCACTAGGTTAGACGTGGGCCAAACATGGAACGTGTTGGAGGCTGGCAAGCTCCAGAGCCGCTACCAGGTTCCAGCCATTATCACAGGCGTAAAAATGCCAGGCCCCAGGTGTAGCAGGGAAAAAAAAATGCCATCTCAGCCAGGATGGCATCCCTGACCTCGGAGGCACTGTGCTGTCTGTCCCCCAAGCTGATGAGCTTCAGCACCGCCTGCTGACGTCTCCCCACACCAGTGTTTTAGCGTTTGCCGCTAGTAGCTGTGGTGGAGGTTGCAGCGTCGTAGGGTTTCAGTCTACTCCTGCCATGAATTTTGGCCTGGGAGAGGAGATAGGCCACCCCAGTTTGCACCCGGGGAACAGACTCCACCACATTCACCCTGCCTGTCATTAAAGATAAGCACTGCAGCATCCCTGACCACAGGCGCTTGTCCAAGTGTCGGTGGTCAAGTGGACCTTGCAGCAAAGCGCGGAACTAAGGGCCCACCTGATGTTGAGTGACACGTGCTGGTGCAAGGCGGGGACGCCACACCGGGAGAAGTTGAGACGGCTAGGGACGGCATAGTGAGGTGCCACAGTTGCCATCAGGTCCGGGAAGGCGGGAGTTTCAACAAGCCGGAACGCCAACCTCTCCTGGGCCAGCAGTTTAGCGATGTTGGCGTTCTAGGCTTGCGTGGGTGGGTGGTTAGCGGTGTATTTCTGCCGGCGCTCCAATGTCTGAGAGATGGTGGGTTGTTGTAAAGAAGCGCCTGATGGTGCCTTTGATGGTGCAGGAGAAGGAGATAAGACAGAAACAGGGGAGGATGAGGGAGAAGTCAACAAAGTGGCGGAGGCAGATGAAGTGATGTCCTGGCTCGTCCTCTGGAGTGCATCGCCAGCACTGTGAGCAGAGGCAGTGGCATGAACGGCGGGCGACGTTTGTCCTGCCGTTGCTGCCTGCCACTGATTCCATTGCTTGGATTCCAAATGACGGTGCATTGAAGTGGTGGACAGGTTGCTCTTCTCAGGGCCCCTACTCGATTTCGAGAGGCAAATTGTGTAGACGACACTATATCTGTCCTCGGCGCATTCCTTGAAAAAACTCTACACCTTCAAGAAACGTGCCCTCGATGGGGGAGTTTTTCTGGGCTGGGTACAAAAGGGAACATCTTCGGACATTCCGGGTCTGGCCTGGCTTCGGCAAAGCAGCTGACCTCTGCCTCTGGACATGTCTCTGCCTCTAGCTACCCTTTTTGGTGCTGCACCTGCCTCAACATCCACACTACTTTCCCAGCTTGACATCTGCCTTGTCCAGGTGGGGTCGGTGTCCTCGTCGTCCACCACCTCCTCTTCCAACTCCTGTCTCGCCTCCTCCTCCTGCACAATGCGCATGTCAACTGGCTGCCCTGACAGCAACTGCGTCTCATCGTCGTCGATGAGGGTGGGTTGCTGGTCATCCGCCACCAAATCGACCGGAGATGGAATGGAGGAGACTCTAGTGTTTGAGCATCTGGACACAGATACTCGTCTGTTAGGTCCGTGGAATCGCGAAATGGAGGGGCAGGTTGCGGTACAGTCAAAGGAAGGGAGAACAGCTCTGGGGAGCAGGGACAGTTGGGGTTATTGTTCTGGGAAGATTGGGAATTTTGGGTGGAAGGAGGACAAGACTGTTGGGTAAGAGGAGGTAGAGGCTGAATGGCTGGTGGACAATGTGCTTTAAGCGTTATCCGACAGCCATTGCAAGACCTGTTCCTGGTTCTCGGGCCTACTAATCTTTGTACCATTCAGCCTAGTTAATGTGGAACTTTTGTGCAAAGCGCAGAACTTAGGGCCCGCCTGATGTTAAGGGACACACGCTGGTACAAGGCTCAACTCACCCTAAGTGCCAAAAACACTGCTGGTGCAAGGCTCTACTCATGCCAAGGGCCTCAATCTCTGCTGGTAGCTCAGCTTAAGGTCATGTAACTTTGTTTGGAAGGGCTCATGTTAAGGGCTAGAAAAGTGAATTTTGGAAGGTCTTACCACATCACACACACACACACACACACACACACACACACACACACACACACACACACACACACTCAAAATGACAGTTAAGGGTGAGGGCTTTTGGAATTCCCATTGCCTATTCCATTTGTGGTTGTCATGGGGAACGTGATTTAAAGGGGTGGTTGTTACTGTTTGTTGAGCTTAAATTGGGGTTTGTGTCCATCCATTTGGGGAGTAAAGAAGGTTTCCAGGTATTTTCCCACTTTGATAGAGGTTTTTTTTAATGTGGAAAGTGTGTAGTTGTTAGGCAGTGATGTTGGGGTAATAGAGGGTCTTTGGTGTGTTAGATGCCCCCAGACATGCTTCCCCTGCTGTCCCAGTGTCATTCCAGAGGTGTTGGCATCATTTCCTGGGGTGTCATAGTGGACTTGGTGACCCTCCAGACACGGATTTGGGTTTCCCCCTTAACGAGTATCTGTTCCCCATAGACTATAATGGGGTTCGAAACCCGTTCGAACACACGAACATTGAGCGGCTGTTCGAATCGAATTTCGAACCTCGAACATTTTAGTGTTCGCTCATCTCTAATTAAGATTAATAGGGGTGCCCAAACTTTTTCATAGGACTGTATGTAACCTCTTCTGTTTTAGCTACCAAGAAATCACGAAAAACCTTTAGCTATGTGAGAGCTATTCTATATTTGATATCTATCATGTTTTAAAATACAGTAGGTCAATGTTATTAAAAGTGACTTATATGGTTATAGTGTACTGCACAGTGCAGAAGATGTACTGGCTAAATGTGTCAAGCTTCAGGCTTAATTGACACCAAGAAAAAGTGTTGGAAATACCTTGCACAGTATTTGTACGCTTTAGACAAGACTTGAACTTTGCATTACAGTTGAGCATGATTAAAGCAGGAAAGTGGCATGGTCTAGCAGGAAAGGGGCACGGCTTAAGAAAGGGGTTTTTCCATACATTGAAGTATCACAATACTTATGCAGATCAGATAATATGTAGATGCTTATAGAGAATGGACACAGTGTTATCTGAGTGTTTACATAGAGAGATAACAGACTTGGCTTTGTCAGCAAACTGCAATTACAGTTAGGGCCAGAAATATTTGGACAGTGACACAATTTTCGCGAGTTGGGCTCTGCATGCCACCACATTGGTTTTGAAATGAAACCTCTACAACAGAATTCAAGTGCAGATTGTAACGTTTAATTTGAAGGGTTGAACAAAAATATCTGATAGAAAATGTAGGAATTGTACACATTTCTTTACAAACACTCCACATTTTAGGAGCTCAAAAGTAATTGGACAAATAAACATAACCCAAACAAAATATTTTTTTTTTTAAATATTTTGTTGTGAATCCTTTGGAGGCAATCACTGCCTTAAGTCTAGAACCCATGGACATCACCAAATGCTGGGTTTCCTCCTTCTTAATGCTTTGCCAGGCCTTTACAGCCGCAGCCTTCAGGTCTTGCTTGTTTGTGGGTCTTTCCGCCTTAAGTCTGGATTTGAGCAAGTGAAATGCATGCTCAATTGGGTTAAGATCTGGTGATTGACTTGGCCATTGCAGAATGTTCCACTTTTTTGCACTCATGAACTCCTGGGTAGCTTTGGCTGTATGCTTGGGGTCATTGTCCATCTGTACTATGAAGCGCCGTCCGATCAACTTGGCAGCATTTGGCTGAATCTGGGCTGAAAGTATATCCCAGTACACTTCAGAATTCATCCGGCTACTCTTGTCTGCTGTTATGTCATCAATAAACACAAGTGACCCAGTGCCATTGAAAGCCATGCATGCCCATGCCATCACGTTGCCTCCACCATGTTTTACAGAGGATGTGGTGTGCCTTGGATCATGTGCCGTTCCCTTTCTTCTCCAAACTTTTTTCTTCCCATCATTCTGGTACAGGTTGATCTTTGTCTCATCTGTCCATAGAATACTTTTCCAGAACTGAGCTGGCTTCTTGAGGTGTTTTTCAGCAAATTTAACTCTGGCCTGTCTATTTTTGGAATTGATGAATGGTTTGCATCTAGATGTGAACCCTTTGTATTTACTTTCATGGAGTCTTCTCTTTACTGTTGACTTAGAGACAGATACACCTACTTCACTGAGAGTGTTCTGGACTTCAATTGATGTTGTGAACGGGTTCTTCTTGACCAAAGAAAGTATGCGGCGATCATCCACCACTGTTGTCATCTTGTGGACGCCCAGGCCTTTTTGAGTTCCCAAGCTCACCAGTCAATTCCTTTTTTCTTAGAATGTACCCGGCTGTTGATTTTGCTACTCCAAGCATGTCTGCTATCTCTCTGATGGATTTTTTCTTTTTTTTCAGCCTCAGGATGTTCTGCTTCACCTCAATTGAGAGTTCCTTTGACCGCATGTTGTCTGGTCACAGCAATAGCTTCCAAATGCAAAACCACACACCTGGAATCAACCCCAGACCTTTTAACTACTTCATTGATTACAGGTTTCAGAGGGAGACGCCTTCAGAGTTAATTGCAGCCCTTAGAGTCCATTGTCCAATTACTTTTGGTCCCTTGAAAAAGAGGAGGCTATGCATTACAGAGCTATGATTCCTAAACCCTTTCTCCGATTTGGATGTGGAAACTCTCATATTGCATCTGGGAGTGCGCACTTTCAGCCCATATTATATATATAATTGTATTTCTGAACATGTTTTAGTAAACAGCTAAAATAACAAAACTTGTGTCACTGTCCAAATATTTCTGGCCCTAACTGTATCTGAACGGATTGTCCTGCCAGCAAACAAGTGAGTGACATCACTTGTCCTATCTCACAGGTCTGTGGTTATGGTAATGCTGTGTAAATAATGGGAGAAATAAGTTCACATAGCAGGCAAACAAAGCAGCATTTCTAAAGCAATATATTTAGGAAAAGTCTGCAGTTTACATAAGTTACCAGTATAAATAGGATCCTTGAGATGGGATGACCTTATTTTCTAGTATGTGTGACTGTGATAAACTTGCACTATTGTAAACTGGTTGGTCCAAGTTTACACTGTCTAATATTACACAGGATTAATAAATCTGCCCCTTTGTTTCTCACTTTTGACTGCTGAACTGAGAGCAGTATGGTATAGTATCAAGGAATGTAGGAAGTACAACTAAATAGTACTGAGATTTATTAAAACATATGCAGAGTATAGGCAAAGAATCAAACAGTCTGAGACAAACTCTGTTTTATAATTATCTTCTGTGCCATAACTATTATAGAGATTTCTCTAGGCAGTGGCTTGTAGTCTGCCGCCAGTCTCATACAGTAATCTTCTGTCCTATAGGGTCAATGCAGCAGGTTTTAGTGTATATGCAACATCCTAATGGAGTATAAGGTTTACAATTGTTTTTATACAAATAGAACTGTTACAAAAAATAAAAATGATAAGGCATTCACCTTAGATTTTCTTCCATCCACTTTACAAATAGATATGGCCTGGTATTTAGTCTGAAGAACAGGATCTCAATAAACAGTAATTTGTATTCGTTTCACAGCTACGATTTACACTGGAAAAGGAAATCAACTGGAAATGTCTGCTGTATGCTGCTGACAGCTCTCACTACTGCGTACTATTGAAATACATGGTAAAAACTATATCAGCATGGAAATCTAGCACTGATCAGAAACGGCTCCTTACACTTCAGCCTGTAGTTAAGATATAATTAATGCCACTAGCCTTGAAAATGTCAGCAATCTTTTACAGTGGGCGTTCTTACACACTGGTTCAATACATTTTTGCTCTTATAAAGAAATAACATGTTACAGGCTCCCATAAGCTTTTGTTCCAAAATGTCACTATACTATATCACAGAAAAAGTAGAAAAGATAATAGAAAACACAGATAGGATTTTTCTTGATCCTTTTCCAAGGATTCCCTGTTAAAAACACAATGCTTCCTATCATACTTGCCTTCATGAAAGAAATACCTTGCAGAAAAATCACCTGCAGAGTACTATGTGTGATGGACATATAGTCAAACTGGATACTCGTTGTAGCCTCCATTGAAACTCCATTTAGCCTCTATGGAAATGCAATGGAAATGTGAAACTATCACTTGTGTAGTGTGTGGCTGCTGGTGGACATGTTGGATCACATGGCTCTTCATCATTCTGGGGGACGTTGTCACTGAGAATAGATGGTGGCTATGGGTGAGGCTCCTCAATAATAAGCTGGTCTGGGCAGATCACCTGGATCCGCTGCACAGAAAGGCTCACAGCAGGCTCTACCTGCTCAGGAGGCTGAGGGCCTTTGGAGTCCAGAGGGCACATCTTAGGGCCTTTTTCAACTCTGTGGTAGCATCAGTCATCTTCTTCAGAGTACCCATGGTGGGACTATTAAAGGATTATCTTATCTTAAATACAGAGACAAATCTAATATAAACAAGCAGTCAAAATGAAGATAAGGAGCAGGAGAACAGCTTAACAGGTAGTCAAGGAAACAGATCTCCTTAAGATATATTATAAAGTTCTATTAATTTATGAAAAGTTGTTTATAACTGGAGTTATACTTTAAAGGGAGTCTATCAATTCTCCCAGTCACTGTAATCCATTGGTATAGTAATGGAAATGCTGTGAATACAATTCCAACCATACCTTTCAAATGCTGAGCTGCTGGGATGCCTATAAAAATCCAGTTTAACTGATATGAATGGTGCTTATCACACCAAGTGATTAAGGAAGAATGTTTAATAACATTGTAATAACATTGTATCCCCTCACCAACCTCACTTCAGACCATCCGTTCTCATCTTTTGAACCTGTTACAGAAGAGGAAGTCTCTCAGCTACTTTCTACATCTCGCCCTACAACCTGCAGAAGTGACCCCTTCCCCTCGCACCTTACCTAACTAAAATATTTAACCTCTCTCTCTCTCTCTTCTGGAATCTTCCCATCCTCCTTCAAGCATGCTGTTATAACCCCACTATTGAAAAAACCCTCCCTGGACCCATCCTGTGCTGCTAAATATCGACCTGTCTCTAACCTCCCCTTCATCTCTAAACTCTTGGAACGCCTGGTCTATTCTCATTTAATCCGCTATCTCTCTGCTAACTCTCTGCTTGTCCCCTTACAATCTGGTTTCCGCGCTCTACACTCTACTGAAACAGCCCCTCACAAAAGTCTCCAATGATCTCCTAATGGCTAAATCTAATTGTGACTTCTCTCTTCTTATTCTTCTGGACCTCTCTGCAGCTTTTGACACTGTTGACCATCAACTTCTCCTCACTATGCTCCGCTCAGTTGGCCTCAATGACACTGCGCTCTCCTGGTTCTCCTCTTATCTCTCAGACCGCACTTTCAGTGTATCATTTGCGGGGGGCTCTGTTTCCTCCCCTCTTTCCCTTGCTGTTGGGGTTCCTCAGGGCTCGGTCCTAGGCCCCCTGCTCTTTTCTCTCTACACATCCCCCATTGGACAAACCATCACCAGATTTGGCTTCCAGTAACATCTTCATGCTGATGAAGATGCCAATTATACACATCTTCCCGTGACATCACCCCTGCACTAATACAGAGCACCAGTGACTGTCTTTCTGCTGTCTCTAATATCATGTCCTCACTCTATCTGAAACTAAATCTCTCTAAGACTGAACTACTACTGTTTCCACCATCTAATAGATCTGTCCCTGATATATCCATTGCGGGCTTAGGCCTTACTATAACTCCTAGGCCTCAGACCTTTCCTTCACCCCCCATATTGAATCACTCGCACGCTCATGTCACCTCCACCTGAAAAACATCTCCAGAATACGCCCTTTCCTTACCAGAGATACACTAAAGACACTTATTGTCTCTCTGATTCATTCTCGCCTTGACTACTGTAACTCCTTACTAATCGTTCTTCCCCTCACTAAACTCTCCCCTCTACAATCTATTCTGAATGCAGCGGCCAGGCTCATCTATCAGGCTAGACGCTACAGCGACGCCTCTGGTCTGTGCCAGTCGTTACATTGGCTGCCTATTCATTATAGAATAAAATATAAAGCTATCGCCCTCATCCACAAGGCTCTCCTCAATGCTGCACCTCCTCTCTGTCTACCACCCAACCCGTACTCTCCGTTCACTCAATGACCTAACACTTACATCCTCTATTATCAGAACTTCCCACACTCGTATACAAGACTTCTCCCGAGTTGCACCACTTCTCTGGAATGCTCTATCCCGGACAATCAGATTAACTCCCAATTTCTACAGCTTTAAACGCAAACTAAAGACACATCTTTTCAGACAGGCCAATCACAATTCCTAATGCAAACCCTTCCATACCGTAATTAGAATCCCCAAAATTTAACCCTCTTCTGTCCCCGCTCCCACATTACCCCATAGGATATGATGCCATTTCAGGCTAACTTTATAGGTCCAAGCACCATCCACATGTTAAAGGACACGATTGGTGACGGCTCATAAAGCATTATGTTTGTGTAACAACAGTCACCTCTATTACAAAATTGTCTGACCCCTGTATAAACAATGCCGCCCCTGCTACCTCTTGCTGACACTTCCTCTACTTCATAGATTGTAAGCTCTTGTGAGCAGGGCCCTCAGTCCCATTGTGTGAAATGACTTTCTTTGTAATGTATCTTTCTGTCTGTAATCGAACCCTACAAATTGTACAGTGCTGCGGAATATGTTGGCGCTATATAAATAAAATGTATTATTATTATTATTATTATTATTATTATTATTATTATGATTATGATTTGTACTCTGCCTATCATACTTCCTGCAAACTGTTTACAATTAAGTTAAAATGTCTAACCTCTATACTGTACAATTCCTAGCATAAAAATTATATTCTGCATCAGAGTTGCAACTTGAAGTTTATAGGCTACAAAGCAAAATTTGTAATCTGCACAAATGTGTAATTTAAAATATTGGTATATTTTTGATGTAAGAGGGATCTTTGGGCCCCCTCATGGTCTAGTGCTAGTAGTACCGTATTTTTCGGACTATAAGACGCACCTAGGTTTTAGAGGAGGAAAATAGGGAAAAAAATTTTTGAAGCAAAAACTGGTAAAATATTTAATATATGGGAGTTGTAGTTTTGCAACAGCTGCAAGGCCACATTGACAGGTGACCCTGCAGCTGTACGGGGACACATAGAGCGTTTTTTTTGCGGGGCCAGCTGTACTTTTTAGTTATACCATTTTGGGGGATATCTATTGCTTAGATCACCTTGTATTGAAAAAAAACAGGAGGTGATTTAGAACTTTTATTTATTTCATATTTTTAAAGCTTTTTTTTTTTTACTATTTTATTCCCCCCCGGGAGCTTGAACCTGCGGTCACTTGATCGCAAGTCCCATAGACGGCAATACAACCGTATTGCCGTCTATGGGACATTCTGTATATTAGTATTACGGCGGCTGGTCATAGACCCAGCCGCAATACTAATATATAGCAGTGACAGACCGGGGAGCCTCATTAGGCTCCCGGCTGTCACCCGAACAGGTCGGCTCCTGCGATATCGCCGCGCAGGAGCCGGCCTGCAACTTCACAGGTACGGGGCCGGTGGGGACCGGCCCCGGGGGAGAAGGAGCCACGGATACTGACCCAGCATCCGCTGTACTAGAGAGGCGGATGCCGGGGAGGGATAGACGCCGGGGCCTGAGACATCGCTACGATCCTCTGCCCTGCATGAAGCCAGCGGCGGGGGCACGGAGGAGCGGAATAGCATCACTCCTCCCGCTGCTGGCTTCATGCAGGGCAGAGGAGCGCAGCGATGTCTCAGGCCCTGGCGTCTATCCCTTGCCGGCTTCCGCCTCTCTATTACGGCGGGTGCCAGGCGCCACATTCAGACTATAAGACGCACCCTTCTTTTCCCCCCAAATTTTGGGGAAAAAAAGTGCGTCTTATAGTCCGAAAAATACGGTAAATACTGCTTCTGCACCCCTTAGAGTAAGTTCACACGGAGTAAAATGGAGTGTAATTTGGAGTGTAATTTTTACACGTGTAAAAAATTTACACGTGTATTTTGGAGTGTTTTTTTTACACGTGGCGTTTCAGTAGCGTTTATGGAGCATTTTTTGGAGCATTTACTGAAGCGTTTTTTTACACGTGTAAATGCTCCAAAAAACACTCCGTAAATGCTACTGAAACGCCACGTGTAAAAAAAACACTCCAAAATACACGTGTAAAAAATTTACAAAAATTACACTCCAAATTACACTCCATTTTACTCCGTGTGAACTTACCCTTATAGCTATGCCCCTGCTTTGCATAATTCAATTCACTAGTATTTCAACAGCAAGTAATGCTGGGAAATGTAATTTCTAGAGGCTGTAGAATTGTGACTGCAGTTTTGAATTATAAGACAAGGTATAATTCAGGGCAAATCAAAAGGAACCTGTCATGTGGTATTTCATCCTTTAACTGAACCCCAGTGTATAGTATCAAGTGACCTTTCCTATGCTGACCCTCGCTAAGCTTTCTCCAGCTGAAAAGTCAAGTTATAAGCTTAAAGGGATTCTACCACTAAAACACTTTTTTTTCTAGTTACCACGTCGGAATAGCCTTTAAAAAGGCTATTCGTCTCTTACCTGTGGAAGTGCTCTCCGCCGCGCCGTTCGTTCAAAATACCGGTTTGTACCGGTATGCTAATTAGTTCTCTCGCAGCGATGGGGGCGTCCCCATCGCAGGAGCAGCGATGGGGGCGTCCCCATTGCAGCTCGAAAACCGACCGCAGCGCCGCCTCTCTGCTCTTCGGTGTCCTCCCCTTGCCTCTTCAGCGTCTGTCGGACACCTGCGCGGTATGCTCTTTGTTCGGCGAAGATTGCCGAACGTACTGCGCATGCACGAAAGTGCGGCGCCCGCACTATGGCTGGGACCGCAATTTCGCGCATGCGCAGTACGTTCGGCAATCTTCGCCGAACAGAGCGTACTGCGCAGGCGTCCGACAGTACGCTGAAGAAGCAAGGGGAGGACACCGAAGAGCAGAGAGGCGGCGCTGCGGTCGGTTTTCGAGCTGCAATGGGGACGCCCCCATCGCTGCTCCTGCGATGGGGACGCCCCCATCGCTGCGAGAGAACTAATTAGCATACCGGTACAAACCGGTATTTTGAACGAACGGCGCGGCGGAGAGCACTTCCACAGGTAAGAGACGAATAGCCTTTTTAAACGTGGTAACTAGAAAAAAAAGTGTTTTAGTGGTAGAATCCCTTTAAGTTAAAACCTTAGTATGGCATATCTTAACCAGTTACCCAGGGTGAAGAGCAGCTTCATCTAGTCATGCAGACATTGTACTAAATCACACACCTGACAGGTTCCCTTTAAATACTCTTATCTGAAGGTAGATGCTTAAATTAAGTAATGCTTCTGAATTGTGCCAAGTATTTGTACCGTAGAGTACAATACAGTATTGTACAACTGCTATAGCCATTGGATGCCTATACTAATAAGGAGGTTGGATTGTGAGTCCTACATGCAACAGTGAGTGACAATGTCTGTAAAGCGCTGTGGAATATGCTGGCATAATACAAGTAAGAGAAATAAATAATGCACTTAGCAGTATCAATAGTATAGGCTTATTCACAAATGAGTATATAAGTAAAGCCACCTATTAGGTCACCCATCCTAGGGGCCATATAGCACCAGCGACAACAGTGTCAAAATAAATGTGCAAGCTATAAACGTTCTTGAGTAATATTATAACATATACTGTAGGACAGTAAAACAATTTTAGATATTTAAAACTAATGTATCTATAGCCACAAAAGTATTTTGAGCAATTTAGAGATGTTGCTTGCCTGTAATATTTTTTTCTTTATGTACACAGACTTCAAAAAAGTTAGTTTTTTTCTAAGATTACTAAAGCCAGATATGAACATTCGGGAGTGCAGGTAATTTTTATGCACCAACAGCAGAATAGTTGTAATACAGATGTATTAACCCTTAATTTAGCTCTTATTTGGTTAAAGAGGTTCTCCCATCTCAGCCTTTCAGCCAGGCTGCATGCAGTGTCTGCTCCTCACTTCCTGTATTTCTCTCCCTGCCCCCTGCTGAACGGGACAAACAACACTTCTACAGGTCAGACAATCTGCAGATTCTTGTACAGAATGGACTCAGTGTTATCTGTGTGTTTACATAGAGAGATAACAGACAAGGCTTTATCAGCAAAACTGCAATTAGCTGAAGCCGGCAAGAGCAGTGAGTGAGTGACGTCACTTGTCCTATAGGTCCGTGGTTATAGCAACACAGTGTAAACAATGGGAGGAATAAATTCACGTACCAGGCAAACAAAGCAGAACTTCTAAAGCAATATATTTAGAAAAAGGCTTCCATTTACATAAGCTACCAGTATAAATAGGATCATTGAGATGGGACAACCCCTTTAAACACTACAATTTCCAACAAAACCAACTGAATAGTTCACACATCCTGTGGGTGAGCACACAGACACACGGAGGATAGATAGCATATCACTTTGTAATATCATATTGTGGGACGCTGCTTTTACATACACACACTGTACCTGGAAATTTCCAGTCAAAAGAAAAGCAATGGAAGGACCCGTTTGTATGTGCTCTCAAATCTAAGCAAAAAGTCTCATATTCAGATACTACACACATATATTCCCACTATATACACGTGAAACATACAATTATTATAGAGAGCGCAAAAGAATTTTCTTCTTTATACAATATCCAAATGTTACATTTCATTTTAAAACACCAAATACCGATAAAGTATCTCAGAATATTTTCCTGTTCTCCCTTTATACATTTACACTGCAGCTCAGTTTGCCTAGATAGGTTGTTATGAGTAAGTATACGGCAGGAACCACAAATTCTCTGCCATACAAATAATGCACGATAAATAGGATCGTAGAGGTATGAAATTATATTAAAGTAACTAAAAATCTGACTGATGGAGTCCAACACATGCACGAAGCTTATATGACATTTCAACTTCATATGCATTAGTATAGAAATAGCCCCACACCACACACCCTTTCCAGCCAAAACAGCTTCCATTCGTATTGGAAGGATTTATAAAATACTTAGACGTGTGTTTGTGGGAATTTTTGCCCATTTATCCAGAAGAGTATTTTTGAAGTCAGCCACTATTGTTGGCCGAGAGGGTGTGATTGGCAATTTCAAGTCTAGTTTATAACAAAGGTGTTCAATGGGGTTGAAGTCAGGGTTTTATACCGGCCAGTCAACTTCTTCCAGCCAAACATGAATTTATTTACCTTGTTTTGGGCACGCAAGCACAATCATGCTATAACAGAAACAAGCTTTCCCCATTAAATTGGAAACATACAGTTACAAACAATAGACTATATTGATGTCCATCAGGCTCCGTATGAGTCCACTAGTTTAGCTGTTTGTCATTTTTTTTCTGGTTTTCTGAAAAAGACAGGCTGATGCTACTGTGAACCTAGTGTAAATAAAATTTTGGAGTTGTCTAATCAATACTGATGGGAAGGGACACAATGGGACAGATTTATTAAGACTGGTGTATCATGCAGGGACTGAGAGGTTTATGAAGAGGCTGTGGCCTCTTGACAAATCAGTTGTACGTACCTGCGCCAGGCTGGAAATCTACACCAGTTAGAAACTGGCTTAAATTTCCATTATGATTCACCAACCAGCCCCAATTCCTACCGTGCCCACATTTGGGCTTGTGGGGCACAATATCACAATATTACCACCCCAAAGGCTCACTAGACACTTGAAAGAGGCTCACTAGAGCTGAAACGATGCCTACATATAGAATCAATTTCACTATTGTTTTCTTGAAAACTACGGAGTGCTGTTTTTTTCCTTGAATATTATCATCCCTCTATACCAAAAAACTGGTATAGAGGGATTGATGAATTCCCTCCCAAAGTATTGTAAAGGGTAATGGTCAAGGCCAGTCATCAGTTTCTGGATACACTCCAGGAGAAATAAGAAACAGCTAACTTCAGAAGTCTAAGAAAAAATGTTCCAAAATTAGGGATACAAGAATTTAAAGGGGTTCTATCAGCAAAATTATGCTGATAGAGCCCCACGTATGCGTGAATAGCCTTTAAAAAGGCTATTCAGGCACTGCTAATCTTATTTTAAACCCCCCGCCTGTTTTAAAATAAAACTATAAAAACATATATGTAAATGATACCTGAACGTGCACGCTGGGCAGTCGTGCCCAATCCGACGTCATGTTTGGTCCCTCCTTCCTCTTCTTTCTTGTTCCAGTGACGTCCACCTGTCCTGGCTCTTCTCCGCCTTCATCTTCTTTTCTTCCAGATATGAGGATTTTCGCGAGCGTTCTGCGCATGCTCGCATAGTTCTAAGGATACTTAGAACTACAACAAAAATGGTGGCGGCGTGTGCGCAGTAGCGTTCCGGTAGCATGCGCAGGATTTGAACACAACCCGCCGGAAAAACAGAAGATGAAGGCGGAGAAGATCCAGAAGAGGAGGATGTCGCTGGAAGAAGAAAGAATAGGAAGGAGGGACCAAAGATGACGTCGGGTCGTGCACGACCGCCCAGCGTGCACCTTCAGGTATCATTTACATACAGTGCCTACAAGTAGTATTCGACCCCCTGCAGATTTAGCAGGTTTACACATTCGGAATTAACTTGGCATTGTGACATTTGGACTGTAGATCAGCCTGGAAGTGTGAAATGCACTGCAGCAAAAAAGAATGTTATTTCTTTGTTTAATTTTTTTTTAAATTGTGAAAAGTTTATTCAGAGGGTCATTTATTATTCAACCCCTCAAACCACCAGAATTCTGTTTGGTTCCCCTAAAGTATTAAGTAGTTCAGGCACAAAGAACAGTGAGCTTCACATGTTTGGATTAATTATCTCTTTTTCCAGCCTTTTCTGACTATTTAAGACCCTCCCCAAACTTGTGAACAGCACTCATACATGGTCAACATGGGAAAGACAATGAAGCATTCCAAGGCCATCAGAGACAAGATCGTGGAGGGTCACAAGGCTGGCAAGGGGTACAAAACCCTTTCCAAGGAGTTGGGCCTACCTGTCTCCACTGTTGGGAGCATCATCCAGAAGTGGAAGGCTTATGGAACTACTGTTAGCCTTCCACGGCCTGGACAGCCTTTGAAAGTTTCCTCCCGTGCCGAGGCCAGGCTTGTCTGAAGAGTCAAGGCTAACCCAAGGACAACAAGGAAGGAGCTCCGGGAAGATCTCATGGCAGTGGGGACATTGGTTTCAGTCAATACCATAAGTAACGTACTCCACCGCAATGGTCTCCGTTCCAGACGAGCCCGTAAGGTACCTTTACTTTCAAAGCATCATGTCAAGGCTCATCTACAGTTTGCTGATGATCACTTGGAGGACTCTGAGACAGACTGGTTCAAGGTTCTCTGGTTTGATGAGACCAAGATCGGGATCTTTGGTGCCAACCACACACGTGACATTTGGAGACTGGATGGCACTGCATATGACCCCAAGAATACCATACCTACAGTCAAGTATGGTGGTGGCAGCATCATGCTGTGGGGCTGCTTCTCAGCCAAGGGGCCTGGCCATCTGGTCCGCATCCATGGGAAGATGGATAGCACAGCCTACCTGGAGATTTTGGCCAAGAACCTCCGCTCCTCCATCAAGGATCTTAATATGGGTCGTCATTTCATCTTCCAACAAGACAACGACTCAAAGCACACAGCCAAGAAAACCAAGGCCTGGTTCAAGAGGGAAAAAATCAAGGTGTTGCAGTGGCCTAGTCAGTCTCCTGACCTTAACCCAATTGAAAACTTGTGGAAGGAGCTCAAAATTAAAGTCCACATGAGACACCCAAAGAACCTAGATAACTTGGAGAAGATCTGCATGGAGGAGCGGGCCAAGATAACTCCAGAGACCTGTGCTGGCCTGTTCAGGTCTTATAAAAGACGATTATTAGCTGTAATTGCAAACAAGGGTTATTCCACAAAATATTAAACCTAGGGGTTGAATAATAATTGACCCACACTTTTATGTTTAAAATTTATTAAAATTTAACTGAGCAACATAACTTTTTGGTTTGTAAGATTTATGCATCTGTTAATAAATCCTGCTCTTGTTTAAAGTTTGAAGGCTCTAACTTATTTGCATCTTATCAAACCTGCTAAATCTGCAGAGGGTTGAATACTACTTGTAGGCACTGTATATGTTTTTATAGTTTTATTTTAAAACAGGCGGGTGGTTTAAAATAAGATTAGCAGTGCCTGAATAGCCTTTTTAAAGGCTATTCACGCATATGTGGGGCTCATACAGCAAAATTTTGCTGATAGAGCCCCTTTAATAAATTAAACCTAGTGTGAGCTGACAGAGAGGTTGTCTTAGGGTATTTGCTGTTTTACCATCATAATTAAGATATTACAATACATTGTGTAGGAAATAATCATACCTTTAGGCACTGATGATTTTTTTCCTCTAATAAGTGAATAAATAAATCTGTCTATGTGTCAAGTACATACAAAACCATTTAAGAATTACACTTAGTTCTTAAAAGAACTGAGAAATTCTGAAGTGCATTGAGAGGGAGAGTTGGGAACTTGTGAAGAGCCTGGAAGCGTCTTCAAAGGTGCCACTTAATGGATATAACCTGCAAATCTAGTATTATCCTTTGTCTCGCCAGTTTTTAGCCACATTGCTCTTCTTCAAGACTAAGCAGTTGTGGATGTCAGACATTGTTAATTACCATAAAGAAATAATCAGTTAATAAGGACCTTTCATATCTTTGGAGATCAGCATTGTTATATACCACTAGAAAGCTGACATTGCATTGAATACAGCACACTGTGAGTTTTATCAGTATGCGCCCTGGTGGCAGAGATATTGTTGATGTTAGTTTTGGCACCGCTATCCCTACAATGTTAGAAGTGTCAGTCCCTTCACAGTTGCTGGGCTGTGAGGAACATCCTCCATGATAGTGCTCTTCCTCACAGCCTAGCGATGACACTGATGATACAATATAATCTTATTACCCTTATCGACAAGGCTCTCCATGATGCTGCATCTCCCTATATTACCTCCCTAATCTCTGCCTATCATCCAACCCGTGCTCTCCGTTCACTCAATGACCTACAACTAACATTCCCTATTATCAGAACCTTCCACTCCCATGTCCAAGACTTCTTCTGAGTTGCACCACTTCTCTGGAACGCTCTACCCCGGACAATCAGATTTACTTCCAATTTCTACAGCTTCAATCACAAACTAAAGACACATCTCTTCTGAAAGGCCTATCACAATTCCTAATGTAAACCCTTCCACAATTAGAATCCCGAAAACAGACTCTTCTCTGTTCACACTCCCACATTACACTACAGAATATAACGTTGCATCAGACTGTAACTTTATATGTCCAGGCACCAGCTACACCTAAAAAGACACTGACTGGTGACGGCTCATACAGCTTTATGTATGTTTCATGAAAATAATCTTTGGCCAAAGTATTGCATTCGGCAAATCAACGCTGGTTCTGCAGCAGGCTCATCCTTGCTAGTCAGGAGAGCTGGCAGCTTGCTGTTATGAGCGAGCTTACTTTTTCTCATAGGAATGAATTGACCAGCGTTGATTGGCCAGTGTACAGCAATCGCCCAATCAAAGCTGGTTCTGCTGGAGGAGGCGGAGTCTAAGATCCGTCCACAGCAGTTTCCATTGTGGTCCAATCTCAGATGTAGCAGTGCTGACACAGTACTGTACAGCGGAGATGAAGCAGAGCTGGGCATGCACTCTGCTTGGCTGCATCTGCCAGCTCTGCTACATCGGGCCATGCGCTCAGCTCAACAACTCCGGAGTAGTTGGCTGAGCGCACGGCCCAATGTAGGAGAGCTGGCAGATGTAGCATCTGCATCTGTAACACTGTCCGATACTGCACACTCAGCTCAACTACACTCTGCAGACGATACTGCACACTATCCGATACTGCACACTCAGCTCTACTACACACTGCAGATGAAACTGCATACTCAGCTCAACTACTCCGGAGTTGTTGAGCTGAGCGCATGGCCCGATGTAGCAGAGCTGGCAGATGCAGCCAAGCAGAGTGCATGCCCAGCTCTGCTTCATCTCCGCTGTACAGTACTGTGTCAGCACTGCTACATCTGAGATCGGAACACAATGGAAACTGCTGTGGACGGATCTTAGACTCCGCCTCCTCCAGCAGAACCAGCTTTGATTGGGCGATTGCTGTACACTGGCCAATCAACGCTGGTCAATTCATTCCTATGAGAAAAAGTAAGCTCGCTCATAACAGCAAGCTGCCAGCTCTCCTGACTAGCAAGGATGAGCCTGCTGCAGAACCAGCGTTGATTTGCCGAATGCAATACTTTGGCCAATCAACACTGGCTCTGAATTGAATATTTACTGTGAATAGCTAGTAGTATTCGATCGAGTACGAATATTTCGAATACCGTAGTATTCGATCGAATACCTACTCGATCGAATACTACTCGCTCATCTCTTATGGTTACTTGACCACAATATGAGTTTTCTAGAAAACCATGAAAAGGCCAAATTAGGTATCACAAGCATGCTGTAGAAGGAAAAGAGTTAATGAATAAATGAATGAATAAAAAAATGAATGAATAAATTATGAATGAATGAATGAACGAACTAACAAATGAAAAGGTGAATTTTTTTTTGCTGAAGAAGTCAGTGCTTAGTCCTGGGATTAAATCCAGAGAAAAGTTAAGTCTAAAAAGGTAACTAACTTTTCAATTCAACAATTCAGTAGTATAGGAATATATAAGAATCTATGAGAAACATGTATTTCTCCACTTTTCTGGCTTTTTATCCTGTTCCCCCTAACACCCTACTAAACTAACATTCACTCTAATAAATATCTGATGAATTCTGTCTTGCTAGTGGAAGATGGACCGAAGGTCACAGAGGTGCCAGATTACAGCTCACAGTAGAAGTGCATGCAGAGTAGAAGCATGAAATAAATAGGAGCTTTCATGTCCTTATGCATATGCGGTTTTATATACCATTAAAAAGCCTTTCGGCTTTCCCGTTATGTACCCCGGAGATGGAGCTATTGGTGCTGTTAATTTCAGCACAATATTTCCCCACTGTCAGAAGGGCTTTCCTCCTAGCTCAGCATCATTGCTGGGCTGTAAGAAATGCCGCCCCTTGACAGTACTCGTACAAAGCCCTGTAACGGTCAGAGGGGGCGCTCCTTACTACCCAGCGAGGTGTGAGGAATGCACCCCTCTCCCCCTCCTTCTAGTACAAGTCTATGGACCAGTACTGTCCGGGGGAGGCATTCCTCTCAACTTAGTGATGCTGTTATACTGTGAGGAACACCCTTCTAACAGTAGGGAGATATCGGTGCCGAAACTAACAGCACCGATATCTACAGCCCCGGGGCACATACTGGGAATTCAGCGCATTGACGGCTTTCTAACAGTATATAAAACCACATATATATGAGGATGTGCAAGGTCCTCTTTAAGAAAATAAAGGAAAGAAAAGCAAAGCCTGCTGCAAATAACAGTCAGTTTTGCATCTCACTCCAAGTGGTTAGTTCATGTGGTCACAGAACAACACTTGTAACGTCTTATTTGATCCCGCTGTTGTTTCTGAATGAAATAGAGTTAGATGGATAGAATCTCCTCTGCTTTCTTAGAAACCAGTCTAAATGTCTAAAAAAGGCAAATCAAAAGTCATTTAAATAACCAGAAATTGTGAAATGGCCATAAATTAGTGAATAAGAAAAAACCTAAATACAACATGTACTTGTTATGTTTTTATTTTATTGTGATTACTGAGATATGGGACTTCTTATATTCCATCATGGCCAGCAGTATCAGCCTCCATCTTGGTTAATACATTTGAATTATTTACTCAGCAACCAATGACCGACTATTGTGCTGATCTAACGATATACTGAGAAAATATAGCAACAGCCGCAAACTTAGGGGCGTAAAATAACGTGCGTTATACGATCGTAATCCCCATTGAAATTAATGGGATCTTTTTTTGAGCGCGCAAACTCTGACACGCGTATACGTGCCAGATTGCGCGCCAGTTTATTCCGTGTGAACTGCCCCTTATATGTCATTAGATAGCGATGGCAGCCATATTATTCTTAAAGAGACAAAAAGATATTAAGTGTTTGCTCAGTTGATTTCTTCTTACTGTCACTATTTTTGCCTCAGGTATAGAAGATATTTAGTTGCACTTGTGCAGAATAACAGACAAGGCGCATATCATATTTCTCCACCACCCCTCTCTGATACAGTGAATTATTATGATGTCATATGTTTCTATAGCAATCAAATGAAAGCGAAAGCGATGCCTTTGATTTGGTAAAAGCACAAGATTTTACCATTCTATTAAAGGAAATTGGATTATTTCAATTCCCTTCTACTCTATAACAACCCAGCTGTGGTAAAGTTAGCTTGCTCGGAGCAATTTCCCATTAAATTCTGAACTCAATACATGTCACAAATGTCCAAGGTTGTGTCTGGTACTCAGGTCTTCTCAAAGGCAACCAGACACAACCTGTGATGAAACGTTTTGGGAAAAAAATGGTCAAGTTTTTCCACTAACATAAAAATGAACCTTTATCGGTTGGGAATGGTGATCGGGTTATATACTATTGCAAAACCACACTTTGTAGACTGTCATAAAAGAGCAATTAAAATATATGTCATATATATCCTAAAAGACATGTTCATATTATGGATAGTAACATATAATATAGACATCATTACAGTAACATAAAATGCAGTAACATGGAAACCTGACATCATTAGAGTAATATATAAATACATCAACATGCAAATCAGACATCATTATTGGAGCACATAAATACAGTAACATGCAAATCAGACATCGCACTGCTCACAGGCTTTATCTATGCTGACAGGTAAGGCTGCTTCCCTCCAATACATTGTTAACTTCACATTAGGGAATTCAATCTTATGACAAAGAAATCTGAGCTCACAATATGAAATCTCCATGAGAGGAAACGACGAACTAAAGGAACCTGAGACAACTGACTTTTACACGTACTGGTAGAAGCGTATAACATTCCCTAATAGACTATAAGTAACAAAGTCACCTACAAATAGGGACCAGTTATAGAGCTAGTCAACTAGTAAGCCACAGTAGTCCTTGTATGCCAAAAAGTACACAAAGTCCCAGTAAAGCCAGTAGACAAACAGTTCAAATCCAAACATGGACAACGTCTGCCAGGAGTTTGTATGTTGTACTTGTGCTTGCATGGGTTTTCTCCAGGTGCTCTGCTTTCCTCCCAAACTCCAAAGACATACAAAGGTGTCACTTCCATAGGAGTTTCCTGTGTTGGTAGTCGGCACTTGACTATTGTCAACTGTTGTTCAGGGCCTCAAACCCATTGTGATTTTATACTAAATATTATTTTATGACATATAGTTGTATACCATGTGCATTAGGTGCAGATTAGAGATGAGCGAACACTAAAATGCCCGAGATTCGAAATCCAATTCGAACAACCGCACACTGTTCGGCTGTTCGAACGGATTTCGAACCCCATTATAGTCTATGGGGGGAAATGCCAGGGGTACGCAAAATTCGATAAAATAATACTTACCAAGTCCACGAGTGACGGTCGGGCTGGATTCCCCTTGAAGTCTTCTCCCGACGCAGCGCCCCCGCGGCGTCTTCCGGTTGGAATTCACTCTGCCTAGGCATCGGGGCCTAGGCAGAGCCGACTGCGCATGCGCGGTCGGCTCTGCCCGGCCCGACGCCTGAGCAGAGCCGACTACGCATGCGAGGGCATGCCCGCGTATGCGCAGTCGGCTCTGCCTAGGCCGGATGCCTAGGCAGAGTGAATTCCAGCCAGAAGACGCCGCGGGGACGCTGCATGGAGAAGACTTCTAAAGGTAAGAGAAGAACCAGCGTTGATTGGCAGAATGTATAGCATTCTGCCAATCAACGCTGGTTCTGCATCGAACCTTAAACTTCGAACAGCTAGTAGTGTTCGATCGAGTACGAGTATTTCGAATACCGTAGTATTCGATCGAACACCTACTTGATCGAACACTACTCGCTCATCTCTAGTGCAGATACCAAAGACCCACATTACAGTCCTGCTAAGGGGCCACTGGAAAGAGTCCAATCCTTTTTGGAGTTGTTAATATTTTTAGTAAGAGTTTTTAGTAATATTTTTACAAATTTTTTGGTCCCTGAAAAGGGATGTGGTCCTCACAGATGGTGCGATGTTGGCATGAAGTTTGGTATTGCCAAACAGAACCTAAAGGGTCAGTTCACACTGAATTTCTTGGCAAGGATTTTGACGCTGAATCCGCCTCAAAATCAGCCCCCCCCCCAAAAAAAAATCTCCCAATAGAACTATACCTATGCTGATTTCCCTATAGGTATAACTGAAGCAGAAAGTCCACCGAGAAACCTCTGTGGACTTTCTGTGAATAGCACTGTGGCAGAAGTCGTGATGCGTTCCTACGGCGTTTTTTCCCGCAGAGCTTTTTGGCTGTGGTTCGCTACGTGGAGCCTTAGTCTAAAGGAGCAAAAACAACTTTTTAAATAATATCCATGTTTGCTTTTAATATTACATCATACCTTAAAAATAGCACTTTTAACAAGTCTAGCACTGCAGGAGAATGCATCTTTATATATCCACTGGACATTTCTTCAGTGGGCAAGTGTTCTGCGATTTCGGTTTGATTGACATCTCTTTGCAGGGAGCAGCAGGTGATGGAAGAGGTGTCACACAGGTCAATCAAATCTATATGGGAATGGCCAGCAGACATCTGCAAATGGATTTACATGTGGTGCAAGAGTTATTTAAGGGATTTATTCTAAGGTTGGCTGTTGGATACATTCAGAAACCTTTTCCTAGACCTTATATAGCTATGATAACAATATAGAGGGGTCAAAACCTTTCATGGGCTCCTTATGGGGTGTATATTTGATTTATACTGGCCATAGTCTGGGACTAGTTGCTGCACACACATACGTAATGTGTTTTTGTAGTGAAATGTACACATAAAGGATCTCTGAAGAGACTTGGCATTTAACCCAAGAATAGAAAACACATACCTTAAGATTAGGTTAACTCTTCAAAGAGAACCTGTCACCAAATTCAACATATGATTGTCGCTCTGCCCCTGATCAATGTTTTATTTATTTATCTATTTATTTAATTATTTATTTATTTAAATCCATCCACTTATTCAAATGATATATTGAAGAAAATTATATATAAATTAGCTGTGATTCTCCACGTTGCTGGCAACCTCACCACCCACTTGTGAGAGCTAAGGTACATATAACCTCTGGGTCCATATATAAAGTGGCAAATCATTCAGGGTCCAAGAGGCAATCAAATGAGGTATATCATTTATCAAGGTCTCTTGGGAACTACAAAACCTTTATATTACCCAATTACAAAAAAACATAACCTGTGATGCAAGAGACAGCACCATGTTAGCCTGCTACAAAGTATGCCCCTATGATGGATAGTACTGTGGTGTCTGTAGTACAGAGATACAATTTCTATAGAGTAGTTGATAAAACAATGCTTACAATCTACAATTAGAATGAATATTTTCATAAAGGCAAAACTAAAGATGATGCTTGATAGGCTATTACCATAATAATTGCCTGCATGTTAAAATCAGAGCTCTATGCTTTGGACATTAAATATTAGATAACATCTGGCCATGGATGTTTGTTAGTTCTCGTGCACAACAAATGGCGGCTTCACAGTTTCATCTGGAGGTTTAGATTGTGACTGGAATAATAATGTAGCCAGTCTGCTTCTGTCACGCTTCAAAAGAGTTTTTAATAATGACTGTGACACAGTAATCAATTTATGTGAATTTGGTTTCTGACTGTAGACTTCTGTATGGTCATATATTTTTCAGCTCGATACTTCCAGCAATGCGCAAAGACACCATGCAAAAATTAATCTTTCTAAAAACATAAAAAGATTGTTTGACCAATGGATGAATACAAGACCAGTTGATTCTAACTTAAACTTCATGATAGTACAAAAAAAAACCAAACAAAAAAAACATATCCTTACAATAATATAATAGTACAGTACAATAATTTTATTTTTTAAATTTATGGTACATTTGATATGTTTACTTTTATATTATATGGTAAAATAGAATAATTTTATACCATATACTGTAATACTAGCAACTTTATTTTTAGACCTCTATTTATACTAGCATCTTGGGTCTATTTTGTCAGATTTTCATTGCCCTGATGGGAAATATAACAAGGACTTCTGTCTTCTTAAATGATCTTTGCAGACAACTTAGTCTTATTTAATAGAGCGTGTGATTCTGGGCCAAAATATGATACACTTTTATTAAAAATGTTGATGCTTCTAGTTAATGTGGAGTTCAATCCCTGTTACTAGTGAAGTCTCATCCATAGATGTAAGTGGAAGTGGAAGTTGGAGGGTCTGTTTTACTTTGACACAGTGAATGGAGAGGAGAGGGGCTTATCCTTATAGTCTCCACACACCTCTGCAAACTGAAGTTAGAATGTAAGTAAAGTTTACTATTTACTTGTATCTACTTCTGGCTGCTATTATACAGTTACTCCTAGCAGAATTACATGTAATCAAACCAATAGTAGTTATAATGGATAGGGGAAGAGTAGAACATGCCCCCTGTAAAAATGTGAAATGTACTGGATTTTTTAAATTGACTTATTTTTTTGTGAATGTGAAAGCCAATAGCCATATCAATTGTCACTTTGAATTAAAGGGAGTCTAACACCATTAAAATCGCTTCCTAACTAGCCATATGCTGCTGCAGAGTATGTTAGTGATACAGTGAATTTACCCTTTTTTGTTTAAGTGAAATCTTGTCACCAAGAAAATCAACGTTTAATCCATACACAAATAAGTGGTTTGGCCAGATCTGCTGAAACAATTTTTTTTTTCCTGTGGTTGCTGCACATTGGGACTTGTCTATCTTTATGTTTAGGGCTAGAGCTGAGTGACAACTACAGACAAAAATTTTAAACTCTGCCACACCTAGGTGTACTGAACAACTCATCTACATATAGGTTAGAATAAATCACAGCACTGAGAAATAAATTGTCAGTTTGCCATTAGTTGCTAATTCAAAAGAATTAGTCAAAAGGGCTGCACCCTTCCTGTTGTCACTGCAACTAAACAGAAAACAATATTATTGGCCAGTAATTTGCTTATAGGTTATGGTATCTGCTCTTGAGTACACATATAATTGCTAAGGGAGATACCTCCATATTACACTGTATACAGTAAAGTGAACTCCAATTATAAGACAACATTTTATAAGCGAGTAATACATGTGAATATATGAAACGTTGTACTATATGTTTCCTTTTCCACTTACAATGCTGCTCTCCTCCTCCTTCAATAAACTGTATATATAAAGTCCATCTCTGTCTTCCACTCACGCACAAGTCTATGTTAATCGATTTATTGCCTCATTCTGCGCAGAGTCTTATCTTGAAACATAGCAGAGTTAAAAAGAGCTCTCTGACTCACAATGTAGCAGAATTTAGCACCTGTAACTATTTGTTTGTCTTTTTCCATTCCTTCTCGCCACTCCATAGACTTCTATGTAAAAAGTAACTCTGATAAGTGAAGGAAACACATTTCTTTAATAAGTTTCTTATATTCACATGTACTACTCATTTATGGAAAATAGTCTTAAAATTGTACACTTTAAAACTTTATAAGCAGGCTAATGTATTTATATTGAGGCCTTTTCTGCACTTGTTTAAAACATTAAATAGAAAAAAGTCTCATGGAAAAATCCCCCGTCAGGTCAACAGAGCACAATACATAATGCTGCACTTATTTATAACATCTGAAATCCGCTATTATTTGCATTGATGTTTATGTAAATGAATGGCTTGCATCCGTTTGTGTCAGTTTTGTATCCATTAAATGGATGTAATACATGTGTACTCTGTTTCCCAGAGTACACAGATTCCAGAATTGTTAACATGCTTAGTGCTGCGCTGCTAACTCACCATATTCCTGATAACAGCAGTTGTGGGTACTATAGTTGTATCCCTTTCAAGTATCTGAGATACAGCTGCAGAACCCATGACTGTCAATATCAAGGATATGCTGTATGGAGGGGGTCAAAGACTCTAGTTAAGCCACTGAGTATCTCTGAACTTCCTAAAACAGCGGTAGAGCTTTATCTCAAAGCAGTGTTAAATAAGCTCTCTGACTCACATTGTAGGAGAGTTTAGCAATTACAGTTATTTATGTTTCTTTTCCAGCAGCTTTCTTCTCCCCCTCTCCTCTCCATAGACATCTATGTACAAAGTAGCTCAGTCTGATAAGTGAAGGAAACATATTTCTTTAATAAGATATATTACAAGCATTGTTATATTCAACGGTACTATTCATTTATTAAACTTTATTTCATATTTGGAGGTAAGTTTGACATTTATAAGCTGTCTGACCTTTTTTCATATATTTATAGTGGAGCACTTTAAATGCTTACCCTGCACTTATTCAGCCAAATCTGCTCTGTAGTGTGACCCTGCAAAACTACAGCCTTACTCAGCAGGGTCTTACTCAGTGGTGCAGCAACTCTGTAAGCGTTATATGAGTGTATGAATGCTTGCATACTATCCTGGGAGTTCAATTGGGTCTGTCTGTGCTGAATTAACTTCTTCGTTGGTGTTGTTTACAAGTGCAATTATACGTAGCAGAAGTTACTGGACTAACTGCAACTACATGGTGTGTTTCCCCAGGCTAGGAGGTCACACACTGTTGAAGCTTTTTACATTAAATTAATCAAATTGCAGAAACGTAGATATGGAAAAACTCATTGATCCACAATCTCTGCCAAATGATCATTACAGAAAATATTATAGAATATCCAGAGAAAATGTCTTTCTCTGGAGGACATGGCACTCCTGTATATTACACAGACACCCCATTAATATCATCAATGGGCTATGCAATTGTTCTGAAGAGCAGCTGGAATGAAACTGACCATTTATTACCATGTTTCTCCACCAATGGCTGATAACTGTGATCAGTTTATTTAAGGAGTGGAAAAAGAGATTGTCCAAGCAAACAGCCCCTAAAAGACCTGCCACCACCCAAATTTGTGTGAAATATCATATTACCTTTATTCCTCTATTTTGGTGGTCGCTTTCCCTTTTTTCAAGAGTTCCTCTGTTCTCCAGTTATTCTCACCACATATACATATTAGCATTGACAACTGAGCATCCCTAGCCCTCCACTGTCAACTGGATGTGAACCTTCCCTTCTATGACATTGTCCAATGAAAGAAGCAGCCTGATTCCATGTTTAACAACAGATGAACCACACTGTAAAGAGAAAACCACAAGATCATCCAATACAGAGAACTATATGCCATGATCAGCTCATCCTGCCTCATGGGTATAATACTACACAAAGTTGGGTGGGCACTCCTACACTCAGCTATGTCACCAACAGAATAAGACCTTCTGCACCTTACTGCATTCCCAAAAATCCTTCCTTCAAAGTAAACATAGTAATTTATCAGACACAAGCAAATTCCTTTAAAGGGAATCCATCATTGGCAAAAACGTTTTTTAACTAAACACAATGTAGCGTATTGCTACTGCTTCATTCGGAAAATCCAAGATGGTGCACAAGCATGTGCAGTATGCACAGCCGGGACCCAAAGTGACCGAGCGTACTGCACATGCAAGTTGGAGCAAGGAGGCGGTCAGAGTGGCACTGGAATGCTAGTTATGGCACTAGCATAATAATAATAATAATACATTTTATTTATATAGCGCCAACATATTCCGCAGTACAATTAGTAGGGTTCAAATACAGACAGAAAGATACATAACAAGAAAAGTCATTTCACACAATGGAACTGAGGGCCCTGGTCGCAAGAGCTTACAATCTATGAGGTAGAGGGGGTGACACAAGAGGTAGCAGGGGCGGCATTGCTTATACAGTGGTCAGACAATTTTGTAATAGAGGTGACTGTCATTACACAAACATAAAACTTTATGAGCAGTCACCAGTCATGTCCTTTAACATATGGATGGAGCTTGGACCTTTAAAGTTAGCCTGATATGGTATCATATCGTGGGGTAATGCGGGAGCTGGAACAGAGGAGGGTTAAATTTTGGGGATTCTAATGACGGTACAGAAGGGTTTACATTAGGAATTGTGATCGGCCTGTCTGAAAAGATGTGTCTTTAGTTTGCGTTTGAAACTGTAGAAATTGGGAGTTAATCTGATTGTCCGGGGTAGAGCATTCCAGAGAAGTGGTGCAGCTCGGGAGAAGTCTTATATACGAGTGTGGGAAGTTCTGATAATAGAGGATGTAAGTGTTAGGTCATTGAGTGAACGGACAGCACGGGTTGGGCGGTAGACAGGGATGAGGGAGGAAATGTAGGGAGGTGCGGCATTATGGAGAGCCTTGTGGATGAGAGTAATAACTTTATATTTTATTCTATAATGAATAGGCAGCCAGTGTAGTGACTGCCACAGACCAGAGGCATCGCTGTAGCGTCTAGCCTGATAGATGAGCCTGGCCACTGCGTTCAGAATAGATTGTAGAGGGGAGAGTTTAGTAAGGAGAAGACCGATTAGTAAGGAGTTACAGTAGTCAAGGCGAGAATGAATCAGAGAGACAATAAGTGTCTTTAATGTATCTCTGGTAAGGAAACGGCATATTCTGGAGATGTTTTTGAGGTGGAGGTGACATGAGCGTGCAAGTGATTCAGTATGGGGAGTGAAGGAAAGGTCTGCATCAAATGACCCCGAGGCAGCGGGCCTGCTGCCTCGGAGTTATAGTAAGGCCTGAGACTGCAATGGATATATCAGGGACAGATCTATTAGATGGTGGAAACAGTAGTAGTTCAGTCTTAGAGAGATTTAGTTTCAGATAGAGCGAAGACATGATATTTGAGACAGCAGAAAGACAGTCGCTGGTGTTCTGTATTAGTGCAGGGGTGATGTCATGGGAAGATGTGTATAATTGGGTGTCATCAGCATAAAGATGGTACCAGAAGCCAAATCTGGTGATGGTTTGTCCAATGGGGGCTGTGTAGACAGAGAAGAGCAGGGGGTCTAGGACCGAGCCCTGAGGAACCATGAAGATTGGGGAAAGGTTTAGAAAAGAGAACAGGACGGCGCATAACGGTACATAGGTGGGACCAGAAGGATGACGCGACTGTGCTCTGTGCTGAAAGTATACATCCCCTGTGCTCCCTGAGAAGGCTGAAGATAAAGAAGAAAAGTGACTTTATTTAAAATCTACAAGATGTATCTGAAAAACAATGGTACTGCTGGAAAAGCCTCTATAAAGGCTACAATACATGGTGTTTAGTTAAAAAACATTTCTGCCAATGATAGATTCCCTTTAAAAACTGAATTAATGCCTCAGACATGAGCAAATATCCTCCACCTCTGCCATAACTCCTCAGATACAAAGAATTCTCTTCCAATTATGCAATAACCTTTCAGATAAATGATATTCCTCCAAGTAAGCTACAACTTGGCAGTATGAGCAATGCTCCTCCAAATATGAAATGGCTACTCAAGTGTCAAGCAATTATTCACCATATATGCCACTGGGGATTTCTTCTCCAAATGTGTAATAAGCCATCAGACATGAGTAGATCTCCACCAAATATGCAATAAGCCATCAGTCGTGAGCAAGTCTCAACAAAACTGCAGTAAGCCTTCAGACATGAGCAATTCTCCACAAAATATGCAATAATTGTTCAGATATGAGCAATTCCACACCAAATATTTAATAAGACCTTTTACTTGAGCAATCCTCCACCATATATGCAGTAAACATTCAGACAAGCAATTCTCCAAGATTACAAAGATCCCTTAGACATAAGCAATTCTCTACCAAGTATGCAATAAACCCCCAGAAATTAGTAATTCTCCTCTAAGCCTCTCACCTCTGCCAGGTCAGCCCTCTCTGCACCAAGCTGACGAGATGCAATAACATCGAAACAGCTGTCCTTGGCTGAGAGACTACGTGGTAAAATCCCAACATCATTGCAAACAAAGGCCTCTGAGAAGGTCGGCATGATGTTAAAGGGAGCACCCTCTATTGGTTTGCTTGACTGAGTCTCTGTCTTCCTAATTACATCATGGAAGATAGACTTGCACATTCTCAGTGAGCGCCCTCTATTGGTGTGCATGCCCGAGGCACTGGTTTCCAAATTACATAATGGAAGTCAGATTTGCATATTCTTCCCATGTTCTTTTGCAGAGTGGAGCGCTCATGGCTTAATAAGACTCCACACACCTAAACGGTGGTCTCTCCCTATGGAGTGACGATATCCCCCCAACCCTGTCTAAGCCTCTCACCTCTGCCAGGTCAGTCCTCTCTGCGCCAAGCTGACGAGATGCAATAACATTGAAACAGCTGTCCTTGGCTGAGAGACTACCTGGTAAAATCCCAACATCATTGCAAACAAAGGCCTCTGAGAAGGTCGGCATGATGTTAAAGGGAGCGCCCTCTATTGGTTTGCCTGACTGAGGCTCTGTCTTCCTAATTACATCATGGAAGACAGACTTGCACATTCTCAGTCAGCGCCCTCTATTGGTGTGCATGCCTGAGGCACTGGCTTCCTAATTACATCATGGAAGTCAGACTTGCATATTCTTCCCATAATTCTCCCCCAAGCATGCGATAACCCTTTAATCACAAGCGATTATCTTCTAAGCATACAATAGCTGCTCAATCACAAGCGATTTGGTTTGATAAGCCATAAGATATGTATAATTCTCCACCAAACTTGAGATGATCCCTCAGACACAAGCAATTATGCTCCAAATAAGCAATAACCCCTCAGACATGAGCATTTCTCTAGCAAGTAGGTGATAACCCCTCAATCATGAGCAATTATCCTCCACCGTATGTAATACCTGCTGAGACACAAGTAATTGTCCTCCAAGTATGCAATAATAGACCCTCAGATACATGCAATTCACCAAGTGATAACCCCTCAGATACCAGCAATTTTTCATAGAAATGTTCATGTCTAAGGGATTATTACATACTTGGAGGCCAATTTCTTGAGTTGGAGGGTTAATGAATACTTGGAGGAAAATCAATTGTGTCTGAGGGTTATTGAATACTTGGTGGAAAATTGATTGTGATTTGACTGAGAGGTTATTGCATACTTGGGAGAATTGCTTATGTCTGAGGGGTTATTGCATACATGGAGGATAACTCCTCCCGTTTGAAAGATTTTTATATATTTAGTAGAGAATTGCTTATTTCTGAAAGATTATTGAATACCTAGAGGCAGGGTGAACATCAGGAATTTCAGGTCCTAGTACAGGCAAATTTTATGAGACCCTGTCCCCCCTGCATATTTAGTGACTGATGTTACTGGCAGACCCCCTAGACTATAGGTCCATCAGGTATTCCCATGTCCTTTTATGTTACTGTCATGTCTACCATTTTGGGGTGGATTTGCGCCAGAGGCTTCAAAAGGTGCCTCTGATGCAAATGAGAACATTACCTAAAAAACAGTCCCATAAAAGTAACACAGACAGGCATAGACATTACTTACTGCTCAGCCTGTGTGAGGACCTCTGGAGAAGATCTGGTGCAGGTCCAGGGGCCCACATTAATCTATCTACATGAGTGGGAGAGGCAGCTGGATTCACACAATGTTTTTTGCTATAGTTTAACAGATCAGTTTTTTACTTAGAAACAGTAAAAGAAAAAATTGATGCATTTAAGTGATACATAGACTTCATAGAAATTAAAACAGATGCCATAAGTGCTGCAGTTTGTACTAATAAAGTGCTATAAGTATGCCTGATCCAGCAAAAACACTCGTGCATCTGTTTATCCTACAGAAATCTATGCATCAGTTAAACTGATCTGTTTTTATTGTTTCTCTGTAAAAACTGATCCGTTTAACTGAAACAAAGAATGTAGCGTTAAAGCAGCCTAAGGCTGGGTTCACACAATGTATTTTGGCTTGTAATTTGGCACGTAGACGCTGCGGGAGCTTTTGCAGCCCGTATATGCTCCCATTGATTTCAATAGGAGCGTGGATCGTATACGCGGCACTATTTTGCGGCCACCGCAAAATCACGGCCGCAAAATAGCGCCGCGTATACGATTCACGCTCCCACTGAAATCAATGGGAGCGTATATGGGCCGCAAAAGCTCCCGCGGCGTCTATGTGCCAAATTACGAGCCAAAATACATCGTATGAACCCAGCCTAAGGCTCGATTCACATCGGCATTTGAGGATCCTGTCCCCCTCTCCGCATGAAAAATGCGGAGAGAAAAGCGCTGCAAACAGCACTTTTCTCTCCTCATTTTTCGAGTGTAAACCACACGAACCCCATTATAGTCTATGGGGTCACGGGTTTCCTAAGGTAACCGCTTTTTAATGCGGATTCGGTTTCCATTCCCAGGTTCCCCAAGCGGACCCCCCGAATGGAAACCCAAGCGCAGATGTGAACCTAGATTTACATGGAGGGTTGGTTGGGTGGTGGTCTACGGAAGGCAAGACGCTAAGTGACTGGATGGTGGATGGTCCGTAGACTTACTACTTGCTGGATAGAAGGGTGGAAGATCAAGGTGTCTGGAGTGGGCATGCAGCTTTAGGACTGTGGATAGACAGACTCTCAACTCACACTCATTACATACATGACAGACAGACGTGCGGTGGAAGTCAAAATCGGGGCCATTGCTGCTATTTGTGCAGTTGACTTCCACCCCCATGTTTCTCCCAGGGAGAAGTACAAGTGAAATAAAATGGACAAGCAGTATTTCTTATGGTTTAGGAGATTATTGAATACTTGGAGGATAAATCATTACCAACTGTGAGGTTATTGCATACTTGGGAGGAAAACTGCTTGCAACTGACGATTTATTACAAAGTTGGAGGAGAATCACTTTTGGAGGGGGTTTTATTGCACATTAGAAGTGAATTGCTCGTGTGCAAGGGGTTATTACATATTTGTTGGAAAATTGTTTGTCTGAAAAGTGACTGGAGCGTTGAAGGAGAATGGCCGGTGTATGAGGGGTTATTGCAGAGCTGGAGGTGAATCGGCTGTGCCTGAAGGGTTATTGTAGGGCTGGAGGATAACTGTCTGTGTCTGAGGGGTTACTGCAGATGTTAAAGGGAATTGTTGGTGTCTCATAGGTTACTGTTTGCTGGCTTTGGTGGGAATGCAGGAGTAGATAGTTTTATTCTTTGGGTTAACATAGCTGTTGATAGGTTTGTGCACAGCTTGGTGTGAATTATACCTATGCAGGATGAACTGCACATGGCTTCGAGCTTCTCTACAGAGCTGATCTACAGCATTTCCTATTCTCGCTGTGCATCTCCTGTTGAAGATGATGAAGAGGAGAGTGAGGTCTCATGGTATCAAGCTGCTCATTGGGCTGTGTCACCGCAGGGACAGTGTGCAGCCAGATAGCAGTGGAGGTTTAGGATTACCTAGATGGCGGCGTATTCATTCATTAGTATAAAAGGCTAAATTACAAAACTAGGTGTCAGGAGTAGAAGGAGATTAGAGGAGCTCTGGATGAAAAGAAATACATGTACAAAAAAAGGGGTGCAGAAAGAACAAGGTAATGTGGTTGTGGCAAACTTTAATGTCCAGTAATATGAAGTGCAATAATATAAGATATTCAGCTAGTCCCCTACTTTGCATGTAACTGTAAGCTTATAATATATTAGTACATGATGTACTATAATTACATTAAAGGTACAAAATAGGTTAATTTGCTATACCTGGCACGTGCTATAGAAACTACAGGCCAAACTGGGTCGCAAACAAAATATTTTCCAGGAAGCCAAGTAAAATGTTATAGTCAGATCTTCCAGCACAGCAGAAGTTGTAATAAAATTTTATTTTATGCAGATGGCTTTCCACGTGTAAATGTAGTCTCTTTTCTACATCTCTACAATACAAATAACTTTCTTTTAGAAAACCAACACTCCAGAGAATGGAGAAGTTGCTGAGAGGCCATTTTGGTGATATATCCAGTTACAGTAATTACCAGAGGTTTAGTGATAGATGGGCAGATTTAGGAACACGCAGAATGCTCACATATGGTAAATGTTTGTTTATTAAACAAAAATTACAATTTGTACATTAAATGACAGTAGCCTATAAAATAAATAAGCCTGATGCAATCCATCTCATATTCCATGTGCAGGCATTGAGCAGGAATACTGTGTGAATTATTAGTGAATAAGGATGAACACACAGTTTCCCTAGGTAGGTGTTTCCATATTAGATTGACCCATCTGAAAGTGGTTGTCTCATTTCAGACACTTATTCCCTATCAACAAGATAGGAGATAAAGTTTCACATCACTGGAGTCTAACCTCTGAGTTCCCCACTGATCAGGAGAATGAGGGACCTTAAAGGGCTATTCCCATCTCAAGGATGCTATATATACTGCTAACTTATGTAAATTAAAAAGTTTGCCTAATATATGTTGCTTTAGCAATGCAGTTTTTTTCTGCTATGTTAAATTATTCCTCCCATGGTCTACACAGTGTTTCCATAGAGCCGGACCTGTGTGATAGGACAAATGACATCACTCACTGCTCTCACTGGTATCTACAGCTCTGCAGGACAATCAGTTCAGCTAACTGCAGTTTGCTGATAAAGTTTTGTCTGTTATCTATTTATGTAAACACACAAATAACACGAAGTCTGTTCTCTACAAGTATGTGCATATTATTAGATCAGGGTATGGGGACACTCGTCCACATTAGGAAGAGCGTGTGCCTACATAGGCAGTATGGAGACTTACAAGTCGTTCCTGCTCCGCTAGGGATTATGGGTAAAAAATATGCAAATCTATTCTCCTGGATGGAATTAGGAGAACAGAGTGCACTCTGTACACCACCCTATAGAGGGCAGCATCCTTAACATCATGAACGACTCAGTTATAAAGTCTTTTAATCATGACGTGGATTTAATTGCTAAATCAGTATACTGATCAGAAATACTACTGTGTGCAGGGGCCACTATGGGGCATAATACTGTGTGCAGGGGCCACTATGGGGAATAATACTGTGTGCAGGGACCACTATGGGGCATAATACTGTGTGCAGGGGCCACTATGGGGCATACTACTGTGTGCAGGGGCCACTATGGGGCATACTACTGTGTGCAGGGGCCACTATGGGGCATACTACTGTGTGCAGGGGCCACTATGGGGCATACTACTGTGTGCAGGGGCCACTATGGGGCATAATACTGTGTGCAGGGGCCACTTTGGGGCATAATACTGCATACCTCCCTCACGAATTTGGTGTCCTGTCCCGCGGTCTCGGTCGGCGGGAGGTATTTCCCAGTTTCAACTCAGATCTGCATCCGGAGGATGCAGATCTGAGTTGAATACATACATGAGCTGTATTCAACACATCCACTGCGCTTCGGCTAGTGGGTGTGTAGGCGCGATGTGATGATGTGAGACTGCGGAGAGAGCGGCGGGGGAGTGAGGAAAAAGTGAGTATAAGTGATTTTTTTGTGTTAAACATTGAGGTGGAACATAATGAAGAGGGCCCATGAAACTGAAGGGGGGGGGAGGGAGAATGGCATGAAACTGGGCAGAGATGGGGGACATGAAACTGTGGGCAGAGATGGGGGGACATGAATCTGGAGGCAGAGATGAGGGAGATGAAACTATGGGCAGAGATGGGGGACATGAAACTGTGGGAAGAGATGGAGGGGGGACATATAATTTACGGGTGACTGTAGGAGGATTATAATGTGCAGGGGCACATGAAAAATGAATGAGAATGGGCAAAGTCAACACAAAAGTGTGTGGAGCTAAATTTGCTGCACATTTTGTCCCTCTTTCAGTTCTTTAAAAGTTGAGTGGTATGATACTGTGTGCAGGGGTCACTGCAGGACATAATACTGTGTGCAGGGGCCACTATGGGGCATAATACTGTGTGCAGGGGCCACTATGGGGCATAATACTGTGTGCAGGGGCCACTATGGGGCATAATACTGTGTGCAGGGGACACTATGGGGCATAATACTATGTGCAAGGACCACTATGAGGCATAATACTGTGTGCAGGGGCCACTATGGGGCATAATAGTGTGCGCAGGAATGCGAGGGGGGGGGTCAGTTGGTCGAGGTCTTTGGCATTGGTCGGGAAGGGGGGGATGCCCATGTCAAAAGTTCGCCATGGGGCTCCGCCATTCCTAGTTATGCCACTGCTTGGTAAGTAGTATAAAGTCTGTAGTACTCTTCTGAATGTGGCAGTCTCTTCACACTACTGATCTGGGCTACAGACCCTCACTGATCTGATGTTTATGACTTATTCTCAAAGCCGCTGCTGCCTGTCCTAAGGATAGGTGATCAATAATTTAGCTCCAGGAATCCCCATTAAAGCATTACTCATTATGTACTTATTTTCTCAATATATGAAACTCAGCTAGTATTACCTTATTTAATTATTCCTTTCTATCAATGTCAAGCACAGTCACTGTACAATGTGGTGCTTGATAAGTAGTAAAGAGGCTGCAGCGCTGTATTTTGCCTGTGACAGTAAGTGATAGAACTTCTTCTGGCTGAGAGTCCCCAGTAGGCTTCCGGCTGTCAATCAGGGCTCTGTTGTGACATCACAGGGGTGCCAACTGTTTGCAAGATGGACCTCATACAAACTAAGGGTGCATGCACACTACGTAACGCCGGGCGTGTATGAGAGCCGTACACGCCGGCATTACAGCAGGGCTGCCGAACACTTCCCATTCACTTCAATGGGAGCGCTCGTAAACGCCGCTGTTACGAGCGCTCCCATTGAAGTGAATGGGAAGTGTTCGGCAGTCTGCCGTAATGCCGGCGTGTACGGCTCTCATACACGCCCGGCGTTACTCAGTGTGCATGCACCCTAAGGCTGCATTCACACTGAGTAACGCTGGCGCTTTTTGTGCTTATTTTTGCACATAGCGCCGCGTTAACACCGCGTAGCGTCGCGTTAACACCGCGTATACGCCGCGTTAACGCTGGTCAACGCCACCGCAAAATAGCGCGGCGTTAACGCGGCGTATACGCGGTGCTATGTGCAAAAATAAGCACAAAAAACGCCAGCGTTACTCAGTGTGAATACAGCCAAACAGTTTACATGGCACACTTACAATTAACTATTTAACTATTGCAGATATGTTGTAGAATGGTTGCAATTGCTACAAAAATCTTAAAGCATAAAAAGTTCACAATACTGTAGTCTCATCTTCAACTATACCTTCCAGATAGGTTACCTGCCAGAAGAAGCACTGGGAGCAGCAAGTCCAGACCACAGTGGGATATACTGGAGAACTGGGGACAGGTGAATATGGAGTTGTGGGGATTTTTTTGAACCTTCCCCAGCCTCCTTGACAAAAACAGTTTATTCTGGACAACCCCTTTAAGTATATGATTCATATTGAAAAAACTTTAAATAAAGTTGATCTGGACTCGTATTTATGGGTGAGTCTAAAGCTATATATTTTTTCACATATTATATGATTCATATGGTTGGGAACTTGGGTACAGTGTCCATGGGATTTAGCTCCAACTTTTTGGTCATAACAGGTCAGAATCCAGGTTGATCTTCCTTACTTTTTCCAGGGACTATTCTGACTCTTGCACCACAGAACTCCCGGTCATACAAGGGCGGTCACCCTTCTTACAGTAAATTGTCCTTACACTGTCCCTGGCTGTCTTCCCTACGTGTGTGATCGCCCTTAGGTATGATACCTCAGAGGCTTCAATTGTTGGTAGGTGATCACCCAGAGCTGTATACTGGGTTTTCTGCATAGTTTTAAGATTAGTTGGATTTGGATATGGTAGATTTCAGTTTTTTAGACAAGGAACAATAGCTTAATGAGCTTAATGACATGTTTTCTAACAAAACACATGTGCAGAGTAAATATACACCATCATTCAATGCAGAAATTAAAGAGTTGACCACGGAATACAAAGAGCAAATAACCTCATGGTGGAAGGTACATTGCTTAGACAATAACCTGAAGAACAACAAAGTCCCTAGAGAATTAGGGGTAACCTTTACCCCAGCAGCACGTATAAGCAGCCCACGTTTAATGAGCCATTGGGAAAAGGAAACAACAGATTTCTCATTAAGACTGATGTAGCTATTGTTATAAGAAGAGAAGGTGAAGTTGGAGAAACTGAAGCTAAAAAAAACCCAAACTGATATCACTAAAAAGGTCCAAGGGGAACCGAAATTCTTCAGCAAAGAGATTCAGCTTTAAATTACAAAAAAAAACTCACCTCGGAGAACCTAAATATAGTTTGTTCGTGATCTTCAAGACTTTAAAAAGAGTAAGGTCTATAATAACTAACAATAACTAATTCGGAGAGAGAAGTCTAGGGTAAGAGGCAGGCAACACAGTAAGGGTAAGATACAACAAGTGACTACAAAAAGACATTTTTTAAAACCAACTTATCTCCAAGGAATAACACTACATAACCCACATTTTGATAATAGTTAAGTAATTTAAATTTAATTAGGCAAAAAAATGAACATAATAAACATTTTAAGAAACAGTGGACAAAAACTTGCTCTGAACAGGGCGGTGGTGAAGATTCAAGGTGTGGCCCTCTTATAATGCTCAAAAACAAAAGCGTCAGACAGGCACCACAAGGTGACATGTCCCTAACTGACAGTTTGAGCCAAAATGTGGGTGTGTATTTGGATAGAATATTTCAAGCATTGCCACTTTATTAATAGGGTGACTTGCATTGGACCCTATGGTTGGGGCCCCAGAACAGCCCTGTATTTAGCGAGCTGTTCCGAGCAGTGGGTCCAGGGTGCCCCAGCACCAACTCATCTGCATCCAGAGGACATGGATGAGTTGAATACAGTGGTGAAGAACTGTCACTGCTACCAGTGTCTTGGGAGTAACCGGTGTGATGTAGTGATATCACTTATATTGAGTCCATTGAGCCGGCGTGATGTAGTGATGTCACTTATATTGAGCCTATTGCTCCCTGAAGACCCCAGGACGGACCAGAGACAGAAAAAAACAGGGAAATAGGGTCACAAGGGAAAGATTAATCTCTGTGGGGCCATTTGGGGGTTAATGTGTGATGGACCACTGCCGGGGCATTTGACTAAGTAATGGGCCATTGAGGGAAAGCTATATTGTATGGGGCCACTGAGGAGACATTATACTATGTGGGAGCCATTATAATTTGGCCAAATCAGTTATTTCTAAATTGTGGTGATAGTGAAACAATTGGAAGCAGTGACTTTTAGGGTTTTATTACCATCCATTGAATGCCAACCTGCTCCTGGGCTACTAGTAGGAAGCTATAGTGTTTGGTGAGATGGCATTAACCAATATTGAGAGGGTGGAATTTTGGACATGGTGGTGTGTTGTCCACTGCTAACCAAAAATGGAATAAAAAAATAATTTGTTGAGAAATGAAATATTAATTAGATTGGTTTTAGTTTCACTTATGAAAAAAATATCTTGTCACTATAGAATTCTGAAATCAGGAGAAGATGGAGGAATCAGACAAACTTACATCTAGGGCAGGGGTGCTCACACATTTTCAGTGTGTGAGCTACTTTTTAGCTGACCAAGGCAAAATATGTACTAGGGCGGGGCTGGGGCGGGTCTATGAGCGGGGCCGGACGGGCTTGTGGGCGGGGCGGGCGTGTATGTGGGAGGGGCCAGGCATGTGGGCAGGGAGGGGCGGATCGCGAGAGCAAGACAGCGGCGCTCTGTGGCTGCCCAGGGATCCCAGTGTCTGCTTCTTCACAGCACAGGCTGAGAGTCATCTACAGACACTGGCAGGTGGGGCTGCCGCAGCCCCAGCCTGCCAGTGTCCGGAGATGATTCTCAGCCTGCACTATGAAGAAGCAGACACCGGGGATCCCTGCATCCCGCGATCGACCCATACGTTCTTTGCGATCTACCAGTAGATCGCGATCGACGTATTGGGCACCCCTGATCTAGGGTGTACAGAAAGTTCATAGCGATTAACTCCCTCCTCAGGTGGGAAAGTAGCTACCACCCATTACTAAGTTGGACTCCCTAAGGTGCCATATTTGAAGTTACGGAGAAATTGGTTGATGAGGGAAGATTTTGTTGCCCAATGCCAAGATCTCAGGATGTGTTTCCTTGAAAGTGGATACCCTGATCAGATCTAGAGGTCTGCATACCAGGAAGTAAGCGGTAGGAAACAGTGAGCTCCTATTTCAGAAGAATAATGAAAGTGAGGGGAAAACCATCAAGACTATAACAACATACAAGAAAGGTGGCTCAAAGAGTGTTTGAAAAATATTGGAGTATATTGACTATGGACCCCAATCTCAAGGAGGTTGTACGCTCATGCCCAAAATAATTTTTTGAAACATTTAGTAAAAAGTTGTTAAGCAAGGGGAATAATGTATGAACTTACACGCCATTTTGGCAAATAATATGATAAAAAGAAAAACAAGGAACTCTGTCAATGGGTGGGAGACCATTTGGGAGTTTCTTACATAGAAAAGACACATTGGTAGCGAGACAAGTCAGTCAAGAACATAATGGTCTATCAAAGTGTCTAAAATGTATGGGCACTGAAATTGTAAAATAATGTATTAGTGATTCAAATTGGGAATAGAAAATATAGCAGAGAGAGATATGTTGGATTTTCCAGATAGCACTGCTGGGGCTGAATGAGTGGATGAAGTATAGTTGCTTCATGCGAGTCCATACAGAGTCCATACAGAGTCCATACAGAGTCCATATAGAGTCCATATAGAGTCCATATAGAGTCCATATAGAAGTAAACACTAGTATGTCAACATTATTCTGCCTCAAGACAGGGTCTTAATAAAAGTGGGTTTGAATCTAATTATTATGTGGGTCTAACTAACAGCACAAAAGTAATATGAACAAATAAGGGGGTCTACTATAATATTGAGAGGTAAATTGGTCTTCCGTACAGTAGGAGGAGTCTGTAGATAATATGTTCTAATAATGATAATTTTCTGTGTAATATGGCCCTCCTAACTATGTGAAGCTTGCCAAGAAATAGCTCAATATCTCTCATGCCTCTCTTAAGTAGAAGATGGTTGCAGTGTACACAGGGTCACTTGGGTAGATCATAAAACATGAGACATCAGACTTTTATGTGGTTCATCATCATGTGCAACGATACACAATTCAGACATTGCTTGTCCCATGCCCGCTAGTAAAAATTGTGGATTATGTGACCTCAATCAGGCCCTTCCTTCTGCCCACAAGCGAGGAGAAAATAATCCAATGCATCCAGACAAACAAAAACAGGCTGTTTGTGGCCTTTGAATCAACAGACAAAACCCCAAATACCATGACAGAATGGAGCAACTCTCCGCCACTCTCCACTATTAAGGTAGGAGGCAACAGCTTGCTAGAGCCCCTATAATACGAGCTACACAAGGGCTTCTTTTCCATTACTTATTAAACATCTTACAGCATACATAGTACAATTTGCCAAATGTAACACCCCAGCTAAAGAGGTTTAATTATGAAGAGTCCACTGGGAGTCAATTAGTTCCCTACTAAGGCGTAAAGTGACACCCACGTTTGCCAAGTTTCATGGTGAGTGATTAGATTCCCCTTTGTGAATTGTTACAAATGTAATGTCTTCCAGTTTCTGTAGGCAGTCAACACTCAGTATATGGCACATAATTATTCTGTTACAATATGGAATTGTGTGGATGCCAACCAATATCTCCCCTGTCTATTCTGCTGGGGACCTCCTATCTTTGTTTATATTTTCCCTCTCCAAGAACACTTCAATCAATCAGTGACTGATCGCTCCGTGTGAACATGGCATCTGCACTCAACTACTGAATGACACGTTCCTGGGCAGGTCAAAGGTCAGTAACACTGGGGACCCAAACAGATACTCTCTGCTGGATCCCTGGCCCAACATACTGTATGTACTCATTCTTATATCTTAAATGTACTGAACACCCCTTTAACACACAGGCAAGCACAAATGTAAACTGAGGAGATACGGGACCCAAACAGTTGTGATGGAAAAGTGGTAAAGAATTCTAAAGATAAGTATATTAAGAATAACTTGATTTTGTTGCACTCTCTCTTGTTGGGTAACATTGTAGTGGCTTTGTAATTTGGGTCAGCCTTGACCATGTGTTTCCTTCCTACAGGAGCTGCTTGGGTTGTGAGGAATATAAAGGTAATAGGAAAGATGGTCATGGTAACCTGAGAGTAGATGTACAATTTATCTTTACACTGGAAGACAGGAAAAGATTCTAAAACATTATATAATCATTTAGAGCTACTAGACTTAGAGTAAATGAAAAACATTGATTTCTCAGACTATTCATAAGTGTTCGTAAGAGTCTTTTGTCCGCTCTTTCACAATAGACATTTTGGTTTAGTTATTGTCCTATGCCACCAAACCCTTATTGTCCTACTCCAACAAACCCAGTAAATTTCATTTCCAATTATGTCACATGTTATTTGTATGCCCTAATGTGCCTCTTTTCTACCGTTCACCTTCTAAACCATACAGCACTTTACAAGGTTTCTCTCAACTACCAATCCTTTTCACAGTGAAATTCCATCCAACTCCCTGTAAAGATCGAAGCACCGGTTTATTATTGAATGAAAACCCATTATACGATATGAAAGCAAGTTTCATCCACTCGATTTGTATCTTCCAAATGGATATACATCCAAATATTAGTTCCTGGAATGGATTTTGTTTTTTCTAGATACCAGTTTTCCTGAATCTTAGCACGAATACTAAATGTTACCATTTATGTCAGCATCCTATTCACTGCAGTGCCTGTACTGAAGCCATTTAACCACAGCATAAAAACTTAGGATACATAATATACATTTCAGTTCAGTTCAAAATTATATACAATCATATTTTAGAGATGTCTCGCAAGAAAGGATTTTTCAGTCTCATCTCTTCACCCTAGCATTATAGGAGATTTTGGGCATTGGTAAATGGATGGCCTTTCCTGAGGATGGGCCATTAATGTCAGATCAGTGGGATCCGACTATCAGCACAACTCCAAATCCACTGCACTGAATTTGCAGCCTCCTTTTACCTTAGTCCATCTACACACATGACGTAAACTCCATCCCATTCACTTAAATATCGAGAAACTGCAATACACTGCACTCTCTCTAAACAGTATATGTGCAGCAAGGAAAACAATGAAGACGTTGCATTCCCTGCAAGTAACTGATCAGCAAACAGTTAGACCCCCACCGATCATATATTGATGGGCTAAGAATATGCTGGTTCTGGAAAATAACATAGAAAACAAAAGGGTTTCATTTATGTTCTGCAATAATCATGTCATCCAAAGTCCTGGAATTCTGACGGACCCCATTAAAGTGATATCAGTCACGATTCTTCACAGTATCTGTACAAAAACAGTTTTGGCATACAGTAGTTGTCACAGAATTTTTAGAAACAGAAATAGCAACCCAAATGTGAACACGGCTACAATGTCTTCTTGAGTCTGTATTAGAAATCTCTACGTGAATAGACCAGAAAGTAACCCTTATGTACGTCAATGTAATTGCAACCACTGCTAATTTCTATAAGTCAACCAATAGCACTTTAGATCTTTAGTACAGTACTTGTATCTACACTAATGTACAGTATATACAATGCAACATGATAAAATTGTCCCATTGTAAAAAAAAAAAAAAAAAATTTATGAAACCAACTAGCACGAAATCGTTTAGGCTGAGGTCCCATGTGTAGTAAACACCGTGGTTTGGCTGTGGCTTTTTACATCACTGTAAGGTGGAAGGGGCGCTAGCGAATCCCATACCTTAGCCTTAAACAGTTTTATATATCTGCACTAATATATCATCTTAAAAAAAAACAAAAAAACCTTAGTGATATTCACATGTACTACAAGCTACTAATCTCACAACATGCACCACTGCCCACTTTCACACAGCAGATCCAAGCCATTTAGCAGAGTGTTCTATAGATATGAATTATAGCTAAAAGGGGTTGTAAACTTTTTTATAAACTTCAAAGGGTTGTTTTAATACAGTTTTTAAACACATAGAGAGACCTTAGGGTAAGTTCACAGAAGGTTTTTTTACACCGGATTTTGAAGCGGAATCCGCCTCAGAATCTGTCTCCAAAAACGCTTCCCATTGACTTCAATGTGAGCCGTTCACTTCTTTTTTCTGCTAGTGGATTTTTGCCGCTTGCGGTGCGACACTCCCTCTCGACTAGGTCCATTCATTTGGGCCTAATCTGGAGCAGAATGCCGCGACTGGATGCCGGTGCACTGCACTGGCATCCCTTCGCGGCTAGCCATTTTCTGGACCGGATTCTGAGGCGGCGTCCGTGTCAAAATCCAGTCCAATGAACCCCGTGTGAGCTTATCCTTAAAAAGCACACTGTATATACATATCTGTCCCTTTCAGTCATGGATCTGGCAGAGAGTCTCCATTCGTATTCCCATTGTTGGCAACATTTGACTGCACAGGAGTGCGTCATCCAATCAGTGGCTGTGCCCTCAAACAGATCGTAGCGGTCAACCACTGACTGATAGACAAGCCCACACACAGACAAACAGTAAACAAAGACCTGGGACCCCAACAGAAACTGTCTGCTGGATTCATGGCCTAATGGACAGATGCGTATATACTGTTTATGTTATGCCTCTTTATGTGTTGTGTATGTAACAAAACATCCCTTTAAGAATTTCCAAAGCTGGTTTTGATCTGCCCTCTACTGGTGGAGGATGTGCTTAGTTTATCATAAAGTGCAGACTTTGTCATATATTAGGTACATTCTCCGGGAGTCCTTTCTCGATACTGAAATGTACATCAGTTTGTATTTGGCATACCAATTGTATCTGGTGTAAATTCTGAAAAAACTAGTGCGGTCAATGACACACACACCCTTTTTAAGAAAGTGGTAAGGAAGATTAAAAACACCAGGTGAGACAATGTTTGATGAAAGTGGCATTTAGACTTTTTTTACGCTACAAATTTTAAATTTCAAACAAAATTCCAATTGATTCATAGAAAGATCATGTAACTCACCTGGTGTAAAATTATATTGTGCAGAAAACCCAAGAGATTCTAGTTCACCATCAGCAAAAAATTTAATCCACAAGAATCTTCCACTTGATTTTATAAAAGGAGGGCTTTGTTGTCCACAGTAGCGTCCAATAATTGGTGAAAAGCCAAAAGGTCCATCTCGTACCTCAATATGGTCAAATTTACATTCCCAAGAGGACTCTATGGCATACTTTTCATCAAAATGAAGTTCAATGCATTGTCTAGGGGCCGCTGTAAAAAAAGCAAACGAACAAAACCCATTAAGTAGATCTGAATTATCACATAACTTTACTATTTTTCAACCTTCAAGTATACATTATATTTTAGCCTGTGTTCACATTGGCATTGTTTCCTTATTATTTCCTTTATGCTGTAGGGTGATAGGAGTGGAACAATGAAAATAAGAGAAATGCTGGATCCCTAAAATAACAGACATCAATGGCACCCAACAGATCTTGTTGACTAATTGGTACTGATGGGTTATTATCATGGAGCCTCACATTTTAAGCTGCACTATTTTGTCAGCCATTTTTTCAAGGAATTGGTGGAGGCTCCTAAAAACCTGAACACAACCTTGTATATTTTTCTGAAATGTTAGAAATGTGCAAATCTTAATTCAATTGTGTATGATACCAAAATGATGACCATGGTATTATTATTATTATTATTATTGTTATTATTATTACTATTATTCTTTATTTATATAGCACCACTAATTCCAAGGATCTGAACATTTGAGGGTTTACATACAGTACACAAAATATACAAAGAAGTGTAATACTAACAATGACCGACTGGTACAGTGGGGCAGAGGGCCCTGCCCGCGAGGGCTTACAATCTATGACGGGAGAGGGATAGAGAAAGGAGGTGAGGATAGAGACTGTACATATGGTGGTGTGGTGATAGTGTTATTAGAAGTTGTAGGCCTTCCTGAATAGGTGAGTATTCAGGGCCTTCTTGAAGTCTGTGATTGTGAGGTCAGTCTTATGTGTCTTGGTAAGGAGTTCCAGAGTATGGGGGATGCACGGGAGAAATCATGGAGATGGTTGTGTAAAGAGCAGATAAGAGCAGAGCTGAGTTCTTTGAGGAGGTCTTTGGAGGATCTGAGGTTACGTGTGGGCAGGTAGCGGGAGATTAGGTCAGAGATATATGGAGGGGACAGGTTGTGGATGGCTTTCTATGTTAGCGTTAGCAACTTGAACTGTATTTGCTTGATAATGGATAGCCAGTGAAGGGATTGGCAGAGGGGAGCAGCCGATGAAGAACGGGGGGGCAAGGTGTATTAGGCAAGCAGCACAGTTAAGATGGACTGGAGGGGGGTGAGAGCATTCGCTGGGAGGCCATGGAGAAGGGTCTTACAGTAGTCTAAGAGGGAGATTATAAGGGCATGGTCTAGCATCTTTGCAGTTTCTGGGGTGAGGAAATGGCAGATTCGATGGATGTTCTTGAGTTGGAGGCGGCATGAGGTGTTGAGGGTTTGAATGTGTAATTTCAATAGGCGGAGGTGGTGAACAAGAAGAAGGTGGTGCTGGATAGTTTTCTCACAGCACAGGAGACGCACCCAGTGTTGTTTGAACGCTGGGGACTGCCCCCAGTACCGTGAGAAAAATAATTAGCATATGGACGAAAACCAAGATATCTAAGGAACGGCAGCATGGAGAAGACATCTAAAGGTAGGAGAAGAATAGCCTTTCTTAAGGCTATTTCTACGTGTGTTTAGCTTAAAATGAGATTCTAATGATAGAATCCCTTTACTGTAAATATAGGTGTGACTGTGGCGTGTTTGAAGGTGGAAGGGAAGGATCCATTGGATAGGCATAGGCTGAAGAGGCGGTTTAGGGCCGGAGTAATGACTTCAGCGAGTTTGGGGATGAAATGTGACTGGATTGGGTTGAGCGCACAAAAGGTGAGGTGGAATTAGAGATTAGGCTGGAGAGCTTTTCATCAGTGATGGTGGAGAAACAGGTTAAAGGTGAAGAACAAACAGCAGTTGGGTAGAGTGGTTGCCAGGGGTGTAGGGTGAGACTGTGAGTGTGAGAATTTTACTTTGAAAATAAGCAAAGTTGTCAGCTGAGATAACTGACATCGGAGGGGGCACAGGAGGACAGAAAATGGAGCTGAAGGTAGTGAATAGCTGTTTTGGGTTGCGGGATAGGGCAGATACTAACTAGTGCCTCAGATTTAAATATTGTTGGGAGTGATGAATCCGTCTCAGCAAGTGATCTGTGGGGGTCACAGAAATGACTGCCTATCTCCAAGGCATAGCAGATAGGGCAGATTCAGGTTTCTTTGATGAAACATTTACCTGTATAACCCATAAGCTATGAGTAAATGTTGTCAATTTACTAGCCTTTCTCATAATAATTGTTTTGCAGAAACATATCATTGCCATGATTTGCAACTTTTATGATTTTCAAAAAACTGTCATAAACTGATAAGTAAATGTAAGCACACATGGTCTTAGCAGTTATACATTTTCTATATATGTGTGTACATTAAATGCATATGATATGAAATGTAAGTACTTTTGAAGATTTGGAGAAATACCTGACTGTTCTAAACCTAGAATGTTGTTGGCATGGAGATACTGTAACTGGCCATATTATTCTTTAGAAAGAAACAGAACACACAGTTTCTTAAGTTTCACCAGAATAATATCGAATAGAAATGATCATATACAAAATATCTATTTGCTTATAAAATATGTTAAGAATGAATAAGTTACTAAGAAAATGAGAATACTGAATATCATTAAGTATCCCTTACAATACCTTGAGCTACGTCTGCATATAACACAACAAACACCTATAAAATTGAATTTCTATTATTGCGATATTTGTTATTCACTCATCTGATAAGTGAAATCTGTAGTTTGCGATGGCTTAGTCAATCAGTATATGGATATACTGGCAAGATGCATCAGATACTGTATTTTCCAGACTATAATACGCATCTGATTATAGGATGCACAAGGGTAATACAACCTAAAGAAAAGTCAGACCAGTAGCTTATGACCATATTTGTGAAAAAGAGATCGACTTTTTTTAAAAAACATTTAACTGTACTTTCAATGTCTCTGGGTCCATTATAAATGGATGATACAGATAATATCTGTTTTTTTCACTGACCCATACACTTTCATTGGAGTGATGCCTCGAACCTGCTTCCACTTTTTCTTGCTGACTCATAGGCCATGATAAAAAAGAAGATCTGTATGAACATATTCAAATGTATAATTACGTATGCCATCCACAAAGAATTTGGATGGCATACTGCTTGAAATGTGGCCATGTGACTATAGCACATAATAACAACCCCCCTTTGGTCCACACACAGTTCAAATGACCACCCTTTTACCGCCTAATAGATTTTTACACCCTCTCATCAGTTATTATAAATAGTCCCTGCTCATAAATAATGCCTTGTATCAGTTATAGTCCCCCTTATCAGTAATAGCCCCCTTATAAATAACAGTGCTCCCTTTTAATTAGTCTCCCCTTATTAATAATAGCCCTCTGAAATATTAGTTCCCCTTACAAATAATAGCCCCCATTATCAGCATTAGGCCTCTTATAAATAGTAGCCCTCTCATAAATAATAGCTCCCCTTATAAATAATAGCCCTCTTAACAACAATATCACAACTTATAAATAAAAGTCCCTTTAACAATACCCTCCCTTCTAAAGTTTCCCTCTTATAAATAACAGCTCCCATTATAATAGCCGCATCATATATATAGCATGCTAAAATATTTATTGTAAAGCTTACTGTACTACGTCTTTTGAGGAGGACCCAACATATTCCTCTTTTCTAACAGTATATACTCAGTGCCAATGAATGTCATGGTCCAGTCCCCGGACTTTGCATGCCCAACTCATTATATGTTGTTTTATTCTGAAGCCTATGCATTTGATCACAGGTTTAAGGTATCTCACCCTTACATATCTTCTACTTTTCCCATTAAAGTCTGTTTATTCCAATGAAAAATCCTTTTGAGTAATGGAATCTCAAGTGGCAACAAAGCAGCTTATACAGAAATCTATTGAATATCCATTACTTTGAGACCCTTGAAAATTAAGCATGTGGCTTCTCTACTAAAAACATCCTATTGTTGTTTTCACCGTACTAAAACAGTATAGGAATATTGTAGCAGAATGGGCTCAACAACAATTGGAACCAACAAACATCTTTGAAGACAACAAAGGATGTCTTACAAGTGCAAGCTGTAATCCAAGAATCAAGCATAGATATAAAGTTCCATTTTCTGAGATGAACACGTACAAGGACTTTCCCAGTTACATTATCCTGCAAATAAGGACGTGAATGTTGATATTTTTACACAGCTCTAAAATGAAGGTTTGTGTCATAGGGTCAGTAATGACTTTTTCATAATTCAAATCTAAGAGTCATACATATTTTATTTTTAAGTTGACCTAGCCATATGGGCTTTGTTTTCTATGGATGAGTTGCAGTTTTTGCCGTTTTGGGGTACACATAATTTATTCATAGTTGTATTTTTTATTTTAGGGGAGAAAGGGATAAAAGAGGATTACTGTGACTTAGTGTTTTTCGAGACCATGCTCTTTTCAGTATAAATAAGTCAACAATACAGTTAAGCTGATGTCTTTGGCTATTCACTTTTTCTGTATATCCTCATATTTTTGCCCCTAAAATACTATGCTCCACATACTGTGCCACCTAAATAATAATGACTCCTCACACTGTGCCCATGAATTAAAAAAAAAACATAATGTGACTCAATTTAAAAGTTTTTCAACTGTGTCCCCTACTGTACATTTTTTTTTAAACAGAAAGCACTCAGATGACATCCAAGTGTTGTCTATTTTACATAGTTTTCAATGGGCAGCTCGGATCCATGTAAACAGACCCAAATAGGACATGCTAAAAATATTGTAGCGGAACGTCGGAAAATATTTAGGTTGAACATTCATCATGTGCATGAAGCCTATAGAAAATGTCTGCAGTGTGCCCTGTATTTAAAAAAATGCTGCACCCATTAGATAAAAATTCCCCCACTGTACTCCCCAATTAAGAAAATATTCCCACTATCAAATGATTAAGATAATGTTCCTAATGTGCCTACTGATTATAAAAAGCAATGCCTTCATTATGCCCATTGAATAAATGTATATGTTACACTGGGCCATGTAATTAAAGGGGCTGTCCACAAAGTCGAGCGTGCAGGACCTTTCTCCCACTCTAGCGCTTGTATTCCGTCTGCAAGGAGTCCGCATGGAGACCCCCCGGATGGAATGCATTCGCAATTGCAAGCGATGTGCTTACAAAGCACATGGAGCCCATAGACTATAATGGGCTCTGTGTACTTGCTGCGCACTGCCTGCACGAATGAAATGTGCGGGCAGTGCGCGGCAAGCACACGGAGCCCATTATAGTCTATGGGCTCCATGTGCTTAACTGCACAGCACTTGCATTAGCGTTGGTATTCCATCCGGGGGGGGGGTCTCCATGCGGACACCTTGCGGACGGAATACAAGCGCTAGTGTGAACCAACCCTGAGCATAGCTAGGCTTAATATGTGCGGGACTGATGAATGTTTCGGGAGATAGCCGAGTGCTATACTTTGGCTAACTCACTTTGAAGTCTACTACCCCAGTATATAATACGTTTAAGAAGGTGCCAAATGGTGGTGCAAAGAATTTAGTCATGTTCATTGCCACTAGCAGCACCAGCAAAGCAATTATGTTAAACATATTAAGTACATGGATACAACTGAATTACGGTCTGACGCCCTGTGCACATATATTACTTTATAAATACTATAGATAGTTTTTGTCTATTTTTAAACTGAAGTAGGAGTTAGAAAATCATTTAGGTAACTCCTGTATTACCTCAAACCTTTAGGCCTAAATTCTGAGCTCAAATAACCCACAAAGCAGTCCAAACCAGCAAAACATTATGTGCGTTGTAAAGACATCCCTGGCATACATGCGGTAATTGCTTCCTATTGAGATTCCAGCTTCTCAAAGGGAATTGTTTTATTAACATAGCAGATAATTCATTTTCACAATCTCCCATCCACATCTATTCGCTGCATAAGAATGCAAACAGGAAAATGTAGGTGTGGATAAATGTATCTGCTGAAATTCTGGATAAAGTTAAACCTCAATGGTACATTCAAGATTCTAACGATAGATAATAAAGATATTACTTGCAGTATGTCAATTTCTTATCACTTTTATAGTAGAGTTGCTGCTCTGAGAGGAAACCCTTCAACTTGGGGAATTTAAACAATTCTAAAATACAGACATAAGCACATCATTAAAAATACAAATACCTTCACCCCTTCATTACATATATATGTAGATTAAACACAATCATTTGAATGGGTTTGCAAAGTGTCCGCCCGTGAGCATCTTCTGGTCTCCACGGTGAAAGTTTTTTTTTAACCGGACACAAAGTCGGACATGCAGGACTTTGTGTCTGGACATGCAGGATGTTGTGTCCGGTTTTGCCGCGGAGACCAGTAGACGCTCACGGCCGCTCACGAGTGGACACTAACTGCCGGGTTTCCCAGGCAGAAGACGGAAACCCTCAAAGCGGATACGGGGCACAGGTGTTAACCTGCCCAAAATGGGGTTTTCTGTTTTTTCATACTGGTGACATATCCACAGGATAGGCCGTCAGTATGTGATCTGTGGATGTCTGAAACCCTGACCCTGCACAGATCATGTGTTCCAGCAGTGTCTGGGTGTTGGAAACTATAGCAATGGACAATGTGCAAGGGCAAGCTCTTATGTTCAAGTTCCCTAGAATCACCACTATAGCAGTGGATGAGGCCGCCATGATGTCCTATTATTTAAAAAGCAGAGCTTGCATGCTTCTCGGAACAGCTTATCTGTCACACATCCGGACAAGCCATCCTATGGATAGGTCATCAGGAGAAATGAGCGAACACTAAAATGTCCGAGGTTCGAAATCCGATTCAAACAGCCGCTCACTGTTCGACTGTTCGAACGGATTTCGAACCCCATTATAGTCTATGGGGGGAAATGCTCGTTTCAGGGGTACGCAAAATTTGATAAAATTATACTTACCAAGTCCACGAGTGACGGTCAGGCTGGATTCTCTTTGAAGTCTTCTCCCGTCGCAGCGCCCCGCGGCGTCTTCTGGCTGGAATTCACTCTGTCTAGGCATCGGAGCCTAGGCAGAGCCGACTGCACATGCGCGGTCAGCTCTGCCCGGCCCGACGCCTGAGCAGAGCCGACTGCGCATGCGAGGGCATTGCCGCGCATGCGCAGTCGGCTCTGCCTAGTCCGGATGCCTAGGCAGAGTGAATTCCAGCTGGAAGACGCCGCGGGGACGCTGCATGGAGAAGACTTCTAAAGGTAAGAGAAGAACCAGCGTTGATTGGCAGAATGTATAGCATTCTGCCAATCAACGCTGGTTCTGCATCGAACCTTAGACTTTGAACAGATAGTAGTGTTCGATCGAGTACGAGTATTTTGAATACCGTAGTATTCGATCGAACACCTACTCGATCGAACACTACTCGCTCATCTCTAGTCATCAGTATGAAAAATTGATTTGGGAATTTCTCCCATGCAGGCCATTGTATTCTATAAATATTAATTTTTCATATACTGTAATATTCACCTCATCTCACTTCTGGTATACTGATTATTTTAAAGCCAAAACCCGCATTATCAACATGTTCTTCAATGTCGTCCTCTTCAGATCAAGTGGCTAAAATCTTCATATCTCCCTGTCTACCTACACATACTTTCTGATGGTCTCATGAATGGAATTCTAATTATTCTGCTTCACTGAAGCGCTTTCTCAAGTGTCAATATGATGATGAAACTGATTACATCTTTTCACATACCAAACAAAGGAAGGTCTATGAGTGGTATGAAACTTATGATCATTGTAAAGTGTAGAATATCCTTAGTATCCTTCCACAATGCTTTCCAGTATTGTGATGACCACTGGTAATAACAAGTGGACCATATAGATGAACTATGCAATAAGAATACAGAAAAGTTAACACATACAGAAAAGTACATGATGTTTTGTACCTATAAAACCAATATACGATGGAGATGGATGAGCTCTTTCTAGCATATCTGTAGGCTGGGGTTTATTAGTTGTTATGCTATTTTTCCCATTCCGTCCTTGGATGTTGTTCTTAGTGGTGGGGGGAGTACAAAATGTGCTCATCTTGTGATTTCTTCGGCCTCCGCCTCAGGTTCCGGTCCAAAAAACCCCGTCTGAACTTAGACTTCTACCCCCGTGCTGCACTTTGCAAAGCCAAACATCAGGACTGGGGAGGCCCATCTTGCACATAAGTGCAGTGACTTCACCGTAATATTACTAATCTGCCCACATATCCACTTTACATTCCGAGGATTACTCTGTGAAACAATGTAGGTATTATTCTAGTATAAATCCGGAATATATGTTATTCCCCCTCGTGTCCATGAATAAACTAATAATGGATTTGAATACTCTAAGGGAATTATTTATTCCATTTTAAGGGGATTGTGGTATTATTGGCATGTATATTCAAAAGGTGTAATGTTATCTGAGTGGTATAGGAGAATGATGTACACTAGTATAGCATAGTAGAGATTATTTGTTGTACCCTGTTTATATATTGATAGTTGTATATCTATCCATCTTTCATCTTGTGACAGGATTCATCATATTTTAAGTTTAACTCCATAAATGTTATTGTCAGTCCCAGAGCCTTATTTTGCTCAGAACCGTGAACACAGAGCTAGAATTTGTTTGTAGAATGGTTGCTTGACTTTGACAGGAATAAGACTAAGTTCACACGAGTGCTCGGTCTCTCCTCGGGGTTTCCGTTCTCCATTTCACTTTAAAAATGCAGAGAGAAAAGTCTCGGCATTTTTCCACCCTTTTCAGGGAGAGACCGGCCGGAAACCCAGCGGACCCCATTATAGTGTATGGGTTCTTCAGGTTTCTGAGGGTAACCGCTTTTTTAAGCGGATTAGGTTTCTGCTCGGGGGCCCCCTAGTGGACCCCCCCCCCCCCCCTATTTAGAAACTAGAACACAGGTGTGTACCTATCATAAAATAAATTTTATTACTATAAAATTAGCTAAGATATGACAAAGGAGGGGGGGGTGCACGGAGGCTTGGAGGAACGCCTAGGGTGCACAGAGAGACTCATTTACATATCGGTTTTAGCGAAAACGTGAGGTCTTTTGATAATCGAGTAGCAGCACCTGAATAGCCTTTTTAAAGGCTATTCAGTCTTATGAATATCTCAAATCACGAAATACGAATGATAGAGCCCCTTTAAGTGGTGTTGTAGTAGTTATATTCTACAGGGAACCTGACATGATGAAAGAGCAGTGCAATCTGTAGGTAGAATGTAGAATAACAGGGGTAATTGATACATGGTTTTGTGGAATAAATGTTATTAACTAAAATTGATCGTTTTTGGGGCTTACGGGTCCACATCTGTGACAGACTGACATATTAGAAAAGCCGGTAATTTTAGCATAACCACTGCATTTCTGCTATAAAATATACAGAATATACACTCACCGGCCACTTTATTAGGTACACCATGCTAGTAACGGGTTGGACCCCCTTTTGCCTTCAGAACTGCCTCAATTCTTCGTGGCATAGATTCAACAAGGTGCTGGAAGCATTCCTCAGAGATTTTGGTCCATATTGACATGATGGCATCACACAGTTGCTGCAGATTTGTCGGCTGCACATCCATGATGCGAATCTCCCGTTCCACCACATCCCAAAGATGCTCTATTGGATTGAGATCTGGTGACTGTGGAGGCCATTGGAGTACAGTGAACTCATTGTCATGTTCAAGAAACCAGTCTGAGATGATTCCAGCTTTATGACATGGCGCATTATCCTGCTGAAAGTAGCCATCAGATGTTGGGTACATTGTGGTCATAAAGGGATGGACATGGTCAGCAACAATACTCAGGTAGGCTTTGGCGTTGCAACAATGCTCAATTGGTACCAAGGGGCCCAAAGAGTGCCAAGAAAATATTCCCCACACCATGACACCATCACCACCAGCCTGAACCGTTGATACAAGGCAGGATGGATCCATGCTTTCATGTTGTTGACGCCAAATTCTGACCCTACCATCCGAATGTCGCAGCAGAAATCGAGACTCATCAGACCAGGCAACGTTTTTCCAATCTTCAATTGTCCAATTTCGATGAGCTTGTGCAAATTGTAGCCTCAGTTTCCTGTTCTTAGCTGAAAGGAGTGGCACCCGGTGTGGTCTTCTGCTGCTGTAGCCCATCTGCCTCAAAGTTCGACGTACTGTGCGTTCAGAGATGCTCTTCTGGCTACCTTGGTTGTAACGGGTGGCTATTTGAGTCACTGTTGCCTTTCTATCAGCTCGAACCAGTCTGGCCATTCTCCTCTGACCTCTGACATCAACAACGCATTTCCGCCCACAGAACTGCTGCTCACCGGATGTTTTTTCTTTTTCGGACCATTCTCTGTAAACCCTAGAGATGGTTGTGCGTGAAAATCCCAGTAGATCAGCAGTTTCTGAAATACTCAGACTAGCCCTTCTGGCACCAACAACCATGCCACGTTCAAAGGCACTCAAATCACCTTTCTTCCCCATACTGATGCTCGGTTTGAACTGCAGGAGATTGTCTTGACCATGTCTACATGCCTAAATGCACTGAGTTGCCGCCATGTGATTGGCTGATTAGAAATTAAAGAGGACCTTTCACCACTTTTGGGCACATGCAGTGTTATATACTGCCAGAAAGCCGACAGTGCGCTGAATTCAGCGCACTGTCGGCTTTCCCGATCTGTGCCCGGTGTAAAGAGCTTATGGTGCCGGTACCGTAGTGCTCTATGGTCAGAAGGGCGTTTCTGACCATTAGCCAGAGACGTTCTTCTGCCTCGCGGCGCCTATCGCGCTGTGCTGTGGAGCGGGGAGGAACTCCCCCCTCCCTCTCCTGATAATACTCGTCTATGGACGAGCAGTGTGAGCAGAGGGAGGGGGCGTTCCTCCCTGCTCCACAGCACAGCGCGATAGGCGCCGCGAGGCAGAAGGACGTCTCTGACTGACTGTCAGAAACGCCCTTCTGACCATAGAGCACTACGGTACCGGCACCGTAAGCTCTTTACACCGGGCACAGATCGGGAAAGCCGAAAGTGCACTGAATTCAGCGCACTGTCGGCTTTCTGGCAGTATATAACACTGCATGTGCCCAAAAGTGGTGAAAGGTCCTCTTTAAGTGTTAACGAGCAGTTGGACAGGTGTACCTAATAAAGTGGCCGGTGAGTGTATATACCGTCCCTGCCATCTCTAGAGGAGCTACAGTTGTAGTTACAGCCGGCTCCCTATTTGTACACTTCCCCGATTTAGTGCAGCTGCTTAACACTGTCACAGGCAGAGACTAGTATGGATATATGAGTATATCCTTGTAGAGTTAAGAGTGGACTGTCTGGACATATATAGGCTCTGCAACTGCTTAAATTATTTAGTTTAAAAAAAAAATCTAAAATGACAGAAACAAGTTAATATCTCACTGAAAATTTGTATTATTTGGGAAAATGAAATAATTAGTAAAACATAAAATTCTATGAACATAGGAAAAACATCTCAAGAAATTGTGACCAGAAATACATATGGGTGATGGATGATGAATGAATGATAACACAAATGAGTATTCCCCACACCATGACACCACCACCACCAGCCTGAACCGTTGATACAAGGCAGGATGGATCCATGCTTTCATGTTGTTGACGCCAAATTCTGACCCTACCATCTGAATGTCGCAGCAGAAATTGAGACTCATCAGACCAGGCAACGTTTTTCCAATCTTCAATTGTCCAATTTCGATGAACTTGTGCAAATTGTAGCCTCAGTTTCCTGTTCTTAGCTGAAAGGAGTGGCACCCGGTGTGGTCTTCTGCTGCTGTAGCCCATCTGCCTCAAAGTTCGACGTACTGTGCGTTCAGAGATGCTCTTCTGGCTACCTTGGTTGTAACGGGTGGCTATTTGAGTCACTGTTGCCTTTCTATCAGCTCGAACCAGTCTGGCCATTCTCCTCTGACCTCTGGCATCAACAACGCATTTCCGCCCACAGAACTGCCGTTCACTGGATGTTTTTTCTTTTTCGGACCATTCTCTGTAAACCCTAGAGATGGTTGTGCGTGAAAATCCCAGTAGATCAGCAGTTTCTGAAATACTCAGACCAGCCCTTCTGGCACCAACAACCATGCCACGTTCAAAGGCACTCAAATCACCTTTCTTCCCCATACTGATGCTCAGTTTGAACTGCAGGAGATTGTCTTGACCATGTCTACATGCCTAAATGCACTGAGTTGCCGCCATGTGATTGGCTGATTAGAAATTAAGTGTTAACGAGAAGTTGGACAGGTGTACCTAATAAAGTGGCCAGTGAGTGTATATACAGTCCTATGAAAAAGTTTGGACACCCCTATTAATCTTAATCATTTTTTGTTCTAAATATTTTGGTGTTTGCAACAGCCATTTCAGTTTGATATATCTAATAACTGATGGACACAGTAATATTTCAGGATTGAAATGAGGTTTATTGTACTAACAGAAAATGCGCAATATGCATTAAACCAAAATTTGACCGCTGCGAAAGTATGGGCACCCTTATCATTTTATTGATTTGAATTCCCCTAACTACTTTTTACTGACTTACTGAAGCACAAAATTGGTTTTGTAACCTCAGTGAGCTTTGACCTTCATAACCAGATGTATCCAATCATAAGAAAAGGTATTTAAGGTGGCCAATTGCAAGTTGTTCTCCTATTTGAATCTCCTCTGAAGAGTGGCATCATGGGCTACTCAAAACAACTCTCAAATGATCTGAAAACAAAGATTGTTCAACATAGTTGTTCAGGGGAAGCATACAAAAAGTTGTCTCAGAGATTTAACCTGTCAGTTTCCACTGTGAGGAACATAGTAAGGAAATGGAAGACCACAGGGACAGTTCTTGTTAAGCCCAGAAGTGGCAGGCCAAAAAAAATATCAGAAAGGCAGAGAAGAAGAATGGTGAGAACAGTCAAGGACAATCCACAGACCACCTCCAAAGAGCTGCAGCATCATCTTGCTGCGGATGGTGTCACTGTGCATCGGTCAACTATACAGCGCACTTTGCACAAATAGAAGCTGTATGGGAGAGTGATGAGAAAGAAGCCGTTTCTGCACGTACGCCACAAATAGAGTTGCCTGAGGTATGAAAAAGCACATTTGGACAAGGCAGCTTCATTTTGGAAACAAAAATTGAGTTGTTTGGTTATAAAAAAAAAAAGGCATTATGCATGGCGTCCAAAAAGAAACAGCATTCCAAGAAAAACACATGCTACCCACTGTAAAATTTGGTGGAGGTTCCATCATGCTTTGGGGCTGTGTGGCCAATGCCGGCATCGGGAATCTTGTTAAAGTTGAGGGTCGCATGGATTCCACTCAGTATCAGCAGATTCTTGAGAATAATGTTCAAGAATCAGTGACGAAGTTGAAGTTACGCCGGGGATGGATATTTCAGCAAGACAATGATCCAAAACACCGCTCCAAATCCTCAGGCATTCATGCAGAGGAACAATTACAATGTTCTGGAATGGCCATCCCAGTCCCCAGACCTGAATATCATTGAACATCTGTGGGATGATTTGAAGCGGGCTGTCCATGCTCGGCGACCATCTAACTTAACTGAACTTGAATTGTTTGTCCAAAATACCTTTATCCAGGATCCAGGAACTGATTAAAATCTACAGGAAGCGACTAGAGGCTGTTATCTTTGCAAAAGGAGGATCTACTAAATATTAATGTCACTTTTCTGTTGAGGTGCCCATACTTTTGCACCGGTCAAATTTTGGTTTAATGCATATTGCACATTTTCTGTTAGTACAATAAACCTCATTTCAATCCTGAAATATTACTGTGTCCATCAGTTATTAGATATATCAAACTGAAATGGCTGTTGCAAATACCAAAATATTTAGAACTAAAAATGATTAAGATTAATAGGGGTGCCCAAACTTTTTCATAGGACTGTATACTAGCTATACCCGTGACTTCGTCCACGTCCCCCTCACCCCCTGCGTACCCCACCTGCAGTGCCATCCCGGCCCCCCCGCCTCTGCCTTGTGGGCACAGTGGGCCCGTCCAACAGCAGTGCGCCCATGGACCCCCACCTTGCGCCCACTTCCTCTTCTCTCGCCCCTGGTCCCCCCCACTTTTTCCCCTACCCGCTCCTCCATTCCCTCGCTCCCTCCCTCCGATCCCGGGGTCCCTTCCCACACCACCCCGGTCCCCTTGCCTCCCTACACCCCCCACTACACACATCCCCACCCTGTGCCCTGTTTTTGCCCTCCCTAAACAACCCCCCCACCCGAACCTGCTACCCCGTGTGCCGAGGTTACCGGGGTGCAGAGGGTTAGAAGACCGTGCTTTGCAGCTGCTGCAGCCATGCACGGCGCGTGGCACAGGTACTTGCGGGAGTTCAGCACAGTTACATCTACCCCTTCTGCACCCCCGAGGCCCCGGTGGACTCACCAGTCCACACCGGGCTCCAGCGATGCCGGCATGTGCGGCTCTCAGCTGCCGGCATGCAGGACGCCATGTTTTTCATGTCAGCGTGCGACCGGATTGTAGTTCTATAGCTCCACCTCCACAGTGGCCTGGTCCAATCGGAGCCCCATGCCTGACGTGCTGACGTCAGCTCAGGTCCTGCAGCCTACATGGACCGTGAATTTGGTGCTCGCAGATGGCCAAACCGGCAACATATGGGGATTGTGAGGCGCCTATGTTCTTTTCCGGGTGCCACTCTAGGTATGTGCGAAATTTCATTGAAATCCATTTGGGTGTTGCGGCATGAAAGTGGAACAAACATCCAAACACACAAACATCCAAACACACAAACTTTCACATATTAGTAAGGATATATATTTGCTATAACTGTGAAACATCAGCATACTGTTGACTGCTATAAATTATTCACAACCACAAATACACTTTGTATCATAGCAATTTAAAATGACATCAATGGACGCTTTACTCTGTGGTCCGCACAGGGACTAGTATACCACATTCATAGCTTACCATAGTTTAACATCTGTAGTATGGCCCCTTCATCATTAAGTACTGTCAATCCTTATGCAGTTACCCAAGCAAAACATTTTTATTGTCAGATCTCCAGTTTTTATGTCAAGGATTTGCTAGATTACAGAAAATCCTAATTAAAATACACTTCTTTAAAAATAAGCAGTTTATGGAGCATGGAGGGGTTTATTAACTTCTAGTGCTGGTAATGAAGATTTTATACAGCAGCAGCTAGTTTTCTGCAGGGAGCATCATACTTTAATCGTACTTGCTATATCTGTCTCCATATAGCATATGACTATGTAAAAACATGAAAGATGCCATGGTTGTTGTAGGAATTGTCCATTCACTTTCTGCCTGCCAATTGGGCTGAAAAATAGACATTGCCGGTGAAGAGACCAGAAATGGCGAATAGAGTTCCTCTATGCTACACTTTCATGGTATAGTTGTGCCAACAAACAGTAATGACTTCTTCTTTGGCCCTAGCATATCCATAAGAAAAGCTTCTGTTTCGCTAAAGATAGTGCTAAGGACAGATTCACACCTGCGCCCAGTCTCCGCTTTGTAGGTTTCCGTTTCCTGCCCGAGAAACTGGACAGGAGACGGAAACGGGCAGGCAGTTTTCAAACCCATTCATTTGAATGGGTTTGCAAAGTGTCCACCTGTGAGTGTCTTCTGAGTCTCTGCGGCGAAACCAATTTTTTTAAACCGGACACAAAGTCGGACATGCAGGACTTTGTGTCCAGTTAAAGAAAAATGGTTTCGCCGCAGAGACCAGAAGACACACATGAGCGCTCAAGGCTGGACACTGAATGCCGGGTTTCCTTCTCCTGTTGGCAGAAGACGGAAACCCACAAAGCGGAGATCGGGCGCTGGTGTGAACCCGCCCTAAGATAGCTAAAGAAAGAAAGGTGGTGGAAAACTATCATGAATCAGTAGCAAGGGCTGACACTTCAGCTACAGTCTTGTGAAAAGGTTTAGGTTTGTGTGGGAAAAAATTCTGCAAAGTAAAAATGGTTGTTTTTTTAAATAAAATGTTAGTCTATTTTCATGAATTAATAAAAGTTAAGTGAATGAACAAAAGAGAAATCTAAATCAAATATGTATTTGTTGTGACCACTCTTTCACCTCCCACCAGTTCTTGTAGGTATACTTGCATACAGTTTTTGAAGGAACTCAGTAGGAAGTTTCTTCCAAGCATCTTGGAAAATGAAACACTGTAAATGTAGGTTTGCTCAAATCCTTCTGTCTCTTCATGTAATTCCAGACAGATTCTATGATATTGACATCAGGGTTCGGTGGAGGCAGTGGCGTAACTATTGGGGTAGCAGCAGTAGCAGATGCCACAGGGCTCTAGACATTAGGTGGCCCAGCGCGCTCCTGATGTTTCATGTTTTGTTTTTTCCTTAATAGGCAGGTAATGAGCCCTATTTACTTACCAATCCCCACTCCTGCTCACAGCTACCTGCGCTTCCCCTTCTGCAGATGCAGCTGTGAGCAGTTGAATGAGGCCATGGGCCCGCGAACCCCAACACACACTGTTATCATTATACTCGGGGGTCATTTCAGACTAAAGAGTATAATGATCGGTGACACAGGGGAGGTGAGGGAACATAAAAAACACTGTCACTTACCTCTCCTGTGCTCCAACAGGCTTCGGGCCTGTGTGGTGATATCCCAGACGTCACATGGGCCATGCCTGTGTCATTATGTGTCCTGACGCAGGCCCAGCTCACTTGACATCTGTACCAATATCGAAAATGGACAAAATCAGTGGGGAGTGTGCTGGAGCCAGGGAGAGGTAAGTAACATTGTTTTTTATGTTTGTATCCTCCCCCAGGTCTCCAATCATTATACTCTAGGGTTGGGGGGAAAGCCCATGTCATATATTCACCATGGGGCCCAGACAACCCTAGTTACGCCACTTTATGGAGGCTATATGATCACCTCCAGAACTTGTCCTCCAAAGGAAAGTCACACAAAATATTGATCTGATTTAGATTTCTCTTTTGTTAATTGTCTTTATTTTGTTAGTTTTCCAAAATAAACTAATATATCTACTTTTGAAAGTATTCTTAGTTTGCAGAATTTTTTTCACGTGCCTAAAACATTTGCACAGTATTGTACATTTATTTCCGAGTTAATACATTGGAGAACTTCTTTTATCTGGAATCAACTTTTTCCAAAGGGTTACACGATGTAAGGTTTTGAAACTGCATAAAAAAAACTTGAACATGAGAACCCAGGATTAGGCCTCATTCACACGTCAGTGCTTTCTGTCCTTGTACTGTCTGTGTTCACAGACGGAGCAGAACTTGTTATATTGTACATAATAGATGAAATTTAATGTTGACAAATGTAAATGAATGCATCTAGGCTGTAATAATTGTTTTACTGTATAGGTGCTGAATGGAACAATACTTGGAATAAGAGAAAGACTTGACTATTCTGGTTCTAACTAAGATAAGCAGCAGATGCAAAGGCAAATAGGATTTTAGCGTGTAAAAACTGAGATATGAAATCCAATGTTATAATATTCTTTTATAAATCCCTTGAAGACAACACCACGGATATGGAATTCAATTTTGAGATCCAAATTCTAAAAATCATATAGGAGAGCTATAGAGATTTCAAAGGCAGACAACTAAATTGTAAAATGGGATGTTTTATCTCTCTGATGATGAGAAGCTACAAAAATTGCGCTTATTCAGCATGGAAAAAAATGTGCCTTAGATGTGATATGATTTACATGTACAAATATATGCTTGGTCAGTACAAAGAACTGGCACAACATTTTTTCAGTCCAAGAAGCACCTGAGAACATTGCGAAAGTATTCATACCCCTTGAACTTTTTCACATTTCTTCACCTTACAACACAAACTGTATTTTACTGAGATTTTAAGTGATTGACCAAAGCAAAGTAGAAATAATTGTGAAGTGGAAGGAAAATGAGACATGGTTTTTAATCATTAAAAATCTGAAAAGTCTGACATGCAAAAGTCTTCAGCCCCCCTATATCAATACTTTGTAGAGCCATCTTTTGCTGTAATTACAGCTAAAAGTCTTTTAGGGTATGTCTCTACCAGCTTTGCACATCTAGAGACTGAGATTTGTGCCCATTTTTCTTTGCAAAATAGCTCAAGCCAGATTGGATGGAGAGCGTCTGTGAGCAGCAATCTTCATGTCTTGCCACAGATACTCAATGGGATTTAGGTCTGGACTTTGCCTAGGCCATTCTAACACGTGAATATTCTTTGATCTAAACCACTCCATTGTAGCTCTGGCTGTATGTTTATGGTCATTGTCTTCCTGGAGGGTGAATCTCCTTGCCTGTTTCAATATTTTTGCAGCCTCCAACAGGTTTTCTTCCAGGATTTCTCTATATTTAGCGCCATCCATCTTCCCAACAACTCTGACCAGCTTCCCTGTCCCTGCTGAAAAAAAGCATCCCCACAGCATGATGCTGCCACAGTGGGGATGTTGTGGTCAAGATGATGAGCTGTGTTATTGTTCTGCCACACATAGGCCAAAAAGTTCAACTCTGGTCTTCTCTGAACAGAGCATCTTCTTCCATATGTTTGAGGTGTCCTCTATGTGGCTTGTGGAAAACTGCAAATGCACTTCCCATGTCTTTCTTTCAACAATAGTTTTCTTTTTGCAACTTCCATAAAAACAAGATTTTTGGAGTGCATGACTTATAGTTGTCCTGTGAACAGATTATCCCACCTGAGCTGTGGATGTTTGCAGTTCAAAGCATGGGATAAGTTTTAATAACCTAACCCTGCTCTAAACTTCTCCATAACTTTATCTCTGACCTGTCTGGTGAGTTCCTTGGTCTTCATGATGCTGTTTGTTCACTAGTGTTCTTTAACAAACCACTGAGGCCTTCACAGAACAGATATATTTATACTGAGACTAAATTACACGTAGCTGGACTCTATTAACTAATTAAGTTAATATTCTGAAGACAATGTTGTGAAGACAATTGTGCGCACTGGATTTTATTTAGGGGTATCAGAGTACAGGGAGCTGAATCCTTTTGCACGTCACACTTTTCAGATTTTTATTTGATTAAAATTTTGAAAACCATTTATCATTTTCATTCCACTTCACAATTATCTGATACATTTAGTTTTGTGGTTGTAAGGTGACAAAATGTGAAAAAGTTCATGGGTTATGAATACTTTTACAAGCCACTGTATATGAAAGGATTCTTTACAAATTGAGTAGTCAAACTATGGAATACCCCACCCCAAGAATTTGCAATAGCATTTAGCATATGAGCACTAGATGCTTATCTATAACAAATGACTCTATGTGTTATTATTAATCTAGATACCAGTTAAAAAGAATTGGATTTTTGAGATAAGAGATGTCTGCTTCATAGGAGTTTTTGCTTGATCATAACCCCCTGCTGAGTCGTGCAGCACTTACAAACGTCACTTCTGTCTGTCAGCAAGACACACAAAGTGTGACCGCTCAGCAAAATTATAAGTGGTTAATACTAGAGATGAGCGAGTACTGTTTGGATCAGCCGATCCGAACAGCACGCTCGCATAGAAATGAATGGACGTAGCCGGCACGCGGGGGGTTAAGCGGCCGGCCGCCGTCAAAGCGGAAGTACCAGGTGCATCCATTCATTTCTATGGAGCGTGCTGTTCGGATCGGCTGATCCGAACAGTACTCGCTCATCTCTAGTTAATACCTACAAACAGCACTGTCCCAAAAACAATAAGCATCATCATATGCCAAACTGTATATTATTAGTACACAAATTTAAATATGGATACTAAAAAGAGATTGACAATGCGTCTCATCTCAGATGCTCCCAGCGCCTGCGCAGTTCTTCAGTGACACTGATGTACCCCGGGTTCTAGAGACACAGCGTATGCGCTCTGAAGCCAAGGTGTATTCCTCAGGCATGAACTGTGCTGGTGCAGGGAATACAGCAGCAAGGTGAATACAAAGGTGTTTTATTTTTATTATAGGCACTAATTGCTTTACAACAGAGAGAAAGGCTTGAAAAGAAAAATAAAAGTGGAAAACAGAATCTCCTAGTCACACAATCAGGGACAGGGGTATACTTTCATCCACAGACAAGTTACAACTATACAAAGACAATGCAACCAAAAGTGCTATAATACAGTAACCACATAGTGGTAATATAGCAGTACTACAGAGGCTTTCTGCAGAGTATTATCACACTGTAGACTATACAAGAGAACACTTAAGAGAGCACAGGATTGATCAGACACAGTCAGAGGCAGAATACATACAGTAACTATTAAGTCCAGTGACTCTAATGTGATGACTACTCTGACTGCAGTCCTTCACGTTACTTTTCTTATATACCTGGTCTAAAGAGGTAAAGACTGCATTTTTTTTTTTCGATCAGACTCCTACAGCCCATTCACATTCTCTATAACAGGGGTGCAAAACCTGCAATCCAGGGTCACATGGAATGTGATGCTATTTTGTTTGGCACAAAGCCATCTGGACACAGAAATGCCTGTCTATATATGTGGCTGTAAAAATGGTTTCCATGAAAAGCAGCATGCAGCAAAGGATCACGGACAGGTGAGTGCTAAGAGTATGCTGTAAAGCTATCTATACATCAGGAAGATAGGGTTTCATGATTCTTCTTTGCCAGTCAAGAAAAGAGTATATGAGCTAAGGAAGTGGCCACAGAGTTCAGAACTGCTATGACTGTTACCACAACATCCATAATCTGTACCAAAGACAACTACAAGCCTGGATGTCCATGTACTCTCCGGATTGCTGATTTGAAGATGGAGACTGGCCATTTTTCTGGTAGATGGGATTTCTAGAAGTGGAATTTGCACCTATCGAATATTTATAGCATATACATTTACTATGCCACAAAAGGTAACTCTCTTTTTGTTTTAATGAGTCCTTTGTGAATAGTTAAATATTACAATGTGGCCCTTAGACCAGTAAATGTGGTCTACCACTGTTCTGTAGCAACATCTGTTCAGACCCCAAATAATCCTCCTAAACTGAATCAGATCTACTAAATTAATTCAGAATCCAGACTAGATGGAGGTTTGACTCAGGCCTTGTGCAGATGACAATGGCTGTGGTCAGCGTATGTTACGGATAGCACTCTGACCTATTCATTTCAATGGGCCCGTGCACACAATGGTGAATTTCACAGTCCCATGTAAGGGCTGACAGTCCAGGCTGCAAAATATAGAACAAGTCCTATATCTGTCCTATTTTGTGGCCCTTACTTCCGTGGCTATTCATTTAATGAAAGGAGCTGCAGAAGCACAGCCTGTGCAAGGGCAAGACACGGGGAACATTCTCGTGTGCCGCCCCTGTGCTTTTAATTCATGACCGGCAGGTTGCAGCACGGTTGTCTGTAACAGCAATCCTTTTATGTTGTTCTGCTCTCACTCAGTCTACTGGTGAAAGTATCCAAACTAGACCTCAAACCAACTCCACTTAATTTATTCCACTTCCTTAATAGTATTCAGACTACATAGGAGAGAAGAAAACATAAACAGATTCAGACCAAGTCCCTGCATATACTTACCCTACCCTACACTAGGTCCTGACACCATCCAGCAAAAGGATGTTTTCTCCACTGTTGTACACAATGTCCTGACTCTAAATTGAGCCAAGAGCAACAGTACCAGATTCAGGACAGTAAGTATATGAGCTTACTTGATCTGTCACTGCTGTCAGTTGGCCCATTCAATCCAGTTCACTCAAGGACAGCCAAACTGCAGCGCTAAAGGAACCAACCTGTTATTTCACCCAGGATAATATTGAATTTATTTATCTTAAAGGGGTTTTCCAGACAAAAAAGTATTATTACTATTTTTATTTATTTGTTTGTTTGTTTTTTTTTAAAAAAAAGGTCTGTTAGTTCTAGTAATGCGTTTATAAGTACACCTGTATCCTTTTAGCAGTGTTTGGGAGTGATTTCTGGATGTTTTGGGGAGCTCCTCGTATCTTCTGCATTTGTCTAAGTGGTGTAACTTCCTCCTGTGCAGCATCCTGTGTAGCTTCCAAACTAGTTCCATCTCACTCAACCCCCCTCCTCTCTCACTCTGTTATAACACCTCCCCTGTCTCACTAGCTAGGCCATCCCACCCACTATTAGCAGAGAGGAAGAGGGGAGGAGCTGTTCCCAGACACAGAAAGGCTGGTAAGTATTGAAGGGGATGGGGGGAGTAATGGTGATGTTCTGTTTCGGAAGCGATGAAATGGGACATTGCCGTATTATCAGAAAGTGTCCCTGGGCGGTCACATGATTTTGTGATTTAGTTGCAGATTTTGCTGCATTTTTTTGAGCCAAGAATAGCTACTAAAGGAATGGGACATATAAAGGAAGCTCTCATACTACTCCCTTTTGCTCAATCCACTCTGTCTTTGGCTCAATAAACCGCAGCAAAATCTGCAACAAGTAAGCTGCATTACAGGGCATCAGCCTAAGTTGCTTTTCTGCAATATAGGGCCTCAGCCTAAAGGGGTTTTTCCTTAAAATCTACCACCCTAATTCATGAAGGCATGTTTAGAGTATACTTTCATTAAAGATAATGCACCATTGCAGACTTATAAATGTACCTGATGCCTAATCCAGAAAGTAGCCTGTCAATCATATTGTTGTACAGCTGAGATGTCTCTTTAGCAGGATGAGAATGTGAAATTTGGATTACTGCTACCAGGTTCTGAGATGTGCTCTTCTTACTGAGCGTGCTCAGCCATATTCATAGACTTATATGGGTTGTATTGACTACAATAGAGCCCATAGAACACAATAGGCACAGAAGAGTGTACTGTTTTGGTTTATTTCTGATTGAGTTCGATGAATAGCCGTGAAAAGCATTCTAGATTTCTACAGTCAGTTTATAATCAGTCCCCTTTATTATCTCTCCCTCCTATCAATTTACAGACTTTTTTCCCTCTGCTATAGAGCAGAACCCCATCACCAGCAAGTGGTTTATATATACATTGAAATAAATTAGATATCAAAAAAATAGATAGATAGATAGATAGATAGATAGATAGATAGATGCTTTACTACCCCATCTATACAAGTTCTGGTATATACAGATGTAAATGTAGCACCCTTTCTTGCACCAACTTATACTACATTGTTTCATCTCCACTCTGCTCACCAGTTTTTACAAATTTACTATAGCTCACACCAGATAGGTAGTGTGAGTTATATCTAAAATCCACATCAGTTCCCAACTAACACTGAACAAAATTCTGGCGCACAGTTGCTTGCCTGAATTAATAAGACGCCAGACGTGCGTAATATTTCAGGTGCATATCCTGCTAGTCGGAAACTTTGTGAATTTCATGCTCTATTGAATGGGGTATTTCTGGAATTTGGCTTCGCAATTCATCATGATTCTACCCAAGTTAGCTTTCTTGAAACCCTGGCTCTAAAACAACCAGATGGCTCTTTGGCTTTTGATTTATTCCATAAATCTACTGATCATAACAGTCTTCTATATTACTCCAGTTGCTACCCCAGAGATACAAAAAAATGATTTTCCTCACTGACCATATATGAGGGTGAGGTGAATGGTCTCTAAGAACATCCAGTCTACTGCGAGGCTCCATGAGATGTGACAAAAGTTCACCTCATTAGGATATCTTGTTGATCTCTTATTTAAGGCATTAGCACACGTTCAAACATATACCCCCTCAAACCCCATACTCAAACCACAGAGAATATCAGGCACTGAAACCTATCGTCCATTAATACCTGAAATTCAATACTGCCCATACAAACATTGGATCATCCTTACAAAAGCATTTCCAGAAGTAGAAGAATTCAAATGTTCTCCTCTAATATGCTACAAAAGAGCAGTCACCATTCATAGTGTGATAGTAAGGGCAGATATAAGTTCCCTTAGGAAACTACCCCAACAGCAATTCCTTAGATCACAACGCTATGGGACTTTCTCATGCTTGGGTTGTGCCCAGCGCTGTAATGTTGCTAAGGTGAATATGCTCTGCTTCCATATGACAATGCTCTCACATTCAAGGGTATTCTGGCCTCTCTCATTCTCTGATCTTTCCATTACTCCATTGGTGAGATCATCTATGTTCATTTCAGTTGTATTTCCCCCTCTTGCCCCCTCATGACCCCCCTCCCTCTACCCTTTATTTTTATTTCCTTTAATTCTTTGATTTCTCCTGTGCTCTTAAGTTGCCCCTTAGTCTTAGATATTGTCATTGTTTTGGTTTATATCTTTTTTGCTTTTTTATATGTGTGTGTATATATACAGTATTCAGTTATTACTTTAGTTAGATCATCCATTTTTGATACACTCAAAGTTCTGTCTGATTATAGAATACCCATTGATAAAGGTCATTCTTGACCAAAACGTCAGGGGATTATTGGCAATGTGAAAATAATTGAAATCTGCTGTTTGGATGAAATAACGTATCTATTGTGTGGCTTCAATAAACTATAATATCATCACATTGGATTGTGTGCCACAAATTCTTCTACAATATTGATTTACCATGATGGGCCCCATACAGGCACCTCCATTTGCAGAGTGCGATACAATAGTTACACTTGTAGGGGACATAATTAAGACTGGAGTAGAGAATTTGGGCCTAAAAAGTTTCCCTCAACGTGTTATTTTTTTGTGCATTGCCAATGATCAATGTGGCAAGTTAATAAAATGTTAATTCTGTCTTATTGCAATTTCCACCAATCATCATGTAATGCAAAATATAACTTAAAGGTAAGAGGTCACTTTATATATGCAGTCTGTGGCAGAGAAGATGCTGACCGGATTGATATAGCATATAGTTTTGTGGAAAAACATTCAGTAGAACATGTATTTACTTATTTACTTATTTACTTACACTACCCCAGGTCTATCAAAGCGTCCAATGCTAAAAGACAATGTGGTGTATCTTTAGACTGTCTACTCTGAGTTTACATAAGCTATAGTATTGGTTAGCATACATTTTAACAAAAAAAAAGATACCTACAATTTTGGCACATTAAAGAGAACGTTTTACCATCACCAACAAGTCCAGCTCTTTACATGATTCAATAGCTGCTGCTCCACTGATTCTGGAGTAGTTGGAATTTTTTTTCTAGCCCTCACCATTCCCAAACAATCAATGCAGTTAGTTTTGATGCCAGATATGCTTTTTAGGTTCTGTACTGTCCAGAGGGTGGAGTCTGTCAGGAGCAGGCAAGGGGTTTGATTCTGATCTCTGACAGTTGCTGATTCTGATTGGAGCTCTGAATCACTCCCCCTTATCTGACCCTGCCCCTCTGACATTACAGAGCTTAAATAGCACATCAGGCACCAAAACTAACTGCGCTTGTTGCTCAGAAATGGTGGAAGCAAGAGACAAAATGTCAACTGTTTTGGAATCGGTAGATCGCCAGCTGTTAACAGATGCTAAGAACTTGAATTGGTGGAGGTATTGAACAATCCTGTTTAATCCCCACTCAGTTTCTAACAAGTGTCTGCCCCTTTCAGAATGAACTGTGGCACAATATGCACCAAAATTCTTTGCATATTCAATAGTAAAACCGTGCCAAAGTTACACCAAAATTCTGGTGCAGAGTACACCAAATAAGTAGTACTTAGACTTCTATAAACATGAACCAAATTTATCATCCAGCATTTGCCACTGTGATAAATCTGCTGTATATAACGACTGTCTAGTCTAAGATTAACGCTACTAAGTATTACACAGGATTAGTACATCTCTCTCAATGTGCTTATGGTACATGCTTTTCTTAAAGTGGCAATTTATTTGCATTGTATAACAATTTCTAGAGAGTGGGCTTCATTTTAGAGGTCATTCTGTGATATTACAAACTAAGGATATGTCCCTTTAATGAGAATTTTCCTGATAGTTATTACCAATATTGATCAGTAATTTCAACCATATTGAGTCCAAATCAGCCCAGCATCCCAAATGTACATGTTCAGGGCTACTGAAGACTTGGGATTTTGCATGTGGCTAGAGAAATCACAAGGTTTTCAATGTTATAAAATGTATGTTTGCTGCACAGACAGGATTCCCAGTGTCCCTTTAGGGGCATTTAAGTCAACCGTTAATAAAATATTATTTTATAAGAAGACATATTTATGAGGCTAACAAAAACATTAACCTTACTTGTGAAGGTGTCCAGTGCAAATTTCCATACAGTCACCTAAACAACAATCCTTGACAGTGTTGCCACCTCCATACACTGCAAAAATAGTGCCTAACTGGTAATGCCACAAAATCTCTAAATGAATACCACCATACAGTGTTCAAATCATACCAACATACAACGATGAAAGAACACCTCCATCAATATAGTGCTGTACATTTTCTTAATAAACCATTAAAAATATAACGTTTCGTAGCAGTCACTAGGGATTAGTACCAGCCCTTCTGTGGCTCTCCTTTCAGCAAGGGTGGCTGTCGGGTGTGTAATTTGTGGAAGGGGCGCAGCAGTGCTACTTCAGGAGAAATTAACCATAAGAAAATCCTCATTGAACCTATTCTTCTGCATGTGATTTGCATGGTCATTTTAGGCCAAACAAAAGCCTTTTTTTCTGCTCTGAATAATAGAGGGACATCCTGAGTGGGGCTCTTCTCTATTAGCTCAGAATTCCTTAATAAGGTTTCTGTATCCAAGGAACCTCTTTAAGATTTGTAGTTTCCATACTGTGGGTTGAACTAGATGGATTTATGTTGTTGCCCAACTATTAGATACAAGAGGCTTGGCTTGTTACCATGGGTGGTTGTGCAGAAAAAATTCTAGGTCTTCAAGATCAATACATTTGGACAACTTTAGTGTTTCTGTGTATGGACACCATGAGTTGCTCCACACTTAGTCTTCTCTAATAAATTGTGAGTATCTACTGAGAGCCCTGTATCTGTTGTATTTACAATTATTATCTTCACAAGGAGTATTTTGTGCCTACAACCTAGTAGGATTTCATTGTGAATCTAACACAAGTACTGTATATAGCTTGTTATAGGTTGTGTTTTGGTGGAGCTCTTAGTCTTCTTGGATTCCATTTTAGCTTGATTTTTGGGCAGTGTTTTTATCAGGTTTCCGCCGATTTCCAATTTTATGATCATACCCCCATCTTGAACCCGGTCGATACAAATTCTATGCTTATTAAAACTCCACTTGCTAAGGAATGCATTCCTGTGTCCATTTGGCTGGTAAAATGGACCAAAATGCTCAGTTTCATAAATAATCTTTTCATTTGTCTTCATACCTATTTATATATAACAATTTAATAAAGTCACCTATACCCAGAATAGTTCAGGAACAGAATCCTTCCCGAAGAAGTGTTCAAGTGGAAACAATTAAGAATCAATATATGCCTACACTTCTTTGCATTTTCTCTGGTTTTGCACCTTAAAATTTGGAGGAACAAAATTGTCAGTGAAAGTTGGGTCTACTGAGGTATGAAGAATAGTCCATCCGCATAATAATAAGCATCTGTCCACTCCATGATTAATCTGCCTGTATGCCCCAAGTGATTTTATCTGCTAAAAACCTTTAAAAACCTTGATCTATCATAAACAGAAATAGTATACGGTACTTTCACAAACAAAGAGACATACTGTAATGCAAAATGGTGAATAGCTCCTTAGGGATTGGAGCCTGAAAGCATTTGATAAATTATAGCACACTCTTTCCTAAATCCTCCCTTTACTAATCTATTAATCTCTCACTGAAGCACAAGAAGACTTGACAACACAGGGGAAAATTAACTTGAATGTTGACATAATTTCACATTTCAATTAGCTAAGATTAGATTGTGAAAAGTCATATTTACAGTTTGATGATGTGTCTACAATTAACCTATTAAACCTAGAGATGTTGGTTTTGGTGCTAGGTGTAGGGTGGGGTAACTGCTGCCAAAACCAAAGCAGCAAATCCTTATAATTGTGTGTTGGAAAAGTCTAAACATAAAAATAAAAGTATAGTGAAAACGTAACACAATAGAAGTTACAATTACCTTCTATTATGTATATACACTCCCTGTCAGGAGGGTATTTGTTGGGGTAATTGGGAGAGGTGAAAACTCCTCCATCTGTATACTTTGTCCAGGATCCACACTGCAAAGATTTCTGTCCTTCTGGAGTAGTTTGTTTGTCTGGGAAAAAAACAGAAATGACACTGTATATATCACATAAACCAAACATCATATTACATTTTATAACAGAGCTATAACTTAACACTATGAAATATTTCCGTGCCGTACTTACCTCCTATTTTTTTGGTTGCCCAAGACACATGCAGAATAATTAGACTTGTTACAACTGCAATAAAAGAAGATACCTTAGAAGCATTTCTCAAAGTCACCAGTATATATTGTATGCTGTAGTCAGCATTGCAGTTTATTTACCTAGACAGACATAGCGGGCAGTCATATAGTCAGATATTCAGACTGTGTATAATATTTCATGGACTGATCTATAGCACACAAGCCACCACAGAGACTATAGAGTGTGTCTGATATGTCAGACAATGCGTTATGTCTCACTGACTCAGTCACAAGATAAGGTGATGTGTGCTCTGCTGAACTCCTTGGCACACTGAGGTAGCCACAGCAATGAAGAAATAATAATGCCAAGGCTATTACATAGGAAAATATACATGGCTGTCTGCACTTCATTGAAGTCTTTATCAGGAGAAATAAAAAGTATTTTACAATAAAAGGAGGTGGTGTAATGAGCTCAGGTATATGGTATACCTGCATTATAATTCCTAACTTAAGGAGCAATGTAAAGGGGACAGAAAATACACAACCATTAACCATATGTACACACATATATACAACAGCATCAAAAGCCCAATATATTGACTTACTGATGGAGCTGTCCTTGGTCCTTAATGAGTTATGGAAATGAAGCCCCTTAATATACATAGTTAAAGGGCCTGTGAATTTTTAATGGAGTGAAACTGGCTGTCCAAGCAATTTTAATATAGTTCTGGGTAAACATACACAATACTATACACTACTACGCAGTCCCTTTCCATTAAGCACATGACTCTGTATATATATATATATATATGTACACACATAGACATACACGCAGATCACAGTGTCATAAAGCCCTTTATCATATTAAGGAGCACTTTGCTGTGCACAGCATTTACTAATCACTGCAGAAAGGGAAAGGACACTGTTATACCTCCATTCACCACAGCAGCATCACCCCCTCTTCACATAGCAGTATATGGAAGGAGTTGTGCTACATCTCCAGAATGTCAATGTATATTCACCACAAGCAGCAGCAGCAGCACACTGTATACAGGAACACAATGCAATACCTTTATGCTATAAATGATCTATAACCATCTCAGTACTGGACAGTAGGGTTGCTATGAATGGTTTTCTGTCTGCTGGCCAGCATGAGAGGGAAAGGACAGAAGTGATGTGCAGCTAGCTGCAGCTGGAGACATACTCACTGTGACACAAGCTGCGCCCATGGACCATGTCTGTTCCTTACACAAGGGGCTTCGATCTCCACTAATTCCATTTAGATCCGGGAGGACTTCCAGTGCGGGGGAATAGGATGGGTGAGCAGGAATTGCCACTTCCTCTCAAGTAATCACCATGATCGCATCTAGGGATCAGAGGATGTAAGCACTGCATCCACACACTAGATCACATCTCCCAGCCAGATCCCCAGATCGCTGCAACAGATCGCCATGGTCACTTGCTCATCATCCTCATCCTCATGAAGAATGCTGGCTATCATGTGGAGTAAGGAGACTACTACTCATTAGTTTCATACAGGAGCACAGCCACATGCAGCCAGGACCAGGGAGCCGGTTCACACAGCAGTGGTTCCTGGGGCTTCCCATGCATTGAAAGGATTAATGGGTCCGTCATCTGCTCCCTCTCCTCGCTCCACCTTTGCAATCTTCTGCGGGGAAGCTTTACAAATATAGGGATTTAATAATATTTCTGCGATGAAATCCGCATTAAAACAGCGAAATCCCTGACTGTGGAGCAAATCCAAAGTCTCTGCCTGTCGCATAGTATAGCAAGCAGCAGAGCAATGCAAGGAACCCAGGCACTGAGCCCTATAGTGGGGGGACCAGGGCAGCAATCCACAGATGTCACTGTATCAGTGAATAGGACAGTCCTCTGCAGAAGATGCTGTGACTGAAGCTCCTCCAATAGATGATACTGGACCAGCAAACTTTAGCAGTTAATCCCACAGCCACATGTGTGCAGCAGGTGCAAGCCCTGGACAAGCAGCATGCTCCCAGGATACAATGTCACCCTCCATGGCTTCAGCGGATTCCACTACAGATCCAGCACATTCCCTTACCTCTTGCCCGGCTCAGCTTCACTTTCCATTAGATGCCCTCCTGCTTACTAAACAGACCCCATCCCAGCAGAGCACATGGTCTGGCATCAGGGGGCGCTGCTGCCTCCTCTAGTCCCTGTGACTGACTCACCAGCGATGTACACACTCATCAGCACCAGACTGAGAGCCAGCGCCAGGGCTTAGCATATTATTGAAGGAGGGAGGGGAATGCTGTGAATTGAGGATTGTTCTTTGTTTCCCTCACTCTGCAGAAGAGAAGCTAAATACTCATTCTCTGCCTCCACTACAAGCCAACGATAACTTGCTGGATGTGTATTTATTGATCATCTGATAAATGTATTACTTTGTAACATAAGATAAGAGACCATAAAACAATAAACTATAAATAAAAGTGACTAATATAAAGGTATGTTCACATAGGAATTGGACTCTGAATTTGAAATAGTATCTGCCTGAAAAATCCTTCTCAAATTCCGCCTGATATCAGCCATCCATACAGTTCAGTGGTAGGCAATAGCTGACTTTTTCTGCTAGTTGTTTTTTTTCAGCTAGCGGAAGAAATAAGCGCTCTTCTTGTTTTGCCGGAGGATTCCCATTTAAATAATTAAGAGGCGAAAAATACCAGCTTTTCCGCCCAATGCGGAATTTGACAAACTATGCAATAAATTGCGCTTGCAGAATTAGGATTTTGGCCCAGCCCCTGGCTAACCTGAAGAAGACAGCAGCCATTTTGTGGATGACGAAAAAGGGGCATGATCGCACATCCAAGAACGTAAATATGATCACATTCTATATGATGTACAGTCACATTTTTTTAATTATGGGGGTTTTTTTACATGTTATCTAATGTTCTTCATTTTATGCTGCAGATCCAGGTTGCAGAAAAGTTTTTGCGCATCAGAACAACATGCAAAATGTAAGTATTTGAATTGTACATTTATAACCAGGTCCAGGCTGACTTTAGAATCTATTGCACTCTGTTACCATCCTTTTAAAGGGGTTGTCCCATCACAAGGATCCTATCTATAGTGCTAGTTTATGTGGATATAAGACTTTTCCTAAATACATTGCTTTATCAAAACTGCTTTGTTTGGCCGCTATCTTAATTTATTCACTTCATTGTTGACACTGGCCCTTGGGATTATCTCTTCATTTGTCAAGTGACAGCTGCCTTCTCTCAGGGGGGGAGGGAGGGGCTGACAAGCAACAGAGCTCCTCATATAGGGGAGGGGAGGTGAGAGCTTCGGGATTACTGTGCTATCTTCAGCTTTTCCACTTATCAGCCGGTTTCATTGAATTTGACTGATAAGGGCTGAGATAAGGAGTTTGTTACCTCTGTATGTAATGCAAGCTGACTCAAATCCAGCTCTGCTACATCAGTTTCCACAACAGCGTCATACTGTGGATCATAGCAGATAGCAGAGCAAGTGAAACCCCGCCCACCAATGTGCAAGAAATCCAGGAAGTGAAGAGAGTACAGAGCCTTCAGGCTGCAGAACAAGAGTTATGGGAATACCCCTTTAAGATTGGGGAGGGGTTGAATATTGAATAAGTGATTATAACTATTGTTCCCTGTTATCAGCCAGTTTAAACCAGGGAGGGGGGCTGACTGTAGGATAGTTCAATGCGATCTATTGCATCATTCGGTTTAAACAGGGGAAGGCTGACTATAGGATAGGTGATTAAAAGCTATTGTTCCTTGTTATCAGCCACTTTTGCTGTTATCATCCACGCTAGACCAGGGTGGAGGCTGACTGTAGGATAGGTGAATACATTCTATTGCAACATCTTTTCTAGGCTGGGGAGGTACTGACTGTAGAATAGGTGATTACAAGCAATTGCTCACTGTTATCAGCCACTTTAGAATAAAAATGGACTTATTCAAAAACTAATGAGGCAATTTACATACAAAAGGTATGTGTGGAATAGCCTTTCTAAGGGCTATGCAAGTATGTGCTTAGCTAAAACTGACTTTTCCCAATGATAGAGCCCCTTGAAATCTATAGGGAAAACGTGAGTGTTTCCGCAGGTAAAGTTAACATGCTGCATTTTTTCAAAAACACATGCATTTTTGAAAGCGCAGTTTTTCCGCAGCGGGAAATCCCAGATGGGATTAGCCAGGATCTCCTTCACTTTGCTGGTACTAAAAAAATTACAATGCTTTTTTTTCTGCTGCATTTCCACAGCGGGAAAAATGCTGCGTTTCAGTAAGATAGAGCATTAATTAGAAAACTGTATGGTGACTGAAGTCTACAACAGCTTCTGAGTTTACATAGATTTCATTGCAGGCATATGACAATAGCAAAGGGTATGCCTTATTTATGAGAATGTGTATATCTCCCAAAATCGGCTGTATCCTCCACCAGTTAACGCTGGTCTTCATAAGTCTCTCCTGATGTCACTCATTATCCAGTGACATGCAATTGTAGTTATTGCATATCATTGGAAATAATAACAGAACTACAGTATTAACACTGAGTGCTAGGATTGGTGGCAACAGTCGCATTCTCTTATTAATTTAGTGGTCAATAAATGCTATATATGGCAGTACAGTAAGAACATTACTAATGGGGGGCAATATAAGTGTAGCAGTATTACCATAGTGAGCATTATCGATGAAGCATTTGGACTATTGGTAGAACGTTATTTTTTTTGGTAGTAATTTTCTCGCTTTATCTAATGCAGGTTTATTCACTTCGCCTGTGGAATAAGGGGCTCTGACTATTAGGGTTTTAACCTGAGTAGGAGGAATTTAACACAATGGAGAAGGAGCGCACTGGTGAGTACATTGGGGCAGATTTATTAAAACTGTCTAAGGCCCAGTCCACATCAGCAGGGTTCTCGTTTGGGAAGTCCGCTTGGGAACCCCCCGAACGGAAACTTATATATATTAAAAAGTAGCTACCTAAGAAACCACACGGACCTCATAGACTTTAACAACGCCTGTGTGCAAGCAGTACTTTTCCCAAATGCTAATGTGAATTGGGCCTCAAATCAATCTTTTTATATATATATATATATATATATATATATATATATATATATATATTTTATTTTATTTTATTTTATTGTTTTTTTCTATAAATTTTATTTTTTTCTTTTCACTGGAATCTTTAGTTTCAAACTTTTTTTCTTTTCTAAAAAGATTCTTTTCTTTGCAGGCAAGGATTTCAAAGGCCAATAGAGGAATTTATGGGACAGCTTCATAATGGACATGCATAGGGTTGATAAGAGTGGGTCCTCTCCTATAAAAAGACAGAAGTTTACAAACTACGAGGATCCGCTATTCCTTTTGCCTAACAGGGAGCAAAGATTGAATGTTGAATATATAAGTTTACTGTGTATGGTTTTGGACCATCACCAATAGCTAAACCAGTATCATCCTCATCATCCAGCTCATCTTCTGGTATCCAGCCAGCACGCACCAGAACTACTGAACCTTCCCAGATGTCTTTGACCAGGGCACAAACCCAAAGGACCCAACAGATAAGGAAGAGGCAATTGTATGTTCAATCTCAAGCCACGCCATATCAAATGATATATGTTGTGATATGTAAAACTGTGATAGTAAAGCTTTGCTCTGGAAGTTCTCCACACAGATAGGATAATACAGGTGTCCAGCAGTAACTTCTCCTCTTAATTCTCAGCTCACTGTTATATTGGCTCTGATCAGATCAGGTTAGTCTCTTCACCCCTGAGGGGAGATCTCTGTAGTTTAATAGCAAATGTCTCAAAAAACAAAATGGAGAAGGCTGTATATCTGGGACTACCTTAGATAAAATGGTGGCTTCTTTCCAACTGTATCTCAGATGACATTGTTGGAGCCTCACTTTCTCTTGTTTCTCTCTCTCTCTCTCTCTCTCTCTCTCTCTCTCTCTCTCTCTCTCTGGAGGGGTCTCTTCTCTTTCCCCTCAGATATGATGAAACAGTCTCTCCAAATCTGCTCCCAGATCAGATAGAAGATTGCAGTCCCTTCTTCCTTCCTTCTCCTTGGCTCCATCCATTTCCTTTCCCTCCTAGTTTATTCAAAGTGAACATCTTGCCAATAAATATGTAATGCGAATCCTACCTAGTTTTTGCCATTTAGAGTAGTGGTACATTTTGTATGGCAGAGGCAATGGTTATTTGTCCCCCATTTTGCCTCTTTGTCTACCCCAAAGTACATCTATTAATACCACTAGCAATGAAATGAGGTTTTTGTATATACAATTACCTTTATTGAATGAAAAACAATTGTTTTATGTTGCTTTATTAAAGCATAGCCCTTGTCTAATAATCTTTACATGAAAATTAACAAATTGTAATAATTCTTCTTAATGTAAATAACACATTTCACTATTTGCATAAAACTATATTTTTGAATATAAAACTATTTATCATCCTTTAATATTGTTTCAAAGTATGAGTTCTCTGTTTTGATCATCTTTTTGTGATTTACCATGGTAAATCCTTCAGGTTCGTGGCATTACTTGTTTCAGGCCTGTTTTCTAGAATTGTTTGATGTGGAGCGAAAAACGCAATTTACAATGCAAATTCAATTATCAGATGTAAGGTAGATGATTTTAGATATTTCCTGCCATTATTCTCTCATTTGACTAGTGAAGAAGGATCAAAGCATTGTTTGTAGAAGGGACTTAAGTTATAACAGCTATTTATTAAAAAAACGGCTCCATAGCAAACATTTATCTTATTTGTACATGTTTTCAGACCCCAGAGTATAATGATCGGAGGACCAAGGCGAGGTTGTAAACATAAAAAACAGTGATATTCACCTCTCCTGGGCTCCAGTGTGACTCCCTGCTGTTTTCGGCGATCTTCCCAGACATGGGTTATGTCAGCGCCATTATATGCTGCAACACTGGCCTGATTCACATGGAAAAAGTCCAATCCACCAGCAGTTTTGTAAATTGATAAAAAGGTGCCCTTTAATTGGAATTAGCAGTGTGTATTGCCACATCCAATAACATGATACTTTTCCATCATTTTACAAGTTGCTGGCAAGCTAGACTTTTTTCTGTTATTGTCCATAAATTAAGCTATGTGTAATGATGACACAGGGAAACATTATTGCTCACATGAAGAAAGAGAGGTGCAAAAATCAATGGAAAGTACTGACAACAGCTTAAAATCTATCAGGATTTAGAAAGCAATCCTGCCACTTAGTAAAAAATAATATCAGCTGGTTCAACTGATGGCTTATAATATGGTGTCTCATTACTAAGGTGCCACACAAGAAATCTCGTGATGGGTAAAACCAGTGAGCTATCTCAAGACCTTTGCAACCATATTAACCATTACTGAAAAAATGTACTGGGGATAATCGTACACATCAGGGAGAGTGTGTGCCTACTACACTACTAGACTTACAAGTCATTCCTGCTACGCTAGGGATTCTGGGTAAAAAATATGCAAATCTATTCTCCAGGATGTAATTAGGAGAACAGTGCCTCTGTATGCTGCCCTCTAGAGGACAGCATCCTTAACATCATGCATGACTCAGTTAAAAAGTCTACTATCATGATGCAGATTTAATTGCCAAATTAGCATTTCTTTTCCAAAAGGAACAGATTCCCAGCTATGAAAAAATGTACTGATTGTATTGGTTACAGAAGAATTTCTAACCTACTTGAAGTTCCAGTAAGCACTGTTGGGGCCATGATCAGGAAGTGGAAAGAACATCATTTGACCAGAAACTGTCCACGTCCAGGTGCTCCCTGCAAGACTTCAGACAGGAAATGAAAAAGAGTGACTAAAATTATCAGAAAAGTTGTCCAAGTGCCAAGGACCACCTGTGGAAAGCTACAGAAAGACCTGGAATCAACAGGTACAATTGTTTGAATAAAAGCAATGAGTAATACCCTCAGTCTCCATGTCCTGTGGGCATGCCACCACATATGACTCCCTTGCTGAACAAAAAGCATGTTCAAGCATGTTTAAAGTTTGCTCAATGACATTTAGACATACCTGTGAAATACTGGTAAAATATAGTCTGGTCAGATGAGACCAAAATTGAAATTTTTAGATACCATAATATACCCCATGACTGAAGGCCAAAAGGCACTGCATATCACCACAAAAATATCATACCAACACTGAAGTTTGGAGATGTAAACAGTTGTGGGGCTGTTTTTCAGCATATGGCACTGGCATACTTCATATAATGGATGGAAGGATGTACAAATGTACCAAGACATTCTTGATAAAAATCTTTAACCAACTATCAGGGTCATGAAGACCAAAAAACAGGGGTGGAAATTTCAACAAGACAATGATCCCAAAAATGAAGCCAAGGAAACTCTCTATTGTGTTCAGAGAAATAAAATAAAGCTGCTACAATGTCCCAGCCAGTCACCTGACCGGAATTCCATTAAAAATCTATGTAAGGAACTAAAGCTCTGAGTTCATAGAAGGGGTCCACCAAACCTTCAGGATTTGAAAAGTGTTTGTGTGGAAGATTGGGCCAAAATCACACCTAACCAATGCATGTCACTAGTTTATCCATACAGGAGGCATCTTGAAGCTTCCATCACCATCAAAGACTTTTACACAAAGTATTAAATACATTTCAGTAAGCGTGTTCAATTATTCTGTTATAGATGTTCATTCTACTATATAGTATGTATACTGGCCACTTTCTGAAATCTTATAAAACTGATAAAAATTCAGCTTCAACAAGTGTTTATGTGTAGAGATGAGCGAACAGTAAAATGTTTGAGGTTCTATATTCATTTCGAGAAGCCCCTCAATATTCGACTACTCAAATCGAATATCGAACCCTATTATAGTCTATGGGGGGAAAATACTCGTTTCAGGGGTAGGCAACATTCGATCAAATTATACTTACCAAGTCCACGAGTGAGGGTCGGGCTGGATCATCCGAGAAGTCTTCTCCGCGCAGCGTCCCCGCGGCATCTTCCGGCTCTGAATTCACTCTGCCAGGCATCGGGCCTGGGCAGAGCCGACTGCGCATGCCCACACTACAAGCAGACATGCGCAGTCAGCTCTGCCCAGGCCCGATGCCTGGCAGAGTGAATGAAGAGCCGGAAGACGCCGCGGGGAAGCTGCACGGAGAAGACTTCTAAAGGTAGGAGAAGAACCAGCGTTGATTGGCCGACTGTATAGCATTCGGCCAATCAATGCTGGTTCTGCATCAAACTTTTACATTCGAATAGCGAGTGGTACTCGATTGAGTACGAGTATTTAAAATACCGTAGTATTCGATCGAATACCTACTCAATCGAGTACTACTCGCTCATCTCTATTTATGAGCAGTTAAAATAACAGAGATAACAGTCATTGAATAATAATTTGATTTCTTTGCCTGTGTGGATTGAATGGGACATCTGGTGAGAATTTCATGTCAAAAGCACCTTTAGAAATATATTTACTTAGAGAATTGGTGACGTATTCAATACTTATTTCACCTATTGTGTTTGAATTATTTGATACTGATAAAACAGAAAATTTGTCATTTACATTTGCTTTAGAAATGTAACTGAAAGCTTACAAAATGTTCCCTGTTCTTCAATATAGTTAAATTTAAAATTATATTCTTTCAAAAATCTATTCTTGTTGTATTCTGCATAGACACCAGAAAAATCTTTACAAATTTTACATCAAAGCCCATACCCTCTGGGATACAAAACGGAAGGATCTATGTTGCGCATTGTGTAAAGACTATTGTGTTATGCCTTCTAGGTGCTTAAATTCAGATGGGTTGGCTCCCTTGCTGTAAGGAAAGAAACAATGAAAAATTTGGAAAGGAAGTAAGGAGAAAAAGGAAGGAAGGAAAGGAACGGAAGGAAACAAAAGAAAGGGAGCAAGAAAGGTGAAAATTAAGTATGTGTGAAAAGTAAAAAAGAAGGCAAACATTTAGTAATACCATATGTTACAAATGTGAATACAATAAGTTACAATTGCACTCTGCTAGCAGCAAGAGCATTACTTCAAATACCTATTGTATATACTGTACGAATTAAAATTAGGTTCTTGGTTTGACCAAACTGTATTTAGACCCATCTGCCAGTCTCCACACTAAAATGACTCACCTCTTATCGTACTGTGGCATTCTAAGGAGTACTTCACACGGAGTAAACGCGCTGCGCATTGTGGCGCGTTTACGGCGCGTGTATGCCGCTTTTTTTACTGTGCGCGATTACACCGCGTAAACGCGGCGTTAACGCGGCATAATCGCGCACCGTAAAAAACCGCAGCGTACACGCGCCGTTAACGCGCCACAATGCGCAGCGCGTTTACTCCGTGTGAAGGGGCCCTAAGAGTTAAAGGGGTTCTCCCATCTCAGTCTTTAAGCCAGGCTGCATGCAGTGTCTGTTTCTCACTTCCTGTATTTCTCCTTCCTCCTCCCTCCTGCTGAATGGGACAAACAACACTTCTGCAGGTCAGATAATCTTCACATTCTTGTACAGAACAACTCCATGTTATTTGTGTGTTTACTTAGAGAGATAACAAACTTGGCTTTATCAGCAAACTGCAATTAGCTGAAGCTGGCAACAGCAGTGAGTGAGTGACGTCACTTGTCCTATAGGTCCATGGTTGTAGCAACGCTGTGTAAACAATGGGAGGAATAAATTCACATATAAGGCAAACAAAGCAGCATTTCTAAAGCAATATATTTAGAAAAAGGCTTCAATTTACATAAGTTACCAGTATAGATAGGATCTTTGACATGGAACAACCCTTTAAGCACAAGGGAACTTCAGCCACATTATGCCTAGCATACACTACAAACAGCCTCATCTCTCTAGGCCTGAGCCTCTGCATGTATGGGAAGTGTAGTTCACCAATATTATGCTCTAATTAAAATCAGCCTTGGGCTGCTGCAACATATATTCTTGTGTTCACACTTATATTGCAGCCACAGTAAAGTGCACATGCATTTCTTCACCTTACATTGTTTGGCAGAGCTCACCAATTTTTGTGTGTTTGTTGCATTGTGCTTTTTGGGAGGATGTGGTTGAACTCCATTTTGGTTCGTGCACACCACCCAAAAAAAGGATTAAAATTCAAATCATCCTCCTTATCCAAGAAAACATATAAAAGTAAAACAAATACAAAGTAAAACACATACTAGGTATCCCTGTGTCTGAAAATGCCTGGTGTACAAACTCATAAAAATATTATTTCCATACCGTGACTGATGTAGCGAAAAAAACAAGAACTGAATTGTTTTTTGTTGTTCCAACTCCCATAAAAATTTGGGTAAAAAGCAATCAAAACAATAGATATTCTCTAAAATGGTATAAATGAAAAGAACATCTGACCCCACAAAAAAGATTCCTTATACATCCCTGTACATGGCAATATAAAAAGTTACAGGTGTCAGAATATATCAGCGACAAGAATTTTTTTTTGCAAAGCTTTGAATTTTTTAAGACGTTAAAATTAGGGATGAGTGAACACTGTTCGGATCAGCCAATCCGAACAGCACGCTCCCATAGAAATGAATGGAAGCACCTGGCACGCAGACTTTGCCGGCGGCCGGCCGCTTAACCCCCCTGCGTGCTGGCCGCTTCCATTCATTTCTATGGGAGCGTGCTGTGAGCATGCTGTTCGGTACAGCTGTTCCGAACAGTGTTTGCTCATCTCTAGTTGAAATGTAAAAAGTAAACTATACAAATTTGGTATTTCTATAATTGCACAAACTCAAAGTATACAGCCGACATGTCATTTTGGCTGCACAGTGAATTCCGTAAAAGTCATGCAAATGAAGTTTTTCTTTAATTGTACCCGATTCCGATTTTTTTTCAAGCTGCCTAGTACATCATATGAAATATTACCGTATTTTTTGGACTATAAGACGCACTGGACTATAAGACGCACCTAGGTTTTAGAGGAGGAAAATAGGGAAAAAAATTTTTGAAGCAAAAAATGGTAAAATATTTAATATATGGGAGCTATAGTTTTGCAACAGCTGCAAGACCACATTGACAGGTGACCCTGCAGCTGTACGGGGATGCATAGAGTGTTTTTTTTTTTTAGTAGACCGGGCATTTTCGGACACAGGGATACCTAATGTGTATGTGTTTGACATATGATTTTCTACTGTTATATATATTCTAGGGAAAGGAGGTGATTTAAAACTTTTACTTATTTCATTTTTTTATTATATATTTTTAAAGCTTTTTTTTTTTTTTTTTTACTATTTTATTCCCCCTGAGGGGGCTTGAACCTGCAGTCATTTGATTGCAAGTTCCATAGATGGCAATACAACTGTATTGCCGTCTATGGGACATTCTGTCTATTACTATAGACCCAGCCGCAATACTAATATAGCCGTGACAGGCCTGGGAGCCTTCATTAGGCTCCCGGCTGTCACCTGAACAGGTCGGCTCCTGCGATATCGCCACGCAGGAGCCGGCCTGCAACTTTACAGGTATGGGACTGGCCCCGGGGGAGAAGGGGCCGCCAATACAGACCCGGCATCCGCTGTAATAGAGAGGCGGATGCCGGCGAGGGATAGACACCGGCACAGGTGCCGGGGCCTGAGACATCGCTTGTTTGTTCCTGCCCTGCATGAAGCCAGCAGCGGCAGCAACGATGCTGACATTCCGCTCCTCCGTCCCCCCGCCGGGAATAGCAGCATCACTCCTGCCGCTGCTGGCTTCATGCAGGGCAGGGCAGCGATGTCTCAGGCCCCAGCACCTGTGCCGGCGTCTATCCCTCGCCGGCATCCGCCTCTCTATTACAGCGGATGCTGGGCGGCCACATTCGGACTATAAGACGCACCCTTCTTTTCACCTCAAATTTGGGTGAAAATAAGTGCGTCTTATAGTCCGAAAAATACGGTAAATGGTACCATTACGCACAATTTGTCTCACAAAAATTAAGCCTTGAGAATAAAGAAATAAAAAAAGTTATTGTGTTTAGAACTCAGGGAGTAAAAAACAAAAGTCAAAATATGGCTGCAATGGAAACGGGTCAAAGTATAGTTTCAAAAGGTCTGTGTGCCCACTCTATACACCACTAACCATATCCTCACTGGAAAACCAAAAAAGAAGATTAAAGTCCAGGGACACAGTATTCATCTGAATATGTCTGTGTTTTCATTTCAATTATATGGGAGGGGGTTTCGACACCACACTACTAAACCAATTAAAACTTTCATGTCACTATAACATGTTAGATGTTTTCACACAGTCAGTTTAATAAGACAGAATTCCGTAGTTCTATAATAAATCATGGAATCTATGATGACCATTGGTTGACATGTATTTTAGAAGGTTGTTATTAATGGAATCAATTTTCCCTGGGAAATATACTAACAAGAACAATTTCTTTTGTTGGCTATGTTTGCCTTAAGGACTCTACTGGAGCTGTGTGCTCAGCTAGTTACTTGACCATAGATACACAGGCAGACTTAAAAATAGAACTAGATATACAGATTCAGATTAAAAAAAACACATGCTGAAAAAACTCCAATAGAATATCATACTAACAAATAGAGCTTGGTTGATAAACATATTAAGGAATATGCAAATTGCTTGATGCATACAGTATAGTTTGAAGTTGTAATGATGATATTTTATGGAGGGGGGGGCATTTTTTATTGTAAAACCACTAAGCACTGCTTATGTTATAAAACCCCCTACTCTAAAAGAGGCAACAATAATTGAAATATAGAAACTATTTTGAAGGTAAGATCCGCAGCTCTTGTTCGTTGATAAAAAATAACTTTTATTGCTTCATTTAAAAATTGGTAAAGACTAGAGATGAGCGAACACTAAAATGTTCGAGGTTCGAAATTCGATTCGAACAGCCGCTCACTGTTCGAGTGTTCGAATGGGTTTCGAACCCCATTATAGTCTATGGGGAACATAAACTCGTTAAGGGGGAAACCCAAATTCGTGTCTGGAGGGTCACCAAGTCCACTATGACACCCCAGGAAATGATACCAACACCCTGGAATGACACTGGGACAGCAGGGGAAGCATGTCTGGGGGCATAAAAGTCACTTTATTTCATGGAAATCCCTGTCAGTTTGCGATTTTCGCAAGCTAACTTTTCCCCATAGAAATGCATTGGCCAGTGCTGATTGGCCAGAGTACGGAACTCGACCAATCAGCGCTGGCTCTGCTGGAGGAGGCGGAGTCTAAGATAGCTCCACACCAGTCTCCATTCAGGTCCGACCTTAGACTCCGCCTCCTCCGGCAGAGCCAGCGCTGATTGGCCGAAGGCTGGCCAATGCATTCCTATGCGAATGCAGACTTAGCAGTGCTGAGTCAGTTTTGCTCAACTACACATCTGATGCACACTCGGCACTGCTACATCAGATGTAGCAATCTGATGTAGCAGAGCCGAGGGTGCACTAGAACCCCTGTGCAAACTCAGTTCACGCTAATAGAATGCATTGGCCAGCGCTGATTGGCCAATGCATTCTATTAGCCCGATGAAGTAGAGCTGAATGTGTGTGCTAAGCACACACATTCAGCACTGCTTCATCAAGCCAATACAATGCATTAGCCAGTGCTGATTGGCCAGAGTACGGAATTCGGCCAATCAGCGCTGGCTCTGCTGGAGGAGGCGGAGTCTAAGATCGCTCCACACCAGTCTCCATTCAGGTCCGACCTTAGACTCCGCCTCCTCCGGCAGAGCCAGCGCTGATTGGCCGAAGGCTGGCCAATGCATTCCTATGCGAATGCAGACTTAGCAGTGCTGAGTCAGTTTTGCTCAACTACACATCTGATGCACACTCGGCACTGCTACATCAGATGTAGCAATCTGATGTAGCAGAGCCGAGGGTGCACTAGAACCCCTGTGCAAACTCAGTTCACGCTAATAGAATGCATTGGCCAGCGCTGATTGGCCAATGCATTCTATTAGCCCGATGAAGTAGAGCTGAATGTGTGTGCTAAGCACACACATTCAGCACTGCTTCATCAAGCCAATACAATGCATTAGCCAGTGCTGATTGGCCAGAGTACGGAATTCGGCCAATCAGCGCTGGCTCTGCTGGAGGAGGCGGAGTCTAAGATCGCTCCACACCAGTCTCCATTCAGGTCCGACCTTAGACTCCGCCTCCTCCGGCAGAGCCAGCGCTGATTGGCCGAATTCCGTACTCTGCATTGTATTGGCGTGATGAAGCAGTGCTGAATGTGTGTGCTTAGCACACACATTCAGCTCTACTTCATCGAGCTAATAGAATGCATTGGCCAGCGCTGATTGGCCGAATTCCGTACTCTGGCCAATCAGTGCTGGCCAATGCATTCTATTAGCTTGATGAAGCAGAGTGTGCACAAGGGTTCAAGCGCACCCTCGGCTCTGATGTAGCAGAGCCGAGGCTGCACAAGGGTTCAAGCGCACCCTCGGCTCTGATGTAGGAGAGCCGAGGGTGCACTTGAACCCTTGTGCAGCCTCGGCTCTGCTACATCAGAGCCGAGGGTGCGCTTGAACCCTTGTGCACACTCTGCTTCATCAAGCTAATAGAATGCATTGGCCAGCGCTGATTGGCCAATGTATTCTATTAGCCTGATGAAGTAGAGCTGAATGTGTGTGCTAAGCACACACATTCAGCTCTACTTCATCGGGCTAATAGAATGCATTGGCCAGCGCTGATTGGCCAGAGTACGGAACTCGACCAATCAGCGCTGGCTCTGCTGGAGGAGGCGGAGTCTAAGATCGCTCCACACCAGTCTCCATTCAGGTCCGACCTTAGACTCCGCCTCCTCCAGCAGAGCCAGCGCTGATTGGCCGAATTCCGTACTCTGGCCAATCAGCACTGGCTAATGCATTGTATTGGCGTGATGAAGCAGTGCTGAATGTGTGTGCTTAGCACACACATTCAGCTCTACTTCATCGGGCTAATAGAATGCATTGGCCAATCAGCGCTGGCCAATGCATTCTATTAGCGTGAACTGAGTTTGCACAGGGGTTCTAGTGCACCCTCGGCTCTGCTACATCAGATTGCTACATCTGATGTAGCAGTGCCGAGTGTGCATCAGATGTGTAGTTGAGCAAAACTGACTCAGCACTGCTAAGTCTCTGCATTCGCATAGGAATGCATTGGCCAGCCTTCGGCCAATCAGCGCTGGCTCTGCCGGAGGAGGCGGAGTCTAAGGTCGGACCTGAATGGAGACTGGTGTGGAGCGATCTTAGACTCCGCCTCCTCCAGCAGAGCCAGCGCTGATTGGTCGAGTTCCGTACTCTGGCCAATCAGCGCTGGCCAATGCATTCTATTAGCCCGATGAAGTAGAGCTGAATGTGTGTGCTTAGCACACACATTCAGCTCTACTTCATCAGGCTAATAGAATACATTGGCCAATCAGCGCTGGCCAATGCATTCTATTAGCTTGATGAAGCAGAGTGTGCACAAGGGTTCAAGCGCACCCTCGGCTCTGATGTAGCAGAGCCGAGGCTGCACAAGGGTTCAAGTGCACCCTCGGCTCTCCTACATCAGAGCCGAGGGTGCGCTTGAACCCTTGTGCAGCCTCGGGTCTGCTACATCAGAGCCGAGGGTGCGCTTGAACCCTTGTGCACACTCTGCTTCATCAAGCTAATAGAATGCATTGGCCAGCACTGATTGGCCAGAGTACGGAATTCGGCCAATCAGCGCTGGCCAATGCATCCCTATGGGAAAAAGTTTATCTCACAAAAATCACAATTACACACCCGATAGAGCCCCAAAAAGTTATTTTTAATAACATTCCCCCCTAAATAAAGGTTATCCCTAGCTATCCCTGCCTGTACAGCTATCCCTGTCTCATAGTCACAAAGTTCACATTCTCATATGACCCGGATTTGAAATCCACTATTCGTCTAAAATGGAGGTCACCTGATTTCGGCAGCCAATGACTTTTTCCAATTTTTTTCAATGCCCCCAGTGTCGTAGTTCCTGTCCCACCTCCCCTGCGCTGTTATTGGTGCAAAAAAGGCGCCAGGGAAGGTGGGAGGGGAATCGAATTTTGGCGCACTTTACCACGTGGTGTTCGATTCGATTCGAACATGGCGAACACCCTGATATCCGATCGAACATGTGTTCGATAGAACACTGTTCGCTCATCTCTAGTAAAGACACCATAACGTACAAGTGAAAAAAGATTAGAAAAAACATGAAAGTGAATTAAAAACCGCAATAACTACATATTAGTCAGCCTAATTTTTAGTCAGCCTAATATGTAGTTATTGCGGTTTTTAATTCACTTTCATGTTTTTTCTAATCTTTTTTCACTTGTACGTTATGGTGTCTTTACCAATTTTTAAATGAAGCAATAAAAGTTATTTTTTATCAACGAACAAGAGCTGCGGATCTTACCTTCAAAATAGTTTCTGTGTTTCCTCTTCCTCCTCAAGTCCGGGAGAAATAGATCGTGCACCTTGCTTCGGGATATGGTGAGCTTTTACATTTGACTTTATTTGGACAATAATTGAAATATGCCTAAAGGAAACAAAATAATGAGAGTCTGAGTAGCTTACATTTATTGCCCTTGGGTTTCGGAAATCTCATAGTTTTTTTTTATTAGGGGTGTTGCTAGAATAAAATGTCATACCCATCATAGCATTACTGTTAACTATGGTCTATAGTGCATAGTGATGAAATAGCATTTGATATTCCTAAAAAATCTTTAATTTTAAACTATTATACCAAAGATGGCTCAGTCCTAGGTCAGGGCTCAGTCCTAGGTCAGGGCTCAGTCCTAGGTCAGGGCTCAGTCCTAGGTCAGGGCTCAGTCCTAGGTCAGGGCTCAGTCCTAGGTCAGGGCTCAGTCCTACGTCAGGGCTCAGTCCTACGTCAGGGCTCAGTCCTAGGTCAGGGCTCAGTCCTAGGTCAGGGCTCAGTCCTAGGTCAGGGCTCAGTCCTAGGTCAGGGCTCAGTCCTATGTCACCTCCTCTTTTCTCTCTCACTGCCCCTATTGAACAAGCCATTGGTAGATGTGGCTTTCAGCACCATCTTTATAATGACATTGTAACATCTCTGCCTGTTCAGGTCTCTGCGCCACCCTCTGCTCGTGTGCTGCGACGCTGGAGGCGTGTGCAGTTTGGTTCATGGCTTAAAGTTTTTGGTCGCACTGTGTGAACACGGCTCTATTGCTGTGATTGTATTTGCACCACACCCGTCTTCTGCCCTTGTTTGTCTCTGCTCCTCTAATGGTTAATCTGGCCTTGCCCTGTGATTGACAGCTGCCTTCCTGTCAACTCCATGGGCGGTTCTTCCTCCCTATTTAACCTTGGCTCTCATTCACACCAGTGCTTGCTATTGCCGTGTGCATACTTGCTCTGTACTGTCACTATTTTTGCTTGCGTTTCTTATCCTTAACCTTTGGCTTTCCCTACTGACTATTCTTTGGACTCCGATTTGGCACTGCATCGCTCGACTGTTACTGACCCTTGGCTAGCTGACCTCTCTTTTTTGTTGTCCGTCTTGTCTGCGTTTTGTGTCTCACCTATACAGGAAGGGACTGTCTTCGTGGTTGCCGCCTATTATGTATGATAGGGCCTGACAATAGGAAGGGAAAGTTGGGGGCTTCAGTTTAGGGCTCACTGTCTCTTGTGTCCCGTCCCAGGGTTTAAACAGTTACTGGGGAATTGCTGTCCTAGCAATTCCCTTACAGACATCTAATTTTATAGCTGTGACATAACCAGTGCATTACTACAAAACACCAATGGTTTTCTGGCTGTGGGCTCTAATATTGTGTATTCTCTCTATGTGAAACAAAGCCCACTTCTGCAAGGTGATTCCACAGTTTCTATATTTGCCTGTTATGCAGCTTTGGAGCCCCATTTTACATAGTTACATAGTTACATAGTAGATGAGGTTGGATAAAGACATGAGTCCATCAAGTCCAACCTATAACCCTACAATCCCCTACAGTGTTGATCTAGGGGAAGGCAAAAAACCCCGTGAGGCTCATGCCAATTGCCCTATTTCAGGGGAAAAAAATTCCTTCCCGACTCCAAATCTGGCAGTCAGTATAAAACCCTGGATCAACGTGTCCTTAAAATCTAGAGTCCATAACCCATTATATTTTTCTCTTCAAGAAAGGCATCCAGGCCCACTTTGAACTTGTTCAGTGAATCCGCCATCACCACTTCCTGGGGCAGAGAGTTCCAGAGCCTCGTTGTTCTTACTGTGAAGAATCCCCTTTTATGTTTCTGGTGAAACCTTCTCTCCTCCAGACGTAGAGGGTGTCCTCTTGTCACTGTCACTGGCCTAGGAGTAAAAAGATCCTTAGAAAGTTCTTTGTATTGTCCCTTCATGTATTTGTACATTGATATTAGATCTCCCCGTAGACATCTCTTCTTTAAACTGAATAACCCCAAGTTTGTTAATCTATCGTTGTACTCCAGTCCACCCATTCCCCTAATCATTTTGGTTGCCCGTCTTTGCACTTTTTCAAGTTCACTTATGTCTTTCTTGTATATCGGGGCCCAAAATTGTGCACAATATTTTAAGTGTGGCTGTACCAATGATTTGTATAGAGGCATAACTATGTCCTTGTCATGAGAATCTAGACCTCTTTTGATGCATCCCATAATTTTATTTGCCTTGGCAGCAGCTGCCTGACACTGGTCCTTAAAGGTAAGCTTGCTGTCCACCAAAATCCCTAAGTCTTTTTCATTGGCAGTCTTACCCAGTAATTTACTATTTAGTACATAGTCATACACTTTATTACGTCGCCCAAAGTGCATTACTTTACATTTGTCAACATTAAACTTCATTTGCCAAGTCTCCGCCCATGCTTCCAGTTTCCTTAGATCCCTTTGTAATATTCTACTATCCTCCTCATTATTAATTACCCTACAAAGTTTAGTATCATCTGCAAATATAGACACCCTGCTTTGTAAACCCTCTACCAGGTCATTAATAAAGATATTAAACAAGAGAGGACCTAGTACTGACCCCTGTGGCACCCCACTGGTGACTGTGGCCCAGTCTGAATATTTACCATTAACAAGTACCCTCTGTTTCCTATCAGTGAGCCAGTTGCTAACCCAAATGCATATGTTTTCCCCCAGTCCCAGCAATCTCATTTTGCATACCAACCGTTTATGTGGAACAATATCAAAAGCCTTTGAAAAGTCCAGGTAAACCACGTCTACTGCATTACCCATGTCCAGTCTTGAACTTACCTCCTCATAGAAGCTGATCAGATTAGTCTGACAGGACCGATTCCTCATAAACCCATGCTGATTTGGTGTTATAAGATTATTTACATTGAGATACTCCAGGATAGCATCTCTTAGAAAGCCCTCAAATATCTTTCCCACCACAGAAGTTAAACTTACTGGCCTATAGTTTCCAGGTTCCCTTTTACACCCTTTTTTTGAAAATTGGCACCACATTTGCTATTCGCCAATCCTGTGGAACAGACCCAGTCATTACTGAATCCTTAAATATTAGATACAAGGGTCTATCTATGACCATGCTTAATTCCCTCAGAACTCGGGGGTGTATACCATCTGGACCAGGCGATTTCTCTATTTTAGTGTTTTGCAGGCGGCGCTGCACTTCTTCCTGGGTTAAGCAGGTGACATTTAATTGAGAGTTAACATTACCCCTAATTATGTTGTTGGCAAATGGATTTTTTTGTGTGAACACTGTAGAGAAGAAGGTATTTAATACTTGTGCTTTTTCCTCATCCTCCTCCACCATTACACCCAGATTATTTTTGAGAGTGCCCACATTGTCAGTTTTTATTCTCTTATTATTTATGTAATTGAAGAATAATTTTGGATTACTTTTACTTTCCTTGGCAATTTTTCTCTCAGCTTCAATCTTCGCCTCCTTTATTTGTCTTTTGCACAATTTATTTTTCTCCTTATAGTTTTTTAATGCTGTGTCGCTACTTTCTTGTTTTAGTACTTTAAATGCTTCATTTTTACCCCTCATTGCATTCTGTACTGTTTTAGTTAGCCATATTGGTTTTCTATGATTTCTGGCCCGCTTATTCCCATAGGGTATGTGTTTTCTAGTGGTCTTATTTAGTATATTTTTGAAGATGTCCCATTTAGTTTGTGTTCCCGTCACGTTGAGGACATTGTCCCAGTTTATGCTGCTAAGCTCCTCTCTCAGCTGGTTAAAATTGGCCTTCCTGAAGTTTAGTGTTTTTGTACCCCCTCTAATGAACGTCTTCTTAATGTGTACAAGAAAACTTATTATGTTATGGTCACTATTACCCAGATGTCCCCCAATCTCCACTTTTGATAGTGTGTCAGGTTCATTTGTTAAAATTAGGCCTAAAAGTGCCTCTCCTCTTGTTGGGTCCTGCACTAGTTGCGATAGGTAATTGTCTTTTATTACTGACAAGAACCTGTTCCCTTTGTTGGATCTGCAGGTTTCTGCCTCCCAGTTGATATCTAGGTAGTTGAAATCCCCCATAATAATGACTTTATTATGCTTTGCAGCCTCATCTATTTGTTTTATTAGTATATTTTCAGCTTCTACCATTATATTTGGAGATTTATAACAAACCCCTATCAGTATTTTATTATTTTTTGTTCCTCCCGTAATCTCCACCCATAAGGACTCCACATAATCATTTTCCTCCCAGATGTCCTCACGCAGGACTGGCTTAAGGCCGGTTTTTACGTATAAGCAAACCCCTCCCCCTTTCTTATTTGTACGCTCCTTTCTAAACATAATGTACCCTTGTATATTTACAGGCCAGTCATAGCTAGAGTCCAGCCATGTCTCACTTACCCCCACCATGTCATAATTGTCTTCCATCATCATCACTTCTAGTTCCTCCATCTTGTTAGTAAGACTTCGGGCATTCGTATACATACATTTCATAGATTTATCTACCCTACTCTTCCACTGCCTACTGACTGCTCTAACCCCACCCCTCGCTCCACCCCAGTTACAGTATCTAGCCCTCTTTCCATTTCTACCCTATCTTGCCCTCTACATCTGTTACCCTCCCCCCCAGTACCTAGTTTAAACACTCCTCCAACCGTCTAGCCATATTCTCCCCCAGCACAGCTGCACCCTCCCCATTGAGATGCAGCCCGTCCCTAGCATAGAACCTGTAGCCCACAGCAAAGTCGGCCCAGTTCTCCAGGAACCCAAACCCCTCCTTCCTACACCAACTCTTGAGCCACTTGTTTACCTCTCTAATCTCCCGCTGCCTTTCCTGTGTGGCTCGTGGAACAGGCAGTATTTCTGAGAATACTACCCTGGAGGTCCTTGCCTTCAACTTGCTCCCTAAATCCCTGAAATAATTTTTAAGGACCTTCCACCTACCGCTAACTTTGTCATTTGTGCCAACGTGCACCATGACCGCTGGATTCACACCAGCCCCACCCAGTAATCTGTCAACCCGATCCGCGATATGTCGAACTCGAGCGCCAGGAAGGCAGCACACCGTACGACGATCCCGGTCTTTGTGACAGATTGCCCTATCTGTTCCCCTAATAATTGAATCTCCCACTACCAGCACCTGTCGAGTCTTCTCTACGCTCCTATCCCCCTTCTTACTGGAGCAGACATTCCCCTGGCTTTCAGAGGAAGTATCGTGCTGCAGCAATGTTACCCCTGTACTAACATCCCCCTCATCTGCCAATTTAGCAAACTTGTTGGGGTGTGCCAGTTCAGGACTAACCTCCCTGGCACTCTTCCCTCTACCCCGCTGGTTTCTAACTGTCACCCAGCTAGCTGCCTCAAGTTCCTGCACCTCCATGCTACCATCCCCATCTGCACTTGCCCCAATGAGATGTTGCTCTGTGAGCATCAAACTCCTTTCCAAGTTACCAATGGATCGCAGTGTTTCAATTTGCCCATTTAGATCCATGATCTGGGCTTCCAAATGTGCAATGTGATTGCATCTTTCACAACAGTAGGCCCCCTCAAGCGGCTGCTCAAGCAGAGCATACATGTTGCAAGATGCACACTGGACAGCATTGGTAAGTATGGAGCTCATCTTACCTGATGGGGAATATTACAGCAAAACACACAAATTCAAATAAAAAATAAAGGGTTTTCCCTGTAAAGTCCCTAAATCTAAAGTCACTTAATCTAAGTCACACTTAGGAACAAACCACACTCGCAAGCTTCCACACTCGCTTAATACTTAGCTTTTTTTTTTATAGCTGCTCCAAGTAGGACAGAAAGCTGCCACTGATCCCACTGATTCTCTGGTTGCAAAGGGAGTGCACACAGCACAGCAGCAATTTATCCCCTCTTAATTACATAACGAGCTCCAGCTGGAATCTTCTGGAATCTTCTCCCTTTAGAGAGAAAAAAAAAACAAAACTTTTTCACGTAAATCACTCTTTTACTCATACTTAAATGAGGCATAATTGCTTTGTCCGGGAATCTAGTGCTGAGACCAAAGCCCAGGAAAGCTAAGTTTTTTTTTTCATATGAATACAATGATGTTTTACATGAAAATGGTGCCCCAAAGCTGAATAACTGAGGTATATCTGGAAACTGTTCAATCATTCCTACAAGGTACTCTGATTAGGCTTATAACCAATGATGACAGATTTAGAGATGAGCGAGTACTATTCGAAACGGCTGTTTCGAATAGCACGCAACCATAGGAATGAATGGAAGCGGCCAGCACGCCGACTTTGCTGGCGGCCGGCCGCTTAAACCCCTGTGTGCCGGCTACGTCCATTCATTCCTATGGGTGTGTGCTACTTGAAATTGGAGTTTCAAATAGTACTCGCTCATCTCTAGACAGATTCCCTTTACATGGGACTGAGCTGTGAACAGGCCATGTGACCAATGAACGTGATGTCACACGGACTGTAAAGCATAAAACTACAATCAATGTAGTAGCTGAAGTACAGAATTTGGATATCTCTAGTGCTCCCATTTAAATGAATAATACTACCCAATGCTATTGCTACTACTAATGCCCAGCAGTGTAAGTCACTAAAAGAGCAGTAAAATCTGGTCACCTGTGACAAAATCGCTCACTATCCCTGAGTTTTAATGAATTTGTGCAGATGTGCGCAGATAAAGGTAATAATGGAGTCAACTCTTCTTTGGATGGGTCCTAAATATCAGATCAGTGGACATCTAGCTCCTGGTAACCACACAATCTGCTGTTGATGCTGCGCTAACAGCGATTCTATTTAAAGGGCTTGTCCTAGGTAGTAAACTGAAAAGGCCCTTTGTGCACTTACCATTCAACCTGTTCACAGCCAGGCTGAGTGTGGGCAGGACAAGATGGGATTGGTGATTGTTGGCAATCCCATTTAGTCCAATAAGATAGCTAAAGTATGGCACTTGGCTATTTCTCATTGAAGTAGATGAGAGTGACAACCGTCACCTGTCTCACCTAGTCCCGCCCGCATTCAGCCTAGCTACATGCAGGTTAAATGTGAAGTGCATGAAAGGTCAGTTTACTTCATGGGACAATTATTAGGAACTATCATTATTTATTTCTCTTACTTGTATAGCACCATTATATTTCAAAGCACTGTACAGACATTATCAGTCACTGTCCCATGCTCACAATCGAAGTCTAATTAATATATAAAATATGTAAACTGCATTCATTTCATATCACGATGATAGTACTGACCAGCAGAATATAGGTAACGTCAATTTTATCACATAGTGAATGGCATAAATACAGTACAAAACCATAGAAAAAAGCACAATTGTGTTTTTTTCCAAATCCACCCCATTTTGATTTTGTTTTACCTTCCCGGTACTTAATATGGACTGTTGAATGATACCATTATGAAGTACATTTTGCTCTGCAAAAAAGAGGTGCACATAAGAATGTGAACAGAAAAATAAAATAAAAAAAGTTATGGCTTATAGAAGGCAAGGAGTAAAAAACAAAGAAAGTAAATAAAAAGGAAAATGTCTTCTGAGGAAAATAAATCTGCCTCATTGGTCCAAAACAGATGTGGATAGTATCCGTCACTATTGTACTATCTGTACTAAGGTTTCCTAATACTGTGGGTGCAGGGGACCAAAGAATCTTTTCAGAACTGGAAGTGTTCTACCAGGAAAATGAGAGAAAATCTGAAATCAAGAATACAAAAATGTTAGTGATTCTATCTATCTATCTATCTATCTATCTATCTATCTATCTATCTATCATCTATCTATCTATAATCTATCTATCTATCTATCTATCTATCTATCTATCTATCTATCTATCTATCTATCATCTATCTATCTATCATCTATCTATGTATCTAATTATCTATCTATCTATCTATCGATCTATCTATCTATCTATCTATCTATCTATCTATCTCCTATCTATCTATCTATCTATCTATCTATCTATCTATCTATCTATCTATCTATCATCTATCTATCTATCTATCTATCTATCTATAATCTATGTATCTAATTATCTATCTATCTATCTATCTATCTAAGTCTATCTATCTAATTATCTATCTATAATCTATCTTTCTATCTATCTATTATCTATCTATCTATCTATCTATAATCTATCTATCTAATTATCTATCAATCTATAATCTATCTATCTAGTTATCTATCTAAGTCTATCTATCTATTATCTATCTATCTATCTATCTATCTATCTAGAATCTATCTATCTAATTATCTATCTATCTAAGTCTATCTATCTATCTATCTATCTATCTATCTATCTATCTATCTATCTATCTATCCATCTATCTATAATCTATCTAACTATCTAATCTAAAACTAGCTATTCATCCATTTCAATTTTATCGCTATGTAAGAATAATCCTATACCTGGCAGTAAGCACTACTACAATCCTCATTTTGTATTTCATAAATACTGCACAATCTTTTCGGTTGGTTTTCTATGGTTTTTACTGCACATTTAGCATATATCAGTTTGTAAGATAGATGAACAGAAAATGGATTATGTCCAGGATTTTCATGTCTCATTAATCATTTCATTTGCATTTCATCATAATTATCTTCATTGAAAGTCATTAACTTCAACTTACTCATTTGTGTTATCATTCATTCATCATCCATCACCCATATGTATTTCTGGTCACAATTTCTTGAGATGTTTTTCCTATGTTCATAGAATTTTATGTTTTACTAATTATTTCATTTTCCCAAATAATACAAATTTTCAGTGAGATATTAACTTGTTTCTGTCATTTTAGATTTTTTTTTTAAACTAAATAATTTAAGCAGTTGCAGAGCCTATATATGTCCAGACAGTCCACTCTTAACTCTACAAGGATATACTCATATATCCATACTAGTCTCTGCCTGTGACAGTGTTAAGCAGCTGCACTAAATCGGGGAAGTGTACAAATAGGGAGCCGGCTGTAACTACAACTGTAGCTCCTCTAGAGATGGCAGGGACGGTATATACACTCACCGGCCACTTTATTAGGTACACCTGTCCAACTGCTCGTTAACACTTAAAGAGGACCTTTCACCACTTTTGGGCACATGCAGTGTTATATACTGCCAGAAAGCCGACAGTGCGCTGAATTCAGTGCACTTTCGGCTTTCCCGATCTGTGCCCGGTGTAAAGAGCTTACGGTGCCGGTACCGTAGTGCTCTATGGTCAGAAGGGCGTTTCTGACAGTCAGTCAGAGACGTCCTTCTGCCTCGCGGCGCCTATCGCGCTGTGCTGTGGAGCAGGGAGGAACGCCCCCTCCCTCTGCTCACACTGCTCGTCCATAGACGAGTATTATCAGGAGAGGGAGGGGGGAGTTCCTCCCCGCTCCACAGCACAGCGCGATAGGCGCCGCGAGGCAGAAGAACGTCTCTGGCTAATGGTCAGAAACGCCCTTCTGACCATAGAGCACTACGGTACCGGCACCATAAGCTCTTTACACCGGGCACAGATCGGGAAAGCCGACAGTGCGCTGAATTCAGCGCACTGTCGGCTTTCTGGCAGTATATAACACTGCATGTGCCCAAAAGTGGTGAAAGGTCCTCTTTAATTTCTAATCAGCCAATCACATGGCGGCAACTCAGTGCATTTAGGCATGTAGACATGGTCAAGACAATCTCCTGCAGTTCAAACCGAGCATCAGTATGGGGAAGAAAGGTGATTTGAGTGCCTTTGAACGTGGCATGGTTGTTGGTGCCAGAAGGGCTAGTCTGAGTATTTCAGAAACTGCTGATCTACTGGGATTTTCACGCACAACCATCTCTAGGGTTTACAGAGAATGGTCCGAAAAAGAAAAAACATCCGGTGAGCAGCAGTTCTGTGGGCGGAAATGCGTTGTTGATGTCAGAGGTCAGAGGAGAATGGCCAGACTGGTTCGAGCTGATAGAAAGGCAACAGTGACTCAAATAGCCACCCGTTACAACCAAGGTAGCCAGAAGAGCATCTCTGAACGCACAGTACGTCGAACTTTGAGGCAGATGGGCTACAGCAGCAGAAGACCACACCGGGTGCCACTCCTTTCAGCTAAGAACAGGAAACTGAGGCTACAATTTGCACAAGCTCATCGAAATTGGACAATTGAAGATTGGAAAAACGTTGCCTGGTCTGATGAGTCTCGATTTCTGCTGCGACATTCGGATGGTAGGGTCAGAATTTGGCGTCAACAACATGAAAGCATGGATCCATCCTGCCTTGTATCAACGGTTCAGGCTGGTGGTGGTGGTGTCATGGTGTGGGGAATATTTTCTTGGCACTCTTTGGGCCCCTTGGTACCAATTGAGCATTGTTGCAACGCCAAAGCCTACCTGAGTATTGTTGCTGACCATGTCCATCCCTTTATGACCACAATGTATCTGATGGCTACTTTCAGCAGGATAATGCGCCATGTCATAAAGCTGGAATCATCTCAGACTGGTTTCTTGAACATGACAATGAGTTCACTGTACTCCAATGGCCTCCACAGTCACCAGATCTCAATCCAATAGAGCATCTTTGGGATGTGGTGGAACGGGAGATTCGCATCATGGATGTGCAGCCGACAAATCTGCGGCAACTGTGTGATGCCATCATGTCAATATGGACCAAAATCTCTGAGGAATGCTTCCAGCACCTTGTTGAATCTATGCCACGAAGAATTGAGGCAGTTCTGAAGGCAAAAGGGGGTCCAACTCGTTACTAGCATGGTGTACCTAATAAAGTGGCCGGTGAGTGCATATTCAGAGTATAATAGTTGCAAGGCCTGTGGAGGTTACAAAAATTAAAAAAAAAACACTCATACTCACCTTCTGTTACCTCTTTTGGGCCACATTGCGGTGATAGGTGCTCTCTGTGATGTCATGAGCCCGGATTCAGCACTAAGGCCTGACGCTCGGCATTCCCATGTTACTGCTGGTGGTCCAATCACACACCTCAGCTGAGACCCCCAGGCTGATGATCTAAAAGAGCTAAAAATTGGATAGATAGGTTTATAGGAGTATTCTACACTATATTTTAAGCCAATTAAAAGTGTGGACTTGTTGGACCCAAAACAAACCCGGGGACCCGAGCTGCTGAACCCAAACAAAAAACAAACCTTTTTTTTTTTTTTTTTTTTTTAATGAAGATTGTGAGCCCCATATAGGGCTCACAATGTACATTTTTTATTCTTTTTTTCCTATCAGTATGTCTTTGTTTTATGAAAGGAAATCCACACAAACACAGGGAGAACAAACTCCTTGCAGATGTTGTTCCTGGCTAGATTTGAACCCAGTATTCCAGCACCGCAAGACTGTAGTGCTAACACTGTGTTGTCCCTTAAAAAAAAAAAAAAAAAAAAAAAAACGAATCTTGACAGCTTCACTCATCTCTAGTAGAGATGAGCGAACAGTGTTCTATCGGATATCAGGGTGTTCGCCATGTTCGAATCGAATCGAACACCGCGTGGTAAAGTGCGCCAAAATTCGATTCCCCTCCCACCTTCCCTGGCGCCTTTTTTGCACCACTAACTGCGCAGGGGAGGTGGGACAGGAACTACGACACCGGAGGCATTGAAAAAAATTGGAAAAAGTCATTGGCTGCCGAAATCAGGTGACCTCCATTTTAGACGAATAGTGGATTTCAAATCCGGGTCATATGAGAATGTGAACTTTGTGACTATGAGACAGGGATAGCTGTACAGGCAGGGATAGCTAGGGATAACCTTTATTTAGGGGGGAATGTTATTAAAAATAACTTTTTGGGGCTCTATCGGGTGTGTAATTGTGATTTTTGTGAGATAAACTTTTTCCCATAGGGATGCATTGGCCAGCGCTGATTGGCCGAATTCCGTACTCTGGCCAATCAGTGCTGGCCAATGCATTCTATTAGCTTGATGAAGCAGAGTGTGCACAAGGGTTCAAGCGCACCCTCGGCTCTGATGTAGCAGAGCCGAGGCTGCGCAAGGGTTCAAGCGCACCCTCGGCTCTGATGTAGGAGAGCCGAGGGTGCACTTGAACCCTTGTGCACCCTCGGCTCTGCTACATCAGAGCCGAGGGTGCGCTTGAACCCTTGTGCACACTCTGCTTCATCAAGCTAATAGAATGCATTGGCCAGCGCTGATTGGCCAATGCATTCTATTAGCCCGATGAAGTAGAGCTGAATGTGTGTGCTAAGCACACACATTCAGCTCTACTTCATCGGGCTAATAGAATGCATTGGCCAGCGCTGATTGGCCAGAGTACGGAATTCGGCCAATCAGCGCTGGCTCTGCTGGAGGAGGCGGAGTCTAAGATCGCTCCACACCAGTCTCCATTCAGGTCCGACCTTAGACTCCGCCTCCTCCAGCAGAGCCAGCGCTGATTGGCCGAATTCCGTACTCTGGCCAATCAGCACTGGCTAATGCATTGTATTGGCGTGATGAAGCAGTGCTGAATGTGTGTGCTTAGCACACACATTCAGCTCTACTTCATCGGGCTAATAGAATGCATTGGCCAGCGCTGATTGGCCAGAGTACGGAATTCGGCCAATTAGTGCTGGCTCTGCTGGAGGAGGCGGAGTCTAAGATCGCTCCACACCAGTCTCCATTCAGGTCCGACCTTAGACTCCGCCTCCTCCAGCAGAGCCAGCGCTGATTGGCCGAATTCCGTACTCTGGCCAATAAGCGCTGGCCAATGCATTCTATTAGCCCGATGAAGTAGAGCTGAATGTGTGTGCTAAGCACACACATTCAGCACTGCTTCTCACGCCAATACAATGCATTAGCCAGTGCTGATTGGCCAGAGTACGGAATTCGGCCAATCAGCGCTGGCTCTGCTGGAGGAGGCGGAGTCTAAGGTCGGACCTGAATGGAGACTGGTGTGGAGCGATCTTAGACTCCGCCTCCTCCAGCAGAGCCAGCGCTAATTGGCCGAATTCCGTACTCTGGCCAATCAGCGCTGGCCAATGCATTCTATTAGCGTGAACTGAGTTTGCACAGGGGTTCTAGTGCACCCTCGGCTCTGCTACATCAGATTGCTACATCTGATGTAGCAGTGCCGAGTGTGCATCAGATGTGTAGTTGAGCAAAACTGACTCAACACTGCTAAGTCTCTGCATTCGCATAGGAATGCATTCGCCAGCCTTCGGCCAATCAGCGCTGGCTCTGCTGGAGGAGGCAGAGTCTAAGGTCGGACCTGAATGGAGACTGGTGTGGAGCGATCTTAGACTCCGCCTCCTCCAGCAGAGCCAGCGCTGATTGGTCGAGTTCCGTACTCTGGCCAATCAGCACTGGCCAATGCATTTCTATGGGGAAAAGTTAGCTTGCGAAAATCGCAAACTGACAGGGATTTCCATGAAATAAAGTGACTTTTATGCCCCCAGACATGCTTCCCCTGCTGTCCCAGTGTCATTCCAGGGTGTTGGTATCATTTCCTGGGGTGTCATAGCGGACTTGGTGACCCTCCAGACACGAATTTGGGTTTCCCCCTTAACGAGTTTATGTTCCCCATAGACTATAATGGGGTTCGAAACCCATTCAAACACTTGAACAGTGAGCGGCTGTTCGAATCGAATTTCGAACCTCGAACATTTTAGTGTTCGCTCATCTCTAATCTCTAGTAATAGTAGAGAAAAATCCACAAATGAGGAAAAATATATATAAATGATAAATAATAATAATATATTAATAATAAATAATATACTATATAAATAAATAAATAAATAAAATATATATAAAAGAAACACTTTATACTTATTTCTTTATAAATAGTACCCGTTTGCTCTTAAAAGGAACCTGTCACCCTGACCATGTTGTATAAAATGTAGAGATGAGCGAACAGTGTTCTATCGAACTCATGTTCGATCGGATATTAGGCTGTTCAGCATGTTCGAATCGAATCGAACACCGCGTGGTAAAGTGCGCCATTACTCGATTCCCCTCCCACCTTCCCTGGCGCCTTTTTTGCTCCAATAACAGCGCAGGGTAGGTGGGACAGGAACTACGACACCGGTGACGTTGAGAAAAGTAGGCAAAACCCATTGGCTGCCGAAAACATGTGACCTCTAATTTAAAAGAACAGCGCCGCCCAGGTTCGCGTCATTCTGAGCTTGCAATTCACCGAGGACGGAGGTTTCCGTCCAGCTAGCTAGGGCTTAGATTCTGGGTAGGCAGGGACAGGCTAGGATAGGAAGGAGAAGACAACCACAACAGCTCTTGTAAGAGCTAAATTCCAGGGAGAAGCTTGTCAGTGTAACGTGGCACTGACGGGCTCAATCGCCGCAACCCAGCTTTCCCAGGATCCTGAATGGAATACACTGTCAGTGTATTCCCGTATACCCGATATATGCCCCCGATACCCGTTCCAACGGTGTGCCCCCCCACCTTCACCCCAGAAATACCCTGCAAGTCCCCTAGCAATAGAATTGGGGCTATATACACCCACTATTTTTGCTACTGCCATATAGTGCCATTGTCTGACTGGGAATTCAAAGAATATATTGGGGTTACGTGCACCCACAATTTTTACTACTGGTATACAGTGCCAGTTTCTGACTGGGAATTCAAAGAATATATTGGGGTTATAAATACCCTCATTTCTTGCTACTGCCATATAGTGCCAGTTTCTGACTGGTAATTCAAAGAATATATTGGGGTTACGTGCACCCACAATTTTTACTACTGGTATACAGTGCCATTGTCTGACTGGGAATTCAAAGAATATATTGGGGTTATAAATACCCTCATTTCTTGCTACTGCCATATAGTGCCAGTTTCTGACTGGGAATTCAAAGAATATATTGGGGTTACGTGCACCCACAATTTTTACTACTGGTATACAGTGCCATTGTCTGACTGGGAATTCAAAGAATATATTGGGGTTATAAATACCCTCATTTCTTGCTACTGGTATATAGTGCGATTGTCTGACTGGGAATTCAAAGAATATATTGGGGTTACGTGCACCCACAATTTTTACTACTGGTATGCAGTGCCAGTTTCTGACTGGGAATTCAAAGAATATATTGGGGTTACAAATACCCTCATTTCTTGCTACTGCCATATAGTGCCAGTTTCTGACTGGTAATTCAAAGAATATATTGGGGTTACGTGCACCCACAATTTTTACTACTGGTATACAGTGCCAGTTTCTGACTGGGAATTCAAAGAATATATTGGGGTTACAAATACCCTCATTTCTTGCTACTGCCATATAGTGCCAGTTTCTGACTGGTAATTCAAAGAATATATTGGGGTTACGTGCACCCACAATTTTTACTACTGGTATACAGTGCCATTGTCTGACTGGGAATTCAAAGAATATATTGGGGTTATAAATACCCTCATTTCTTGCTACTGCCATATAGTGCCAGTTTCTGACTGGGAATTCAAAGAATATATTGGGGTTACGTGCACCCACAATTTTTACTACTGGTATACAGTGCCATTGTCTGACTGGGAATTCAAAGAATATATTGGGGTTATAAATACCCTCATTTCTTGCTACTGGTATATAGTGCCATTGTCTGACTGGGAATTCAAAGAATATATTGGGGTTACGTGCACCCACAATTTTTACTACTGGTATACAGTGCCATTGTCTGACTAAGAATTCAAAGAATATATTGGGGTTATAAATACCCTCATTTCTTGCTACTGGTATATAGTGCCATTGTCTGACTGGGAATTCAAAGAATATATTGGGGTTACGTGCACCCACAATTTTTACTACTGGTATACAGTGCCAGTTTCTGACTGGGAATTCAAAGAATATATTGGGGTTACAAATACCCTCATTTCTTGCTACTGCCATATAGTGCCAGTTTCTGACTGGTAATTCAAAGAATATATTGGGGTTACGTGCACCCACAATTTTTACTACTGGTATACAGTGCCATTGTCTGACTGGGAATTCAAAGAATATATTGGGGTTATAAATACCCTCATTTCTTGCTACTGCCATATAGTGCCAGTTTCTGACTGGGAATTCAAAGAATATATTGGGGTTACGTGCACCCACAATTTTTACTACTGGTATACAGTGCCATTGTCTGACTGGGAATTCAAAGAATATATTGGGGTTATAAATACCCTCATTTCTTGCTACTGGTATATAGTGCCATTGTCTGACTGGGAATTCAAAGAATATATTGGGGTTACGTGCACCCACAATTTTTACTACTGGTATGCAGTGCCAGTTTCTGACTGGGAATTCAAAGAATATATTGGGGTTACAAATACCCTCATTTCTTGCTACTGCCATATAGTGCCAGTTTCTGACTGGTAATTCAAAGAATATATTGGGGTTACGTGCACCCACAATTTTTACTACTGGTATACAGTGCCAGTTTCTGACTGGGAATTCAAAGAATATATTGGGGTTACAAATACCCTCATTTCTTGCTACTGCCATATAGTGCCAGTTTCTGACTGGGAATTCAAAGAATATATTGGGGTTACGTGCACCCACAATTTTTACTACTGGTATACAGTGCCATTGTCTGACTGGGAATTCAAAGAATATATTGGGGTTATAAATACCCTCATTTCTTGCTACTGCCATATAGTGCCAGTTTCTGACTGGGAATTCAAAGAATATATTGGGGTTACGTGCACCCACAATTTTTACTACTGGTATACAGTGCCATTGTCTGACTGGGAATTCAAAGAATATATTGGGGTTATAAATACCCTCATTTCTTGCTACTGGTATATAGTGCCATTGTCTGACTGGGAATTCAAAGAATATATTGGGGTTACGTGCACCCACAATTTTTACTACTGGTATACAGTGCCAGTTTCTGACTGGGAATTCAAAGAATATATTGGGGTTACAAATACCCTCATTTCTTGCTACTGCCATATAGTGCCAGTTTCTGACTGGTAATTCAAAGAATATATTAGGGTTACGTGCACCCACAATTTTTACTACTGGTATACAGTGCCATTGTCTGACTGGGAATTCAAAGAATATATTGGGGTTATAAATACCCTCATTTCTTGCTACTGCCATATAGTGCCAGTTTCTGACTGGGAATTCAAAGAATATATTGGGGTTATAAATACCCTCATTTCTTGCTACTGGTATATAGTGCCATTGTCTGACTGGGAATTCAAAGAATATATTGGGGTTACGTGCACCCACAATTTTTACTACTGGTATACAGTGCCAGTTTTTGACTGGGAATTCAAAGAATATATTGGGGTTACAAATACCCTCATTTCTTGCTACTGCCATATAGTGCCAGTTTCTGACTGGTAATTCAAAGAATATATTGGGGTTACGTGCACCCACAATTTTTACTACTGGTATACAGTGCCATTGTCTGACTGGGAATTCAAAGAATATATTGGGGTTATAAATACCCTCATTTCTTGCTACTGCCATATAGTGCCAGTTTCTGACTGGGAATTCAAAGAATATATTAGGGTTATAAATACCCTCATTTCTTGCTACTGGTATATAGTGCCATTGTCTGACTGGGAATTCAAAGAATATATTGGGGTTACGTGCACCCACAATTTTTACTACTGGTATACAGTGCCAGTTTTTGACTGGGAATTCAAAGAATATATTGGGGTTACAAATACCCTCATTTCTTGCTACTGCCATATAGTGCCAGTTTGTGACTGGTAATTCAAAGAATATATTGGGGTTACGTGCACCCACAATTTTTACTACTGGTATACAGTGCCAGTTTCTGACTGGGAATTCAAAGAATATATTGGGGTTACAAATACCCTCATTTCTTGCTACTGCCATATAGTGCCAGTTTCTGACTGGTAATTCAAAGAATATATTGGGGTTACGTGCACCCACAATTTTTACTACTGGTATACAGTGCCATTGTCTGACTGGGAATTCAAAGAATATATTGGGGTTATAAATACCCTCATTTCTTGCTACTGCCATATAGTGCCAGTTTCTGACTGGGAATTCAAAGAATATATTGGGGTTATAAATACCCTCATTTCTTGCTACTGGTATATAGTGCCATTGTCTGACTGGGAATTCAAAGAATATATTGGGGTTACGTGCACCCACAATTTTTGCTACTGGTATATAGTGCCAATTTCTAACTGGGAATTCAAAGAATATATTGGGGTTACAAATACCCTCATTTCTTGCTACTGCCATATAGTGCCAGTTTCTGACTGGTAATTCAAAGAATATATTGGGGTTACGTGCACCCACAATTTTTACTACTGGTATACAGTGCCATTGTCTGACTGGGAATTCAAAGAATATATTGGGGTTATAAATACCCTCATTTCTTGCTACTGCCATATAGTGCCAGTTTCTGACTGTGAATTCAAAGAATATATTGGGGTTATAAATACCCTCATTTCTTGCTACTGGTATATAGTGCCATTGTCTGACTGGGAATTCAAAGAATATATTGGGGTTACGTGCACCCACAATTTTTACTACTGGTATACAGTGCCAGTTTCTGACTGGGAATTCAAAGACTATATTGGGGTTACAAATACCCTCATTTCTTGCTACTGCCATATAGTGCCAGTTTCTGACTGGTAATTCAAAGAATATATTGGGGTTACGTGCACCCACAATTTTTACTACTGGTATACAGTGCCATTGTCTGACTGGGAATTCAAAGAATATATTGGGGTTATAAATACCCTCATTTCTTGCTACTGCCATATAGTGCCAGTTTCTGACTGGTAATTCAAAGAATATATTGGGGTTATAAATACCCTCATTTCTTGCTACTGGTATATAGTGCCATTGTCTGACTGGGAATTCAAAGAATATATTGGGGTTACGTGCACCCACAATTTTTACTACTGGTATACAGTGCCAGTTTCTGACTGGGAATTCAAAGAATATATTGGGGTTACAAATACCCTCATTTCTTGCTACTGCCATATAGTGCCAGTTTCTGACTGGTAATTCAAAGAATATATTGGGGTTACGTGCACCCACAATTTTTACTACTGGTATACAGTGCCATTGTCTGACTGGGAATTCAAAGAATATATTGGGGTTATAAATACCCTCATTTCTTGCTACTGCCATATAGTGCCAGTTTCTGACTGGTAATTCAAAGAATATATTGGGGTTATAAATACCCTCATTTCTTGCTACTGGTATATAGTGCCATTGTCTGAATGGGAATTCAAAGAATATATTGGGGTTACGTGCACCCACAATTTTTGCTACTGGTATATAGTGCCAATTTCTAACTGGGAATTCAAAATGCGCAAGGCTCCCGGAAAGGGACGTGGACGAGGCCGTGGGCGAGGTCGGGGGAATGGTTCTGGGGAGCAAGGTAGCAGTGAAGCCACAGGGCGTCCCGTGCCTACTCCTGTGGGGCAGCAAGCATTGCGCCACTCCACAGTGCCAGGGTTGCTTGCCACATTAACTAAACTGCAGGGTACAAACCTTAGTAGGCCCGAGAACCAGGAACAGGTCTTGCAATGGCTGTCAGAGAACGCTTACAGCACATTGTCCAGCAGCCAGTCAGACTCTGCCTCCTCTCCTCCTATTACCCAACAGTCTTGTCCTCCTTCCTCCCAAAATTCCCAAGCTTCACAGAACAATAACCCCAACTGTCCCTGCTCCCCAGAGCTGTTCTCCGCTCCTTTCATTGTCCCTCAACCTGCCTCTCCACGTCACGATTCCACGAACCTAACAGAGGAGCATCTGTGTCCAGATGCTCAAACACTAGAGTCTCCTCCATCTCCGTTCGATTTGGTGGTGGATGACCAGCAACCCACCCTCATCGACGATGATGTGACGCAGTTGCCGTCAGGGCATCCAGTTGACCGGCGCATTGTGCGGGAGGAGGAGATGAGACAGGAGTTGGAAGAGGAAGTGGTGGATGATGAGGACACTGACCCGACCTGGACAGGGGGGATGTCAAGCGGGGAAAGTAGTGTGGATGTTGAGGCAAGTGCAGCACCAAAAAGGGTAGCTAGAGGCAGAGGCAGAGGTCAGCAGCTTAGGCGAAGCCAGGCCACACCCGGAATCTCCCAAGATGTTCCAGTTCGTACCCAGCCCCGAAAAACTCCCACCTCGAGGGCACGTTTCTCGAAGGTGTGGAGTTTTTTCAAGGAATGCGCCGAGGACAGATATAGTGTTGTCTGCACAATTTGCCTCTCGAAATTGATTAGGGGCTCTGAGAAGAGCAACCTGTCCACCACTTCAATGCGCCGTCATTTGGAATCCAAGCACTGGAATCAGTGGCAGGCAGCAACGGCAGGACAAAGGCCGCCTGCCGTTCACGCCACTGCCACTGCCTCTGCCACTGCCTCTGCCTCTGCCACTGCTGACTGTGCTGGCGATGCATTCCAGAGGACGAGCCAGGACACCACTTCATCTGCCTCCGCCACTTTGTTGACTTCTCCCTCATCCTCCCCTGTTCCTGTCTTATCTCCTTCTCCTGCACCATCAAAGGCACCATCAGGCGCTTCTTTACAACAACCCACCATCTCTCAGACATTGGAGCGGCGGCAGAAATACACTGCTAACCACCCACACGCGCAAGCCTTGAACGCCAACATCGCTAAACTGCTGGCCCAGGAGATGTTGGTGTTCCGGCTTGTTGAAACTCCCGCCTTCCTGGACCTGATGGCAACTGCGGCACCTCGCTATGCCGTCCCTAGCCGTCACTACTTCTCCCGGTGTGCCGTCCCCGCCTTGCACCAGCACGTGTCACTCAACATCAGGCGGGCCCTTAGTTCCGCGCTTTGCACAAAGGTCCACTTGACCACCGACGCGTGGACAAGTGCATGCGGACAGGGACGCTACATTTCACTGACGGCACACTGGGTGAATGTAGTTGAGGCTGGGACTGCTTCCCAAACTGGCCCGGTGTACCTCGTCTCCCCGCCTAACATTCCTGGCAAGGACACGAGAAGAACACCCCCCTCCTCCTCCTCCTCTACCGCCTCCTCCTCCGCCACCGCCTCCTCCTCCGCCACCGCCTCCTCCTCCGCTGTTAGATTGACCCCAGCTACGAGTTGGAAACGTTGCAGCACTGGCGTTGGTAGACGTCAGCAGGCTGTGCTGAAGCTGATCAGCTTGGGGGACAGACAGCACACTGCCTCCGAGGTGAGGGATGCCCTCCTCGATGAGACGGCAATATGGTTTGAGCCGCTGCACCTGGGCCCAGGCATGGTCGTTTGTGATAACGGCCGGAACCTGGTAGCAGCTCTGGAGCTTGCCGGACTCCAACATGTTCCATGCCTGGCCCACGTCTTCAACCTAGTGGTGCAACGTTTCCTAAAGAGCTACCCCAATGTTCCAGAGCTACTGGTGAAAGTGCGGCGCATGTGCGCCCACTTTCGCAAGTCGACAGTAGCCGCTGCTAGCTTAAAATCTCTCCAGCAACGCCTGCATGTGCCACAACACCGGCTTTTGTGCGACGTCCCCACACGCTGGAACTCAACGTTTCAGATGTTGAATAGAGTGGTTGAGCAGCAGAGACCTTTGATGGAATACCAGCTACAAAACCCTAGGGTGCCACAAAGTCAGCTGCCTCAGTTTCTCATCCATGAGTGGCCATGGATGAGAGACCTTTGTGACATCCTACGGGTGTTTGAGGAGTCCACAAGGAGGGTGAGCTCTGAGGATGCGATGGTGAGCCTTACAATCCCGCTCTTGTGTGTTCTGAGAGAATCCCTGATTGACATCAGGGATAACTCAGATCACACAGAGGAGTCAGGGATAGCATCCGATCCGTCACAGCTGGAGAGTAGGTCCACACATCTGTCTGCTTCATCGCGTTTAATGGAGGAGGAGGAGGAGGAGGAGGAAGAAGAGTTGTCCGATGATGTGATGGTGATACAGGAGGCTTCCGGGCAACTTCGAATCGTCCCATTGTTGCAGCGCGGATGGGTAGACATGGAGGATGAGGAGGAAATGGAGATTGAACTTTCCGGTGGGGCCAGAGGAGTCATGCCAACTAACACTGTGGCAGACATGGCTGAGTTCATGTTGGGGTGCTTTACAACCGACAAGCGTATTGTCAAAATCATGGAGGACAACCAGTACTGGATCTTTGCTATCCTTGACCCCCGGTATAAAAACAACATCTCGTCTTTTATTCCGGTAGAGGGGAGGGCCAATCGCATCAATGCTTGCCACAGGCAATTGGTGCAGAATATGATGGAGATGTTTCCAGCATGTGACGTTGGCGGCAGGGAGGACAGTTCCTCCAGTAGGCGACCAAGTTCTCACCGGTCCACACAAACGAGGGGCACACTGTCTAAGGTCTGGGACACCTTGATCGCACCCCCTCGCCAAAGTGCCGCCACAGAGGGTCCTAGTGTCACCAGGCGTGAGAAGTATAGGCGCATGTTGCGGGAATACCTTTCCGACCACAGCCCTGTCCTCTCCGACCCCTCTGCGCCCTACACGTATTGGGTGTCGAAGTTGGACCTGTGGCTTGAACTTGCCCTATATGCCTTGGAGGTGCTGTCCTGTCCTGCCGCCAGCGTCCTATCTGAGAGGGTGTTCAGTGCAGCCGGTGGCATCATCACTGACAAGCGCACCCGTCTGTCAGCTGAGAGTGCCGACCGGCTCACTTTGATAAAAATGAACCACCACTGGATAGAGCCTTCATTTTTGTGCCCACCTGTGTAAAGCACCCCAACATGAAACTCCATGTCTGTACTCAACCTCTCCAATTCCTCCGCATCCTCATACTCATCCACCATAAGCGTTGCACAATTCTGCTAATACTAGGCTCCCTCCAACATGATTTCCCCCAACTCTGCTGGTTAGAGGCTCCCTCCACCCTGATTTCCACCAACTCTGCTGGTTAGAGGCTCCCTCCACCCTGCTTTCCCACAACTCTGCTGGTTAGAGGCTCCCTCCACCATGAATTGGTCCAAACTGGGTTTTTTAGAGGCTCCCTCCACCATGAATTGGTCCAAACTGGGGTTTTTAGAGGCTCCCTCCACCATGAATTTGCCAAAACTGGGCTGTTTAGAGGCTCCCTCCACCATGAATTGGTCCAAATTGGGGTTTTTAGAGGCTCCCTCCACCATGAATTTGCCCAAACTGGGCTGGTTAGAGGCTCCCTCCACCATGAATTGGTCCAAACTGGGCTGGTTAGAGGCTCCCTCCACCATGAATTGGTCCAAATTGGGGTTTTTAGAGGCTCCCTCCACCATGAATTGGTCCAAACTGGGCTGTTTAGAGGCTCCCTCCACCATGAATTGGTCCAAACTGGGGTTTTTAGAGGCTCCCTCCACCATGAATTGGTCCAAACTGGGCTGGTTAGAGGCTCCCTCCACCATGAATTGGTCCAAACTGGGTTTTTTAGAGGCTCCCTCCACCATGAATTGGTCCAAACTGGGGTTTTTAGAGGCTCCCTCCACCATGAATTGGTCCAAACTGGGGTTTTTAGAGGCTCCCTCCACCATGAATTGGTCCAAACTGGGGTTTTTAGAGGCTCCCTCCACCATGAATTTGCCCAAACTGGGCTGTTTAGAGGCTCCCTCCACCATGAATTGGTCCAAACTGGGTTTTTTAGAGGCTCCCTCCACCATGAATTGGTCCAAACTGGGGTTTTTAGAGGCTCCCTCCACCATGAATTGGTCCAAACTGGGGTTTTTAGAGGCTCCCTCCACCATGAATTTGCCCAAACTGGGCTGTTTAGAGGCTCCCTCCACCATGAATTGGTCCAAATTGGGGTTTTTAGAGGCTCCCTCCACCATGAATTGGTCCAAACTGGGGTTTTTAGAGGCTCCCTCCACCATGAATTTGCCCAAACTGGGCTGTTTAGAGGCTCCCTCCACCATGAATTAGTCCAAATTGGGGTTTTTAGAGGCTCCCTCCACCATGAATTTGCCCAAACTGGGCTGGTTAGAGGCTCCCTCCACCATGAATTGGTCCAAACTGGGCTGATTAGAGGCTCCCTCCACCATGAATTGGTCCAAATTGGGGTTTTTAGAGGCTCCCTCCACCATGAATTGGTCCAAACTGGGCTGTTTAGAGGCTCCCTCCACCATGAATTGGTCCAAACTGGGGTTTTTAGAGGCTCCCTCCACCATGAATTGGTCCAAACTGGGCTGGTTAGAGGCTCCCTCCACCATGAATTGGTCCAAACTGGGTTTTTTAGAGGCTCCCTCCACCATGAATTGGTCCAAACTGGGGTTTTTAGAGGCTCCCTCCACCATGAATTTGCCCAAACTGGGCTGTTTAGAGGCTCCCTCCACCATGAATTGGTCCAAATTGGGGTTTTTAGAGGCTCCCTCCACCATGAATTTGCCCAAACTGGGCTGGTTAGAGGCTCCCTCCACCATGAATTGGTCCAAACTGGGCTGGTTAGAGGCTCCCTCCACCATGAATTGGTCCAAATTGGGGTTTTTAGAGGCTTCCTCCACCATGAATTGGTCCAAACTGGGCTGTTTAGAGGCTCCCTCCACCATGAATTGGTCCAAACTGGGGTTTTTAGAGGCTCCCTCCACCATGAATTGGTCCAAACTGGGTTTTTTAGAGGCTCCCTCCACCATGAATTGGTCCAAACTGGGGTTTTTAGAGGCTCCCTCCACCATGAATTGGTCCAAACTGGGGTTTTTAGAGGCTCCCTCCACCATGAATTGGTCCAAACTGGGGTTTTTAGAGGCTCCCTCTACCATGAATTTGCCCAAACTGGGCTGTTTAGAGGCTCCCTCCACCATGAATTGGTCCAAACTGGGTTTTTTAGAGGCTCCCTCCACCATGAATTGGTCCAAACTGGGGTTTTTAGAGGCTCCCTCCACCATGAATTGGTCCAAACTGGGCTGGTTAGAGGCTCCCTCCACCATGAATTTGCCCAAACTGGGCTGTTTAGAGGCTCCCTCCACCATGAATTGGTCCAAACTGGGGTTTTTAGAGGCTCCCTCCACCATGAATTGGTCCAAACTGGGGTTTTTAGAGGCTCCCTCCACCATGAATTTGCCCAAACTGGGCTGTTTAGAGGCTCCCTCCAGCATGAATTGGTCCAAACTGGGGTTTTTAGAGGCTCCCTCCACCATGAATTGGTCCAAACTGGGGTTTTTAGAGGCTCCCTCCACCATGAATTGGTCCAAACTGGGGTTTTTAGAGGCTCCCTCCACCATGAATTGGTCCAAACTGGGCTGGTTAGAGGCTCCCTCCACCATGAATTTGCCCAAACTGGGCTGTTTAGAGGCTCCCTCCACCATGAATTGGTCCAAACGGGGGTTTTTAGAGGCTCCCTCCACCATGAATTGGCCCAAACTGGGCTGGTTAGAGGCTCCCTCCACCATGAATTTGCCCAAACTGGGCTGTTTAGAGGCTCCCTCCACCATGAATTGGTCCAAACTGGGCTGTTTAGAGGCTCCCTCCACCATGAATTGGTCCCAACTGGGTTTTTTAGAGGCTCCCTCCACCATGAATTGGTCCAAACTGGGGTTTTTAGAGGCTCCCTCCACCATGAATTGGTCCAAACTGGGGTTTTTAGAGGCTCCCTCCACCATGAATTTGCCCAAACTCTGCTGGTTAGAGGCTCAATCCACCCTGATTTTCAAAACAAATGTTGGTGCCAACCTCAACTTACTACAAGGGCCAAATTCACTGCTGGTGACAAGCTCTCCTCACTGCAAGTGCCAAATACACATGTTTCAAGGTGTTTTCCTACTGTCAGAGAGGTGGTATTGAGTGTGTAAAGTGTGTAGTTGTTAGGCAGTGATGTTGGGGTAATAGAGGGTCTTTGGTGTGTTAGATGCCCCCAGACATGCTTCCCCTGCTGTCCCAGTGTCATTCCAGAGGTGTTGGCATCATTTCCTGTGGTGTCATAGTGGACTTGGTGACCCTCCAGACACGGATTTGGGTTTCCCCCTTAACGAGTATATGTTCCCCATAGACTATAATGGGGTTCGAAACCCGTTCGAACACACGAACAGTGAGCGGCTGTTCGATTCGAATTTCGAACCTCGAACATTTTAGTGTTCGCTCATCTCTAATAAACTGCTGGCAGCATGTTATAGAGGTGAGAAGGCCTATATGCAATTCTGTCAGAAAATATTCAGTGTAATTTTTAATTCACTAATTTTAATTCTGGGCTTAGGAGTCCAGTGGGAGGTGCTAGTTACTGATTGACAGTCTTTGTTGTGTAAGTATGCGTATAAAGATACAAATGAGTCAACTTGACTTTCTGCATTGATGTAAATTACCACAACATAATGTATATTCATAGAAGACAAAAATCTGTAACAAATGTAATTGAAAAGAAGTTATTTTTTTTAAATGAGTGTTCATTGGCTTTTATTGTCTTCTGTGATCAAATATCACATTGCAGCTATTTATCATGCTGCAGAAATTTGGGTTAACTCTGCTACATGTGTAATTGCCAATTATTAAATAGGACTGCCCACTGAACTGCAAAGCCAAGAATGAAATGGAATCTTTTCCTACAAAATTATACATCAATCTACATAGCTCCATCTGCTCCATAGCCTAATGCCCACAGATTGGGCAGCATGTTAAACGTGATAGGTTCACTTTAAAAGGGTTGTGTGAAATTCTAAGTTAATAGAAAAAACGTCCACAGTTCAGTAACCTTACCCGCAAGTTAGACCAAAGACATTTACAAAGAACGTGCCTCTCTCTGGTGGACCTGACAAAGACAAAACAAAAAATGGATGCAAAACGGCTGTCAAAAATTTATTTCATTCATTTATAACAGTCAAAATGGCACTATCACATGAATAATGCCTTAGAGACGGACTACATTGAATACATGTCATCCATTCTTTTAAATGGTATTATTAAAAGCTAAATTTTAATTATATTCATCCTTTGGATTAAAAATATACATAAAAATATAAAAATTAATTATTCCAAAAAATTGTAAAATTGCAACATTTTTTTTATTACACATAGGGTACCTACCTAACAAAGCTGGAGAATAACTTTCTTTGCTTTTTATAAACGTGTCCTCGAGAACTTGCAATGGCACTTAGTTACTATGGACACAAAGGCTGCTACACTCACTGGCCACTTTATTAGGTACACCTGTCCAACTGCTCGTTAACACTTAATTTCTAATCAGCCAATCACATGGCGGCAACTCAGTGCATTTAGGCATGTAGACATGGTCAAGACAATCTCCTGCAGTTCAAACCGAGCATCAGTATGGGGAAGAAAGGTGATTTGAGTGCCTTTGAACGTGGCATGGTTGTTGGTGCCAGAAGGGCTGGTCTGAGTATTTCAGAAACTGCTGATCTACTGGGATTTTCACGCACAACCATCTCTAGGGTTTACAGAGAATGGTCCGAAAAAGAAAAAACATCCAGTGAGCGGCAGTTCTGTGGGCGGAAATGCGTTGTTGATGCCAGAGGTCAGAGGAGAATGGCCAGACTGGTTCGAGCTGATAGAAAGGCAACAGTGACTCAAATAGCCACCCGTTACAACCAAGGTAGCCAGAAGAGCATCTCTGAACGCACAGTACGTCGAACTTTGAGGCAGATGGGCTACAGCAGCAGAAGACCACACCGGGTGCCACTCCTTTCAGCTAAGAACAGGAAACTGAGGCTACAATTTGCACAAGCTCATCGAAATTGGACAATTGAAGATTGGAAAAACGTTGCCTGGTCTGATGAGTCTCGATTTCTGCTGCGACATTTGGATGGTAGGGTCAGAATTTGGCGTCAACAACATGAAAGCATGGATCCATCCTGCCTTGTATCAACGGTTCAGGCTGGTGGTGGTGGTGTCATGGTGTGGGGAATATTTTCTTGGCACTCTTTGGGCCCCTTGGTACCAATTGAGCATCGTTGCAACGCCAAAGCCTACCTGAGTATTGTTGCTGACCATGTCCATCCCTTTATGACCACAATGTACCCAACATCTGATGGCTACTTTCAGCAGGATAATGCGCCATGTCATAAAGCTGGAATCATTTCAGACTGGTTTCTTGAACATGACAATGAGTTCACTGTACTCCAATGGCCTCCACAGTCACCAGATCTCAATCCAATAGAGCATCTTTGGGATGTGGTGGAACCGGAGATTCGCATCATGGATGTGCAGCCGACAAATCTGCGGCAACTGTGTGATGCCATCATGTCAATATGGACCAAAATCTCTGAGGAATGCTTCCAGCACCTTGTTGAATCTATGCCACGAAGAATTGAGGCAGTTCTGAAGGCAAAAGGGGGTCCAAACCGTTACTAGCATGGTGTACCTAATAAAGTGGCCGGTGAGTGTATATGTGTTTTATATTTAAACCACAGTCTTCAAGAGTATTTTAAGAAATGAATTTCAAATTCTGAATCATCACACATACACATGTAGTTCTGTTCTTACCAAATGATGTTTGTAGCATATGTTTACCTGTAGCTATACATCACGGTGCTGGCTCTTTCACCCTATTTAAGGACAGCATAATATAAGGAGACTAGCCAAAAAATATTGCATCAATTGGCTCAAGGCAGAATTGGATTAATATACAGTATACTAATGTACACATAGTTTATGATTCCAACCTATTCATGAGCACAGCTTTCACCCCCTTCACTATCTGTATATACAGTATCAATCACTGTAAGGCTCTGTTCTAACGCCCATCATTTAGACATGTGTACACGTGTCAGAGCACGGTGCTTCAAAACAGATCCCATTGATTTCAATGGGTGCTGGCTTACAAGCGCTAGACATTGAAATCAATGGGAGGCTTTGTAACCCATTGATTTCAATGTGTTACGCGCGTAAGCCGGCACCCATTGAAATCAATGGGATCTGTTTTGAAGCGCCGCACTCTGACACATGTATACGTGTCTAAATGAGCGTTGCGTTACTCCGTGAGAACGGAGCCTTAGGAGAAATAGTGATGGCCAAGAGAGTGAGGGTAAGTGCTTTTACCTTAAATAAAAGGCACTTATATACTATGTATCCAGTATATCCTTTGACTACCCATATTAGTTAAAGGGATTCTACCACTAAAACACTTTTTTTTCTAGTTACCACGTCGGAATAGCCTTTAAAAAGGCTATTCGTCTCTTACCTGTGGAAGTGCTCTCCGCCGCTCTGTTCGTTCAAAATACCGGTTTGTACCGGTATGCTAATGAGTTCTCTCGCAGCGATGGGGGCGTCCCCATCGCAGGAGCAGCGATGGGGGCGTCCCCATTGCAGCTCGAAAACTCACCGCAGCGCCGCCTCTCCTGTCTTCGGTGTCCTCCCCTTGCTTCTTCAGCGTACTGTCGGACGCCTGCGCAGTACGCTCTGTTCGACGAAGATTGCCGAACGTACTGCGCATGCGCGAAATTGCGATCCCAGCCATAGTGCGGGCACCGAACTTTCGCGCATGCGCAGTACGTTCGGCAATCTTCGCCGAACAGAGAGCATACTGCGCAGGCGTCCGACAGACGCTGAAGAGGCAAGGGGAGGACACCGGAGAGGCGGCGCTGCGGTGAGTTTTCGAGCTGCAATGGGGACGCCCCCATCGCTGCGAGAGAACTCATTAGCATACCGGTACAAACCGGTATTTTGAACGAACGGCGCGGCGGAGAGCACTTCCACAGGTAAGAGACGAATAGCCTTTTTAAAGGCTATTCCGACGTGGTAACTAGAAAAAAAAGTGTTTTAGTGGTAGAATCCCTTTAAATGGCACAATATTAATATCGATAATAAGAGATCAGAGACTTGTCCTCATGCTATGTATAGCATAGTTTGATGACAGATCCGTTTTAAAACTAGACTTAAAAATATTTCTTAGGTTCTAGATTCATATTGCTAAACTCAACAATGGGTTCAGAGTAGTAAAAAGCACAGGCAAATGCACATGCACAGTTGCTACATATACCATGGAGCACCCACTATGATAGCGGTCAGGGAAAGTTTGGTTCCCTGACCGGTATATATACTGTTATTGGAAAAGGGCCCTGGCATATCACCAGACCACTTTCTTATAAATGGCAGTCCATGGGAGGTGGCTGAAAATAATAAATGCATATACTCACCTCTCCTGGACTCAGTGTTCTCTCCGGCGCTCTTGCATCATGTGACTGAGGCTGGGATTAGGCTCACCAGTCACATCGGGCATGACGTCGTAATGATGTCAGTGCACCCCATGTGACTACTGAGGCCCAATCACAGGCCTCAGCAGTGAGGTCTGAAGAAGGCCGAAGATACTGAAGACAGCAACATGGATTGAGGATGGCCAAGAAAGGGAAAGTAAGGTTAGTATGAGTGTTTGTTATTTTTATTCACCTTCCCTGGGCCTCCAATTATTGTACTCAGAGTATAATAATAGCATTGAAGCAGAGGGGAGCTGTTGGGAGAATATTATACTGTGTGGAGGCCACTATGGAGCATATAATAATGTGTGGGGGCCACTCTGGAGAATATAATATTGGGTGGGGGCCACTGTGGGGAGCTTAAAATATTGCGTGTGGGGCCACTGTGGAGCATATAAAACTCTGTGGCAGCCACTATGGAGCATATAATATTGGGTGGTTTCCACTGTGGGAGCATATAGTACTGGTGGGGGCCACTTTTAAGCATATAATACTGGGCAGGGGCCACTGTGGAGCATATAATACTGCGTGGGTGCCAATGTGGAGCATATAATACAGGGTGGGGGCCACAGTGGAGGATATAATACTGGGTGGGTCAACTGTGTGGAGCATATTATATTGTGTGGCTCCACTGTGGAGCATAATGCTGTGTGGGGGCCACTGTCAAGCATATAATACTATCTGGAGGCCACTGTGGAGCATATTAAACTGTGTGGGGCTCTGTAAATGTCAAAATCAAATGATTGCTGTAAGGAGGTGGTAGGGAGCCCTGGACAAAAGTTTGCACCAGGGCCCACAAGACATTAGTTAGCACCTGTGGAATTTTTGCATCATTTTGTTAAATATGTTGAATACAAGGTCTCCCGATCTGTATTTAAATTTTCTTATTTATTAGTCACCTACGTTCTATATGAACAAATTTAAATAAAAATTGTCCCCCAGAAAATAAACTGCACAAAAATAAGTGTTTTAGAAAATACTATAGATCACAAGAAAAAATAAATTTGCAACAGTATATGTGTGTGTTTTCTCTTCTCTTACACATGTACAAGTTGTTTTTTATGTAACATTTCACTTGCTAATTCTTGCATTTCATTTTGTCGCTGCGAGGCAGGACACCACATGGCACTTCATCACATGGAACGTGCTGTCATCTGTGAAGAAGTGCTGCATGGTACAGTCTAATGTAATATGTCAGCTTGAACATAAGAAAATATTTGTAACCATTTGGCTTATATTAAAATGCTATGTAAAATCCTTACAAAGTAAGTGGTAATAGTAAAAGTAACAAAGGGATCCAAGTGATTACATTTATTACCATTACTATTGTGGCAATTGCCTCTTATTTATTCTGGTGATATTGCGTGTATAGATTTGTCTTTTTTTTTTCTATTATCATTCTTTCAAATAATCAATGCATTGTCAAATACACAAAAAAATAAAATAAAAGTGGGTGACTGTGCTGCTCACATCTGATTAATTAGTATTCTTTATTAAATCTGTTCCAAACACAAGATACATGCTCCAAAGTACCATAATTCTTGTTTCCTGTTGCTTTTACAATGTGTTTTAATTATTATGAAATTAATGGGACAGCACATTAAGTTGATGTCTGGATGACTAATGTTGGCATAGACAGCTCGTTTGTTCAATTGGGCCTCCATATGCAACATGCACCCATCTGTTAATATTACAAATAAGTCTCAAACTTATTCACACTAAGAGAATTATACATGCAGAGCTTGTCCTGTAAAGATATGCTGTGCCAATAGGTCTTGAAGGGAATGTGTACAACTTATCGTTTTAATCTTTCTTTTTTTTTTTATGGAATCTCGAAAGGCTTTTCTGTTCATTTTCCATTCCACTATCTTTAAAAAAAAAAGCAAAAAAACCTAACATATCGCATTGGCCACATAATTCTCACAATAGACTAACTTCCTGTTCTGTTGATATCACATCTTAGCAGTTATCTCATTATCAACATTCTGCATGGTCTCTGCACGAGTCATGCAGACAGGAAAGTAGATCATGTACTACTTTTCCATGCAGAGACTGTGCGGAAAACACACAGACCCCATTATAGTCTATGGGGTCTGTGAACTTTCACTTGTTAGAATCGCATCCTCCATCTTGTATTTTGTCAGCCATCTTGTAATCTTTTATATATAAACTTTATAAGCATGTCTGTTTAGAGTCTAAGAGACCCCTTTAGGGGATAAGGCGTGTGGAATGTTAATGGATGGGTTATAACTAGAGATGAGCGAACACCAAAATGTTCGAGGTTCGAAATCCGATTCGAACAGTCGCTTACTGTTCGAACGGGTTTCGAACCCCATTATAGTCTATGGGGAACATATACTCGTTAAGGGGGAATCCCAAATCCGTCTCTGGAGGGTCACCAAGTCCACTATGATACCCCAGGAAATGATGCCAACACCTCTGGAATGACACTGGGACAGCAGGGAAAGCATGTCTGGGGGCATATAAATCACTTTATTACATGGAAATCCCTGTCAGCTTGCGATTGTCGCAAGCTAACTTTTTCCCATAGGAATGCATTGGACAACGCTGATTGGCCGAATTCCGTACTTTGGCCAATTAGCGCTGGCTCTGCTGGAGGAGGCGGAGTCTAAGATCGCTCCACACCAGTCTCCATTCTGGTCCGACCTTAGACTCCGCCTCCTCCAGCAGAGCCAGCGCTGATTGGCCGAATTCCGTACTCTGGCCAATCAGTGCTGGCCAATGCATTCTATTGGCGTGATGAAGCAGTGCTGAATGTGTGTGTTTAGCTCAACTACACCGGTGGAGTAGTTGAGCTAAGCACACAGATTCAGCTCTGCTTCAATCAGCGCTGGCCAATGCATTCTATTAGCTTGATGAAGCAGAGTGTGCACAAGGGTTCAAGCGCACACTCGGCTCTGATGTAGCAGAGCCGAGGCTGCACAAGGGTTCAAGCGCACCCTCGGCTCTGATGTAGCAGAGCTGAGGGTGCACTTGAACCCTTGTGCACCCTCGGCTCTGCTACATCAGAGCCAAGGGTGCACTTGAACCCTTGTGCACACTTGGCTCTGCTACATCAGAGTTGATGGTGCGCTTGAACCCTTGTGCACACTCTGCTTCATCAAGCTAATAGAATGCATTGGCCAGCGCTGATTGAAGCAGAGCTGAATCTGTGTGCTTAGCTCAACTACTCCACCGGTGTAGTTGGCTAAACACACACATTCAGCACTGCTTCATCACGCCAATACAATGCATTAGCCAGTGCTGATTGGCCAGAGTACGGAATTCGGCCAATCAGCGCTGGCTCGGCTGGAGGAGGCGGAGTCTAAGGTTGGACCAGAATGGAGACTGGTGTGGAGCAATCTTAGACTCCCCCTCCTCCAGCAGAGCCAGCGCTGATTGGCCGAATTCCGTACTCTGGCCAATCAGCGCTGGCCAGTGCATTCTATTGGCGTGATGAAGCAGTGCTGAATGTGTGTGTTTAGCTCAACTACGCCGGTGGAGTAGTTGAGCTAAACACACACATTCAGCACTGCTTCATCACGCCAATAGAATGCATTGGCCAGCGCTGATTGAAGCAGAGCTGAATCTGTGTGCTTAGCTCAACTACTCCACCGGTGTAGTTGAGCTAAACACACACATTCAGCACTGCTTCATCACGCCAATAGAATGCACTGGCCAGCGCTGATTGGCCAGAGTACGGAATTCAGCCAATCAGCGCTGGCTCTGCTGGAGGAGGCGGAGTCTAAGGTCGGACCAGAATGGAGACTGGTGTGGAGCGATCTTAGACTCCGCCTCCTCCAGCAGAGCCAGCGCTGATTGGCCAAAGTACGGAATTCGGCCAATCAGCGCTGGCCAATGCATCCCTATGGGAAAAAGTTTATCACAAAAATCACAATTACACACCCGATAGAGTCCCAAAAAGTTATTTTTAATAACATTCCCCCCTAAATAAAGGTTATCCCTAGCTATCCCTGCCTGTACAGCTATCCCTGTCTCATAGTCACAAAGTTCACATTCTCATATGACCCGGATTTGAAATCCACTATTTGTCTAAAATGGAGGTCACCTGATTTCGGCAGCCAATGACTTTTTCCAATTTTTTTTCAATGCTCCTGTTGTCGTAGTTCCTGTCCCACCTCCCCTGCACTGTTATTGGTGCAAAAAAGGCGCCAGGGAAGGTGGGAGGGGAATCGAATTTTGGCGCACTTTACCACGCGGTGTTCGATTCGATTCGAACATGGCGAACACCCTGATATCCGATAGAACACTGTTCGCTCATCTCTAGTTATAACTCCTTATCTGTTTGTGGTAAGGGTCTCATCTTTGAAGGTGTGTGTAGAAACAGGTTCTATAACCTATTGATTGTTAGCCCCAAGGCTGGAGTGGTCTGACCAGCATGTGATCATTATCTCTCTGGCCCTGATATATACATCTAGAATTAGTTTAAGATGTTAGTTTACACATAAATATTTTAAATTCTTCTTTATTTCATGAGAAAGGTCATCCCAGTTTGGAAGGGAATAATGAGATGCAGATTACATTAGGCCTTATCCAATAGTCATGTGCCACACCGTATGTTATAACTCTACAACCAATCATGTCATTAGAACTCACTTGATACACTATCAGCTGTGTGTGTGTGTGACTTCTCCAGGCCTGATAATGGGTGTGACTTCTCCAGGCCTGATATTTAATTTGGAACTCTGCAACATACTCTATTATGAGGACCCCTTGATGTCCCTAACACACTGCACACCACTTGCCAATGCATTTTGTAGTCCGTTTTGGAGGTCCCCATGCGGACTCCCTGAATGGATTACTGATGCAGATGTGAGTCAGACCTTATAGAAAATAGAATAAAGAGATAAAATCTAATTCACCTGTCACACACTACAAAGGTTAGAACTTTCTTGTTTTGCAGCTATTGTAGTATTGTGGGTCCTTAAGGGCCTGAGCACACGGAGTTAACGCGAGCGCATTTTAGCATAATACACGTGTATAGAATACATGTGTAAAAATAACACTCCCATTGACTTCAATGAATTTTTTTACATGTGTAAATGTATACATGTGTAATGAATACAATGACTTTGTCTGTGATTAGGAGTGATCAGAAGACAGAATATGCACTTATGGCATACAACAAATATATAGCTATCAATATACAATAATATATCATATGACAATACACCGTTCTGCTTTTTTGACAAGCTGGTGATATGTTTGTATATAAATATGTTCTTAATTAAACTAGGTTGTTTATAAAAGAAGTGAATTGAGGATTTTGTCAGAATTTCCCATGTGCCAAAACCTACACTGAATAAAGCAGCACTCATGTTTTGATTTCTTAAGTATTTAACATGGTTTGCATAATGAGCTGGCACATTTGTTTGTCTCTAAGAATGTATCTTGCTAAGCAGCTAAGCTACTTAAACGTACATTCATTGGGGAGACAATTTGGGCTCTGTAGGCTTCATATCAGTTTAACTAGAAATATATTGTGCTTTCTATGTTAATTAAATGTGCAAATCCTTGGAGGATAATAATGGAGTAATTCCAGATTTCCTAAATATATAGCAACCTTCATGTTTACTTGAAAGCAAAAGAACATAAGTATTCAGTCACCAAGAGAGGAACACAAGTTTCTGTATTAGTTTTATATTAATTGTGTACAAAAATATAAGGTGCGGTTTATATAGAGGTATCTAAGGCTATATCCACAGCTTTAAAGGTACCTGACGGGTGGTTTTTCCACCCTAAACTGACCCTAGCATGTGCAGCACCAAGTAATGACTTTTACTATAGCGCCCGTTACTAAACAGTCTGTTCCTGAAAAGTCAAGTTATAAGCTATTAAAACCTTAGGGTGGCAGAAGCAAATGTACCTTATCTTGTCATGGGGGCAGTCATTGCACTGAATCACACTCTGCGCAATGAGACCCCACTTGATACCCTACCTAACTGTTAGGCTCACAGGGTGTGATTTAGTGCAATGACTCCATGACTAGATGCATCTGCTTCTGTCACCGGGTCATTTTAAGGTAAATTTGCATATGCCAGTCTAAAGTTTTAAAAGCTTACAATGTGACTTTTCAGCAAGAGAAAATGAAGTACACCATAGGAAAGGTTATTACTAGAGATGAGCGAGTAGTATTCGATCGAGTAGGTATTCGATCGAATACTACAGTATTCGAAATACTCGTACTCGATCGAGTACCACTCGCTATTCGAATGGAAAAATTCAATGCAGAACCAGCATTGATTGGCTGAATGCTATACAGTCGGCCAATCAATGCTGGTTCTTCTCCTACCTTTAGAAGTCTTCTCCGTGCAGTGTCCCCGCGGCGTCTTCTGGCTCTGAATTCACTCTGCCAGGCATCGGGCCTGGGCAGAGCCGACTGCGCATGCCTGCGCTAACAAGAAACTGGCCGCTTTGACTGTAAGCGGCCATTTTCTTGTAGTGCGGCATGCGCAGTCGGCTCTGCCCAGGCCCGATGCCTGGCGGAGTGAATTCAGAGCCAGAAGACGCCGCGGGGAAGCTGCAAGGAGAAGGCTTCTCGGAGAATCCAGCCCGACCCTCACTCGTGGACTTGGTAAGTTCAATTTGATGGAATGTTGCCTACCCCTGAAACGAGAATTTTTCCCCCATAGAGTATAATAGGATTCGATATTCGATTTGAGTAGTCGAATATTGAGGGGCTACTCAAAATGAATATCAAATATTTCACTGTTCGCTCATCTCTAGCTATTACTTGTTGCTGTATATGATGGGGCTGAAAAAAACGGACAAGTTCCTTCCCTTTCAAGGATCATATTCAAATTTGTAGTTTAAGCTAACTGAGGTGTTTTACATTGCTTTATCTGTCTTGTGTCCCTTTCTAGATATAGTGAAAGATTTATCTTCAGAATTTACAGCTGGTTGCCTAGATTACAGACCTCTTCTCTAGTCAGACTGAGTCCTGTTCCAACCATTTTTCTTTCTCTGTCAGCATGATGCTTTTAGTTTCTGACCAGTGTCTCTGTTATCTCTGTATGTAAATTCAGAGATAACTATACAGTTTACCAACACAATCCTCCTGCTTGATTGAGCTGAAAAATCAAGTAGTGAAGGGGAGACAGGAGGATAGGTGAATTTCTGACCTGGAAAACTCCTTTAGGCCAGGGCCCCAAGGGACATAAACGCCGCGATTTGCCTGCAGCGGAGACGCTGCGGGAAAAATCGCGGCATTTTACAGTGCAAGCAAAGGGGATGGGATTCATGCGAATCCCATGCCCACTTTGCGGAAGAAATTGTAGCGGACACGCTGTTGCGGCTTTGCAAATCGCAGAATGTCAATTATATCTACGGAAACGCCAGCGGCTTTCCCACAGATATAATTGTAACAAAAAGTCCGCAGAGGAAAACTCTGCAGACTTTCTGTTGAAAGCGCTGCGGAAAGAACCGCAGTGCGTTCACACCGCGGTTCTTTCCGCAGCGCTTTAGCGCTGTGATTACGGCCCGTGGGGCCTTAGCCTTATGTCGGCCCCACTTAGTGTTGCCAACATAAAAAATTGCTGCAGGAAAAATTGTGGAGGGAACGCAACACAGTTTTTCCTGCAGTGCTTTTTCACAGAAAGTCCACACTTCAACGAGGAAGGCAGGGCTCACTGACATCTGGCATCCCATTGAGGTCTGCAAAGTTAATAACTGGGGCTCCAGGGGACCTACCTATGTTATAAAAAAAGGCTGGATTCACACAACCTATAATGAAAATGGCCATATCAAACAGACATTTTTCGAGGCTGTTTTGCACCCAAAGGTACACACAGAATCTACAAAAAGAAAATTGAAGCATGCTCCATTGGACTGTGTATGTACCAAGCTGACAGAGTCTGTTTAACATGAAGGCTGTACAACTCTGCAGTACAGGAGCTGTGCAGGCTCAATACCAGTGTGCATGAGTCCTTACACTTCATTGTACTGCGCTACAAGTAGCGACTTTGTAGGACACTTGTGTAATCATTTTAGGTTCACTTGGATAATAAGAATATAACATCAGTTGTGTATAGAGAATTATGTGCAAAGTCAATGTAACTTCAGTCTGAAAGAAAATAATAAACAAAGCCGAGTTTACCTTGAACTATTCTTGTTTTTACATAATCTCACCTGAGAGTCTCATTCGCTGACTAATACATTCAGTTATGTGCATTGTTTGTTTTTACATTCCAGTATACATCATGTAATAGATGAAGAAGATGAAAATGTTATAAAGTATATATTAGCATAGCTATGATTCATAAACTTCTGACACAAAATATTTCATATACTAAATCCAGGGGCATAAAAATAAGGGTCCATTCACACGGAGTAACGTGCCGCGTGATGTGGCACGTATACGGCGTGTGAGACTGTGCGCGGTGTATATGATCCAGGCTCCCATTGAAATCAGTGGGAGCTGTTACGGCGTGCAAAGTCTCACACGCCGTATACGTGCCACATCACGCGGCACGTTGTGAATGGACCCTAAGACTGATTGTGAAGCAGATTCCAGCACATGGATATATACTGTAGACTGCATGACTATAGTGAGTTATGGATGAACAATCTATCCATTACAAAGGGGCACTTGCATCACAGACATGTATGACATATCTATCTCTAGTGTATGGGCCCTCAAACAATTAGCTTACAATGCTGTTTTACTAACTCTTATAGAAGTAAATGTGACTTATGACAAAGCAAACTACATTGCTTTCATTCAAGGTGGAATCCTGTGGGTGATAGCATCCATTGTGCATTATATATAACATAGTTATCTAGGTTACAGACCTCTTCTCTGGTCAGACAGATGGCGGAGTCCCTGTTCCAACCATTTTTCTTTTATGGGCAACTGATGGTTGATGGATGACTGACAGATGTAGTTGCCAGACTATTGAAAGGTATCCATTGAGACATCCAACAGACAAATATTTTTTCTTCATGCTTAACATCTCGCATAATACATATTAGAATATGTTGTTGCAAAGTAGAGAGAACCATTTATGTGTCTTTTCACACTAAAATTGTATATTCAGTCTGAGTAAACCTAACAATCGTAACACTCTACTGCAATTGCCATTATTGGTGGTAAAATCCATTGTGGCCATTTAACCCCTAAGGGCCCGTGCACATATAGTAAATGTGCGCTCATTTTGGCAAAATACACGTGTAAAGAATATACGTGTAAAAATCAAACTCCCGTTGACTTCAATAACATTTTTTACACATGTAAAAATTGCGCCACAAACGCGAAAAAGTCGGATTGGAAACTGCAGACGCTTAAAATTGAAGGGTGTGTCGCTTGGCAGCAAAGGAATACGTGGAATGAAAACATTTGCTCCCTTAGAGTTTCCCATAAGAACAGTGGCTTAAATAACATTGGGCATGAGACTCTTAAAGGGATCCTATAATTAAAACTCAATTTTTTGTCCCTAACACGTAGGAATAGCCTTAAGAAAGATGTTTTCTCCATGCCGCTGTTCTGTAGAAATCCCGGTTTTTGTCGGTATGCAAATGAGTTCTCTTGCAGCACTGGAGGCAGGCCCCAGCGCTCAAACGGCGCCGGAAGAAGATGCGAAGAGAGCCCGTTCCTGAAAAAGTTGGAGGCAGCGCTGGAGAGTTCTCTTGCAGCATTGAGGATGCCCCCAGTGCTGTTTGAGCGCTGGGGCCCGCCTCCGTGCTGCGAGAGAATTCATTTGCATACCAACGAGAACCGGGATTTCTACGGAACGATGGTGCAGAGAACACATTTAAAGGTAGGAGAAGATCGCCGGTGCTGCCACCCTCTCCGCAACACCGCCCAAGGCGTTCGCCTCACCTCGCCTCATTAGGGTTGTGACGCTGTGCCTTATACATATATAATACCCCAGTAGACACCTAACTAGTAACTCCCACACAATATCATGTTTACTTAGTTAGCCCCGCAAAATTTGATGCCCCATTTGTGTATTCCATATGTTTTATGCCCCCTTAGTGAACTTCACACAGTATAATTTCCTCTTAGTAGCTCCCATACATATTTAATACCCCCTTAGTGATCAATACTCAGTATAATGCCTTCTAAGGGCTCGTTCACACGGGGCAAGAGGGGGCAGATTTTGGCGCTGAATCCACGTCATAATCCGCGCCCTCACAATAGAGGGAAAAAGGAAGCGAGCTGCCCTTTCTTCAGACGGATTCCGGGGCTGATTCAGCCCCGGCGTCCGCCTCGCAGCAGCACCCTCCAGACTAGGCCCATTCATTTGGGCCTACTCTGGAGCGGGAAGCAGTCATAGTAGGCGCATTTTGGTCCTATTCTCATGCAGCTTCCCGCGTAAAAATCAGGACCAAAATATGCCATACCGCGCCCCATGTGAACTAGTCCTTAGTTTCCCACACACAGTTGTTACACAAGTATAATACCCCCACAGTGGTTCGAATACAGTATAATAGCTCCTTAGTGGTTCACACACTGTAACATGTAGTGGCAATTCCACTTGAACCCCAACCAATCTACTATTTGCCATCTACCCAGTCGATAGGTTTTAAATGTTTCTTACTGGAATAACCCTTTAAATCAAACTAAATGGTAAATTAATGGAGGAAAAATAAAAGACCAGGGAGATTAGATTATGGCCGATGCACCCAGAATAGAGATTCCAGAGTCATACAGAGACAAGTGAGTTTATTATACTGGTGAGGAGCTTTAGACGATAAAATTATTTGACTACATTTATAAATGTGAGGTTCTTAGCGCACAGTTTCATCAATTGTGCGAGCCCATCTGCCACGTCACGGCGACCTCATTCAGATGGGTCCCTACACTAAGACTTTACTTGTATTATAAATGCTCCACTACCCTAAAGACCCTAATGATGAAGTTCTTACACACTATACTGTAACAGTGAGTATGTAAGAAGATTATCTCCTGTCCTATATATAAAGTGTTAGTATAAGGACCCATCATAATAATGCCACTTAGTGGTTGATGGGATCACAAATGTGATGTAAATGTCATATATAAATATATACAATGCACACAACTTCACATACTTATATAGAGATATTTATTACTTAAGTGACATTACATACCGATATGTCTAAATAAATATATAAATGCACATAGTACATACCTTACACACTGTATACAAAGATACAACAGAAGTAGCCGACATCAAAGAGTCTGCCAGGTTCAAAATGTGTTCCAAATCAATAATACTGTCTGTTTGTCTTTAGTAGCGAGAGGATCATACCTTTATGGTCCTATTAATGGCCTATACACTGCACTATTATTGGTTTGGAAGGCATTTTGAACTTGAGAGACTCCATTTGACTTGTATCAGCAAATGTTAACTTGACATTTGTCACATTACATAGCAATAAATTAAAAAGCATCTAAATATATACAATATATACACTTTATTCAAACTTTATATATGGACACTTAATACATAATTTGACACTACATACAGACATGTCTATGCATACATATATAAATTCATATTTAATCTATCTATCTATCTATGCACATACAATATATAAATACACACAAATATACACACATATTTTATGTCTAAAATATACAATGTCAGTAACATACCACAAGTCTTAGCAACATCTTGCTGTCACTTCCTTTTTGTTACCACTGTCCCACCAACATTATCCCTGCACTGTGTCATAGTACAGTGGCTGCTGCCACTAATGCTTCATGCACACCACTAAATGGGCAATTCTTCCAATGCTCTGTTCCATCCTGATATTATTAGAGCATGTTCTATTCATGAGTCTGAGCTGCCCATTCAAATCAAAGTAAATGGACAACACTCAGATGTCAACAAAATGCCTTCTATGACTCAAGCCGGCATGGTGAATGGATACATGATTCACAGCTCCTGCACAAGCATACTACGATCTACTCATTATCTACTCCATCCAGGATGCGTAACTACCGTGGTAGCAGCGGAGGCAGCTACCACAGGGGCCGGGACAGTAGGGGGCCCGGTGACAGCTGCTACTGCTGCGATTTCTTTTTTTTAAATAGGCCGTTACCTGCTGGAGTAACTCCAGTCCGTAACTGGCCCTATTTACTGCAGCGCTGGGGTATGCCTGAAGATGGAGAGGAGCTGCCTCCTCCACAGTCCATCTTTTAACAGTAGTAAAGTCAGCAATTGCTGCCTTTACTACTGCACCCAAGCAGCAGCTGCCTGCTGTCCGGGCCCTGCACTTGCATAGTGACAGCGGGCAGGAGAAACTTCGATCTCCTGCCCACTGTCCCCAGGCCCTGTGCCGGCATGTATACTAGTAGATTGAAGGATCTGAGACATGACGCCATCATGACGTCATCACACATCCTTTAATCTACTAACATAGACTCAGTGTCTTTTGTGGGCGTAGCTACCCGGATTATACAGGTCAGTATACAATGGGGGGAATGGGTTATAGGCTGTAAGGAAGAGGGGTACATGGGTGTGCAGGCTGTGTGTGAGAAAGTCTGCACTCCTATTCCTTCCTTTCTCACATACAGCCTGCACACCTATGTACCCCTCCTGCTCACAGTCTGCACCCCCCATTCTGCCCTATGTGAGCAAGAGGAGGGAATGGGTGGTGTAGGCTGTGTGTGAGCAAGAGGGGTACATAGGCATGCAGGCTGTATGTGAGCAAAGAGGGTGACCTGGGGGCGCAGGCTGTGTTTGAGAAAGAAGGGGGAATGGGGGTGCAGGCTGTGGGTGAGCAAGAGTGTGGTGAAATGGGGGGTTCCCTCCTCCAGATCACCCTCTTGCTCACACACAGCTTGCACACCCATTTCCCCTCTTGCTTATACAGACCCTGCACCTAACGTCACCCTCTTATTCACAAACAGCTTGCACGCCCATGTACCCCTCTTGTAGGGGGCCCCATGTCAAAAGTTCGCAGTGCACAGTGCAGTGCACAGCACTCCATATCCCTGCTTACCTCCACAACTGCAGGCCACTGTGGACCTCACCTCTCTCTGACACATCGCTCCTGCCACCTCCAAGGGAGCATGACTCTCCAGCATCTGTACCTCCTGGGCTTCCTCCAATGCAGCATATAGTCTCTACACTAAGACTTTACTTGTATTATAAATGCTCCACTACCCTAAAGACCCTAGTGATGAAGTTCTTACACACCATACTGTAACAGTGAGTATATAAGAAGATTATCTCCTGTCCTATATATAAAGTAGGGACCCATCATAATAATGCCACTTAGTGGTTGATGGGATCACAAATGTGATGTAAATGTCATATATAAATATATACAATACACACAACTTCACATACTTATATAGAGATATGTATTACTTAAGTGACATTCCATACCGATATGTCTAAATAATTATATACGGTAAATGCACATAGTACATACCTTACACACTGCATAGGAAGATACAACAGAAGTAGCCGACATCAAAGAATCTGCCAGGTTCAAAATGTGTTCCAAACCAATAATACTGTCTGTGCTGTCTGTTTGTCTTTAGTAGCATGAGGATCATACTTTAATGGCCACAAACCCAAGAAAGAATGCAAAAATAATATTTTCTTTTTATGGATTTACCAAAAAGCCTGCAATATTGTAAGGGGGGGGGGGGGGGGGGAGGGGTGTTGATTAGCCAGACTTGTCTATAGACAGTCACAAGTGCTCTGGCTCTCCTCTGTAATATCGCACCTTTCGCCATGATAGACATTCTCAGACTCCGCCTGTGTCACTGCTGTGTGTCAGCATATTTACAAAATGACGTCCTGCCCCTGGTGCACTTGCAGGCTGATTTGCATATCCATAAAACAATGATTATCTCTATACTGCTTCATTGGTTGGTGGTGTCCAAGGTTTGGTCCTATTAATGGACTATACACTGCACTATTATTGGTTTGGAAGGTATTTTGAATATGAGACTCCCTTTAACTTGTATCAGCAAATGATAACTTGATATTTGACACATTACATAGCAATGAATTAACCGGTTAAGGACCGCCGTACGTTAAATTACGGCCTGCGGTCCAGGTACCTAAAGACCGGACTATTGTAAAAATACGTCCTGTCTTTAGGTACCTATTTCGCGGGGGGATGGGTGCGGGGAGGACGGGGGTTAGGTGTTACTAACACCTAACCCCTTCCTCAATAACGTCCAGTCGGAACTGAGTCCGACTGGACGTTTTAACCCTTTCGATCGCGCCGTGAAACATCACGGCGCGATCGAAAGGCATCCGCCGACAATTGAATCAGATCGGCACCCCCCGCGGCGAGATCGGAGGGTGCCGATAGCAGTAAAAGGTAGTCTGGGGTCTGGCCAGTGACCCCAGACTGCCCGAAGCCCCCACATACCTGGTGATCCTGCCAGGACCTTCTGATGTCAGGCTGTGCGTCTACACAGCCTGACATCCTGCTATGGAATGCCATGTGGGACACCTGCAGGCTGTGTCTCACATGGCATTCTATATCAGCAAAGTATTGCTGATTGAAGTGTCCTAAATGGACACATGAAAAAGTAAAAAAAAAAATGTAAAAAAAATAAAATGAAGTGTATGAAAAAAATTAATAAAGTTATAAAGCCCAAAAATCCCTTTTTCTCAATAGAAAATGAATTATATAAAAAAAAGAACTAAAAAGTAATAAAAACAATTCATATTTGGTATTGTCGCGTCCGTAACAATCTGTACAATAAAACTGAAATAATATTTAATGTACACGGCGAACGCCGGAAAAAAAAAACGGAAAAAACTCGCCGGAAGTAATGATTTTTCGCCATCTCACCATACAAAATATGCTATAAAAAGTGATCAAAAAGTCATATGCATCCGACAACAGTACCAATAAAAAGCGCAGGTTGTCCCGCAAAAAATAAGCCCTCAACCAACTCTGTCAACCGAAAAATAAAAATGTTACGCCTCTTAGAAGATGCGATGCAAAAAACATTGATTTATGTCCCCAAACGTGTTTTTCCTCTGCAGAACTAGTAACACATAAAAAAATACTATAAATGAGGTATCGCCGTAACCGTACCGACCCGCAGAATAAAGGGAACATGTTACTTATACTGTACGCTGCATGGCGCAAAATTAAAAAAGTAAAACTCAATGCCAGGATTGATTTTTTTTTTTTAAATCCAGCAAAAAAGGGTTAATAAAATGTATTCAATAAGATGTAGACACCCAAAAATGGTGTCATTACGAAATGCATCTCATCCCGCAAAGAATAAGCCCTTATATGGCCGCGTCACCAGAAACATAAAGAAAATATAGCATCTCACAATGTGAAGACAAAAACCCTCAAAAATCGCCAAATTATTAGAACACAACTGTGTGCGTCATGTAGGGAATATATAAGCTGTGCGAGCGGATATCAGGGGACACCCCAGATTTACAGCTTATGAGGGAACAGACACCAGAAGTGACCCCTAAAGTGACCCCCAGAGTGACTCCCCCAATCATAGGAGCTACGGGGACATAGTAGGGAATTTGGTGTTTGCAATGTCCTCCGCACAGCTTATACATTCCCTCTTCGCCATCCGCTGTGCAGTCACGTCCGGGATACTAATACTCACTACACCCCCTGATAAATTCTTTGAGGGGTGCAGTTTTCAAAATGGGGTCACTCCTGGTACCCCATGGAATCCACTTTTCTGGTACCTTACAGGCTCTACAAACATGACATGGCGTCCAGATACCAAACATCTGAATCTGTGCTCCAAAAGCCGCATAGCGCTCCTTCCCTTCTGCACCCTGCTGTACGTCCAAACTGCAGTTTATGACACATGTATGACACATGTATGACACTGGTGTACCCCCGGATAACGGACATAATGTCATATGTGGGTATAAACTGATACTAGGGCACAGCCGGACACAGAAGGGAAGAAGGGTCATTTGGTTTTTGGAGCACAGACGGTTTGGTTTTTGGATGCCATGACACTTTTGTAGAGCTGAAACGCCAGTAATTTGGAATCCCCTGATAAATTACCTTATTTTGGAAACTACACCCCTGAAGGATTTATCCAGGGGTACAGACAGCATTTTTAACCCCCAAGTGTTGCTATAACTTTATATATATAACTATAACTGTAGTGGATTGTGAGAGGTGAAAATGACCATTTTTCCAGGAATACGTCCTTTCAGTGCCTAATATATTGTGCCCGACTTGTATCAGAGATGAACGCTCTAAAAGCTGTTGTGCCTGGGATACCCGTTTAACAGTTTTTGGAGTGTCTCTGCTGACATAAGTCGGGCACAACATGTTGCACACTGAAATGGCAAATCTGTAAAATTTTCATTTTTAACTTCTCTATCAGTTGCGATTTCATTTCTGGAAACTAAATAAATGCAACACTCAAGGGTTAAAAATTCTCGCTACACCACTTGATAAATCCCATCAGTGGGGTAGTGTCCAAAATAGGGTGACATGTCTGCGGATTCCACTTTATTGGCAATTCAGGGGCTTTGCAAAAGTGGCAAAAAAAAACCAAACTGTGCTCCAAAAACCAAAATAGCGCTCCTTCCCTTCTGTCCCCGGTTGTGCCCAAACAGCCGATTCTACCCACATATGGCATTAAGTACGTTATCCGGGGTACACCAGTGTCATACATGTGGGCATACACTGCTATTTGGGTACCCAGCAGGGTGCAGATGTGAAGGAGCAATATGTGCTTTTGGAGTGCAGATTTAGATTCTTCGTTTTTGGACACCACGTCACATTTGCAGAGACCCTAAAATTGCCCCTACAAAATGGGGTCACTTCTTGGTGAATTCCAGTTTACTGGAACCTCCAGGGCTCTGCAAAAACATCATGGCGCCCAGAGGGTCCCTCTAAATCTGTATCCCAAAAGCTAAAACGCACAGTGGTCCTTCCCTTCTGAGCCCTGCTGTGTGCCCAAGCAGCAGTTTACACCCACATATATAATTTTTTGACCCCCGGGATGGCCCACTTAATAGTTTTAGGAGTGCAGGTCTCTGACAACACAAAGTGGGTGCAACGTATTGGGCACCGAAATGGCATATTTTTAAAAATTTCAATTTTCATTTTGTACATTAATTTTTGGGAAGCATTTTAGGCTCAAAATGATAATACCCCTTGATACATTCCTTGACAGGTGTAGTTTCTAAAATGGGGTCACTTTTGAGGGGTTTCCATTGTATTGATACTTTAGGGGCTCTGCAAATGCGACATGGCACCTGAAAACTATTCCAGCAACATCTGCCCTCCAAAATCCAAATAGCGCTCTTTCCATTCTGAGCCCCAGCATGTACCCATACAGCAGATTTTGGCCACATATGGGGTATTGCCGTGTTCAGAAGAAATTGTGTAACAAACTGTGGGGGGCTTTTAATTCTTAAACTATTTGCAAAATTAAAACTATGGCGCTAAATGGACAATTTATTGGGAAAAAAAGTAATTTTTCATTTTCACGTCCCAATGTTAATAAAATCTGTGAAACACCTGTGAGGCCAAAATACTCACTCTACCCCTAGACAAATTCTATGAGGGGTGTAGTTTCCAAAATGGGGTCACTTATAGGGGGTTTCCACTGTATTGGTACTTTAGGGGCTCTGCAAATGCGACATGGGACCTGAAAAATATTCCAGCAAAATCTGCCCTCCAAAAGCCAAATAGCCCTCTTTCCATTCTGAGCCCCGCCATGTTCCCATACAGCAGATTATGACCACATATGGGGCATTTCTGTGTTCAGCAGAATTTGTGTAACGAACTTTATGGAGCTTTTTCTCCTTTATCCTCTTGTGAAAATTAAAAATTTGGGGCTAAATTGACAGTTTGTTGAAAAAAAAGTAATTTTTCATTTTCATGGCCCAATGTTAATAAAATCTGTGAAACAGCTGTAGGGTCAAAATGCTCACTCTACCCTTTAATATGTTCTGTGGGGGGTATAGTTTCCCAAATGGGGTCACTTTTAGGGGGTTTCCACTGTATTGGTACTCTAGGGGCTCTGCTAATGCGACATGGCACCTAAAATTATTCCAGCAAAATCTGCCATCCAAAAGCCAAATAGCGCTCCTTCCATTCTGAGCCCCGCCATGTTCCCATACAGCAGATTATAGCCACATATGGGGTATTGCCGTGTTCAGGAGAAATTGTTTAACAAACTGTGGGGGGCTTTTACTCCTTTAACCCTTTGTGAAAATGAAAACTTTGGAGATAAAGTGACATTTTAGTAATTTTTCATTTACACATCCCAATGTTAGTAAAATCTGTGAAACAACTGTAGGGTCTAAATGCTGACTATACCCCTTGATGAATTCTGTGAGGGGTGTGGATTCTAAAATGGGGTCACTTTTGGGGGGTTTCCATTGTTTTGGTACTCTAGGGTCTCTGCAAATAAGGCATGGCGCTGAAAATTATTCCAGCAAAATCTGCTGTTCAAACACCCAGTGTCGCTCCTTCCCTTCCATGCACTGCCGTGTGCCCAAAAATCAGTTTACACCCACATGTGGGGTATTTCTGTGCACGGGAGAAATTGCACAATAAACTGTCAGATGCATTTTCTCCTTCAACCCTTTGTGAATGTGTTAATTTTGGGTCTAAATGAATGTATTAGTGAAAAAAAATGAAATGTCTAAATTTCACTGCCATATTATTTTTATTCTTATGAAATGCTTAAAGGGTTAACAAACATCCCAAATGCTGTTTTGAATAATTTGAGGGGTGCAGTTTTGAAAATGGGGTAATTTATGGGGGTTTCTATTATACAGGCCTTTATAATTACTTTCAGAACTGAAGTGGTCCCTAAAAAATTGGTTTGGAGAATTTTCTTGTAAATCTGGAAAATTGCTGTTACACTTGTAAGCCTTGTGACGTCCAAAATAAATTAAAATACAATCAAAAGATGATGCCAATATAAAGCAGAGATATGGGAGATAATATTTATTCATGTATTTGGATGGTATGACTATCCGCCTGAAAAGCAGAGAATTTCACATTTTGAAAATTGCAATTTTTTTCAAATTTCCATCAAATTTCCTAGTTTTTTTATAAATAAATGCAAAAATATTGATTAGTGTTTACCACTAACATGAAGTATAATGTGTTACGAGAAAACCATCTCAAATTCATTTGTGTAAGTTAAAGCGTCTCAAAGTTATTGCCATTTAAAGTGACACATGTCAGTTTTGAAAAAAGAGGCCTGGTCTTTAACATACTTTTGGGCCTGGTCCTTAACCGGTTAAACAGCATCTAAATATATACAATATATACACCTTATTCAAACTTGATATATGGAAACTTACCGTAATACATAATTTAACACTACATATAGACATGCATACTTATATAAATTTATATATATATATATATATATATACACACACACACACACACAAACATATTTTATGTCTAAATTGTAGCAGTGTTTAAGGTCAAGGCTGGTGTGTTTCTGGTGTCAGCAACACGCCAGACGTCTTAACAATAGCCTGCTACTCCAGTATGGCCTCACACTACCATCTACTATATCAAAGAGATTCCTTTGGTGCTCTGGATTTTTACCTCACCATCCCTCTTCAGCTCCTCTAGACACTAAAAGCTTGCATAACTTTCCCCTGAGGCACACAGGTTAACCTATAGAGCTCTTACCCTAATCTGGAACCCCTACCTCCCTGTGAGATCTACAGCGGCCCCATAGATGAGAATTTCTGCTGCAGGCCTCTGGACCTACCTCAGGCACTCGACCCTCTTTTGCTTCTCCAGGAAGTACCACAGTCAGTGCCTTGTCTTGGTGAGGGGAGTAGCAAGCCCCTACACATCTACTAGGAGGTTCCTCATCCTCCCTTTCACACATCCTAGGGCACCTGCACACTCCTGCTTTCTCGCTGATCCTGAAACTCTATCCTTAAATTGGACACTTCAGCTAACTCAGCCGCTTAACTACCACACAGCCTCTTGAACCATTTTTCTTCAATTTGCAACACAGTGGTTTTCCTGCCCTGATCCGCTCTCCATGACAGATTAACTCTCAAGTCTCGAGCATCAGACAGTGGCTCAGCGCATTCCTGCCCCATAACTTCGATATATTGTCTCTCTAATTTCCGTTACCTGCATATCCAACATGGTGAAAGGCAAGAATCAACAAAATGATCAGAAAACAGACCACTCAATAGATACAAAAGCCTTGCATCTTCCCTCTACTCTGGAGATCTTCCAGGTGGTTAAAAAACTCTGACACTCGCAACAATTGAACCATCTAGATGTTCCTACTTGGACATCAAGCTCTTTGTCCCCTATTACTAGTCCAGTTAGACAAAATCCTCACTTGGACTTGCCTCCCTCTATGGAGAGCCCTCACTCTGAAGCACAGCAAACAATAGTAGTTCAAGCCCCAGAAGGAGGTCTTAATGCATTCTACACATCTACCCCAATGACCAGATTCCATTTCTTTCACATCAAAGAACATTCATGGCTCAAACACACAAGCAGCGATCCTGGCCAATTAAATTTTGAGATGTGCAGTTGTATATGGACCTTTCCTCAGACACCATACATCTGAACCAGAAGCTTACACCCATAACTACCTCTCTCTGACATTACAAAAGCATCTCTAGATGGGGATTCCTTGTCAAACTTCTTATTACTAAAGATGGCACCATTCCTACTGTCACTATCTTAAGTGAAGGTAAGGACCTGTTACCTCTCCCTTCTGCAAGACGCAGGCAATCCTATTTCCAATCTTCAGTATAAACGTCGTCCTCCATCTGATCTTAACTGACTATGTTATGGGGCTCCAACCTTCATATTAATGGTGCGAAGCCTCCACAAGGACTCTCCACGCCACCTGTGATAAAACCCCATCCTCCATACACTACTACTATATTCCTCTTCAGAACTGTAAGTTAATGAAAAAAAGAAAAAAATTGGAAGGGCACTCACCCACATAGAGGCTCATCTTCATAAAAAACTTCCTTTATTAGGGTATCACATCTTAAAACAATTCTTGTAGGGAGGAAAGAACCGCATGTAGTAGCGCAAAACGGCTGTTGCCTTTCTTGCCATTTGATGCTGTTCTTTCCTCCCTACAAGAATTGTTTTAAGATGTGATACCCTAATAAAGGAAGTTTTTTATGAAGATGAGCCTCTATGTGGGTGAGTGCCCTTCCAATTTTTTCTTTTTTTCATTATTACCATAGTGCTTTTTTCTGGTTGTTGAGCACCCCCACGGCTCTTTATCCATAAGGTCGAATTCCTCCAATTCATCTCCAGTCTATGTTATGACCCGGTCTCAGCAGTCTCGGCCTGTTAGGTTCAGGCGCAGAGTGTCCGGACGGCATTCAGCGCGTGAACCACCTGATGCACGGCAGGGGAGTGTTCACACCAGACATGCAGTTTCTGCTCTGGCACTTGGGCGTGGATCACGTGGTAAGTGGCCTGGTGGATCAGTGCCTGGTGTGTCTTGGCCTCCGAAGGGGTTAAGTTCTCTGCAGTGCTGAATACTTTACAGGCCATGGGCGAGGCCTTCTCCTTACTATATAAGGTTGTTGCACATGCTATCTGATGCCGGTCTTAAACGTCTGTTCCTAGTGAATGTCTGTTGTCTGAAAGCTGCTTCCATCTGCATCCTGGCCCATCCAGTTTCTTGCTCCTGTTCACACAGGACTGGTTCGCTAAGTATTGAGCTTGTATCCAGACATAGTGTTCCGGGCGCAGCGAGCCCTAGGTATTTTTCTGTTTGGAAGTTTGGAATTTTGGTAGGGGTTTTTTGTGTGTGATCCTAAGTTCTGTTTTCCCCTATCCCTTGCTTAGTTCAGTTATTCTGTGTTTCACGTTTATTCTCTTCCTTTGCTTTTGTGTACTCACGTTCACCGTTAGTCCAAGTCTGGACATCCGTGGGGGGCTTGTTCTGTATCTGCCTCTCCTTCGTAAACGTGAAGCTAGACAGGGGCTCTATTTCCCTTTGCAGGTTAGCTACTTCTCCGGCTGTGCTCGTGCCCCTTCAGGCAAGTTAGTTGGGCCCACGGCTACTTCTAGTTGTGCGAGGCAGGGTGTAGGAGGATCCACACTAGAAGTCCAAACTGCTCATACTTATTATTGTTTGTTTTTATATATGTTTTTCCTGTACCGTACTGAGAAGTTATCAGTCCGGGGCCAGTCCGTGGTCAGGGATCCCGAGACCATAACAGTCTACTAATAATCATATTGACAGATCCAGCAGTGCCATCCCGTTTATCTCTCCTGTTATTTTTTAGAACTGTAAGTTAGTTCTCATTCTATTTTCTTTCTTTTACTTTAATGCCTGGCTGACCTGAGCAGTACTATAGGTATACGAACCAAACTGTTCTGTAACTCCAACGATATTACATATTGACCGAGCGTATAGATTCAGCCTTGCTAAATCTTAAACTTGCCTCTCTCAACGTACAGGGTCTTAACAGCCCTCAAAAATGATCCTACCTATGGAAGAAGGCCCACTCAGTACATTCTGATATTTTTTGCATCCAAAAGATTCATCTACTACAAAGATGCTGCTAGACTTTGACATTCCTCCTTTCCAAATATTTTTATGCCCAACACAATAAGAAGAAGAGATGTGTCCTTATCGCAGTCAGGAACTCAGTAGCCTTTTCCTTATTAGACAAGACCCCTAAGGTAGATACCTTATTATGGTCTGCCTTATCAACAACGTAAATATACTATTGCCAATGTTTATGCCCCCATCGGCAATCACTATGCTTTCTGAACAAGCTTTACAGACACATAAACAGTGTTCAAAAGGGGGCTCTTATACTTTGTGTAGACTTTAACACTGTTTTGGACCCATCTCTGGACTCCACAAACCCTACCAGACAGAGCCTCTGAGCCTCTCCCAATTCTAACTTCAGGAAAACCTACACAATGTCTGGCGGGAACAACACATCTCAGAATGTGATTATACGCACTTTTCCTCCGTCCACCACATGCACTCATGTATAGACTTGTTTCTACTGGATCTACCAACTCTATTATGTACTGATACACTCACCCGCCTGTCCGCTCTGGATGTGGGAATACACTTTGCTTTTCTCCTAGTCTCATTGACCAAATCTACCAAACCAGAAACCCTTTGCGACTTCTACTACTTTAAGATTATGAAAAGGCTTTGAAGAAATCTAAAGCTAAATTCTATTCTCAAAGCAATAAAGCTGGGAAATTGCTGGCCCACCACCTAAAAGTCAGAGCAGCTAAGTTAAAAATCCCCTCTATGAAGCGACTCTGCAGGAAAGGTGAGGGACCCCAGAGGAATTGCTGGAATTTTCAGGACATATAATGCACAACTTTATAATTTACAGCAACAATTCCTAGTACCTGCAAACCACCAGTCCCTTATCTCCAACTTCTTAGCTCACCTATGTTTACAAACCCTGACACCAGACCTTTTATCCTCTCTGAATGGACCCAATACAACTCTATAACTGGAACAGATTATCAAGACTCTGCCTAAAGGTAAATCTCCAGGTCCTGATGGTTTCTCTAATGAATATCTCCTCCACTTCCATCAGACCCTCACCTCTTCCTTTTGCGGTTTTGCAATCAAGCCATGATTGGGATCTCTCTCCCAAGAGAGAATTTGGAGGAACTGATCTTCTTACCAAAGCCAGGTAAATCCCCAGACTCTCCTCAAAATTTCCAAACCAATTTCATTAATCACAGATATTAAACTATATGCTAAAATACTGGTTTAAAGACTGCCACCCATTATATCCAACTTAATTAGGATGGATCAAGTGGGATTCGTCAAGGCCTGGATAACAATAGACACGTTCTTCACCTCATTGACCTAATAAAACTAAATAAATCTTCTTCTGCACCGATTGCCTTAGATGCAGAAAACGCATTTGATCACATCTACTGGTGCTTCGCCATTTCCGTGTTGGATAGATTTTCTGGAACTATTCTACAAGCCATGATGAATATATACTCCTCACCATTGGCAATAGTATTCACTAACAGCAACCTCTGAGACAGATTTGACATCCACAAAAGAATGAGACAAGGATGCCCACTGTTTCCATTGATCTTTGTCCTCACCATTGAACCTCTGGCACAAGCACTTAGACAGAACGACTCGATTCATAGTGTGAAAATAGCGGACTCCTCGCATATGATATATTTATACACAGATAATATTATTCTCTCTTTAACGCAACCATCCACCTTACTTCGCCAAGCAATAATTGTGATTAAGCATCCTGGCATGCTTTCATTCTATAAGATTATTGAAAACAAAACCCACATTCTCCCTTAGAATATCACTCTGAAATTCCTGGAACAACTAGAAACAAAATTTGCTTTTGACTGGTGAACTTCCACATTGGATTACCGTGGCATCAGGATCCCTCCCTCACTCGCTCAAACCACTCAAATCAACCTTCTACCATGACTACCCGAACTGGGAAGGATTTCCAATCATATACCAAGCACAACTTATCCTGGCTCAGCAGAAACTCTGCATAACAGATGATGATACTTCTGAAGCTTTTATACCTTTTTCCTTCTTTTTTCCTCCGCAAAATCAACTCCATGATCCTGCAATTTATTTGGAACTATAAAAACCTATAATCTGTTCCTCCATCCTTTTCAGATGGAGGGGATTGGGAAGTCTGGGTATCCCTAACACCCACGACTTTTACGTAGCCTCTCAACTATCCACTGGCAGAGACTGATGGCAAGCTACAGCAGTCAAAACTTGGGTACAACTCAAGACCCACCTCATTCCCAAACACAGTCTCAGGGCCTGGCTATACTATTCTCTCCTACCTACTAACTTCCAGTGCTTTCTTCTCTCATCCTGTCACACCTCACAACTATTGGATAATGTACCTACAAACTTACTGGGAAGAAGCTCTCCATGAAACTCTCACTGGCTCCAATGTACCTTAGGATTAAACACTTTTTTGCCACTTCCCACAACTCAGACCTTCCATAACAAAGATCTATTACATGCCTTAAAACTTCCAAATAAATCCATCAAAATTCTCAGCTCCATTTATCACATGATGGGACTCAAGGACTCCTTTGTTAAAACTGTTCCAATCCATAGTTGGGAAATCTCCGTCCAGAAATCCTTTTCCCCTTCTCAATGGAAGAGTGCACTAGACTTTACTAAAAAGAATTTGCAATGAATTACTCACTACGAAACCACTGTGAAGCTTCTACTCCACTAGTAATACACAATCATCAGGGAGATGCTGGAGAGGCTGCTCTACCACTGGATCCTTACTCTACTTACTTTGGTCATGCCCTCATCTGAAATTACATTGTCAAAACGCTTTCATCTGGCTCTCCCTCGCGGTAGGTTTCACGGTTCAACCATTCCTAGAATTAGCGCTCCTCTTACTCTTCATGTCTTACTTTTGGCCTACAGGACCTTTATTGTCCATACACTCTTATTGGCCACTCTGGCCCTTCTCAGGCTATGGAAAGCCCCTACTGTAAGCACAATTTCATCTGTAACTGACATTCTACATCGAATATTTCAATATGAGAAGACACTTTCCCACAGCGTTTTCAGAGATATCCACTTTAACAAGAACTGGAATCCCTGGGTTACCTATAGACTAGCGGTTTCTTTACCCCATGACTTAAGTATGTCCAAATACTCTCTGACTTTTTGAACTCTTTACCCCCACTGCATATACGACAATGACCACCATTTATGGTGTATATCTCTTGTACTCAAGCTATTTATTCTTGTTCTACTCTGTACGTTGACTATCAAAGATTATTTTATTTTTTGCCTCCTATTACTGTTAGTTTTCTCTTTCCCTTTTGATCTTTCATTATTCTCTGGACTCATCTCTAGATCCAATTGTAGCGCACTGGTATATGCATGTAATGTATATATTGTGTTTACTCAACTACACAGCATACATATCACTGTTTTTATGTTTGATTCCTTATTACAAAACTTCTAGTAAAAATTTTATTGAAAGTAAGAGTAGCATAGAAAACACTAATCTTAATGTACACATACATATTCATACACACACACACACACTGACACACATATTATACACACCTTACAAATTGGCATAAATCGGAATACTTGTGACTCATGGGAATAATTGTGGCACACGACCCTTGTTTTGCACTAAAAATGGACTACTTGGAGCATTTTCTTCCTGTTCATCACTTTTTACGAAAACTCAGCCCAAGAGATTTACTATAACTCATGCCAGAAAACTGATATGCATTATATTACACATCTATAACAGTCCTCACTGATAGCTTACAGTTCTGGTGCCTCTTAATTAATTTACAGACGTATCTTAAAGGGGACTTTTCACCTCCTCCACATCTCTATTTCTTTTCATTAATTTAATAGGCACCGCTCCACCGATTGTCTTGCACTTGGAATTCTTTCTCCAGTCCACACCATTACTGAGGAAACTTCTGACATGCTAACTAGAAGCTCCAATGTGATTTGTGTTGTGAAGCAGGAGCAGAAAAGTGTGTGTGACCCAGACATCCAATAGGAGCCAGACAGTGTCAGAGCTCAGAGTCACACCCCTAACCTCCTCCTGCCTGACACCGCCCACTAGACAAAAATTCTAACTGTGCTGGAATCGGTGCAGGGGTGCCTATTATATAATGAAAAGAACCCAAGATGGAGGTGGTAAACGATTCTCTTTATACATATATACAGTATATACAGTAGATAGTACACACACTGGAGCAGATTTACTAACTGTGTCTAAAAGTTTAACAGTGCAAAGTTAAGACTAGACTAACTTAAACTGGTCCAGATTTATTATAGTCTCTGATGCTTTATATAAGAAAAATGTGGAAAAATTGAGTTCCAAAGTGTCTAAAACACCTGCTTAGTAAATCTCCCCACTGTATATACAGATACTTACAGTATACATTAGAGGGATTTCTATCAGACATATAGAAATTAATTCTCTCTTTTCCTCTCTCTTTCTGTATAAATGCGTGTGTGTATATATATATATATATATATATATATATATATATATATATATATCTCCCTCTCCCTATATTATAAAAATGAATTTCTGTCTGTCTGTCTGTCTGTCTGTGCTCTAATGCGAACCAAACGACTGGACCGATCTTCACCAAATTTGGTACAGAGATACTTCAGGTATCCGGGAAGGTTTAAGACGAGACTCCAACCCGCTCGGACATACCGTTGCTGAGATACAGCATTTCAAACACAGTGCCCCCCCCCCCCCTTAGCCAATACAAACCTGCAAGACTTTCACTCATATTCCAACTGCAATACACACGGTCACTCCACATGCACAATACAACACTGATATCCAAACTGAGATACACGCATCAGAGGATTAGATACACAGATCAGCACACAGTATCACACACCAGAGGATTAGATACACGGGTCTGCACACAGTCCCACAAACCAGAGAATTAAATACGCGCTTCTGCACACAGTTCCACACAGTGAAGGATTTGATACGTACGTCTGCACACGGTTCCACATACCGAAGGATTAGATACAGGCGTCTACACACAGTTCCACACTCCAGAGGATTAGATACGCGCATCTGCACACATTTGTACACGCCATAGGATTAGATACATGCGTCTTCACACAGTACCACATGCAGTAGGATTAGATACGTGCGTCTACACACAGTTCCACACGCCGAAGGATTAGATACGCGCCTCTTCACACAATACCACACAGGGGAAGATTAGATATGTGTGTGTGCACACAGTACCACACTTTGGAGGATTAGATACATGCCTCTGCACACAGTACCACAAGCCAGAGAATTAGATACGCGTCTCAGCACACAGTACCACATGCCGTAGAATTAGATACGCGCGTCTACACACAGTACCACATGCCGTAGAATTAGATACGCGCGTTTACACACAGTTCCACAATCCAGAGGATTAGATACGCGCGTCTGCACACAGTTGTACGCGCCATAGAATTAGATACACGCGTCTGCACACAGTACCACATGCAGTAGGATTAGATACACGCCTCTTCACACAGTACCACACGGGGGAGGATTAGATACGTGTGTGCACACAGTATCACACTTTGAAGGATTAGATACATGCCTCTGCACACAGTACCACAAGTCAGAGAATTAGATACGCATCTCAGCACACAGTATCACACGGGGGAGGATTAGATACGCGCGTCTGCACACAGTACCACACGGGGGAGGATTAGATACGCGCGTCTACACACAGTACCACATGCCGGGGGATTGGACATGCGCGTCTACACACAGTTCCACACGCCGTAGGATTAGATACGCGCCTCTTCACACAATACCACACAGGGGAGGATTAGATACGTGCATCTGAACACAGTACCACACAGGGGAGGATTAGATACAGGCCTCTGCATACAGTACCACATGCCAGAGAATTAGATACGCCTCTCAGCACACAGTTCCACATGGGGGAGGATTAGATATGCGCATCTGCACACAGTACCACACGCCAGAGTCAATAGATACGCGCGTCTGCACACAGTTTCACTTACTGGAGGATTAGATACACGCCTCTTCACACAATATCACATGGGGAGGATTAGATATGTGCATCTGCACAAAGTACCACACCAACAAGGATTAGACACGTGCATCTAAACACAGTACTACACGGGGAAGGATTAGATACAGCTTTACTCCAGGTATCCATAACAACTGATCACAGGTTTTTCACTGACATCCAAAATGAGATACACATAATCACATTACGCTTATGGACACACACACAAACCACATTACAAAATACACCAGTGCAAAATTGGACAATTCTTATGGGGTCAGTACACAAACATAAATTGTAATATACCCGTGCGAAGCCGGGTCATATATATATATATATATATATATATATATATATATATATATATATATACAAATTACAAACATCATAAAGATTTTGGGGACAATATATCAAACACTCTGTGGGGTTTTTCTGGTGTAGAGAGTTACAATGTGTCACATCTTTAGTACAAGGTTCTCTTTTGTGCCAAATATAAGCTGCACCCCTGTCCTGCACCTCTCTCACCACTTACACACTTATTTATTGTAACAAATAACATCTTCTGGAGTGAGTTATATTGAGATCTTTGCTAGTTAGGAACTGGCATATATTTCCGATTATGTCAAATGGTCATGTGACAAATTTATTAAGAGGTCGGAACCAGGGACCTTACAAGTGTAAAACACCAGTCTGCAATAAATCTGAACCACTGTATATAGAGATACAAATTACATACGTTGAACTATATACAGAGACGTCTAAATACACACACATTATTACATACACTATATATATATATATATATATATATATATATATAGGACACACACTGTACAGAGGTATACAGTATACCTAAGTGTGTATATAGGACACATTCACTACATAGAGGTAGGTATTGTCTTTAGGAATGTTCACTATTTACTGACACATCTACTAATATAAATCCATACACTACAGTAACATTACATACATATAAATACACATATTACATAAATACCGACACACAGACATCACACATGATACCTTGAGACCTGTGTTGTTTTTAAGTTTTTGTCCAGTGTAGAAACAATGATAACATTATGTAATTTATATACTAACAGAGTTTACAATAGAAGTAATTGGGGACATACGTATGTCATGTATAGATGGAGGGTGAGCATTCTCAATAAATTGGTGGTGCAGGGTCCCCAATCTGATCTACTTATTGTAGAAATGAAAAGCCATATAATAAGGTATATTAAAATAAGCTTTTATATCAGGGTCAGGTGTTAGGATATATCAGGTATAAGCAATTACTTGCAATAACAATATACATTGAGGCTTTAATATTATATCAGGAGGGATATTAACCAGGAGATCTTTCCATCCAGTGATGTCCATTATAGTGGATGATATATATACAGTATATTGTTCTTGATGTAAATAATACCTGAGTGTATGTAAGGATATAGTTATATATGTGATGTGTTTTAAATGACATATCGATATATAAATCTGTCAGGCTCTGACTTGTATAACTGTGTAGTACAGCAGAGCTGACTGCGCTATTCTGCCCCTAGAGGTGACTGCTGACAACTGATACCATTGGCCATAGGAAGAAATCTTAGTGAAATAAGAGGAGACATTAATGGAAATGTTTCTTATTTGTTCTGTAAATGATGGAGCAGAATAATATACAGAATAGCTTATGTGTACAGGGACTAATACTGGAGATTTATCCACAGTCTCCCCCATCCCCCGGCCATTATGTAATATGTTCTGTCTAGTGATTGGTCATGTGTTGGGGTCTTCAGTATTAGGATTAGATCAAGTCTCTTACCCAACCCGTCACCACTAAGTCTTCACCACACTGAGCAGAGCCGACCACGCAGACGTCTCCTCCATCACTGACCACTAACTGACTGCAGCCAACTGATTTTTCAAATGAAGATCCAGCAATCCTATTGGTTGTGGCTGCAGTTACCATGGTGACCTCTGCAGCAGATGATTTAACCCCTTAAGTACCAAGACCATTTGAGAATTAATGTATTTTATTTCTCTGTAGATATTGATATATGAGACTTGTATATTGCAGGATGACATACATATTACTTACTGACTATTAACTCTATCTAGAGAGTGGGATGTGAGACAACAGCGGTTACATCTGTGATTTTGCATAGTATATTTTACATCATTTGCCTTGCTTCATAATTAATGTGTTCATTTTAATCAATGAGTCAGTAAGATTACACGAATATTAAATATCTGCGTATTTCTTTGTTTCACTACTTTGGAATAATAATAGCACATCGTGAAAATAATAATAATTTTTTTTTTATGTTGCCACAATCCAAGAGCCATATGTTTATTATACCACTTATACCACATGATGTAACAGCAGAATAGTGATTGCAGCTCTAGATGTGACTGGAGTATAAGACATGTACAGCAGAATAGTGACTGCAGCTCTGGATGTGACTGGAGGATATGACATGATGTAACAGTGGAATAGTGACTGCAGCTCTAGATGTAACTGAAGTATAAAACCTGATGTAACAGCAGAATAGTGACTGCAGCTCTGGATGTGACTGGAGTATATGGCATGATGTAACAGCAGAATAGTGACTGCAGCTCTGTATGTGACTGGAGTATATGGCATGATGTAACAGTGGAATAGTGACTGCAGCTCTAGATGTAACTGGAATATAAGACCTGATGTAACAGCAGAATAGTGACTGCAGCTCTAGATGTGACTGGAGTATATGACATGATGTAACAGCAGAATAGTGACTGCAGCTCTAGATGTGACTGGAGTATAAGACCTGATGTAACAGCAGAATAGTGACTGCAGCTCTAGATGTGACTGGAATATAAGACATAATGTAACAGCAGAATAGTGACTGCAGCTCTAGAGGTGACTGGAGTATAAGACGTAATGTAACAGCAGAATAGTGATTGCAGCTCTGCATGTGACTGGAGTATATGACATCCTGTGCGGAAGGGGGACGTTAAAATGTGTGGGGCATATTGAAGGGATTGTCCAGGGTTAAACTTTTTTATGGCCTATACTCAGAATAGTTCCGCAAAAATATCAAAAGATAGAGGTATGTGTACTGAGAGTCAATCATCAAAAAGAGAAAAATTCGAGGATTTAGGTACACTTAAAATATAACTTTTATTAATTCTTTTAAAAGTCAAAATGTTATGACAATATATTGGTATTAAAAGTTCATTGAGTCGGTGGTGTGTATATTTTATTTCTCCTTTAGGTGGGTAAGTATATCTCTCAAACCCCAGGCTGGTAAACCAATTGTACAGGCAATCTCTAAAATTCCCCAAAATTGCTCCACAAATAAATACAGAAGAGAAGCCTGTTTGTAGCACTAGGTTCAAGGCTAGGAAAGGAATTTAAATGTAATATTCTCTATCCTCGTCATTTCCGCCAAGGCCAAACTGTGGTGCCTACTAGAGATGAGCAAACAGTGAAATATTCGATATTCGTTTCCAATAGCCCCTCAATATTCGACTATTCGAACGAATATTGAACCCCATAATAGTCTATGGGGAAAAAAGCTTTGTTTCAGGGGAACCCACTCTTCGACTCAGGAGAGTCACCAAGTCCACTATGACACCTCAGCAAATGAGGACAACACCTCTGGAATGCAACTGGGACAGATAGGGAAGCATGGCTGGGGGCATCTGGGGTTATGCCACTAATAATGCGATAATAAGAGTTGAGCGGGAGCTGACTTTTTCCCATAGGAATGCATTGACCAGCATTGATTGGCTGAATGCCATACAGAATACAGTATTCGGTTAATCAACGCTAGTTCTGCTGGAGGCTCATCTGTGAGGAGGCGGAGTCTAAGATCGGTCCACAGTAGTCTCCATTGTGGTCCGATCTCAGATATAGCAGAGTTGACACAGCTCTGCTACACATGAGATGCAGTAGAGCTGGCTGTGCGCTGAGCTCTGCTACACCTTATATGCAGCAGAGCTGACTGTGCGCTGTGCTCTGCCCAAACCTGAGATGCCGCAGAGCTGACTGTGCGCTGAACCCAGCTACATCTGAGATGCAGCAGAGTTGACTGTGCACTGAACCCTGAGGCATCTCAGATGTAGCAGAGCTGACTGTGCGCTGAACCCTGCTACATGTGAGATGCAGCACAGATGACTGTGCGCTGAACCCTGCTACATGTGAGATGCAGCACAGATGACTGTGCGCTGAACCCTGCTGCATCTCAGAAGGATTCAGCACACAGTCAGCTCTGCTGCATCTCAGATGTATCAGGGTTCAGCGCACAGTCAGCTCTGCTGCATCTCAGATGTAGCAGGGTTCAGTGCACAGCCAGCTCTGCTGCATCTCAGATGTAGCAGGGCTCAGTGTACGGCCAGCTCTGCTGCATCTCAGATGTAGCAGGATTCAGCACATGACCAGCTCTGCTGAATCTCAGATGTAGCAGGATTCAGCACACAGTCAGCTCTGCTGCATCTCAGATGTAGCAGGGTTCAGTGCACAGCCAGCTCTGCTGCATCTCAGATGTAGCAGAGCTGTGTCAACTCTGCTACATCTGAGATTGGACCACAATGGAGACTGCTGTGGACTGATCTTAGACTCCGCCTCCTCCAGCAGAACCAGCGTTGATTGGCTGAATGCTGGCTGTACATAATGCAAGCTGACAGGGATCCCTGTCCTGCATAATGCAAGCTGACAGGGATCCCGACGATATAGAGCCGCAAAATGCTGTTTGCGTAACATTCCTACCTAAATAAAGCTAATCCCTAGCTAACCCAGCCAGTACATCTATCCCTGTTTCACAGTCTCATAAGAACCGGATCTGAAATCCACTATTCGTATAAATTGGAGGTCACCTGATTTAAGCAGCCAATTACTTTTTCCGTATTATTTCCAATGCCTACGTTGTCATACTTCTTGTCCCATCTCCCCTGCACAGTTATTGGTGCAAAAAAAGCGCCAGGGAAGGTGGGAGGGGATACGAATTTTTAGTGCGTTTGCCGCGTGGTATTCGATTGGAATCGAATATCTCGAGCAGCCTGATATTCGATCGAATATCAATTCGATCAAATGCCGTTCGCTCATCTCTAGTGCCTACACCACATTTGCATTTGGGTTTCCATTTGGGGAGTCTGCTTAGGCACCCCATGAACAGAAACCTATACGCTTTGTAAAGCAGTTACCTAAGGAAACCACACGGACCCTATAGACTATAAAAGTGCTGCTTGCAGGACTTTTCTCTCTGTTTCATGCAGAAACTGAGCAGAAACCACATGGTTCCCATTATGGTCTATGGCAGACCTGGGCAATGTGCGGCCCGTGGGCCACATCCGGCCCTCTGACTGCTTCTGTCCGGCCCACATAGCTTTTCAAAGTTTGTTCAAGGACCTGTGATGATGTCATCACAGCCTATCACCAGGATAGGCTATGACTCATTAGTGGGTGGAGCCACATGGGACTGTGTGCTTTCTGCAAGCTGCCGGCAATGGAGGCTGCTGGATGATAGAGAGAAGAGGAAGCATGTGTGAGCAACAGGGGGGAACTAGGGGCAGATGTAGGGAGGCAGTTAAACTGAATGCAGATGGAGGGGGGACATTAAACTAGGGGGAAGATGGAGGGTGACATTAAACTGGGGCAGCTGGAGGAGGATATTAAACCATGGGGGTAACTGGAGGGGGACATTTCTGCCTCTAGTTGTCCCCAGTTTAATGTCCCCCTCCAACTATCCCCACTGTTTAATGTCCCCCTACAGCTGCCCCAGTTTAATGTCCCCTCTAGTTTCCCCTAGTTTATACTGGAGCACCAGGAGAGGACTTAATACTGTGGGACATTTGGAGGGAAACGTTATAATGTGGGGGTGTATTATATTAGGGTAACTGTAGGAGGATTATACTTTGTGGGGGCACATGGAAAGATGATTGGGTGGAGTCAACATAGAAGTGGGTGGAGCTAAATGTGCCACAGCGCACATGGCCCTCTAGAACCGTTACAATTTCTCATGTGGCCCCATGGGAAAATTAATTGCCCACCCTTGGTCTATGGGGTATGCGGGTTTCCCAGGTATCCGCTTTTTAATGCATATAGGTTTCCTTTCAGGGGTCCCCCAGTGGACTGCCCAAATGGAATACTGAACGCAGATGTTAATGGGGACTTATAGGGGTTTTCATTACACCTTATACATGGATCAGAATAACCACTCAGATCCCCACAGATCAGGAAAATACTGACTGAAATGGAAGTTGGGCAATGTGCAGCCTGCTACATTCATTCCAATGGGAGTGCTGGCTATGTTTGGCACACCTATTTAAACGAATGGAGCTGGGTGCATGTTGCACGACTACCAGTCCATTCAGCATTTTCCTCAACAGTGAAGTTCCATGTGGTCATACCCCCAACTGATCTGAGAACACTTTCATTTTTACTAAAAACACTTGGCCGCAGATTCAGACTGACCATAATGGCTGTATATGGTTTCTAAGGGTAATAGATACCTTTTATTTTCTTTTTGTTTCACTGTTGGTGCCATGTTGCAGAACGCCTGTTTCTCTCTGTTTCAGTACTAGAACTATGGACTGTCTCAGTACTGAGGTCAGGAGGCTATCCATTGCATTCTAACGTTTATGCAGCCCAGCCGGAGTCAGGACCCTCCGACCTTACTTAAAGGGGTTGTCCCATCACAAGGATCCTATCTATACTGCTTGTTAATGTGGATTTAAGACTTTTCCTAAATACACTGCTTCAGCAAAACTGCTTTGTTTGTCCACTATCTTAATTTATTCACTTCATTTTTGACACTGCGTTTCTATGGCCCTTGGGATTATCTGCTCAAATGTCAAGTGATGTAGCTGCCTGCTCTCAGGGGGGAGGGAGGAGGGGCTAAGTGCATGGGAGCCAGCCTGTGTCTGTAGCTGTTCCTGTGTCCTGATTTCTTATATAAAACAGTCTAAATCCTAGTGGGCTAAAGGACCTGGTCCCTTAGCCCACTAAGATTTAGCTGACTCTATATAGAACAAGCTAAAGCCAAGTGTTATAGGACCTTTGATGACATCACAGACCCTTCAGTCGTCCCATAGGATCACACTATGTTGTGGGCGGAGCTACATGCTAATTTGGGGGCGTGGCTAAACTGGAGGTAGTCGGACAGTATGGCTTTGCATATGAAACCCCGCCCACCAATTGACGTCGAAAACCAGGAAGAAAGAAGTCTTTGCAGCAGCGAAGACTGGTGAGCAAGGAACATGGAAATACCTCTTTAAGTAATCTGTCTGCACCCTGTTCCCCCTGCTGAGCTGGAGGCTGGAGTGGAGGAGGGGCTTCTACAGGCACTTGTAACATCAGCTGAGCTCATATAGAGCCTTCCCCAGAGTTCCTCCTAGCACAGCTGCAGCACAGCTAGAAATGATTGCACAGTCCAGCGGCCGCCCACACTCCTGCCCGCACAGTCAGCGATCTGAGAGTAAGAATGGAGACAGTGAAATGTTAGGCAGCACAAGGGGCCCCTTAAGCTGTGGGGGCACTGGGCAATTGCCCAGTTTGCCCCCCCCTAACGCCGGCCCCGACCCCAACAAATCTATTATTTGCCATCTACCCAGTGGATAGGTGATACATGTTTCTTATGTCGAATATAATATAATATATCTCGAATAACCATTTAACTTAAGCTAAAAGGTAAATGAATGGAGGAAAAGTAAAAGACCAGGGAGATTAGATGAGAACCGATGCACCCAGAATAGAGATTCTAGAGTCATGTAGAGACTAGACCCAGTCCTGACAAGTGAGTTTATTATACTGGTGAGGAGCATTAAATGATAAAATTATTTGACTACATTTATAAATGTGAGGTTCTTAGCGCACAGTTTCATCAATTGTGCGAGCCCATCTGCCACGTCACGGCGACCTCATTCAGATGGGTCCCTACACTAAGACTTTACTTGTATTATAAATGCTCCACTACCCTAAAGACCCTAGTGATGAAGTTCTTACACACTATACTGTAACAGTGAGTATGTAAGAAGATTATCTCCTGTCCTATATATAAAGTGTTAGTGTAGGGACCCATCATAATAATGCCACTTAGTGGTTGATGGGATCACAAATGTGATGTAAATGTCATATATAAATATATACAATACACACACCTTAACATTCTTATATAGAGATATGTATTACATAAGTGACATTACATACCGATATGTCTAAATAAATATATAAATGCACATAGTACATACTTTACACACTGTATACAAAGATACAACAGAAGTAGCCGACATCAAAGAGTCTGCCAGGTTCAAAATGTGTTCCAAACCAATAATACTGTCTGTGCTGTCTGTTTGTCTTTAGTAGCATGGGGATCATACTTTAATGGCCACAAACCCATGAAAGAATGCAGAAATAATATTTTCTTTTTATGGATTTACCAAAAAGCCTGCAATATTCTAAAGGGAGGGGGGGGGGGGGCTGATTAGCCAGACTTGTCTATAGACAGTCACAAGTGCTCTGGCTCTCCTCTGTAACACCGCACCTTTTGCTATGATTGACATTCTCAGACTCCGCCTGTGTCACTGCTGTGTGTCAGCATATTTACAAAATGACGTCCTGCCCCTGGTGCACTTGCAGGCTGATTTGCATATCCATAAAACAATGACTATCTCTATACTGCTTCATTGGTTTGTGGCCTCCAAGGTTTGGTCCTATTAATGGCCTATACACTGCACTATTATTGGTTTGGAAGGCATTTTGAACATGAGACTCCCTTTAACTTGTATCAGCAAATGATAACTTGATATTTGACACTTTACATAGCAATGAATTGAACAGCATCTAAATATATACAATATATACATCTTATTCAAACTTTAGATATGGAAACTTACCATAATACAGAAATTAACACTACATATAGACATGCATACATATAGAAATTTATACACGCCAGACGTCTTAGCAATAGCCTGCTACTCCAGTATGGCCTCACACTCCCATCTACTATATCAAAGAGATTCCTTTGGTGCTCTGGATCTTTACCTCACCATCCCTCTTCAGCTCCTCTAGTCACTAAAAGCTTGCATAACTTTCCCCTGAGGCACACAGGTTAACCTATAGAGCTTTTACCCTAACCTGGAACATCTACCTCCCTGTGAGATCTACAGCGGCCACATAGATGAGAATTTCTGCTGCAGGCCTCTGGACCTACCTCAGGCACTCGACCCTCTGTTGCTTCTCCAGGAAGTACTACAGTCAGTGCCTTGTCTTGGTGAGGGGAGTAGCAAGCCCCTACACATCTACTAGGGGCTCCTCATCCTCTCTTTCACACATCCTAGGGCACCTGCACACTCCTGCTGTCTCGCTGATCCTGAAACTATATCCTTAAATTGGACACTTCAGCTAACTCAGCCACTCAACTACCACACAGCCTCTTGAGCCATTTTTCTTCAATTTGCAACACAGTGGTTGTCCTGCCCTGATCTTCTCACCATGACAGATTAACTCTCAAGTCTCGAGCATCAGACAGTGGCTCAGCACATTCCTGCCCCATACCTTCCATATATTGTCTCTCTAATTTCCGTTACCTGCATATCAAACATGGTGAAAGGCAAGAATCAACAAAATGATCAGAAAACAGACCACTCAATAGATACAAAAGCCTTGCATCCTCCCTCTACTCCGGAGGAGATCCGCCAGGTGGTTAAAATACTCTGACACTCGCAACAATTGAACCATCTAGATGTTCCTACCTTGACATCAAGCTCTTTGTCCCCTATTACTAGTCCAGTTTAGACAAAATCCTCACCTGGACTTGCCTCCCTCTATGGAGAGCCCTCACTCTGAAGCACAGCAAACAATAGCAGTTCAAGCTCCAGAAGGAGGTCTTAATGCATTCTAGACATCCAACGGACTGGCTTCTGAAAGCACATGCTCTTGGCCCTTTGTAGCGCCTTGTAAGCTGACATATCCCATCTTATTACACCGCTACAGTCCTCTATCTCAGTTCTAGATGGGTGAGTGACACATACTGAAAACAAAATGGGAGACTTTGTGACTTTTCACAACAAGGGGATCAATATTCACAATGACTTAGCAGAAGACTTTGCAAAACTTAGAACTAAATTTGTAGACAAGGAAGACTGTTCTCATCGCAACAATATCACATTCTGAGGCATTCCAGAGAATGTGTCTCCATCTGACCTACAATATTACCTGCAATACACAATATTTCTGCTTCTGGATTTTTCTGCCACAGACCTTATCATTGACAGAGCACACAGATTGCCACATCCTCACCATGTTAGTGAAAATTTACCCCAATGGCCAGATTCCGTTTCTTTGACATCAAGGAACTTTCATGGCTCAAACACACAAGCAACGATCCTGGCCTTTTAGATTTTGAGATGTGCAGCTATATATGGACCTTTCATCAGACACCATACATCTGAACCGGAAGCTTACACCCATAACTACCTCTCTCTGACATTACAAAAGCATCTATAGATGGGGATTCCCTGTCAAACATCTTATTACTAAAGATGTCACCATTCCTACTGTCACCATCTTGAGTGAAGGCAAGGACCTGTTAGCTCTCCCTTCTGCAAGACACAGCCAATCCTATTTCCAATCTTCAGTATAAACGTCGTCCTCCATCTGATCTTAATTGACTACATTATGGGGCTCCAACATTCATATTAATGGTGCGAAGCCTCCACAAGGACTGTCCACGCCACCAGTGATGAAACTCCCCATCCTCCATACACTACTACTATATTCCTCTTCAGAACTGTTAGTTCTCATTATATTTTCTTTCTTTTACTTTAATGCCTGGTTGACCTAAGCAGTACTATAGGTATACAAACCAAACTGTTCTGTAACTCCAACGATATTACATATTGACTGAGCGTATAGAGTCAGCCTTGATAAATCTTAAACTTGCCTCTCTCAACGTACAGGGTCTTAACAGCCCTCAAAAATGATCCTACCTATGGAAGAAGGCCCACTCAGTACATTCTGATATTTTCTGCATCCAAAAGATTCATCTACTACAAAGATGCTGCTAGACTTTGACATTCCTCCTTTCCAAATATTTTTATGCCCAACACAATAAGAAGAAGAGATGTGTCCTGATCGCAGTCAGGAACTCAGTAGCCTTTTCCTTATTAGACAAGACCCCTAAGGTAGATACCTTATTATGGTCTGCCTTATCAACAACGTAAATCTACTATTGCCAATGTTTATGCCCCCACCGGCAATCACTATGCTTTCTGAACAAGCTTTACAGACACATAAACAATGTTCAAAAGGGGGCTCTTATACTTTGTGTAGACTTTAACACTGTTTTGGACCCATCTCTGGACTCCACTAACCCTATCAGACAGAGCCTCTGAGCCTCTCCCAATTCTAACTTGAGGAAAACCTACACAATGTCTGGCGGGAACAACACGTCTCAGAATGTGATTATACACACTTTTCCTCCATCCACCACATGTACTAACATATAAACGTATGTCTACTGGATCTGCCAACTCTATTACATACTGCTACACTCATCTGCCTGTCTGTTCTGGAACGTGGCAATAAACTTTGCTCTTCTCCTAACCTCCTCGACCAAATCTACCAAACTAGAAACCATTTCCGACTTCTTCTACTTATTATCAATTATCAAAAGGCATTGAAGACATCTAATAAAACTAAATGAATCTTCTTCAGCACCGATTGCCTTAGATGCAGAAAAAGCATTTGATCACATCTACTGGTCCTTCGCCATTTCAGTGTTGGACAGATTTACTGGAACTATTCTACAAGCGATGATGAATTTATACTCCTCCCCACTGGCAAGAGTATTCACTAACAGCAACCTCTAAGACAGGTTTGACATCCACAAATGCATGAGACAAGGATGCCCACTGTTTCCATTGATCTTTGTCCTCACCATTGAACCTCTGGTGCAAGCACTTAGACAGAACGACTCGATTCATAGTGTGAAAATAGCGGACTCCCCGGATATGATATATTTATACACAGATAATATTATTCTCTCTTTAACGCAACCATCCACCTTATTTCCCCAAGAAATAATTGTGATTAAGCATCCTGGCATGCTTTCATTCTATAAGATTATTGAAAACAAAACCCACATCCTCCCTTAGAATATCACTTTGAAATTCCTAGAACAACTACAAACAAAATTTGCTTTTGACTGGTGAACTTCCACACTGGATTACCGTGGCATCAAGATCCCTCCCTCACTCACTCAAACCACTCAAATCAACCTTCTACCATGTCTACCATGTCCACCCGAACTGAGGAAGGTTTTCCAATCATATACCAAGCACAACTTATCCTGGCTTAGCAGAAACTCTGCATAACAGATGATGATACTTCTGAAGCTTTTATACCATTTTCAGATGATCCGACTAGTGCCTCCTTCTTTTTTCCTCCGCAAAATCAACTCCATGATCCTCCAATTTATTTGGAACTATAAAAACCTATAATCTTTTCTTCCATCCTTTTCAGATGGAGGGGATTAGGAAGTCTGGGTATCCCTAACACCCACGACTTTTACGTAGCCTCTCAACTATCCACTGGCAGAGACTGATGGCAAGCTACAGCAGTCAAAACTTGGATACAACTCGAAACCCACCTCATTCCCAAACACAGTCTCAGGGCCTGGCTATACTATTCTCTCCTACCTACTAACTTCCAGTGCTTTCTTCTCTCATCCTGTCACACCTCACAACTATTGGATAATGTACCTACAAACTTACTGGGAAGAAGCTCTCCCTGAACCTCTCACTGGCTCCAATGTACCTTAGAATTAAACACTTTTTTGCCACTTCCCACAACTCAGACCTTCCATAACAAAGATCTATTAGATGCCTTAAAACTTTCAAATAAATCCATCAAAATTCTCAGCTCCATTTATCACATGATGGGACTCAAGGACTCCTTTGTTAAAACTGTTCCAATCCATAGTTGGGAAATCTCCGTCCAGAAATCCTTTTCCCCTTCTCAATGGAAGAGTGCACTAGACTTTACTAAAAAGAATTTCCAATGAGTTACTCCCTATGAAACCACTGTGAAGCTTCTACTCCACTAGTAATACACAATCATCGAGGAGATGCTGGAGAGGCTGCTCTACCACTGGATCCTTACTCTACTTACTTTGGTCATGCCCTCATCTGAAATGGCATTGTCAAAACGTTTTCATCTGGCTCTCCCTTGCGGTAGGTTTCACGGTTCAACCATCCCTGGAATTAGTGCTCCTCTTACTCTTCACGTCCTACTTTTGGCCTACAGAACCTTTATTGTCCATACACTCTTATTGGCCACTCTGGCCCTTCTCAGGCTATGGAAAGCCCCTACTATAAGCACAATTTCAACTGTAACTGACATTCTACATCAAACATTTCAATATGAGAAGACACTTTCCCACAGCGTTTTCGGAGATGTCCACTTTAACAAGAACTGGAATCCCTGGGTTACCTATAGACTAGTGGCTTCTTTACCCCATGACTTGAGATTGTCCAAATACTCTCTGACTTTTTGAACTCTTTACCCCCACTGCATATACGACAATGACCACCATTTATGGTGTATATCTCTTGTACTCAAGCTATTTATTCTTGTTCTACTCTGTACGTTGAGTATCCCAGATTATTTTATTTTTGCCTCCTATTACTGTTAGTTTTCTCTTTCCCTTTTGACCTTTCATTATTCTCTTGATTCATCTCTAGACCCAATTGTACCGGACTGTTACATGCATGTAATATATATGTTATGTTTTACTGAACTGCATAGCATACATATCACTGTTATTATATTTGATTCCTAGTTATTTCAAAATGTATAATAAAATTTTATTGAAAGTAAAAGAGTGGCATAGGAAACACTAATCCTAATGTACACATACATATTCATACACAAACACTGACACACATATTATACACACCTTACAAATTGGCATAAATCGGAATACTTGGGACTCATGGGAATAATTGTGGCACACGGCCCTTGTTTTGCACTAAAGTTGGACTACTTGGAAATTATTTCTTCCTGCTTACCACTTTTTACAAAAGTGAGCAGAGCAGGGCAGAGATGAAGGTGAGCCAGGGCAGGGAAACATCAGCCCAAGAGATTTACTATAACTCATGCCAAAAAAAACTGATATGCATTATATTACAAATCTATGTAAGTCGCTCACTGACAGCTTACAATTCTGGTGCATGGGGGCCTCTCAATAATTCATTTACAGACGTATCTGAAAGGGGACTTTTCACCTCCTCCACAAATCCAGTCCTTTTCATTAATTTAATAGGCAGCGCTCCACTGATTGTCTTGCACTTGGAATTCTTTCTCCAGTCCCCACCATTACTGAGGAAACTTCTGACATGCTAACTAGAAGCTCCAATGTGATTTGTGTTGTGAAGCAGGAGCAGAAAAGTGGGTGTGACCCAGACATCCAATAGGAGCCAGACAGTGTCAGAGCTCAGAGTCACACCCCTAACCTCCTCCTGCCTGACACCGCCCACTAGACAAAAATTCTAACTGTGCTGGAATCGGTGCAGGGGTGCCTATTATATAATGAAAAGAGCCCAAGATGGAGGTGGTAAACGATTCTCTTTATACATATATACAGTATATAGATAGTACACACACTGGAGCAGATTTACTAACTCTGTCTAAAAGTTTAACAGTGCAAAGTTAAGACTAGACTAACTTAAACTGGTTCAGATTTATTATAGTCTCTGCTGCTTTATATAAGAAAAATGGAGCAAAATTGAATTCCAAAGTGTCTAAAACACCTGCTTAGTAAATCTCCGAACTGTATATACAGATACTTGCAGTATACATTAGAAGGACTTCTATCAGACATATAGAAATAAATTCTCTCTTCCTCTCTCTTTCTGTATAAATGTGTATGTGTGTATATATATATATATATATATCCTTATTACACACATCATAAACATTTTGGGGACAATATATCAAACACTCTGTCGGGTTTTTCTGGTGTAGAAAGTTACAATGTGTCACATCTTTAGTACAAGGTTCTCTTTTGTGCCAAATATAAGCTGCACCCCTGTCCTGCACCTCTCTCACCACTTACACACTTATTTACTGTAACTAACAACATCTTCTGGAGTGAGTTATATTGAGATCTTTGCTAGTTAGGAACTGGCATATATTTCCGAGGTCGGAACCAGGGACTTTACCAAGTGTAAAACACCAGTCTGCAATAAATCTGAACCACTGTATATAGAGATACAAATTACATATGTTGAACTATATACAGAGACGTCTAAATACACACACATTATTACATACACAATATATATACTGTATACATATATGTACATATATAGGACACACACTGTATGGAGGTATACAGTCTACCTAAGTGTGTATATAGGACACATTCACTACATAGAGGTAGGAATTGTCTTTAGGAATGTTCACTATTTACTGACACATCTAAAAATATAAATACATACAATACAGTAACATTACATAGATATAAATACACATATTACATAAATACCGACACACAGACATCACACATGATACCTTGATACCTGTGTTGTTTTTAAGTTTCTGTCCAGTGTAGAAACAATGATAACATTATGTAATTTATATACTAACAGAGTTTACAATAGAAGTAATTGGGGACATACGTATGTCATGTATAGATGGAGGGTGAGCATTCTCAATAAATTGGTGGTGCAGGGTCCCCAATCTGATCTACTTATTTGAAGGTAACAAATTGTTGAGGTCCGCAATACTTTGGTCCAATTAAAATTCAACTTTTAATAAATCTTTTCGGGTTGTCTCAAGATTGCACAGCTAGATAATCACCAGTCCGGCAAGGCTAAACAAAAACATAAGCATATGCGTCCCTCATGGTTGGTGAATTCACCAAGTGGTCAAACTTGGTGAATGAAAGGTATGACTCCACCTTGTAGGTGTATCCCTAAGACCATTAGTGTTCCCTAGACCTTGTGATCAGCGTAGCTACGTAACCCTACCATGAGGGACGCATATGCTTATGTTTTTGTTTAGCCTTGCCGGACTGGTGATTGTCTAGCTGTGCAATCTTGAGACAACCCGAAAAGATTTATTAAAAGTTGAATTTTAATTGGACCAAAGTATTGCGGACCTCAACAATTTGTTACCTTCACATGAAAGCTTTTCTCTTTGGAGTCCAGAGATTTGGAAGGTCGTGCACCCTTTGGTTTCCACTATATGGTGAGTGACAGTGTCTGCTTTTTTTGAACTTTTTTGATCTACTTATTGTAGAAATGAAAAGCCATACAATAAGGTATATTAAAATAAGCTTTTATATCAGGGTCAGGTGTTAGGATATATCAGGTATAAGCAATTACTTGCAATAACAATATACATTGAGGCTTTTATATTATATCAGGAGGGATATTAACCAGGAGATCTTTCCATCCAGTGATGTCCATTATGTTGGATGACATATACTGTATACAGTATATATCATAGTCTCTTACCCAACCCGTCACCACTAAGTCTTCACCACACTGAGCAGAGCCGACCACGCAGACGTCTCCTCCATCACTGACCACTAACTGACTGCAGCCAACTGATTTTTCAAATGAAGATCCAGCAATCCTATTGGTTGTGACTGCAGTTACCATGGTGACAGCTGCAGCAGATGATTTAACCCCTTAAGTACCAAGACCATTTGAGTATTAATGCATTTTATTTCTCTGTAGACATTGATATATGAGACTTGTATATTGCAGAATGACATACATATTACTTACTGACTATTAACTCTATCTAGAGCAGGGGTGGGCAATTAATTTTCCCATGGGGCCACATGAGAAATTGTAATGGTTCTAGAGGGCCATGCGAGTCACAGTAAATTTAGCTCCACCCACTTCTCTGCTGACTCCGCCCATTCTCAATCATTTTTCCATGTGCCCCACAAAGTAAAATCCTCCTACAGTCACCCTAACATTATACACCCCCACATTATAACATTTCCCTCCAAATGTCCCGCAGTATTAAGTCCCTCTCCTGGTGCACCAGTATAAACCAGCAGAAACTAGAGGGGACATTAAACTGGGGCAGCTGGAGGGAGACATTAAACTGGGGGCAACTAGAGGCAGACATGTCCCCCTCCAGCTACCCCCCATGGTTTAATATCCTCCTCCAGCTGTCCTAGTATAATGTCACCCTCCATCTGCCCCCTAGTTTAATGTCCCGTCTTCATGTGCATTAAGTTTAACTGCCCCCCTACATCTGCCCCTAGTTCCCCCCTGTTGCTCACACATGCTGTCTCTTCCCTCTTTCATCCAGCAGCCTCCATTGCCGGCAGCTTGCAGGAAGCACACAGTCCCTTGTGGCTCCGCCCACTAATGAGTCATAGCCTATTCTGGTGATAGGCTGTGATGACATCATCACAGGTCCTTCAAAAACCTTCCAGTAGCTATGCGGGCTAGATGGAAGCAGTCAGAGGGCCGGATGTTGCCCGCAGGCCGCACATTGCCCAGGTCTGGTCTAGAGAGTGGGATGTGAGACAACAGCGGTTACATCTGTGATTTTGCATAGTATATTTTACATCATTTGCCTTGCTTCATAATTAATGTGTTCATTTTAATCAATGAGTCAGTAAGATTACACGAATATTAAATATCTGCGTATTTCTTTGTTTCACTACTTTGGAATAATAATAGCACATCGTGAAAATACTAATAATATTTTTTTTATGCTGCCACAATCCAAGAGCCAATATAGCAATATGGGGGATCTTTTCTGTGGGCTGAGAATTGAGACCACTTTTGGGACAGATATACCGTATAGTATTTATTAGCTTTTAAGGTTTTGGGGTGATGAGAGGTTAAAAAAAAACAAAAAAAACAACTTCACCGTTTTTTGTTATTTATAACAAGTGCTTTTATAACATGATACTTTTATTATATGGGTGGTGATGAGTAGAGATGAGCGAACAGTGAAATGTTCAAAGTTCGATTTGAGTAGCCGCTCAATATTCGACTGTTCAATCGAATATCGAACCATTATAGTCTATGGGGAAAAAATACTCGTTAAGGAGGAAACCACTATTCGACTCAGGAGGGTCACTAAGTCCACTATGACACCTCGGGAAATGATGCCAACACCCTGGAATGCAACTGGGACAGCAGGTGAAGCATGTCTGGGGTCATCTAACATGCCCAAGTCACTGTATTACGTCGGGATCCCTGTCAGCTTGCGATATGCGGAGCGGACTTTTTCCCATAGGAATGCATTGACCAGCGTTGATTGGTCGAATGCCATACAGAGTAAAGCATTCGGCCAATCAACCTTGGTTCTGCCGGAGGCTCGTCTGTGAGGAGGCGGAGTCTAAGATCGGTCCACAGCATTCTCCATTCTGGTCCAATCTCAGATGTAGCAGCGTTGAGCGCACGCTGTGCTCTGCTACACTCTCAGATGCAGCAGAGCTGAGTGTGTGCTGAACCCTGCTATATCTCAGATGTAGCAGAACTGGCTGTGACTGGAGTATAAGATATGATGTAACAGCAGAATAGTGGCTGCAGCTCTAGATGTGACTGGAGTATAAGACATAATTTAACATCACAATAGTGACTGCAGCTCTAGATGTAACTGGAGTATAAGACCTGATGTAACAGTGGAATAGTGACTGCAGCTCTAGATGTAACTGGAGTATAAGACCTGATGTAACAGTGGAATAGTGACTGCAGCTCTAGATGTAATTGGAGTATAAGACCTGATATAACAGCAGAATAGTGACTGCAGCTCTATATGTGACTGGAGTATAAGACATGATGTAACAGCAGAATAGTGACTGCAGCTCTAGATGTGACTGGAGTATAAGACATTATGTAACAGCAGAATAGTGACTGCAGCTCTAGATGTGACTGGAGTATAAGACATGATGTACAGCAGAACAGTGACTGCAGCTCTAGATGTGACTGCAGTATAAGACATAATGTAACAGCAGAATAATGACTGCAGCTCTAGAGGTGACTGGAGTATAAGACATAACGTAACAGCAGATCAGTGACTGCAGCTCTGGATGTGACTGGAGTATATGACATCCTGTGCGGAAGGGGGACATTAAAATGTGTGGGGCATATTAAAGGGGTTGTCCAGGGTTAAACTTTTTTATGGCCTATACTCAAGATAGGACATAAATACCTGAAACCCCACATTGCAGAAACACGTCTTCGGCTACTATAGAAAAAAACAAAGAAGTGTTTTACAGAACCAGCAAAGTGAATGAAATTTAATCACATTTACCTCATCTGCACATAGCAGGAAAAAAAGAGGTGGAACAAACTCTAAAATGTGTACGCTTCTAAAAACATGGCCGGTTACTTTCAGCTGCATGGGAACTCCTCCTGAACAGACTACCAAATGCATTAGCAAGCAATGTGCAGTGAAAGCACACGGACCTCATAGACTATAATGGGGTCCATGTGCTTTCCATGTGGTGTCTGCACGGAAAATGCGGACAGAAAAGTACTTCATGAACTGCTTTCCTGTCCGTATGACTCGTGTGCAAACCGAACGGACCCCATTATAGTTTATGGGGTCCATGTGCTCTCATTGCACACCGCTTACTAATGCGTTCGGTAGTCTGTTCGGTGGGGTCCCATGCAGACTCCTCGAACGGATTACCGAATGAAGATGTGAAGCAGGCCTTGTACATATACCATATATACTCACACATATACATTTATATACATTCATATACCATATATGTCATATATACTTATATGAATGTATGAATACTATATATACCGTATTTTACGGACTATAAGGCGCACTGGACTATAAGCCGCATTGCCCATGAGCGCCTTATAGTCCGTCTCGGTTCATATATAAGGCGCACCGGACTATAAGCCGCAGTCCGGTGCGCATTATATGTTCTTGAAAGCGGCGGCAGGCAGACTTTGCCAGTGGCCGCTTAACCCCCCGCGTGCCAGCCGCTTCTATTGGAAGCGCTCGGCAGGCGAGGAGGGGCTCTATCAGCAAAATCATGCTGATAGAGCCCAACCGTAATGTTGTGAAACTTACCGAGCGGTGCAGGGTGGGTGGGCATTCAGGCTTCCTCTTCCTCCGATGTTCCGTCCTCCTCCTCCACCGCTCGCTGATAATGGCCTGGGCGCATGCGCAGTAGTAGAAGCATTATGATATTGCGCATGCGCCCAGGCCATTAGTTCGCGAGCGCCGGAGGAAGTGGTCAGGACATCGGAGGAAGAGGAGGCCTGAATGCCCGCCCGCCCTGCACCGCTCGGTAAGTTTCACGTTCTGTTTCAGCGTGACAGCAGGGCGGCCGGACACTTCCCATTCATTTCTATGGGAGCCGGCATGCGAGCGCTCCCCATAGAAATGAATGGACTGCTTTTTTCCATTCATTTCTATGGGGAGCGCTCGCATGCCGGCTCCCATAGAAATGAATGGGAAGTGTCTGTCCATTCATTTCTATGGGGAGCGCTCGCATGCCGGCTCCCATAGAAATGAATAGGAAGTGTCCGGCAGCCCTGCTGTAACGCCGGCGTGTACTGCTGTGATACACGCCGGCGTTCCGTACTGTGAATGCACCCTTACGGTGCCTTTTATGTATGTATGGAAGCGGCACGCAGACTTTGCCGCCGCTTCCATCCATATATAAGGCGCACCGGACTATAAGCCGCACTTACGATTTCTGAGGAAATCGTAGGTTTTTATGTGCGCCTTATAGTCCGGAAAATACGGTACTCACATATATACTGTACATAGTAGTCTGCTCTATACAAATCCACAGTTCTGGCCCGATTTGGCTGAAATTTGGCACGCCTCCTCTCCACCCACAGGAGCAGAATACTGCGCACGTTACATCTCGCTAGCGTCTCCCCGTCATGAGATTGGGGCCCCTAAATTTAGGCCCTATGCATATAATGGGGAAAAGTGCAAGTGAAAGCACTGAGAGGAAAACAACAGTTGTTACGGACAGGGACGGATTATAGTGACGGCACCAAGGAGGAGCTGCTAAAGAAGCCGCACCACCACACACAACACACAAACATTTCACAAACACCATATAAACATCACACAGACAGCACACATACACCAAACCACAAGCACAACACCACACAAATGTCACAACACACCAAACAAACAGCAGACCGCTCTAGACACACACAACACAAACACCACCGCACAAATACTACATCATCACCCCACAAATACCACAACACCACCCCATAAATACCACACGCGCACGCAAACACACTCAGATGGATACACACTACACACACGGAGGAAAAGAGCACATGCATACTCACACACAACTACCGCACGCATGGACACTTGCTCTGTGCATGCAGAAACACATGGATCACACGCGCACATACACGCATACATATACATGGACCAGACACATGCATGCACACACACACACACACATACACATGGATCACATGTGTGCACACACACGCATACATATACCACACACGTGCATGCACACACGCATTCATACATACACATGGATCCCACGCATGCACACACATACACATAAACACGGACCTCACACGTGCATGCACACATGCATACATACAAATTGATCACACGCGCACACACATACACGCACACATATACACGGACTATAGACACGTGCATGCACATGCATACATAAACATGGATCACACACATGTACACGCACGCATACACTGAATAACCATGTCTGGTATCCTTAGTGGCTGCATGGATTTGGCAGTTCCATAGACTTCTTTGTGCACAAAGCTGTGAATTTTGCGGGCTCCATAGAAGTCTATGAAGATGTAGAATCCACAGCCCGGAGACTGTGGTGTTACTGTAGTGTGCAAGAAGCCTTACTAAGCAGCAATATTGGTCAGGGGAAAACCGCCTCATGGTAAGATTGTCATTATTGCTTACTATACAGGGAGTTTTCATCACTGAAGCCCTACAATAGATAGTTGTGTAACTGTAAACCAATTTTACTCTTTTGTTGATGAACTACTTCCAAATTACACTGGAGGGGGGGAGGATTGCACTATGTTGTTAACTGGGTCTAAATCAGTGGCATAACTAGGAATGATGGGGTCCTATGGTGAACTTTGGACATGGCCCCCTTCCACGACGCTAAAGACCCCAACTGACCTGCCTGCCCGCATTCCTGCGCACACTATTATACCCCATAGTGGCCCCTGCACACAGTATTATACCCCATAGTGGCCCCTGCACACAGTATTATACCCCATAGTGGCCCCTGCACACAGTATTATACCCCATAGTGGCCCTGCGCAAAGTATTATACCCCATAGTGGCCCCTTTACCCTGCATTATGCCCCATTGTGGTCCCTTCACCCAGCATTATGCCCCACTGTGTACATCCATGAACAATTATTATACTCTGGGGGCTTTTCAGAACCCAGAGCATAATAAATAGAGACCCGGGAGGGATACAAACATAAAAAGAAAAACACTTACTTACCTATCCCTGGCTTTGCTGTAGTTCCCGCTGATGGCGGCCATCTTCAATGACATCCGGGATGTCACGTGACCTGTGGGCCAGCGTCGCAACGCAAAGGACGCAGGCCCCAGTCATGTGAAGTCAGGGACGTCACACAAGTAGGCCCGAAGCCTGCCGGAGAGGTAAGTAACACAGTTTTTTATGTTCCCTTACCTCTCCTGGGCCTCTGGTCATTATATTCGGGGGTCTTTTCAGACCCTCGAGTATAATAATCTTGTATGTGGGGTCAGCAGTGTCACTTACCGATCCTGGCCGCTGCCAGGATCGGTGACTAAATAGGGCCTGTTACCGTCTGGAGTAAACTCCAGCCATTAACGGCCTGTTAAAAAAAAAAAAACGCAGCGGAAGTGGCTGTCACCGGGTCCCCTAATGTCCCGGACCCTGTGGCAGTTGCTACTGCTGCTACCCCGGTAGTTACACCCCTGGTGTAATTGTATAATATGTTTGTGTAAGGTGCATACATTTTAATTTTTTATAAAAAATTGTTTTAAAAATAGTTGTAATAGTTTATACTACATAATATGTATTGAATATGTAAAATCAATAAAAATGTTAAAACGAAAAAAAAAAGTTCTTCACATCAATGTTCTGACAAATTACTAAAGTGGCAAAATACCGTATATACTCGAGTATAAGCCGAATTTTTCAGCACAGTTTTTGTGCTGAAAAAGCCCCCCTTGGCTTATACTCGAGTTGGCAAAAAATTATTTTTTTTTTTTTTTTGGGGGGGGGGGGTCTATGAGCAGCCACAATATCAATGTATAGAATCTCCCATGAAATAGTGGGAAAAAAAGAAGCGTAAAAAAAAAAAAAGTAAAAGTTGTAAATCACTCCTTTCCCTAGAATACATATAAAAGTAGAAAATTACCGTGAAACAGATACACATTAGGTATCCCTGTGTCTGAAAGTGCCCGGTCTACTGAATATAAGGGATCTGCAGTGCTCCTGTTCCATCAGGAAGGGGTTAATAGGAGCACTGCAGATACCCTATATTCAGCCAAACTGAATTCCAAGTGGGGGAAGAAAAACTCAGTCCTCAAGCTCAGGGAAGGGGCAGACAGACGGCTTATACTCGAGTCAATAAGTTTTCCCAGTTTTTTTATGGTAAAATTAGGGGCCTCGGCTTATATTCGGGTCGGCTTATACTCGAGTATATACGGTAATAAAAATTTAAAGTGGATAAAAGGATTTACTATAGCACTCTCAAAATGTCAATTTCAGCGTGACACTGAAAATTTTACTTTAACATAACCAACAACTTAACATATTTTCCGCGAGCGAAGCCGCGGGTATTCTACTAGTATATACATATATATACATATATACATACACATTATTATAACATACTGTATATACGCACACATACCTGTATACAAACATACAGTACTAACAGTATACAAGACACATACAGTAAACAAATGTACACATATAAACATATTAAATACACATATTTTACCAAAAGAATATACTCACATTTTCCAGCAGTGAAGCATCGCAGCAGATGTCTTCCCAACATGCTCCGATGTGAGAGGACTCACTGTGAGGAGGAGGGGGAAGGGGTAGAGAGGAAATCCAGGCAGCACAGCAGGTCCTCATAAGAAAGCAGCGATCGCTGCTGAAGATAAGTGCAGGGTTACAAGTGGCCATTAGCTAATGCTGAAGCTGCACCTGGTGTCCTCCAATATGTACCGGTACTTTCCCTATATATCGGGAGGACACCATGTACAGCTTCAGTGTCAGCTAATGGGGGCCCCTGTGTGTTGAAGCAATTGCAAATGCATTGGTCAGGTGCCCGAATGGGGGCCCCTGAACAACGCATCTGCATTAGCAAAATGAGGACTTTCAGTTGGGGCTCGGGGCCCACCGGGGGATTCGCCGATTCCCCGGTGGGCCAGTCCAACCCTGAGTCCGGGGGGGTGTCCATGCGGACTCCTTCCGGACGGAATACAAGCGATAGTGTGAACCAACCCTTCGGCAAAATGGAGCCCTGGGCGAGATTTCGAGTGGGGCCCTAAATTTTCAAATACCGTACCTATGTCACTATTCAGTAATTGAATACACATACAATCATTTTAAACTATATTTTTAATTATATTAAATAAATTCAATGTAATATAAATGACACATTATTAATAGAACTTTACATTTTGCATCCTACTGGCTGCATTAAAAAAAATAAATCAATAAATATTTATCTCGAACAGCCACTTTTGGCTAAAGCCCTACATAGTGTCCTGCAGCAAAAAATTGCTGTTGGAAAAATCGCAGCAGCAGCATATCACGGTTTTTCCAGAAATGCTTTTCACATATAAAGCCTGGTTCTGGAAATTGCTACAAGTCCACAGCGCATATTTTCCTGCATTGTGGGGGTGGGATTCACGAGAATTCCATCACCTACACAGTGTAAAATGCTGTGTTTTTTTCTGCAGCATTTCCGCCAAGGGCAAACTGTGGTGCCTACTAAGGATGAGCGAACAGTGAAATATTCGATATTCGTTTCGATTAGCCCCTTAATCTTTGACTATTCGAACGAATATTGAACCCCATAATAGTCTTTGGGGAAAAAAGCTTTGTTTCAGGGGAACCCACTCTTCGACTCAGGAGAGTCACCAAGTCCACAATGACACCTCAGCAAATGAGGATAACACCTCTGGAATGCAACTAGGACAGCAGGGGGAGCATGGCTGGGGGCATTTAACATGTCCAAGTCCCTGTATTACGCCACTAATAATGCTAATAGGAATGATTAGCCAAATAGCATTGATTAGCCAAATGCCATACAGAGTACAGCATTCGGCCAATCAACGCTGTGAGGAGGTTGAGTCTAAAATCGGTCCACAGCACTCTCGATTGTGGTCCGATCTCAGGTATAGCAGAGTTGACAAAGCTCTGCTACACATGAGATGCATCTCAGATGTAGCAGGGTTCAGCGAACAGTCAGCTCTGCTGCATCTCAGATGTAGCAGGGTTAAGCGCACAGTCAGCTCTGCTGCATCTCAGATGTAGCAGGGTTCAGCGCACGGCGAGCTCTGCTGCACCTCAGATGTAGCAGAGCTCAGTGCACGGCCAGCTCTGCTGCATCTCAGGTGTAGCAGAGCTGTGTCAACTCTGCTACATCTGAGATCGGACAACAATGGAGACTGCTGTGGACCGATTTTAGACTGTACATTGTATGGCATTCAGGCAATCAACGCTGGTCAATGCATTCCTATGAGAAAAAGTCAGCTCCCGCATAACGCAAGCTGACAGGGATCCCGACCAGATAGAGCCCCAAAGAGCTGTTTGAGTAACATTCCTACCAAAATAAAGCTAATCCCTAGCTAACCCTGCCAGTACATCTATCCCTGTCTCACAGTCACATAGTTCACAGTCTCATAAGAACCGGATCTGAAATCCACTATTCATATAAATTGGAGGTCACCTGATTTAGCCAGTCAATTACTTTTTCCGATTTTTTTTCAATCCCTACGTTGTCATAGTTCCTGTCCCACCTTCTCTGCAATGGTGCGCCAGGGAAGGTGGGAAGGGATAAGAATTTTTAGTGCGTTTGGCGCGTGGTATTTGATTGGAATCGAATATCTCGAGCAGCCTGATATTCCAGCAAATATCAATTCGATCGAATGCCGTTCGCTCATCTCTAGTGCCTACACCACATTTGCGTTTCCGTTCGGGGAGTCTGCTTAGGTACCCCATGAACAGAAATCTATATGCTTTACAAAGCAGTTACCTAAGAAAACCACACGGACCCCATAGGCTATAAAAATGCTACTTGCAGGACTTTTCTCTCTGTTTCATGCAGAAACTGAGCAGAAACCACATGGTCCCCATTATGGTCTATGGGGTATGCGGGTTTCCCAGGTATCCGCTTTTTAATGCATATAGGTTTCCTTTCAGGGGTCCCCCAGTGGACTGCCCAAATGGAATACTGAACGCAGATGTTAATGGGGACTTATAGGGGTTTTCATTACACCTTATACATGGATCAGAATAACCACTCAGATTCCCCACAGATCAGGAAAATACTGACTGAAATGGAAGTTGGGCAATGTGCAGCCTGCTACATTCATTCCAATGGGAGTGCTGGCTATGTTTGGCACACCTATTTAAATAAATGGAGCTGGGTGAATGTTGCACGACTACCAGGCCATTCAGCATTTTCCTCATCAGTGCAGTTCCATGTGGTCATACCCCCAACTGATCTGATAACTAAGAAGACTTTCATTTTTACTAAAAACACTTGGCCGCAGATTCAGACTGACCATAATGGCTGTACATGGTTTCTAAGGGTAATAGATACCTTTTATTTTCTTTTTTTCACTGTTTGTGCCGTGTTGCAGGACGCCTGTTTCTCTCTGTTTCAGTAATAGAATTTAGGACTGTCTCAGTACTGAGGTCAGAACGCTATCCACTGCATTCTAATGTTTATTCAGCCCAGCCGGAGTCAGGACCCTCCGACCCTGTTATGTGTCATCTGCAGACAGTGTGCACTCATGTACTTAAGTAATCTGTCTGCACTCTGTTCCCCCTGCTGAGCTGGAGGCTGGAGTGGAGGAGGGGCTTCTACAGGCACTTGTAACATCAGCTGAGCTCATATAGAGCCTTCCCCGGAGTTCCTCCTAGCACAGCCCCAGTGCAGCTAGAAATGATTCCACAGTCCAGCGGCCGCCCACACTCCTGCCCGCACAGTCAGCGATCTGAGAGTAAGAATGGAGACAGTGAAATGTTAGGCAGCACAGGGGGCCCCTTAAGCTGTGGGGGCACTGGGCAATTGCCCAGTTTGCCCCCCCTAACGCCGGCCCCGACCCCAACAAATCTATTATTTGCCATCTACCCAGTGGATAGGTGATACATGTTTCTTACTCGAATAACCATTTAACTTAAGCTAAAAGGTAAATGAATGGAGGAAAAGTAAAAGACCAGGGAGATTAGATGAGAACCGATGCACCCAGAATAGAGATTCCAGAGTCATGTAGAGACTAGACCCAGTCCTGACAAGTGAGTTTATTATACTGGTGAGGAGCATTAAATGATAAAATTATTTGACTACATTTATAAATGTGAGGTTCTTAGCGCACAGTTTCATCAATTGTGCGAGCCCATCTGCCACGTCACGGCGACCTCCTTCAGATGGGTCCCTACACTAAGACTTCATTTGTATTATAAATGCTCCACTACCCTAAAGACCCCAGTGATGAAGTTCTTACACACTATACTGTAACAGTTAGTATGTAAGAAGATTATCTCCTGTACTATATATAAAGTGTTAGTGTAGGGACCCATCATAATAATGCCACTTAGTGGTTGATGGGATCACAAATGTGATGTAAATGTCATATATAAATATATACAATACACACACCTTAACATACTTATATAGAGATATGTATTACATAAGTGACATTACATACCGATATGTCTAAATAAATATATAAATGCACATAGTACATACTTTACACACTGTATACAAAGATACAACAGAAGTAGCCGACATCAAAGAGTCTGCCAGGTTCAAAATGTGTTCCAAACCAATAATACTGTCTGTGCTGTCTGTTTGTCTTTAGTAGCATGGGGATCATACTTTAATGGCCACAAACCCATGAAAGAATGCAGAAATAATATTTTCTTTTTATGGATTTACCAAAAAGCCTGCAATATTCTAAGGGGGGGGGGGGGGGGGCTGATTAGCCAGACTTGTCTATAGACAGTCACAAGTGCTCTGGCTCTCCTCTGTAACACCGCACCTTTCGCCATGATTGACATTCTCAGACTCCGCCTGTGTCACTGCTGTGTGTCAGCATATTTACAAAATGACGTCCTGCCCCTGGTGCACTTGCAGGCTGATTTGCATATCCATAAAACAATGACTATCTCTATACTGCTTCATTGGTTGGTGGTGTCCAAGGTTTGGTCCTATTAATGGCCTATACACTGCACTATTATTGGTTTGGAAGGCATTTAGAACATGAGACTCCCTTTAACTTGTATTAGCAAATGATAACTTGATATTTGACACTTTACATAGCAATGAATTGAACAGCATCTAAATATATACAATATATACATCTTATTCAAACTTTAGATATGGAAACTTACCGTAATACAGAATTTAACACTACATATAGACATGCATACATATAGAAATTTATACACGCCAGACGTCTTAGCAATAGCCTGCTACTCCAGTATGGCCTCACACTCCCATCTACTATATCAAAGAGATTCCTTTGGTGCTCTGGATCTTTACCTCACCATCCCTCTTCAGCTCCTCTAGTCACTAAAAGCTTGCATAACTTTCCCCTGAGGCACACAGGTTAACCTATAGAGCTTTTACCCTAACCTGGAACATCTACCTCCCTCTGAGATCTACAGCGGCCACATAGATGAGAATTTCTGCTGCAGGCCTCTGGACCTACCTCAGGCACTCGACCCTCTTTTGCTTCTCCAGGAAGTACCACAGTCAGTGCCTTGTCTTGGTGAGGGGAGTAGCAAGCCCCTACACATCTACTAGGGGCTCCTCATCCTCTCTTTCACACATCCTAGGGCACCTGCACACTCCTGCTGTCTCGCTGATCCTGAAACTATATCCTTAAATTGGTCACTTCAGCTAACTCAGCCACTCAACTACCACACAGCCTCTTGAGCCATTTTTCTTCAATTTGCAACACAGTGGTTGTCCTGCCCTGATCTGCTCACCATGACAGATTAACTCTCAAGTCTCGAGCATCAGACAGTGGCTCAGCACATTCCTGCCCCATACCTTCCATATATTGTCTCTCTAATTTCCGTTACCTGCATATCCAACATGGTGAAAGGCAAGAATCAACAAAATGATCAGAAAAAAGACCACTCAATAGATACAAAAGCCTTGCATCTTCCCTCTACTGCGGAGGAGATCCGCCAGGTGGTTAAAATACTCTGACACTCGCAACAATTGAACCATCTAGATGTTCCTACTTGGACATCAAGCTCTTTGTCCCCTATTACTAGTCCAGTTTAGACAAAATCCTCACCTGGACTTGCCTCCCTCTATGGAGAGCCCTCACTCTGAAGCACAGCAAACAATAGCAGTTCAAGCTCCAGAAGGAGGTCTTAATGCATTCTAGACTTCCAACGGACTGGCTTCTGAAAGCACATGCTCTTGGCCCTTTGTAGCGCCTTGTAAGCTGACATATCCCATCTTATTACACCGCTACAGTCCTCTGTCTCAGTTCTAGATGTGTGAGTGACACATACTGAAAACAAAATGGGAGACTTTGTGACTTTCCACAACAAGGTGATCAATATTCACAATGACTTAGCAGAAGACTTTGCAAAACTTAGAACTAAATTTGTAGACAAGGAAGACTGTTCTCATCGCAACAATATCACATTCTGAGGCATTCCAGAGAATGTGTCCCCATCTGATCTACAATCTTACCTGCAAGACACCAAATTTCTGCTTCTGGATTTTTCTGCCACAGACCTTATCATTGACAGAGCACACAGATTGCCACATCCTCACCATGTTAGTGAAAATATACCCCAATGGCCAGATTCCATTTCTTTCACATCAAAGAACATTCATGGCTCAAACACACAAGCAACGATCCTGGCCTTTTAGATTTTGAGATGTGCAGCTATATATGGACCTTTCATCAGACACCATACATCTGAACCGGAAGCTTACACCCATAACTACCTCTCTCTGACATTACAAAAGCATCTATAGATGGGAATTCCCTGTCAAACCTCTTATTACTAAAGATGTCACCATTCCTACTGTCACCATCTTGAGTGAAGGCAAGGACCTGTTACCTCTCCCTTCTGCAAGACACAGGCAATCCTATTTCCAATCTTCAGTATAAACGTCGTCCTCCATCTGATCTTAATTGACTACATTATGGGACTCCAACCTTCATATTAATGGTGCGAAGCCTCCACAAGGACTCTCCACGCCACCAGTGATGAAACTCCCCATCCTCCATACACTACTATTATATTCCTCTTTAGAACTGTAAGTTAGTTCTCATTCTATTTTCGTTCTTTTACTTTAATGCCTGGCTGACCTGAGCAGTACTATAGGAATACGAACCAAACTGTTCTGTAACTCCAACGATATTACATATTGACCGAGCGTATAGAGTCAGCCTTGCTAAATCTTAAACTTGCCTCTCTCAACGTACAGGGTCTTAACAGCCCTCAAAAATGATCCTACCTATGGAAGAAGGCCCACTCAGTACATTCTGATATTTTCTGCATCCAAAAGATTCATCTACTACAAAGATGCTGCTAGACTTTGACATTCCTCCTTTCCAAATATTTTTATGCGCAACACAATAAGAAGAAGAGATGTGTCCTGATCACAGTCAGGAACTCAGTAGCCTTTTCCTTATTAGACAAGACCCCTAAGGTAGATAACCTTATTATGGTCTGCATTATCAACAACGTAAATATACTATTGCCAATGTTTATGCCCCCATCGGCAATCACTATGCTTTCTGAACAAGCTTTACAGACACATAACCAGTGTTCAAAAGGGGGCTCTTATACTTTGTGTAGACTTTAACACTGTTTTGGACCCATCTCTGGACTCCACTAACCCTACCAGACAGAGCCTCTGAGCCTCTCCCAATTCTAACTTAAGGAAAACCTACACAATGTCTGGCGGGAACAACACATCTCAGAATGTGATTATACGCACTTTTCCTCCGTCCACCACATGCACTCATGTATAGACTTGTTTCTACTGGATCTACCAACTCTATTATGTACTGATACACTCACCCGCCTGTCCGCTCTGGATGTGGGAATACACTTTGCTTTTCTCCTAGTCTCATTGACCAAATCTACCAAACCAGAAACCCTTTGCGACTTCTACTACTTTAAGATTATGAAATGGCTTTGAAGAAATCTAAAGCTAAATTCTATTCTCAAAGCAATAAAGCTGGGAAATTGCTGGCCCACCAACTAAAAGTCAGAGCAGCTAAGTTAAAAATCCCCTCTATGAAGCAACCGATCTCTGCAGGAAAGGTGAGGGACCCCAGAGGAATTGCTGGAATTTTCAGGACATATAATGCACAACTTCATAATTTACAGGAACAATTCCTAGAACCTGAAAACCACCAGTCCCTTATCTCCAACTTCTTAGCTCATCTATGTTTACAAACCCTGACGCCAGGCCTTTTATCCTCTCTGAATGGACCCAATACAACTCTATAACTGGAACAGATTATCAAGACTCTGCCTAAAGGTAAATCTCCAGGTCCTGATGGTTTCTCTAATGAATATCTCCTCCACTTCCATCAGACCCTCACCTCTTCCTTTTGCAGTTTTGCAATCAAGCCATGATTGGGATCTCTCTCCCAAGAGAGAATTTGAAGGAACTTATCTTCTTACCAAAACCAGATAAATCCCCAGACTCTCCTCAAAATTTTCAAACTAATTTCACTATTAATCACAGATATTAAACTATATGCTAAAATACTGGCTTAAAGACTGGCACCCATTATATCCAACTTAATTAGGATGGATCAAGTGGGGTTCGTAAAGGGCCGTCAGGCCCTGGATAACAACAAACACATTCTTTACCTCATTGACCTAATAAAACTAAATAAATCTTCTTCTGCACCGATTGCCTTAGATGCAGAAAAAGCATTTGATCACATCTACTGGTGCTTTGCTATTTCAGAGTTGGACAGATTTTCTGGAACTATTCTACAAGCCATGATGAATATATACTCCTCCTCATTGGCAAGAGTATTCACTAACAGTAACTCTGAGACTGGTTTCACATCCACAAAAATATGAGACAAGGATGCCCACTGTTTCTATTGATCTTTGTTCTCACCATTGAACCTCTGGTGCAAGCACTTAGACAGAACGACTCGATTCATAGTGTGAAAATAGCTGAATCCTCGCATATGATATATTTATACACAGATAATATTATCCTCTCTATAACGCAACCATCAACCTTACTCCCCCAAGCAATAATTGTGTTTAAGCATCATGGCATGCATTCGATCTATAAGATTATTGAAAACAAAACCCACATCCTCCCTTAGAATATCACTTTGAAATTCCTGGAACAACTAGAAACAAAATTTGCTTTTGACTGGTGAACTTCCACACTGGATTAGTGAGGAAATCAAGATCCCTCCCTCAATCGCTCAAACCACTCAAATCAACCTTCTACCATGTCTACCCGAAAGGGGAAGGTTTTCCAATCATATACCAAGCACAACTTATCCTGGCTCAGCAGAAACTCTGCATAACAGATGATGATACTTCTGAAGCTTTTATACCTTTTTCAGATGATCCGACTGGCTCCTCCTCCTTTTTTCCTCCGCAAAATCAACTCCATGATCTTTCAATTTATTTGGAACTATAAAAACCTATAATCTCTTCTTCCATCCTTTTCAGATGGAGGGGATTGGGAAGTCTGGGTATCCCTAACACCCACGACTTTTACGTAGCCTCTCAACTATCCACTGGCAGAGACTGATGGCAAGTTACAGCAGTCAAAACTTGGATACAACTCGAAACCCACCTCATTCCCAAACACAGTCTCAGGGCCTGGCTATACTATTCTCTCCTACATACTAACTTCCATCGCTTTCTTCTCTCATCCTGTCACACCTCACAACTATTGGATAATGTACCTACAAACTTACTGGGAAGAAGCTCTCCCTGAACTTCTCACTGGCTCCAATGTACCTTAGGATTAAACACTTTTTTGTCACTACCCACAACTCAGACCTTCCATAACAAAGATCTATTAGATGCCTTAAAACTTCCAAATAAATCCATCAACATTCTCAGCTCCATTTATCACATGATGGGACTCAAGTATACCTTTGTTAAGACTGTTCCAATCCATAGTTGGGAAATCTCCCTCCAGAAATCCTTTTCCCCTTCTCAATGGAAGAGTGCACTAGACTTTACTAAAAATAATTTCCAATGAGTTACTCCCTACGAAACCACTGTGAAGCTTCTACTCCACTAGTACTACACAATCATCAGGGAGATGCTGGAGAGGCTGCTCTACCACTGGATCCTTACTCTACTTACTTTGGTCATGCCCTCATCTGAAATGGCATTGTCAAAACATTTTCATCTGGCTCTCCCTCGCGGTAGGTTTCACGGTTCAACCATCCCTGGAATTATCGCTCCTCTTACTCTTCATGTCTTACCTTTGGCCTACAGACCTTTATTGTCCATACACTCTTATTGGCCACTCTGGCCCTTCTCAGGCTATGGAAAGCCCCTACTATAAGCACAATTTCATCTGTAACTGACATTCTACATCAAATATTTCAATATGAGAAGACACTTTCCCACAGCGTTTTCAGAGATGTCCACTTTAACAAGAACTGGAATCCCTGGGTTACCTATAGACTAGCGGCTTCTTTATCCCATGACTTAAGTTTGTCCAAATACTCTCTGACTTTTTGAACTCTTTACCCCACTGCATATACGACAATGACCACCATTTATACAGACTCATCTCTAGACCCAATTGTACCAGACTGTTACATGCATGTAATGTATATATTGTGTTTACTGAACTACACAGCATACATATCACTGTTTTTATGTTTGATTTCTTATTACAAAACTTCTAGTAAAATTTTTTATTGAAAGTAAGAGTAGCATAGAAAACACTAATCTTAATGTACAGATACATATTCATACATACACACAGATACACGCATATTATACACACCTTACAAATAGGCATAAATCGGAATACTTGTGACTCATGGGAATAATTGTGGCACACGGCCCTTGTTTTTCACTAAAGATGGACTACTTGGAGCATTTTTCTTCCTGTTCATCACTTTTTACGAAAACTCAGCCCAAGAGATTTACTATAACTCATGCCAGAAAACTGATATGCCTTATAAAACAGATCTATAACAGTCCCTCACTGATAGCTTACAGTTCTGATGCCTCTTAATTAATTTACAGACGTATCTTAAGGGGGGCTTTACACCTCCTACACAACTCCAGTTCTTTTCATTAATTTAATAGGCACCGCTCCACCGATTGTCTTGCACTTGGAATTCTTTCTCCAGTCCTCACCATTACTGAGGAAACTTCTGACATGCTAACTAGAAGCTCCAATGTGATTTGAGTTGTGAAGCAGGAGCAGAAAAGTGTGTGTGACTCAGACATCCAATAGGAGGCAGACAGTGTCAGAGCTCAGAGTCACACCCCTAACCTCCTCCTGCCTGACACCGCCCACTAGACAAAAATTCTAATTGTGCTGGAATCGGTGCAGGAGTGCCTATTAAATAATGAAAAGAGCCCAAGATGGAGGTGGTAAACGATTCTCTTTATACATATATACAGTATATAGATAGTACACACACTGGAGCAGATTTACTAACTCTGTCTAAAAGTTTAACAGTGCAAAGTTAAGACTAGACTAAGTTAAACTGGTCCAGATTTATTATAGTCTCTGATGCTTTATATCAGAAAAATGGAGCAAAATTTAATTGCAAAGTGTCTAAAACACCTACTTAGTAAATCTCCCCACTGTATATACAGATACTTACAGTATACATTAGAGGGATTTCTATCAGCCATATAGAAATAAATTCTATAAATTCATAAATGTGTATGTGTGTATATATATATATATATATATATATATATCCATATTACACACATCATAATTACACTGGGGACAATATATCAAACACTCTGTGGGGTTTTTCTGGTGTAGAGAGTTACAATGTGTCACATCTTTAGTACAAGGTTCTCTTTTGTGCCAAATATAAGCTGCACCCCTGTCCTGCACCTCTCTCGCCACTTACACACTTATCTATTGTAACTAACAACAGTTTCTGGAGTGAGATTTATTGAGATCTTTGTTAGTTAGGAACTGGCATATACTTCCGATTATGTCAAATGGTCATGTGACTAATTTATTAAGAGGTCGGAACCAGGGACTTTACCAAGTGTAAAACAGCAGTCTGCAATAAATCTGAACCACTGTATATAGAGATACAAATTACATATGCTGAACTATATACAGAGACGTCTAAATACACACACATTACTTCATACACTATATATATATATATATATATATATATATATATATATATATATGTATTCGTGTGGTTGTACATATACAGCACACACACTGTACAGAGGTATACAGTATACCTAAGTGTGTATATAGGACACATTCACTACATAGAGGTAGGTATTGTCTTTAGGAATGTTCACTATTTACTGACACATCTACTAATATAAATCCATACACTACAGTAACATTACATAGATATAAATACACATATTACATAAATACCGACACACAGACATCACACATGATACCTTGAGACCTGTGTTGTTTTTAAGTTTCTGTCCAGTGTAGAAACAATGATAACATTATGTAATTTATATACTAACAAAGTTTACAACAGAAGTAATTGGGGACATACGTATGTCATGTATAGATGGAGGGTGAGCATTCTCAATAAATTGGTGGTGCAGGGTCCCAATCTGATCTACTTATTGTAGAAATGAAAAGCCATATAATAAGGTATATTAAAATAAGCTTTTATATCAGGGTCAGGTGTTAGGATATATCAGGTATAAGCAATTACTTGCAATAACAATATACATTGATGTTTTTGTATTATATCAGGAGGGATATAAACCAGGAGATCTCTCCATCTAGTGACATACATACAGTATATATCATAAGTAAAACATTCATACTGGGTTTCTTTTCGTCCATCTAAATAATACCTGAGTGTATGTAAGGATATAGTTATATATGTGGTGTGTTTTAAATGACATATGGATATATAAATCTGTCAGGCTCTGACTTGTATAACTGTGTAGTACAGCAGAGCTGACTGCGCTATTCTGCCCCTAGAGGTGACTGCTGACAACTGATACCATTGGCCATAGGAAGAAATCTTAGTGAAATAAGAGGAGACATTAATGGAAATGTTTCTTATTTGTTCTGTAAATGATGGAGCAGAATAATATACAGAATAGCTTATGTGTACAGGGACTAATACTGGAGATTTATCCACAGTCTCCCCCATCCCCCGGCCATTATGTAATATGTTCTGTCTAGTGATTGGTCATGTGTTGGGGTCTTCAGTATTAGGATTAGATCAAGTCTCTTACCCAACCCGTCACCACTAAGTCTTCACCACACTGAGCAGAGCCGACCACGCAGACGTCTCCTCCATCACTGACCACTAACTGACTGCAGCCAACTGATTTTTCAAATGAAGATCCAGCAATCCGATTGGCTGTGGTTGCAGTTACCATGGTGACCTCTGCAGCAGATGATTTAACTCCTTAAGTACTAAGACCATTTGAGCATTAATGTATTTTATTTCTCTGTAGATATTGATATATGAGACTTGTATATTGCAGGATGACATGCAGCTCTAGATGTAACTAGAGTATAAGACCTGATGTAACAGCAGAATAGTGACTACAGCTCTGGATGTGACTGGAGTATAAAACATAATTTAATAGCAGAATAGTGACTGCAGCTCTAGATGTAACTGGAGTATAAAACCTGATGTAACAGTAGAATAGTGACTGCAGCTCTAGATGTAACTGGAGTATAAAACCTGATGTAACAGTAGAATAGTGACTGCAGCTCTGGATGTGACTAGAGTATATGACATGCTTTAACAGTGGAATAGTGACTGCAGCTCTGGATGTGACTGGAGTATATGACATGATGTAACAGTGGAATAGCGACTACAGCTCTGGATGTGACTAGAGTATATGACATGATGTAACAGCAGAATAGTGACTGCAGCTCTGGATGTGACTGGAGTATATGACATGATGTAACAGTGGAATAGTGACTGCAGCTCTAGATGTAACTGGAGTATGAGACCTGATGTAACAGCAGAATAGTGACTGCAGCTCTGGATGTGACTGGAGTATAAAACATAATTTAATAGCAGAATAGTGACTGCAGCTCTAGATGTAACTGGAGTATAAAACCTGATGTAACAGTAGAATAGTGACTGCAGCTCTAGATGTAACTGGAGTATAAAACCTGATGTAACAGTAGAATAGTGACTGCAGCTCTGGATGTGACTAGAGTATATGACATGCTTTAACAGTGGAATAGTGACTGCAGCTCTGGATGTGACTGGAGTATATGACATGATGTAACAGTGGAATAGCGACTACAGCTCTGGATGTGACTAGAGTATATGACATGATGTAACAGCAGAATAGTGACTGCAGCTCTGGATGTGACTGGAGTATATGACATGATGTAACAGTGGAATAGTGACTGCAGCTCTAGATGTAACTGGAGTATGAGACCTGATGTAACAGCAGAATAGTGACTGCAGCTCTGGATGTGACTGGAGTATATGACATGATGTAACAGTGGAATAGTGACTGCAGCTCTAGATGTAACTGGAGTATAAGACCTGATGTAACAGCAGAATAGTGACTGCAGCTCTGGATGTGACTGGAGTATATGACATGATGTAACAGTGGAATAGTGACTGCAGCTCTAGATGTAACTGGAGTATAAGACCTGATGTAACAGCAGAATAGTGACTGCAGCTCTGGATGTGACTGGAGTATATGACATGATGTAACAGTGGAATAGTGACTGCAGCTCTAGATGTAACTGGAGTATAAGACCTGATGTAACAGCAGAATAGTGACTGCAGGTCTGGATGTGACTGGAGTATATGACATGATGTAACAGTGGAATAGTGACTGCAGCTCTAGATGTGACTGGAGTATAAGACCTGATGTAACAGCAGAATAGTGACTGCAGGTCTGGATGTGACTGGAGTATATGACATGATGTAACAGTTGAATGGTGACTGCAGCTCTAGATGTAACTGGAGTATATGACATGATGTACAACAGAATAATGACTGCATATATACTCCAGTCACACTGCAGTCACTATTCTGCTCTTACATCCAGGGTCGGACTGGGGTGTCCAGAGCCCACCAGTTGAATTGCTTCTAGGGGCCCACTGCCAGGACCCTGCAGATCAGCGGTACCGAGACACGACAGCTATAGGTAATAACATGCCGGGAGCCATGCTGCTCACGCACTATACCATGTGCACTACTACCTAAACCTACTGCTACACCTTGTATGGCAAATGAACAACATGGCTCCGAGAAATGTTACCATTACCTGCAGCCACACTATCCTGGAAGAGCTGATCTGCAGAGGCCCTGGCTGTTGTATCATCACAGATGTAATATTGACGGCCTATCCTAAGGACAGGCCACCAATATTAGAAACATGGATAAATCCTTTAAAGTGGTTTCCAGGAATTGGAGCAACTCATGTGCTGGGAGGGAGGTGTAAAATAAAAAACAAATAAATTAAAAAGAATACTCATCTGTCCTCGGCGCTCCGTTGTCCGCCGGTAGTGTCCATTCAGTCTCGTGCTGGCACCTCCTTGCTGGCAGTCCTGCACCTCATGTGACCACTGAGACCAAATAGGTACAGGATTTCCAGAAATGAGGCCCTGAGACTAAACAGACACATACAGGGGACAACGGGGTGCTGGGGACAGGTGAGAATGCTTTTATTTATGTATTTTTTTTTATCTTTACACCTCCCTGGCGGCCACCACAGTGATCACTCCAGTTTGTAGACAACCTCTTTGAAGGGGTTGTCAGGGCCAAATATTTTATGGCCACTTCACTGGTCCCCCATAATGTATGGGGAACAGTGATGGGGCCATTATATTGTGTGGGAGCAGTGATGGGGAGAACATCCTGTGCGGAAGGGGGACGTTAATATGTGTGGGGCATATTAAAGGGGTTGTCCAGGGTTACCGTATTTTACGGACTATAAGGCGCACTGGACTATAAGCCGCATTGCCCATGAGCGCCTTATAGTCCGTCTCGGTTCATATATAAGGCGCACCGGACTATAAGCCGCAGTCCGGTGCGCATTATATGTTATTGAAAGCGCCGGCAGGCAGACTTTGCCAGCGGCCGCTTAACCCCCCGCGTGCCAGCCGCTTCTATTGGAAGCGCTCGGCAGGCGAGGAGGGGCTCTATCAGCAAAATCATGCTGATAGAGCCCAACCGTAAAAGTTAGATTAAACTACCCCCCCCCCCCCCCGTTTTAAAATAAAAGCCTGAAACAGAATGTGAAACTTACCGAGCGGTGCAGGGTGGGCGGGCATTCAGGCCTCCTCTTCCTCCGATGTTCCGTCCTCCTCCTCCGCCGCTCGCTAACTGATAATGGCCTGGGCGCATGCGTAGCCGTAGTAGAAGCATTATGATATTGCGCATGCGCCCCGGCCATTATCAGCGAGCGCCGGAGGAGAAGAACGGAACATCGGAGGAAGAGGAGGCCTGAATGCCCGCCCGCCCACCCTGCACCGCTGGGTAAGTTTCACGTTCTGTTTCAGGCCGGCGTGACAGCAGGGCTGCCGGACACTTCCCATTCATTTCTATGGGAGCCGGCATGCGAGCACTCCCCATAGAAATGAATGGACTGCTTTTTTCCATTCATTTCTATGGGGAGCGCTCGCATGCCGGCTCCCATAGAAATGAATGGGAAGTGTCTGTCCATTCATTTCTATGGGGAGCGCTCGCATGCCGGCTCCCATAGAAATGAATAGGAAGTGTCCGGCAGCCCTGCTGTAACGCCGGCGTGTACGGCTGTGATTACACGCCGGCGTTCTGTAGTGTGAATGCACCCTTACGGTGCCTTTTATGTATGTATGGAAGCGGCACGCAGACTTTGCCGCCGCTTCCATCCATATATAAGCCGCACCGGACTATAAGCCGCACTTATGATTTCTGGGGAAATCGTAGGTTTTTATGTGCGCCTTATAGTCCGGAAAATACGGTAAACTTTTTTATGGCCTATGCTCAGGATAGGCCATAAATACCTGAAACCCCACATTGCAGAAACACGTCTTTGGCTACTACAGAAAAAAAAATGTGTTTTACAGAACCAGCAAAGTGAATGAAATGTAATCACATTTACCTCATCTGCACATAGCAGGAAAAAAAGATGTGGAACAGCCACAAACTCTAAAATGTGTACGCTTCTAAAAACATGGCCGGTTACTTTCAGCTGAGAAAGTACAGGAAAAATGCATCAAAAGCTCAACGAAAAACACTGTGGAAAAAATACATTGAGATTCACCACAATTTTTTTTCCACAGGGTTTTTTAGCTATGTCTTGCTGTTGAGCCTGATCCTTATCATCTCAATATACTGAGCATCACACTATAAATAATAATAAATTTTATTTATATAGCGCCAACATATTCCGCAGCGCTGTACAATTTGTAGGATTCAAATACAGACAGAAAGATGCATTACAAAGAAAGTCATTTCACACTATGGGACTGAGGGTCCTGCTCTCAAGAGCTTATAATCTATGAGGATAAGTCCGCATGTAGCAAGCCGCAGCAATCTGTAAAGATAAGTCCGCATGTAGCAAGCCGCAGTAAAAAGCGCTGCGGGAAAAACCTCAGCGGCAACGCATCAGTTTTTCCCACAGCGATTATTGCAGAAGCTCCACAGATGTTTCCTCTGTGGACTTTCTGCTTTGCTTTTACCTATAAGGAAATGGCCGGTGTGTCTGTAGGTATAAGTGACATGCTGCGATTTCCACAACTACAACAGTTTTGGAAATTGCAGTGTGTCCGCAGCGTGTATTTTTCTGCAATGGGTGGATAGGATTGCACACACTATATACAGTCCTATGAAAAAGTTTGAGCACCCCTATTAATCTTAATCATTTTTAGATCTAAATATTTTGGTGTTTGCAACAGCCATTTCAGTTTGATATATCTAATAACTGATGGACACAGTAATATTTCAGGATTCAAATGAGGTTTATTGTACTAACAGAAAATGTGCAATATGCATTAAACCAAAATTGGATCAGTGCAAAAGTATGGGCAGCCCACTCTCAAATGATCTGAAAACAAAGATTGTTCAACATAGTTGTTCAGGGGAAGGATACAAAAAGTTGTCTCAGAGATTTAACCTGTCAGTTTCCACTGTGAGGAACATAGTAAGGAAATTGAAGACCACAGGGACAGTACTTGTTAAGCCCAGAAGTGGTAGGCCAAGAAAAATATCAGAAAGGCAGAGAAGAAGAATGGTGAGAACAGTCAAGGACAATCCACAGACCACCTCCAAAGAGCTGCATCATCTTGCTGCAGATAGTGTCACTGTGCATCGGTCAACAATACAGCGCACTTTGCACAAGGAGAAGCTGTATGGGAGAGTGATGAGAAAGAAGCCATATCTGCAAGCATGCCACAAACAGAGTCGCCTGAGGTATGCAAAAGCACATTTGGACAAGCCAGCTTCACTTTGGAAGAAGGTCCTGTGGACTGATAAGATAAGATAATCCTTTAATAGTCCTACAATGGAGGCAAACGCATTGGCCAGGTGCCCGGTTGGGGGGCCCTGGCCATTCCGATCGGGCCCGACCAATACATCTGCATTGGTAAAATGAGAACGTTCAGTCAGGGTTTGGGACCCACCGGTGGATTTACTGATTCCCCGGTGGGCCAGTCCAACCCTGCTTACATCATCACTTATACTCCAGTCACATCCAGAGCTGCAGTCACTATTCTGCTCTTACATCATCACTTATACTCCAGTTACATCTAGAGCTGCAGTCACTATTCCACTGTTACATCATGTCATATACTCCAGTCATATCCAGAGCTGCGGTCACTATTCTGCTGTTACATCAGGTTTTATACTTCAGTTACATCTAGAGCTGCAGTCACTATTCCACTGTTACATCATGTCATATACTCCAGTCACATCCAGAGCTGCAGTCACTATTCTGCTGTTACATCACGTCTTATACTCCAGTTACATCTAGAGCTGCAGTCACTATTCTGCTGTTACATCATGTCATATACTCCAGTCATATCCAGAGCTGCAGTCATTATTCTGCTGTTACATTATATCTTATACTCCAGTCACCTCTAGAGCTGCAGTCACTATTCTGCTGTACATCATGTCTTATACTCCAGTCACATCTAGAGTTGCAGTCACTATTCTGCTGTTACATCATGTCTTATACTCCAGTCACATCTAAAGCTGCAGTCACTATTCTGCTGTTACATCATGTCTTATACTCCAGTCACAGCCAGTTCTGCTACATCTCATATGTAGCAGGGTTCAGCACACACTCAGCTTTGCTGTATCTGAGGGTGTAGCAGAGCACAGCATGTGCTCAACGCTGCTGCATCTGAGATCGGACCAGAATGGAGACTGCTGTGGACCGATCTTAGACTCCGCCTCCTCCGGCAGAACCAGCGTTGATTGGCCGAATGCTGTACTCTGTATGGCATTCGGCCAATCAACACGGGTAAATGCATTCCTATGAGAAAAAGTCAGCTCGCGCATATCGCAAGCTGACAGGGATCCCGACCAGATAGAGCCCCAAAGAGCTAGGTGAGTGACATTCCCACCTAAATAAAGGTAATCCCTAGCTAACCCTGCCAGTACATCTATCCCTGTCTCATAGTCACATACTTCACAGTCTCATATTAACCGGATATTAAATCCACTATTCATATAAATTGGAGGTCACCTGATTTAGCCAGCCAATTACTTTTTCCGATTTTTTTTTCGATGCCTCCATTGTCGTAGTTCCTGTCCCACCTCCCCTGCACAGTTATTGGTACAAAAAAAGCGCCTGGGAAGGTGGGAGGGGAATCGAATTGTTAGTGAGTTTGCCATGTGGTGTTCGACTGGAATCGAACATCTCAAACAGCCTGATATCCGATCGAACATGTACTCGGTCGAACGCTGTTCGCTCATCTCTAGTGATGAGTTGTATGTATGACAAGTATGCCATGTGGCACTAAGATAGCTAAAAATGCATTTGGTTTTGACATTAACTAAGTAACCCCACACAATATCATGTTTACTTAGTTAGCCCCACAAAATATGATGCCCATTTGTGTATTCCATAAGTTTTATTCCCCCCTTAGTGACCTTCACATAGTATAATTTCGTCTGAGTAGCTACCCTACATATTTAATACCCCCTTAGTGATCTACACAGCATAATGCCCTCTTAGTTCCCCACACACACTGCTACACAAGTATAATAACCCCCCCCAATGGTTCCAATACAGTATAATGGCTCCTTAGTGGTTCATACACTGTAAAATGTAGTGGCACTCCACTTGAATCCCAACCAAGGCCGGTTTTAGGGTTGGTTTACACTGGCGCTTGTCTTCTGTCCAAATGATTTGTGCAGGCAGTGTGTGGCAAGCACACGGAGCCCATTATAGTCTTTGATAGCACATCGCTTGCAATTGTATTCTGTCCGGGCAGGGTCGGACTGGCGTGTCTAGGGCCCACCAGTGGAATTGTTTCTAGGAGCCCACTGCCAGGACGCTGCAGATCAGCGATACCGAGACACAACGGCTAAAGGTAATAACAGGTCGGGAGCCATGCTGCTCACCTGCCATACAATGTGCACCACTGCACTACCTAAACCCACTGCTATACCCTGGGTGGCAAGTGAACAGCATGGCTCTTAGAAATGTTACCATTACCTGCAGCCACACTGTCCTGGAAAAGCTGATCTGCAGATGTCCTGGCTGTTGTATCATCACAGATATAATATAGCTGGCCTATCCTAAAGACAGGCCATTAATATTAGAAACATGGATAAATCCTTTAAAGTGGTTGTCCAGGAGTAGGAGCAACTGATGTGCCAAGAGGAAGGTGTAAAATAAAAAACAAATAAAAAAGCACACTCATCTGTCCCCGACACTCTGTTGTGTGCCACCAGTGTCTGTTCAGTCTTTTGCCGGTGCCTCCTTCCTGGGAGTCCTGCACCTCATGTGACCACTTAGACCAAATAGGTACAGGATTTCCAGAAATGAGGCCATGAGACTGAACAGTCACAGGCGGGGGACAACAAGGTGCTGGGGGACAGGTGAGAAGGCTTTTTTTTAATTTTTAAACCTCCCTGGCTGCCTCCACAGTGATCACTCCAGTTTATAGACAACCTCTTTTATGGCCACTTCACTGGTCCCTTCATACAGTTGCCTCTTCACTTGACCCCATATTTGTAAGGAGAACAGTGATGAGGCCATTATATTGTGTGGGAGCAGTGATGGGACATTAAACTGTGTGGGGCATATTAAAGAGCTTATCCAGGGTGAATACTTTTTATGGCCTATGCTCAGGATAGGCCATAAATATCAGAAACCTGACACTGCAGAAACACGTCTTTGGCTACTACAGAAAAAAAAAATTATGTGTTTTACAGAACCAGCAAAGTGAATGAAATTTAATCAAATTTTCTTCATCTGCACATTGTAGGAAAAAAAAAAAAAGTGGAACAGCCGCAAACTCTAAAATGCGTGCGCTTCAAAAACATGGCTGGTTCCTTTCAGCTGCGCAATCGGGAGAAAGTGACGGAAAAATGCATCAAAAGCTCAACAAAAAACACTGTGGGAAAAAATACATTGAGATTCACCACAATTTTTTTTCCACAGGGATTTTTAGCTATGTCTTGCTGTTGAGCCTGATCCTTATCATCTCAATATATTGAGCATCACACTATAAGGATAAGGCCCCACATAGCAAGCCGCAGCAAAAAACCCCCAGGGGCAACACATCTTTTCAAACCCCAGAGTATAATAATCAGAGACCCAGGGGGGATAAAAACATTAAAAAAAAAACACTGTTGCTTACCTGTCCCCGGCTCCGATGCTGTCGACCGCGTCTCACGTCCTTCGTTAAAGACGTCGGACGTCACATGAACCAGGAAGCATGCCGGGTTCATGTGACGTCAGAGACGTCAGACAAAGTAGGACGGAGGCCTGGCAGGATCGCGGAAGGGTAAGTAACAGTGTTTGTTATGTTTCTTACCTCTCCGGTCCGCCGATCATTATACTCGGGGGTCTGCAAAGACCCCCGAGTATAATGATAGTCTTTGTGGGGCCTGCGGTGTCACTTGCCGATCCCGGCCCAGCCAGGATTGGCAAGTGAATAGGGCCCATAATGGCCTATTAAAAAAAAACAAAAATCGCAGCAGTAGCGGCTGTCACCGGCCCCCCTAATGGCCCGAGCCCTGTGGCAGCCACCTCTGCTGCCTCTACGGTAGTTACACTCCTGCATTCAGCATTTTCCTCATCAGTGAAGTTCCATGTGGTCATTCCCCCAACTGATCTGATAACTAAGAACACTTTAATTTTTACTAAAAACACTTGGCTGCAGATTCAGACTGACCATAATGGCTGTATATGGTAATAGATACCTTTTATTTTCTTTTTTCCACTGTTGGTGCCATGTTGCAGAACACCTGTCTCTCTCTGTTTCAGTACTAGAATTTAGGACTGTCTCAGTACTGAGGTCAGGACACTATCCACTGCATTCTAATGTTTATGCAGCCCAGCAGGAGTCAGGACCCTCCGACCCTGTTATGTGTTATCAGCAGACAGTGTGCACTCATGTACTTCGGTAATCTGTCTGCACTCTGTTCCCCCTGCTGAGCTGGAGGCTGGAGTGGAGGAGGGGCTTCTACAGGCACTTGTAACATCAGCTGAGCTCATATAGAGCCTTCCCCAGAGTTCCTGCTAGCATAGCCGCAGCGCAGCTATAAATGATTTCACAGTCCAGCGGCCGCCCACACTCCTGCCCGCACAGTCAGCGATCTGAGTGTAAGAATGGAGACAGTGAAATATTAGGCAGCGCAGGGGGCCCCTTAACCCCTTCCCGCCGATGGCATTTTTTGAGTTTCGTTTTTCGTTTTTGACTCCCCTCCTTCTAAACCCCATAACTTTTTTATTTCTCCGCTCCCAGAGCCATATGAGGTCTTAATTTTTGTGGGACAAATTTTTCTTCATGATGCTACCATTAATTATTCTATATAATATACTGGGAAGCAGGAAAAAAATTCAGAATGGGGTGGATTTGAAGAAAAAATGCATTTCTTCGACTTTCTTACGGGCTTTGGTTTTACGGCATTCACTGTGCAGCCAAAATGACATGTCCCCTATATTCTGTGTTTCGGTACGGTTCCAGGGATACCAAATTTATATGGTTTTATTTACATTTTGACCCCTAAAAAAAATTCCAAAACTGTGTTAAAAATTCTTTTTTCTAAAAGTCGCCATATTCCGACGGCCGTAACTTTTTTATACGTAAGTGTACGGGGATGCATAGGGCGTCTTTTTTTGCGCGGCCGGGTGTACTTTTTAGTTCTACCATTTTCGGGAAATGTTATTGCTTTGATCACTTTTTATTCAAATTTTTATCAGAATCAAAACAGTGAAAAAACGGCGGTTTGGCACTTTCGCCTATTTTTCCCGCTACGGCGTTTACCGAACAGGAAAAATATTTTTATAGATTTGTAGAGCGGGCGATTTCGGACGCGGGGATACCTAACATGTATATGTTTCACAGTTTTTAACTACTTTTATATGTGTTCTAGGGAAAGGGGGGTGATTTGAACTTTTAATACTTTTTATATTTTTTTATATTTTTTTTAACTTTTTTTTTATTTTTCTTTTGCATTTATTAGACCCCCTAGGGGTGTTGAACCCCAGGGGGTCTGATCACTAATGCAATGCATTACAATGCTAATGCATTGCAAAAAAATCATCCTTTCTTTAGCAGGCTGCATAGACCAGCCTGCAAAAGAGAGGATTTGCAGACAAGCCTGGGAGCCTTGTACAGGCTCCCGGCTGTCATGGCAACGGGACGTCAGCCCTGGAGCATGCTCCAGGAGCCGGCGATCCCGGGCAAAATGACGGCGCCCATGCGCCGCCGGGAAAATGGCGCCTCCGGCGCCTTTGACCGCGGCGGCGGAGGGGTTAATGCCTCCAATCGGTCCGGGGACTGATCGGAAGTATGAGAGCCGGATGTCTACTGCTTAAAGCAGTAGACACCCGGCGGCTATGGCGGCCACCCGGCTCCCGGGCGGTCGCCATAGTTACAGACCCGACATGCGCCGTACTATTACGGCGCATGTCGCGAAGGGGTTAAGCTGTGGGGGCACTGGACAATTGCCCAGTTTGCCCCCCCTAACGCCAGCCCTGACCCCAACCAATCTATTATTTGCCATCTACCCAGTGGTGAACCTAGCCTTTCTGCTGCCTGAGGCAGACAACAGAAAGGTAAATGAATGGAGGAAAAGTAAAAGACCAGGGAGATTAGATGAGAACCGATGCACCCAGAATAGAGATTCCAGAGTCATGTAGAGACTAGACCCAGTCCTGACAAGTGAGTTTATTATACTGGTGAGGAGCATTAGATGATAAAATTATTTGACTACATTTATAAATGTGAGGTTCTTAGCGCACAGTTAATCAATTGTGCGAGCCCATCTGCCACGTCACGGCGACCTCCTTCAGATGGGTCCCTACACTAAGACTTTACTTGTATTATAAATGCTCCACTACCCTAAAGACCCTAATGATGAAGTTCTTACACACCATACTGTAACAGTTAGTATGTAAGAAGATTATCTCCTGTCCTATATATAAAGTGTTAGTGTAGGGACCCATCATAATAATGCCACTTAGTGGTTGATGGGATCACAAATGTGATGTAAATGTCATATATAAATATATACAATACACACAACTTCACATACTTATATAGAGATATTTATTACTTAAGTGACATTCCATACCGATATGTCTAAATAAATATATAAATGCACATAGTACATACCTTATACACTGCATAGGAAGATACAACAGAAGTAGCCGACATCAAAGAGTCTGCCAGATTCAAAATGTGTTCTAAACCAATATAATACTGTCTGTGCTGTCTGTTTGTCTTTAGTATCAAGAGGATCATACCTTTATGGCCACAAACCAATTAAGAACTAATATTTGTTTTTTAATGAATTTACCAAAAAACCTGGAAGAGCCCAAGGGAGGATGGGGGGAGGGGGGGGGGGCTGATAAGCCAGACTTGTCTATAGACAGTCACAAGTGCTCTGGCTCTCCTCTGTATCATCGCACCTTTCGCCATGATTGACATTCTCAGACTCCGCCTGTGTCACTGCTGTGTGTCAGCAGATTTAAAAACAAGCCCTGCCCCTGGTGCACTTGCAGGCTGATTTGCATATCCATAAAACAATGATTATCTCTATACTGCTTCATTGGTTTGTGGCCTCCAAGGTTTGGTCCTATTAATGGACTATACACTGCACTATTATTGGTTTGGAAGGCATTTTGAACTTGAGAGACTCCCTTTGACTTGTATCAGCAAATCTTAACTTGACATCTGGCACATTACATAGCAATGAATTAAACAACATCTAAATATATACAATATATACACCTTATTCAAACTTTATATATGGAAACTTAATACATAATTTGACACTACATATAGACATGTCTATGCATACATATATACATTCATATGTAATCTATCTATGCACATACAATATATAAATACACACAAATATACACACATATTTTATGTCTAAAATGTACAATGTCAGTAACATACCAGAAGTCTTAGCAACATCTTGCTGTCACTTCCTTTTTGTTACCACTGTCCCACCAACATTATCCCTGTACTGTGTCATAGTACAGTGGCTGCTGCCAGGGCTGCCACCAGGAATTTTGGGGTCCCATACACCCTAAGTGTCTGCCCCCCCCCCCCCCCCCCCGCCATTTTAACACTACTTTATTTTGTGACATACCAATTATGTATTACCTCCCAACTTTTGAATAGTAGAAAGAGGGAGAAAATGTGCTACGCCCACTTTTCTGTTGACTCCACCTATTCTCATTCATTTTCATGTGTTCCCACACAGTATAATCCTCCTACAGTCACCTGTAAATTATATGCCTCCCCTCCATCTCTCCCCCAGTTTCATATACACCCTTCCTTTGCCCCCAGTTTCATGTCCCCCCCCCCTCCATCTCTGTCCCCAGTTTCATGCTGTTCTCCCCCTTTCAACTGCCCACAGTTTCATGTCCCCCCATCTCTGCCCCAGTGTCATGCCGTTCCCCCCCTCATCTGCCCCAGTGTCATGTCATTCCCCCAGGGGTGAACCTATCCCTTTCGCCGGATGAGGGGGCGGAGCGAAGGGGCGTGGCGGAGCAAAGGGGGCGGTGCTTAGCGCCGTTCGCAGGCAGAGAGCAGGCACTGAGAGGACTTGCTCTCTGCCTGAGGGTGAGGGGAGGCTGCTGGAGCAGCGCTGCTCCAGTGGCCTCCCCAAACCACCGCTCGGTGCTAAGCCAGTCCAGGACAGCTTGTGTGTGCATAAATATGTGCGTGCATAAATATGTGCGCGCATATACAGGGTAGGGCGCATAAATATGTGCACGCATAAATATGTGCGCGCATATACAGATATACAGGGTAAGGCGCATATACAGGGTAGGGCGGATATATATGTGCGCGCATAAATAAGTGCGCACATAAATATGTGCGCGCATAAATATGTGCGCGCATAAATATGTGCGCGCATAAATATGTGCGCGCATATACAAGGTAGGGCGCATAAATAAGTGCGCGCATAAATAAGTGCGCACATATACAGGGTAGGGTGCATAAATATGTGCGCGCATATACAGGGTAGGGCGCATAAATATGTGCGCGCATAAATAAGTGCGCGCATATACAGAGTAGGGCGCATAAATATGTGCGCGCATATGCAGGGTAGGGCGCATAAATATGTGCGCGCATATACAAGGTAGGGCGCATAAATATGTGCGCGCATATACAGATATACAGGGTAAGGCGCATATACAGGGTAGGGCGGATATATATGTACGCGCATAAATAAGTGCGCACATAAATATGTGCGCGCAAAAATATGTGCGCGCATAAATATGTGCGCGCATAAATATGTGCGCGCATATACAAGGTAGGGCGCATAAATATGTGCGCGCATATACAGGGTAGCACGGATAAATATGTGCAGGCATAAATATGTGCGCGCATAAATAAGTGCGCGCATAAATAAGTGCGCACATATACAGGGTAGGGTGCATAAATATGTGCGCGCATATACAGGGTAGGGCGCATAAATATGTGCGCGCATAAATAAGTGCGCGCATATACAGAGTAGGGCGCATAAATATGTGCGCGCATATACAGGGTAGGGCGCATAAATATGTGCGCGCATAAATATGTGCACGCATATACAGGGTAGGGCGCATAAATTTGTGCGCGCATAAATATGTGTGCGCATATACAGGGTAGGGCGCATAAATATGTGCGTGCATAAATATGTACCCGCATAAATATGTGCGCGCATAAATATGTGCGCGCATATACAGGGTAGGGTGCATAAATATGTGCGTGCATAAATATGTGTGCGCATATACAGGGTAGGGCGCATAAATAGGTGCTCGCATAAATAGGTGCGCGCATAAATAGGTGCGCGCATATAGAGGGTAGGGCGCATAAATATGTGCGTGCATAAATATGTGCACGCATATACAGGGTAGGGCGGATAAATATTTGCGCGCATAAATATGTGCGCGCATAAATATGTGCGCGCATAAATATGTGCTCGCATAAATATGTGCTCGCATAAATATGTGCGCGCATATACAGGGTAGGGTGCATAAATATGTGCGCGCATAAATATGTGTGCGCATATACAGGGTAGGGCGCATAAATAGGTGCGCGCATAAATAGGTGCGCGCATATACAGGGTAGGGCGCATAAATATGTGCGCGCATAAATATGTGCGTGCATAAATATGTGCACGCATATACAGGGTAGGGCGCATAAATTTGTGCGCGCATAAATATGTGTGCGCATATACAGGGTAGGGCGCATAAATATGTGCGCGCATATACAGGGTAGGGCGCATAAATATGTGCGCGCATAAATATGTGTGCGCATATACAGGGTAGGGCGGATAAATATTTGCGCGCATAAATATGTGCGCGCATAAATATGTGCGCGCATAAATATGTGCTCGCATAAATATGTGCTCGCATAAATATGTGCGCGCATATACAGGGTAGGGTGCATAAATATGTGCGCGCATAAATATGTGTGCGCATATACAGGGTAGGGCGCATAAATAGGTGCGCGCATAAATAGGTGCGCGCATATACAGGGTAGGGCGCATAAATATGTGCGCGCATAAATATGTGCGTGCATAAATATGTGCACGCATATACAGGGTAGGGCGCATAAATTTGTGCGCGCATAAATATGTGTGCGCATATACAGGGTAGGGCGCATAAATATGTGCGCGCATATACAGGGTAGGGCGCATAAATATGTGCGCGCATAAATATGTGTGCGCATAAATAAGTGCACGCATATACAGGGTAGGGCGCATAAATATATGCGCGCATATACATGGTAGGGTGCATAAATATGTGCGCGCATAAATATGTGCGCGCATAAATATGTGCACTCATATACAGGGTAGGGCGCATAAATATGTGCGCGCATAAATATGTGTGCGCATATACAGGGTAGGGCGCATAAATATGTGCGTGCATATACAGGGTAGGGCGCATAAATATGTGCTCGCATATACAGGGTAGAGCGCATAAATATGTGCGCGCATACACAGGGTAGGGCGCATAAATATGTGCGCGCATAAATATGTGTGCGCATATACAGGGTAGGGCGCATAAATATGTGCGTGCATAAATATAAGCGCCCATATACAGGGTAGGGCGCATAAATATGTGCGCGCATGAATATGTGCGCGCATGAATATGTGCGCGCATGAATATGTGCGCGCATGAATATGTGCGCGCATAAATATGTGCGCGCATAAATATGTGCGTGCATATACAGGGTAGGGTGCATAAATATGTGCGCGCATAAATGTGTGCGCATATACAGGGTAGGGTGCATAAATAGGTACGCGCATAAATAGGTGCGCGCATAAATAGGTGCGCGCATAAATATGTGCTCGCATAAATATGTGTGCGCATATATATGTGCTCGCATAAATATGTGCGCGCATATACAGAGTAGCGTGCATAAATATGTGCGCGCATAAATATGTGTGCGCATATACAGGGTAGGGCGCATAAATATGTGCGCGCATATACAGGGTAGGGCGCATAAATCTGTGCGCGCATAAATATGTGCGCGCATATACAGGGTAGAGCGCATAAATATGTGCGCGCATATACAGGGTAGGGCGCATAAATATGTGCGCGCATAAATATGTACGCGCATATACAGGGTAGAGCGCATAAATATGTGCGCGCATATACAGGGTAGGGTGCATAAATATGTGCGCGCATAAATGTGTGCGCATATACAGGGTAGGGTGCATAAATAGGTGCGCGCATAAATAGGTGAGCGCATAAATATGTGCGCGCATATACACAGTAAGGCGCATAAATATGTGCGCGCATAAATATGTGCGCGCATAAATATGTGCGCGCATAAATATGTGCGCGCATAAATATGTGCGCGCATATACAGAGTAGGGTGCATAAATATGTGCGCGCATAAATATGTGCGCGCATATACAGGGTAGAGCGCATAAATATGTGCGCGCATATACAGGGTAGGGCACATAAATATGTGCGTGCATAAATATGTGCGCGCATATACAGGGTAGGGCGCATAAATATGTGCGCGCATAAATATGTGCTCGCATAAATATGTGCGCGCATATACAGAGTAGGGTGCATAAATATGTGCGCGCATAAATATGTGTGCGCATATACAGGGTAGGGCGCATAAATAGGTGCGCGCTTAAATAGATGCGCGCATAAATAGGTTCATGCATATAGAGGGTAGGGCGCATAAATATGTGCGCGCATATACAGGGTAAGGCGCATAAATATGTGCGCGCATAAATATGTGCATGCATATACAGGGTAGGGCGCATAAATTTGTGCGCGCATAAATATGTGCGCGCATAAATATGTGCGCGCATATACAGGGTAGGGCGCTTAAATATGTGCGCGCATATACAGGGTAGGGCGCATAAATATGTGCGCGCATAAATATGTGCATGCATATACGGGTAGGGCGCATAAATTTGTGCGCGCATAAATATGTGCGCGCATAAATATGCGTGCGCATATACAGGGTAGGGCGCATAAATATGTGCGTGCATAAATATGTGCACGCATATACAGGGTAGGGCGCATAAATATGTGCGCGCATAAATATGTGCGCGCATAAATATGTGCGCGCATAAATATGTGCGCGCATATACAGGGTAGAGCGCATAAATATGTGCGCGCATATACAGGGTAGGGCGCATAAATATGTGCGTGCATAAATATGTGCGCGCATATACAGGGTAGGGCGCATAAATATGTGCGCGCATAAATATGTACCCGCATAAATATGTGCGCGCATATACAGAGTAGGGTGCATAAATATGTGCGCGCATAAATATGTGTGAGCATATACAGGGTAGGGCGCATAAATAGGTGCGTGCTTAAATAGATGCGCGCATAAATAGGTTCATGCATATAGAGGGTAGGGCGCTGTCACGGAGCAAAGGTATACGTCTTCCTCCGGATGGTCTTTTGAATCAACAGGGACGCAAGAGGTCGGGAGACAACAGCAATTTATTGTAATCCACAAAGTTAGTAGCCGGCGGCGGTCACATCAACCGTAATAACAATAAGTCCACAGAAGTCACAATCCAATGATAGCTTTGGCTCCTTGGTCCTGTAACTTAATCCTGGCTCTCTGCAGAGCTGTGCACCAGCCGGCTAACACATACTAACTGCTAGCTACAACTATATACTAAGACTGTTACACCTATATCTGTGGGTGGGAAGGGCTGAGTAACAGATCGTTCCCCCCTCACCTATACCAAGGAGAGCAGACTCCCTGTCTACTATGGACAATGCACCATCCAACATCTTCTTGGAGACACTGATCAGATTATCTCCACCCATTGTCCTCACTGGTCCTCACTAGTTAGGGGTATTTGCATACAATGTGCTAACACACTAGACCCTAATCAGCCAACTACACATTGATGTATATAACAGGTTAGAGAATACATTCCACATGAAATATATATTACACATTGCCTATAGTATAGACTCTAACCATCCCGTGACAACCCCTCCCCCTCTCAAAACATGTGCATGACACAATTGGCCTACACAGGTAAATTGGGGAATGCACATCAGTCTCTATAGCTCATATGTCCTCCTGCCGGAATAACCCATCCGCGTTCTGGTGTTGGTTCCCTCGGCGGTACTGAATGGTAAAGTTGTAGGGTTGAAGGGCTGGCATCTGGCAGAAAATCCGGTCGATCCATGTTGGCGTCTCTCTGAGCTTGGCTTCGGGTCACTGCTCCCACAAAGTGGCACTGTAGATTTCAGAACATCGGCCGGCAGCCCGCTCATCACACCAATTGTGCATCGTTTTGGTCCATAACCATAGTCGAGTTCCACGGTAGCTTTAGGAATACGTTTCCGAGTACCTCCTGCCAACTCGATAGAAAGGCCAGGGCCCTCCTCTAGGGCCTCGGGTCGAACCACTCGGGGGTCCGCTACCGTTAGGAAAGCTCCCGAGTCCCGGAATCCAACAACTGTTCGGCCATCCAGTAGGACCTCCTGCAAGTGCTTCCGCTGAAGGTTTGTGGGATGTGTGGCGGAAGGCTGAATCCCATAGACCCCTGGAGGTGGAACAGATGGGTCATTCATGGAGTCATCTGGAAATGGGGCCAAACTTTCTGTCCTAGGGGTGGTTCCCAGGTAGTGAATAGGCCGGGATGCCACGGTGGCCCGTGCTCCCATGTTAACAGGGCAACTAGCTTGCAAATGTCCAGGCCGCCCGCACCCAAAACATCTGCGCTCTAGCATTCTTCCAGTAGGTCGTTGTCTAGGGACAGGGTTGTTCATAGCTGGAGGCCGATGGGCTGGGGCAGGGGTAGAGGGGGAATTGTAATCCTGAGGCCGGGCACGAAAGGTGGGTGGCTGGATGAAGGGTGTCTGGCGGACTGTGGTAGTTTTCCGCTCCTCTGCAAACAACCTCTTCCACTGCGGCTTGATGGTCAGGCCCTCATCTGCAAGGGAAGCAGCTTGCTCAACTGTGGCTGGGTTCCGTTCCAGCACCCACTCACGGATCTCAGCGGGGCACTGGGAAAAGAACTGTTCCTTAAGTATGACTTGGAGGATCTTATCGACTGTGACAGCCTCCTCTCCTTCTAGCCAGCGCTTGCATGCTTGCTTCAACTTGTGGGCGAACATGTGGAAGGAGCTTCCCCCATTGTAAGACAAAGAGCGGAACTGAACTCGGTAGGTCTCTGGAGTGACTGCATAATACTTCTGCACCGCTCTTTTAATGGCCTCATAGTCCCGCTGATCACTAGGGTCCATGGCTCTGAGAGCTTCCGCAGCCCCATCTCGTAGGTGCCCCACCAGATACCGGACCCAATCCTTCTCTGGGACTTCCATCAGGTGGCACTGGTGTTCGAAGTCCTGAAAATATCCATCAACATCCCCAGCCGCTTCATCAAAGGTCTTGAAGTGTTTATGGGAGACATATGGTGGTTCTCTCACTGTTGGGCTGGGGGTCGACGTTTGATTATAATTCCGCGTAGTTATCTCAGCCATTCGCATTTCATGCGCCATTCTTTCCTTTTCATGCGCCATTCTCTGTTCCTCCTTCTCCGTTTCCTGAGCCCTCTGTAATGCTCTACTCCTTTGCTCTGCAGTTGCTCCTACCCCCAGCACTGCCAATTCCTCCTCATACAAAACAACCCATCTGCTCTTTTGGGTCTGTACCTGCCACTCCCGTATCTCTACTGTCTCCTGGGGGCAGCCCTCCTCATGGTCGCTTTGCAGGGTCATCTCCTCCAGTGCCTCGATCAGTTGCTCTTTCGTTCTTCCCTGATAACTCAGGTTTAGTTCCCGGGCCCTTACTTGTAGACTTGCCATAGTCCAGTTCCTGTATTCTGAGGTTGTGGCTCCATTAATCGCTGAGCTGCTGTAGTCCATCTCGCTGTCTGCTGTTGATCCCACCGCTGCCAACCAGTTGTCACAGAGCTGAGGTATACGTCTTCCTCCGGATGGTCTTTTGAATCAACAGGGACGCAAGAGGTCGGGAGACAACAGCAATTTATTGTAATCCACAAAGTTAGTAGCCGGCGGCGGTCACATCAACCGTAATAACAATAAGTCCACAGAAGTCACAATCCAATGATAGCTTTGGCTCCTTGGTCCTGTAACTAAATCTTGGCTCTCTACAGAGCTGTGCACAGGCCGGCTAACACATACTAACTCCAGCTACAACTATATACTAAGACTGTTACACCTATATCTGTGGTGGGAAGGGCTGAGTAACAGATCGTTCCCCCCTCACCTATACCAAGGAGAGCAGACTCCCTGTCTACTATGGACAATGCACCATCCAACATCTTCTTGGGGACACCGAGCAGATTATCTCCACCCATTGTCCTCACTAGTTAGAGGTATTTGCATACAATGTGCTAACACACTAGACCCTAATCAGCCAACTACACATTGATGTATACAACAGGCTAGAGAATACATTCCACATGAAATATATATTACACATGGCCTATAGTATAGACTCTAAACACCCCGTGACACACATTGCCTATAGTATAGACTCTAACCATCCCGTGACAGACGCATAAATATGTGCGCGCATATACAGGGTAAGGCGCATAAATTTGTGCGCGCATAAATATGTGCTCGCATAAATATGTGCGCGCATAAATATGTGCGCGCATATACAGGGTAGGGCGCATAAATATGTGCGCGCATAAATATGTGCATACATATACAGGGTAGGGCGCATAAATTTGTGCGCGCATAAATATGTGCGCGCATAAATATGCGTGCGCATATACAGGGTAGGGCGCATAAATATGTGCGTGCATAAATATGTGCACGCATATACAGGGTAGGGCGCATAAATATGTGCGCGCATAAATATGTGCCCGCATAAATACGTGCGCGCATAAATACGTGCGCGCATAAATATGTGCGCGCATATACAGGGTAGAGCGCATAAATATGTGCGCGCATATACAGGGTAGGGCGCATAAATATGTGCGTGCATAAATATGTGCGCGCATATACAGGGTAGGGCGCATAAATATGTGCACGCATAAATATGTGCGCGCATAAATATGTGCGCGCATATACAGGGTAGGGCGCTTAAATATGTGCGCGCATATACAGGGTAGGGCGCATAAATATGTGCGCGCATAAATATGTGCATGCATATACAGGGTAGGGCGCATAAATTTGTGCGCGCATAAATATGTGCGCGCATAAATATGCGTGCGCATATACAGGGTAGGGCGCATAAATATGTGCGTGCATAAATATGTGCACGCATATACAGGGTAGGGCGCATAAATATGTGCGCGCATAAATATGTGCCCGCATAAATACGTGCGCGCATAAATACGTGCGCGCATAAATATGTGCGCGCATATACAGGGTAGAGCGCATAAATATGTGCGCGCATATACAGGGTAGGGCGCATAAATATGTGCGTGCATAAATATGTGCGCGCATATACAGGGTAGGGCGCATAAATATGTGCACGCATAAATATGTGCGCGCATAAATATGTGCGCGCATATACAGGGTAGGGCGCTTAAATATGTGCGCGCATATACAGGGTAGGGCGCATAAATATGTGCGCGCATAAATATGTGCATGCATATACAGGGTAGGGCGCATAAATTTGTGCGCGCATAAATATGTGCGCGCATAAATATGTGTGCGCATATACAGGGTAGGGCGCATAAATATGTGCGTGCATAAATATGTGCACGCATATACAGGGTAGGGCGCATAAATATGTGCGCGCATAAATATGTGCGCGCATATATATGTGCGCGCATATACAGGGTAGGGCGCATAAATATGTGCGCGCATAAATATGTGCGCGCATATACAGGGTAGGGCGCATAAATATGTGCGCGCATAAATATGTGCACACATATACAGGGTAGGGCGCATAAATAGGTGCGCGCTTAAATAGATGCGCGCATAAATAGGTTCATGCATATAGAGGGTAGGGCGCATAAATATGTGCACGCATATACAGGGTAAGGTGCATAAATATGTGCGCGCATAAATATGTGCGCGCATAAATATGTGCGCGCATAAATATGTGCGCGCATAAATATGTGCGCGCATAAATATGTGCGCGCATAAATATGTGCGCGCATAAATATGTGCGCGCATAAATATGTGCGCGCATAAATATGTGCGCGCATATACAGGGTAGGGCGCTTAAATATGTGCGCGCATATACAGGGTAGGGCGCATAAATATGTGCGCGCATAAATATGTGCATGCATATACAGGGTAGGGCGCATAAATTTGTGCGCGCATAAATATGTGCGCGCATAAATATGTGTGCGCATATACAGGGTAGGGCGCATAAATATGTGCGTGCATAAATATGTGCACGCATATACAGGGTAGGGCGCATAAATATGTGCGCGCATAAATATGTGCGCGCATATATATGTGCGCGCATATACAGGGTAGGGCGCATAAATATGTGCGCGCATAAATATGTGCGCGCATATACAGGGTAGGGCGCATAAATATGTGCGCGCATAAATATGTGCACACATATACAGGGTTGGGCGCATAAATAGGTGCGCGCTTAAATAGATGCGCGCATAAATAGGTTCATGCATATAGAGGGTAGGGCGCATAAATATGTGCGCGCATATACAGGGTAAGGCGCATAAATATGTGCGCGCATAAATATGTGCGCGCATAAATATGTGCGCGCATAAATATGTGCGCGCATAAATATGTGCGCGCATATATAGGGTAGGGCGCTTAAATATGTGCGCGCATATACAGGGTAGGGCGCATAAATATGTGCGCGCATAAATATGTGCGCGCATAAATATGTGTGCGCATATACAGGGTAGGTCGCATAAATATGTGCGCGCATAAATATGTGCACACATATACAGGGTAGGGCGCATAAATAGGTGCGCGCTTAAATAGATGCACGCATAAATAGGTTCATACATATAGAGGGTAGGGCGCATAAATATGTGCGCGCATATACAGGGTAAGGTGCATAAATATGTGCGCGCATAAATATGTGCGCGCATAAATATGTGCGCGCATAAATATGTGCGCGCATAAATATGTGCGCGCATAAATATGTGCGCGCATAAATATGTGCGCGCATAAATATGTGCGCGCATATACAGGGTAGGGCGCTTAAATATGTGCACGCATATACAGGGTAGGGCGCATAAATTTGTACGCGCATAAATATGTGCGCGCATAAATATGTGTGCGCATATACAGGGTAGGGCGCATAAATATGTGCACGCATAAATATGTGCACGCATATACAGGGTAGGGCGCATAAATATGTGCGCGCATAAATATGTGCGCGCACATACAGGGTAGAGCGCATAAATATGTGCGCGCATATACAGGGTAGGGCGCATAAATATGTGCGCGCATAAATATGTGCGCGCATATACAGGGTAGGGCGCTTAAATATGTGCACGCATATACAGGGTAGGGCGCATAAATATGTGCGCGCATAAATATGTGCATGCATATACAGGGTAGGGCGCATAAATATGTGCGCGCATAAATATGTGCGCGCATATACAGGGTAGGGCGCTTAAATATGTGCACGCATATACAGGGTAGGGCGCATAAATATGTGCGCGCATAAATATGTGCATGCATATACAGGGTAGGGCGCATAAATTTGTACGCGCATAAATATGTGCGCGCATAAATATGTGTGCGCATATACAGGGTAGGGCGCATAAATATGTGCGTGCATAAATATGTGCACGCATATACAGGGTAGGGCGCATAAATATGTGCGCGCATAAATATGTGCGCGCATATACAGGGTAGGGCGCATAAATATGTGCGCGCATAAATATGTGCACACATATACAGGGTAGGGCGCATAAATAGGTGCGCGCTTAAATAGATGCGCGCATAAATAGGTTCATGCATATAGAAGGTAGGGCGCATAAATATGTGCGCGCATATACAGGGTAAGGTGCATAAATATGTGCGCGCATAAATATGTGCGCGCATAAATATGTGCGCGCATAAATATGTGCGCGCATAAATATGTGCGCGCATAAATATGTGCGCGCATAAATATGTGCGCGCATAAATATGTGCGCGCAAAAATATGTGCGCGCATAAATATGTGCGCGCATAAATATGTGCGCGCATAAATATGTGCGCGCATAAATATGTGCGCGCATATACAGGGTAGGGCGCTTAAATATGTGCGCGCATATACAGGGTAGGGCGCATAAATATGTGCGCGCATAAATATGTGCATGCATATACAGGGTAGGGCGCATAAATTTGTGCGCGCATAAATATGTGCGCACATAAATATGTGTGCGCATATACAGGGTAGGGCGCATAAATATGTGCGTGCATAAATATGTGCACGCATATACAGGGTAGGGCGCATAAATATGTGCGCGCATAAATATGTGCGCGCATATATATGTGCGCGCATATACAGGGTAGGGCGCATAAATATGTGCGCGCATAAATATGTGCGCGCATATACAGGGTCGGGCGCATAAATATGTGCGCGCATAAATATGTGCACACATATACAGGGTAGGGCGCATAAATAGGTGCGCGCTTAAATAGATGCGCGCATAAATAGGTTCATGCATATAGAGGGTAGGGCGCATAAATATGTGCGCGCATATACAGGGTAAGGTGCATAAATATGTGCGCGCATAAATATGTGCGCGCATAAATATGTGCGCGCATAAATATGTGCGCGCATAAATATGTGCGCGCATAAATATGTGCGCGCATAAATATGTGCGCGCATAAATATGTGCGCGCATAAATATGTGCGCGCATAAATATGTGCGCGCATATATAGGGTAGGGCGCTTAAATATGTGCGCGCATATACAGGGTAGGGCGCATAAATATGTGCGCGCATAAATATGTGCATGCATATACAGGGTAGGGCGCATAAATTTGTGCGCGCATAAATATGTGCGCGCATAAATATGTGTGCGCATATACAGGGTAGGGCGCATAAATATGTGCGTGCATAAATATGTGCACGCATATACAGGGTAGGGCGCATAAATATGTGCGCGCATAAATATGTGCGCGCATATATATGTGCGCGCATATACAGGGTAGGGAGCATAAATATGTGCGCGCATAAATATGTGCGCGCATATACAGGGTAGGGCGCATAAATATGTGCGCGCATAAATATGTGCACACATATACAGGGTAGGGCGCATAAATAGGTGCGCGCTTAAATAGATGCACGCATAAATAGGTTCATACATATAGAGGGTAGGGCGCATAAATATGTGCGCGCATATACAGGGTAAGGTGCATAAATATGTGCGCGCATAAATATGTGCGCGCATAAATATGTGCGCGCATAAATATGTGCGCGCATAAATATGTGCGCGCATAAATATGTGCGCGCATAAATATGTGCGCGCATAAATATGTGCGCACATATACAGGGTAGGGCGCTTAAATATGTGCGCGCATATACAGGGTAGGGCGCATAAATATGTGCGCGCATAAATATGTGCATGCATATACAGGGTAGGGCGCATAAATTTGTGCGCGCATAAATATGTGCGCGCATAAATATGTGTGCGCATATACAGGGTAGGGCGCATAAATATGTGCGTGCATAAATATGTGCACGCATATACAGGGTAGGGCGCATAAATATGTGCGCGCATAAATATGTGCGCGCATATATATGTGCGCGCATATACAGGGTAGGGCGCATAAATATGTGCGCGCATAAATATGTGCGCGCATATACAGGGTAGGGCGCATAAATATGTGCGCGCATAAATATGTGCACACATATACAGGGTAGGGCGCATAAATAGGTGCGCGCTTAAATAGATGCGCGCATAAATAGGTTCATGCATATAGAGGGTAGGGCGCATAAATATGTGCGCGCATATACAGGGTAAGGTGCATAAATATGTGCGCGCATAAATATGTGCGCGCATAAATATGTGCGCGCATAAATATGTGCGCGCATAAATATCTGCGCGCATAAATATCTGCGCGCATAAATATCTGCGCGCATAAATATGTGCGCGCATAAATATGTGCGCGCATAAATATGTGCGCGCATATACAGGGTAGGGAGCATAAATATGTGCGCGCATAAATATGTGCGCGCATATACAGGGTAGGGCGCATAAATATGTGCGCGCATAAATATGTGCACACATATACAGGGTAGGGCGCATAAATAGGTGCGCGCTTAAATAGATGCACGCATAAATAGGTTCATACATATAGAGGGTAGGGCGCATAAATATGTGCGCGCATATACAGGGTAAGGTGCATAAATATGTGCGCGCATAAATATGTGCGCGCATAAATATGTGCGCGCATAAATATGTGCGCGCATAAATATGTGCGCGCATAAATATGTGCGCGCATAAATATGTGCGCGCATATACAGGGTAGGGCGCTTAAATATGTGCGTGCATATACAGGGTAGGGCGCATAAATATGTGCGCGCATAAATATGTGCATGCATATACAGGGTAGGGCGCATAAATTTGTGCGCGCATAAATATGTGCGCGCATAAATATGTGTGCGCATATACAGGGTAGGGCGCATAAATATGTGCGTGCATAAATATGTGCACGCATATACAGGGTAGGGCGCATAAATATGTGCGCGCATAAATATGTGCGCGCATATATATGTGCGCGCATATACAGGGTAGGGCGCATAAATATGTGCGCGCATAAATATGTGCGCGCATATACAGGGTAGGGCGCATAAATATGTGCGCGCATAAATATGTGCACACATATACAGGGTAGGGCGCATAAATAGGTGCGCGCTTAAATAGATGCGCGCATAAATAGGTTCATGCATATAGAGGGTAGGGCGCATAAATATGTGCGCGCAAATACAGGGTAAGGTGCATAAATATGTGCGCGCATAAATATGTGCGCGCATAAATATGTGCGCGCATAAATATGTGCGCGCATAAATATCTGCGCGCATAAATATGTGCGCGCATAAATATGTGCGCGCATAAATATCTGCGCGCATAAATATGTGCGCGCATAAATATGTGCGCGCATATACAGGGTAGGGCGCATAAATATGTGCGCGCATAAATATGTGCATGCATATACAGGGTAGGGCGCATAAATTTGTGCGCGCATAAATATGTGCGCGCATAAATATGTGTGCGCATATACAGGGTAGGGCGCATAAATATGTGCGTGCATAAATATGTGCACGCATATACAGGGTAGGGCGCATAAATATGTGCGCGCATAAATATGTGCGCGCATATATATGTGCGCGCATATACAGGGTAGGGAGCATAAATATGTGCGCGCATAAATATGTGCGCGCATATACAGGGTAGGGCGCATAAATATGTGCGCGCATAAATATGTGCACACATATACAGGGTAGGGCGCATAAATAGGTGTGCGCTTAAATAGATGCACGCATAAATAGGTTCATACATATAGAGGGTAGGGTGCATAAATATGTGCGCGCATAAATATGTGCGCGCATAAATATGTGCGCGCATAAATATGTGCGCGCATAAATATGTGCGCGCATAAATATGTGCGCGCATAAATATGTGCGCGCATAAATATGTGCGCGCATAAATATGTGCGCGCATAAATATGTGCGCGCATAAATATGTGCGCGCATATACAGGGTAGGGCGCTTAAATATGTGCACGCATATACAGGGTAGGGCGCATAAATATGTGCGCGCATAAATATGTGCATGCATATACAGGGTAGGGCGCATAAATTTGTACGCGCATAAATATGTGCGCGCATAAATATGTGTGCGCATATACAGGGTAGGGCGCATAAATATGTGCGTGCATAAATATGTGCATGCATATACAGGGTAGGGCGCATAAATATGTGCGCGCATAAATATGTGCGCGCATAAATATGTGCGCGCACATACAGGGTAGAGCGCATAAATATGTGCGCGCATATACAGGGTAGGGCGCATAAATATGTGCGCGCATATACAGGGTAGGGCGCATAAATATGTGCGCGCATAAATATGTACCCGCATAAATATGTGCGCGCATAAATATGTGCTCGCATAAATATGTGCGCGCATATACAGAGTAGGGTGCATAAATATGTGCGTGCATAAATATGTGTGCGCATATACAGGGTAGGGCGCATAAATAGGTGCGCGCTTAAATAGATGCGCGCATAAATAGGTTCATGCATATAGAGGGTAGGGCGCATAAATATGTGCGCGCATATACAGGGTAAGGCGCATAAATTTGTGCGCGCATAAATATGTGCGCGCATAAATATGTGCGCGCATAAATATGTGCGCGCATAAATATGTGCGCGCATATACAGGGTAGGGCGCATAAATATGTGCACGCATATACAGGGTAGGGCGCATAAATATGTGCGCGCATAAATATGTGCATGCATATACAGGGTAGGGCGCATAAATTTGTGCGCGCATAAATATGTGCGCGCATAAATATGTGCGCGCATAAATATGTGCACGCATAAATATGTGCACGCATAAATATGTGCACGCATATACAGGGTAGGGCGCATAAATATGTGCGCGCATAAATATGTGCGCGCATAAATATGTGCGCGCACATACAGGGTAGAGCGCATAAATATGTGCGCGCATATACAGGGTAGGGCGCATAAATATGTGCGCGCATATACAGGGTAGGGCGCATAAATATGTGCGCGCATAAATATGTACCCGCATAAATATGTGCGCGAATAAATATGTGCGCGCACATACAGGGTAGAGCGCATAAATATGTGCGCGCATATACAGGGTAGGGCGCATAAATATGTGCGCGCATATACAGAGTAGGGTGCATAAATATGTGCGCGCATAAATATGTGTGCGCATATACAGGGTAGGGCGCATAAATAGGTGCGCGCTTAAATAGATGCGCGCATAAATAGGTTCATGCATATAGAGGGTAGGGCGCATAAATATGTGCGCGCATATACAGGGTAAGGCGCATAAATATGTGCGCGCATAAATATGTGCGCGCATAAATATGTGCGCGCATAAATATGTGCGCGCATATACAGGGTAGGGCGCTTAAATATGTGCACGCATATACAGGGTAGGGCGCATAAATATGTGCGCGCATAAATATGTGCATGCATATACAGGGTAGGGCGCATAAATTTGTGCGCGCATAAATATGTGCGCGCATAAATATGTGTGCGCATATACAGGGTAGGGCGCATAAATATGTGCGTGCATAAATATGTGCACGCATATACAGGGTAGGGCGCATAAATATGTGCGCGCATATACAGAGTAGGGTGCATAAATATGTGCGCGCATAAATATGTGTGCGCATATACAGGGTAGGGCGCATAAATAGGTGCGCGCTTAAATAGATGCGCGCATAAATAGGTTCATGCATATAGAGGGTAGGGAGCATAAATATGTGCGCGCATATACAGGGTAAGGCGCATAAATTTGTGCGCGCATAAATATGTGCGAGCATATACAGGGTAGGGCGCTTAAATATGTGCGCGCATATACAGGGTAGGGCGCATAAATATGTGCGCGCATAAATATGTGCATGCATATACAGGGTAGGGCGCATAAATTTGTGCGCGCATAAATATGTGCGCGCATAAATATGTGTGCGCATATACAGGGTAGGGCGCATAAATATGTGCGTGCATAAATATGTGCACGCATATACAGGGTAGGGCGCATAAATATGTGCGCGCATAAATATGTGCGTGCATAAATATGTGCGCGCACATACAGGGTAGAGCGCATAAATATGTGCTCGCATATACAGGGTAGGGCGCATAAATATGTGCGCGCATAAATATGTACCCGCATAAATATGTGCGCGCATAAATATGTGCTCGCATAAATATGTGCGCGCATATACAGAGTAGGGTGCATAAATATGTGCGCGCATAAATATGTGTGCGCATATACAGGGTAGGGCGCATAAATAGGTGCGCGCTTAAATAGATGCGCGCATAAATAGGTTCATGCATATAGAGGGTAGGGCGCATAAATATGTGCGCGCATATACAGGGTAAGGCGCATAAATTTGTGCGCGCATAAATATGTGCGCGCATATACAGGGTAGGGCGCTTAAATATGTGCGCGCATATACAGGGTAGGGCGCATAAATATGTGCGCGCATAAATATGTGCGCGCACATACAGGGTAGAGCGCATAAATATGTGCACGCATATACAGGGTAGGGCGCATAAATATGTGCGCGCATAAATATGTGCGCGCATAAATATGTGCGCGCATATACAGGGTAGGGCGCTTAAATATGTGCACGCATATACAGGGTAGGGCGCATAAATATGTGCGCGCATAAATATGTGCATGCATATACAGGGTAGGGCGCATAAATTTGTACGCGCATAAATATGTGCGCGCATAAATATGTGTGCGCATATACAGTGTAGGGCGCATAAATATGTGCGTGCATAAATATGTGCATGCATATACAGGGTAGGGCGCATAAATATGTGCGCGCATAAATATGTGCGCGCATATACAGGGTAGGGCGCATAAATATGTGCGCGCATAAATATGTGCACACATATACAGGGTAGGGCGCATAAATAGGTGCGCGCTTAAATAGATGCGCGCATAAATAGGTTCATGCATATAGAGGGTAGGGCGCATAAATATGTGCGCGCATATACAGGGTAAGGTGCATAAATATGTGCGCGCATAAATATGTGCGCGCATAAATATGTGCGCGCATAAATATGTGCGCGCATAAATATGTGCGCGCATAAATATGTGCGCGCATAAATATGTGCGCGCATAAATATGTGCGCGCATATACAGGGTAGGGCGCTTAAATATGTGCGCGCATATACAGGGTAGGGCGCATAAATATGTGCGCGCATAAATATGTGCATGCATATACAGGGTAGGGCGCATAAATATGTGCGTGCATAAATATGTGCACGCATATACAGGGTAGGGCGCATAAATATGTGCACGCATAAATATGTGCACGCATATACAGGGTAGAGCGCATAAATATATGCGCGCAAATACAGGGTAGGGCGCATAAATATATGCGCGCATATACAGGGTAGGGCGCATAAATATGTGCTCGCATAAATATGTGCGCGCATATACAGAGTAGGGTGCATAAATATGTGCGCGCATAAATATGTGTGCGCATATACAGGGTAGGGCGCATAAATAGGTGCGCGCTTAAATAGATGCGCGCATAAGTAGGTTCATGCATATAGAGGGTAGGGCGCATAAATATGTGCGCGCATATACAGGGTAAGGCGCATAAATTTGTGCGCGCATAAATATGTGCGTGCATAAATATGTGCGCGCATAAATATGTGCGCGCATATACAGGGTAGGGCGCTTAAATATGTGCGCGCATATACAGGGTAGGGCGCATAAATATGTGCGCGCATAAATATGTGCATGCATATACAGGGTAGGGCGCATAAATTTGTGCGCGCATAAATATGTGCGCGCATAAATATGTGTGCGCATATACAGGGTAGGGCGCATAAATATGTGCGTGCATAAATATGTGCACGCATATACAGGGTAGGGCGCATAAATATGTGCGCGCATAAATATGTGCGCGCATATATATGTGCGCGCATATACAGGGTAGGGCGCATAAATATGTGCGCGCATAAATATGTGCACGCATATACAGGGTAGGGCGCATAAATATGTGCGCGCATAAATATGTGCATGCATATACAGGGTAGGGCGCATAAATTTGTGCGCGCATAAATATGTGCGCGCATAAATATGTGCACGCATAAATATGTGCACGCATAAATATGTGCACGCATATACAGGGTAGGGCGCATAAATATGTGCGCGCATAAATATGTGCGCGCATAAATATGTGCGCGCACATACAGGGTAGAGCGCATAAATATGTGCGCGCATATACAGGGTAGGGCGCATAAATATGTGCGCGCATATACAGGGTAGGGCGCATAAATATGTGCGCGCATAAATATGTACCCGCATAAATATGTGCGCGAATAAATATGTGCGCGCACATACAGGGTAGAGCGCATAAATATGTGCGCGCATATACAGGGTAGGGCGCATAAATATGTGCGCGCATATACAGAGTAGGGTGCATAAATATGTGCGCGCATAAATATGTGTGCGCATATACAGGGTAGGGCGCATAAATAGGTGCGCGCTTAAATAGATGCGCGCATAAATAGGTTCATGCATATAGAGGGTAGGGCGCATAAATATGTGCGCGCATATACAGGGTAAGGCGCATAAATATGTGCGCGCATAAATATGTGCGCGCATAAATATGTGCGCGCATATACAGGGTAGGGCGCTTAAATATGTGCACGCATATACAGGGTAGGGCGCATAAATATGTGCGCGCATAAATATGTGCATGCATATACAGGGTAGGGCGCATAAATTTGTGCGCGCATAAATATGTGCGCGCATAAATATGTGTGCGCATATACAGGGTAGGGCGCATAAATATGTGCGTGCATAAATATGTGCACGCATATACAGGGTAGGGCGCATAAATATGTGCGCGCATATACAGAGTAGGGTGCATAAATATGTGCGAGCATAAATATGTGTGCGCATATACAGGGTAGGGCGCATAAATAGGTGCGCGCTTAAATAGATGCGCGCATAAATAGGTTCATGCATATAGAGGGTAGGGAGCATAAATATGTGCGCGCATATACAGGGTAAGGCGCATAAATTTGTGCGCGCATAAATATGTGCGAGCATATACAGGGTAGGGCGCTTAAATATGTGCGCGCATATACAGGGTAGGGCGCATAAATATGTGCGCGCATAAATATGTGCATGCATATACAGGGTAGGGCGCATAAATTTGTGCGCGCATAAATATGTGCGCGCATAAATATGTGTGCGCATATACAGGGTAGGGCGCATAAATATGTGCGTGCATAAATATGTGCACGCATATACAGGGTAGGGCGCATAAATATGTGCGCGCATAAATATGTGCGTGCATAAATATGTGCGCGCACATACAGGGTAGAGCGCATAAATATGTGCGCGCATATACAGGGTAGGGCGCATAAATATGTGCTCGCATATACAGGGTAGGGCGCATAAATATGTGCGCGCATAAATATGTACCCGCATAAATATGTGCGCGCATAAATATGTGCTCGCATAAATATGTGCGCGCATATACAGAGTAGGGTGCATAAATATGTGCGCGCATAAATATGTGTGCGCATATACAGGGTAGGGCGCATAAATAGGTGCGCGCTTAAATAGATGCGCGCATAAATAGGTTCATGCATATAGAGGGTAGGGCGCATAAATATGTGCGCGCATATACAGGGTAAGGCGCATAAATTTGTGCGCGCATAAATATGTGCGCGCACATACAGGGTAGAGCGCATAAATATGTGCACGCATATACAGGGTAGGGCGCATAAATATGTGCGCGCATATACAGGGTAGGGCGCATAAATATGTGCGCGCATAAATATGTGCGCGCACATACAGGGTAGAGCGCATAAATATGTGCACGCATATACAGGGTAGGGCGCATAAATATGTGCGCGCATAAATATGTGCGCGCATAAATATGTGCGCGCATATACAGGGTAGGGCGCTTAAATATGTGCACGCATATACAGGGTAGGGCGCATAAATATGTGCGCGCATAAATATGTGCATGCATATACAGGGTAGGGCGCATAAATTTGTACGCGCATAAATATGTGCGCGCACATACAGGGTAGAGCGCATAAATATGTGCACGCATATACAGGGTAGGGCGCATAAATATGTGCGCGCATAAATATGTGCGCGCATAAATATGTGCGCGCATATACAGGGTAGGGCGCTTAAATATGTGCACGCATATACAGGGTAGGGCGCATAAATATGTGCGCGCATAAATATGTGCGCGCACATACAGGGTAGAGCGCATAAATATGTGCACGCATATACAGGGTAGGGCGCATAAATATGTGCGCGCATAAATATGTGCGCGCATAAATATGTGCGCGCATATACAGGGTAGGGCGCTTAAATATGTGCGCGCATATACAGGGTAGGGCGCATAAATATGTGCGCGCATAAATATGTGCATGCATATACAGGGTAGGGCGCATAAATTTGTACGCGCATAAATATGTGCGCGCATAAATATGTGTGCGCATATACAGGGTAGGGCGCATAAATATGTGCGTGCATAAATATGTGCATGCATATACAGGGTAGGGCGCATAAATATGTGCGCGCATAAATATGTGCGCGCATATACAGGGTAGGGCGCATAAATATGTGCGCGCATAAATATGTGCACACATATACAGGGTAGGGCGCATAAATAGGTGCGCGCTTAAATAGATGCGCGCATAAATAGGTTCATGCATATAGAGGGTAGGGCGCATAAATATGTGCGCGCATATACAGGGTAAGGTGCATAAATATGTGCGCGCATAAATATGTGCGCGCATAAATATGTGCGCGCATAAATATGTGCGCGCATAAATATGTGCGCGCATAAATATGTGCGCGCATAAATATGTGCGCGCATAAATATGTGCGCGCATAAATATGTGCGCGCATAAATATGTGCGCGCATAAATATGTGCGCGCATAAATATGTGCGCGCATAAATATGTGCGCGCATATACAGGGTAGGGCGCTTAAATATGTGCGCGCATATACAGGGTAGGGCGCATAAATATGTGCGCGCATAAATATGTGCATGCATATACAGGGTAGGGCGCATAAATATGTGCGTGCATAAATATGTGCACGCATATACAGGGTAGGGCGCATAAATATGTGCGCGCATAAATATGTGCACGCATATACAGGGTAGAGCGCATAAATATATGCGCGCAAATACAGGGTAGGGCGCATAAATATATGCGCGCATATACAGGGTAGGGCGCATAAATATGTGCTCGCATAAATATGTGCGCGCATATACAGAGTAGGGTGCATAAATATGTGCGCGCATAAATATGTGTGCGCATATACAGGGTAGGGCGCATAAATAGGTGCGCGCTTAAATAGATGCGCGCATAAATAGGTTCATGCATATAGAGGGTAGGGCGCATAAATATGTGCGCGCATATACAGGGTAAGGCGCATAAATTTGTGCGCGCATAAATATGTGCGTGCATAAATATGTGCGCGCATAAATATGTGCGCGCATAAATATGTGCGCGCATATACAGGGTAGGGCGCTTAAATATGTGCGCGCATATACAGGGTAGGGCGCATAAATATGTGCGCGCATAAATATGTGCATGCATATACAGGGTAGGGCGCATAAATTTGTGCGCGCATAAATATGTGCGCGCATAAATATGTGTGCGCATATACAGGGTAGGGCGCATAAATATGTGCGTGCATAAATATGTGCACGCATATACAGGGTAGGGCGCATAAATATGTGCGCGCATAAATATGTGCGCGCATATATATGTGCGCGCATATACAGGGTAGGGCGCATAAATATGTGCGCGCATAAATATGTGCGCGCATATACAGGGTAGGGCTCATAAATATGTGCGCGCATAAATATGTGCACACATATACAGGGTAGGGTGCATAAATAGGTGCGCGCTTAAATAGATGCGCGCATAAATAGGTTCATGCATATAGAGGGTAGGGCGCATAAATATGTGCGCGCATATACAGGGTAAGGTGCATAAATATGTGCGCGCATAAATATGTGCGCGCATAAATATGTGCGCGCATAAATATGTGCGCGCATAAATATGTGCGCGCATAAATAGGGTAGGGCGCTTAAATATGTGCGCGCATATACAGGGTAGGGCGCATAAATATGTGCGCGCATAAATATGTGCATGCATATACAGGGTAGGGCGCATAAATTTGTGCGCGCATAAATATGTGCGCGCATAAATATGTGCGCGCATAAATATGTGTGCGCATATACAGGGTAGGGCGCATAAATATGTGCGTGCATAAATATGTGCACGCATATACAGGGTAGGGCGCATAAATATGTGCGCGCATAAATATGTGCATGCATATACAGGGTAGGGCGCATAAATTTGTACGCGCATAAATATGTGCGCGCATAAATATGTGTGCGCATATACAGAGTAGGGCGCATAAATATGTGCGTGCATAAATATGTGCATGCATATACAGGGTAGGGCGCATAAATATGTGCGCGCATAAATATGTGCGCGCATATACAGGGTAGGGCGCATAAATATGTGCGCGCATAAATATGTGCACACATATACAGGGTAGGGCGCATAAATAGGTGCGCGCTTAAATAGATGCGCGCATAAATAGGTTCATGCATATAGAGGGTAGGGCGCATAAATATGTGCGCGCATATACAGGGTAAGGTGCATAAATATGTGCGCGCATAAATATGTGCGCGCATAAATATGTGCGCGCATAAATATGTGCGCGCATAAATATGTGCGCGCATAAATATGTGCGCGCATAAATATGTGCGCGCATAAATATGTGCGCGCATAAATATGTGCGCGCATAAATATGTGCGCGCATAAATATGTGCGCGCATAAATATGTGCGCGCATATACAGGGTAGGGCGCTTAAATATGTGCGCGCATATACAGGGTAGGGCGCATATATATATGCGCGCATAAATATGTGCATGCATATACAGGGTAGGGCGCATAAATATGTGCGTGCATAAATATGTGCACGCATATACAGGGTAGGGCGCATAAATATGTGCGCGCATAAATATGTGCACGCATATACAGGGTAGAGCGCATAAATATATGCGCGCAAATACAGGGTAGGGCGCATAAATATATGCGCGCATATACAGGGTAGGGCGCATAAATATGTGCTCGCATAAATATGTGCGCGCATATACAGAGTAGGGTGCATAAATATGTGCGCGCATAAATATGTGTGCGCATATACAGGGTAGGGCGCATAAATAGGTGCGCGCTTAAATAGATGCGCGCATAAATAGGTTCATGCATATAGAGGGTAGGGCGCATAAATATGTGCGCGCATATACAGGGTAAGGCGCATAAATTTGTGCGCGCATAAATATGTGCGTGCATAAATATGTGCGCGCATAAATATGTGCGCGCATAAATATGTGCGCGCATATACAGGGTAGGGCGCTTAAATATGTGCGCGCATATACAGGGTAGGGCGCATAAATATGTGCGCGCATAAATATGTGCATGCATATACAGGGTAGGGCGCATAAATTTGTGCGCGCATAAATATGTGCGCGCATAAATATGTGTGCGCATATACAGGGTAGGGCGCATAAATATGTGCGTGCATAAATATGTGCACGCATATACAGGGTAGGGCGCATAAATATGTGCGCGCATAAATATGTGCGCGCATATATATGTGCGCGCATATACAGGGTAGGGCGCATAAATATGTGCGCGCATAAATATGTGCGCGCATATACAGGGTAGGGCGCATAAATATGTGCGCGCATAAATATGTGCACACATATACAGGGTAGGGCGCATAAATAGGTGCGCGCTTAAATAGATGCGCGCATAAATAGGTTCATGCATATAGAGGGTAGGGCGCATAAATATGTGCACGCATATACAGGGTAAGGTGCATAAATATGTGCGCGCATAAATATGTGCGCGCATAAATATGTGCGCGCATAAATATGTGCGCGCATAAATATGTGCGCGCATAAATATGTGCGCGCATAAATATGTGCGCGCATAAATATGTGCGCGCATAAATATGTGCGCGCATAAATATGTGCGCGCATATACAGGGTAGGGCGCTTAAATATGTGCGCGCATATACAGGGTAGGGCGCATAAATATGTGCGCGCATAAATATGTGCATGCATATACAGGGTAGGGCGCATAAATTTGTGCGCGCATAAATATGTGCGCGCATAAATATGTGTGCGCATATACAGGGTAGGGCGCATAAATATGTGCGTGCATAAATATGTGCACGCATATACAGGGTAGGGCGCATAAATATGTGCGCGCATAAATATGTGCGCGCATATATATGTGCGCGCATATACAGGGTAGGGCGCATAAATATGTGCGCGCATAAATATGTGCGCGCATATACAGGGTAGGGCTCATAAATATGTGCGCGCATAAATATGTGCACACATATACAGGGTAGGGCGCATAAATAGGTGCGCGCTTAAATAGATGCACGCATAAATAGGTTCATGCATATAGAGGGTAGGGCGCATAAATATGTGCGCGCATATACAGGGTAAGGTGCATAAATATGTGCGCGCATAAATATGTGCGCGCATAAATATGTGCGCGCATAAATATGTGCGCGCATAAATATGTGCGCGCATAAATATGTGCGCGCATAAATATGTGCGCGCATAAATATGTGCGCGCATAAATATGTGCGCGCATAAATATGTGCGCGCATAAATATGTGCGCGCATATATAGGGTTGGGCGCTTAAATATGTGCGCGCATATACAGGGTAGGGCGCATAAATATGTGCGCGCATAAATATGTGCATGCATATACAGGGTAGGGCGCATAAATTTGTGCGCGCATAAATATGTGCGCGCATAAATATGTGTGCGCATATACAGGGTAGGGCGCAAAAATATGTGCGTGCATAAATATGTGCACGCATATACAGGGTAGGGCGCATAAATATGTGCGCGCATAAATATGTGCGCGCATATATATGTGCGCGCATATACAGGGTAGGGAGCATAAATATGTGCGCGCATAAATATGTGCGCGCATATACAGGGTAGGGCGCATAAATATGTGCGCGCATAAATATGTGCACACATATACAGGGTAGGGCGCATAAATAGGTGCGCGCTTAAATAGATGCACGCATAAATAGGTTCATACATATAGAGGGTAGGGCGCATAAATATGTGCGCGCATAAATATGTGCGCGCATAAATATGTGCGCGCATAAATATGTGCGCGCATAAATATGTGCGCGCATAAATATGTGCGCGCATAAATATGTGCGCGCATATACAGGGTAGGGCGCTTAAATATGTGCACGCATATACAGGGTAGGGCGCATAAATATGTGCGCGCATAAATATGTGCATGCATATACAGGGTAGGGCGCATAAATTTGTACGCGCATAAATATGTGCGCGCATAAATATGTGTGCGCATATACAGGGTAGGGCGCATAAATATGTGCGTGCATAAATATGTGCACGCATATACAGGGTAGGGCGCATAAATATGTGCGCGCATAAATATGTGCGCGCATAAATATGTGCGCGCACATACAGGGTAGAGCGCATAAATATGTGCGCGCATATACAGGGTAGGGCGCATAAATATGTGCGCGCATAAATATGTGCATGCATATACAGGGTAGGGCGCATAAATTTGTACGCGCATAAATATGTGTGCGCATATACAGGGTAGGGCGCTTAAATATGTGCACGCATATACAGGGTAGGGCGCATAAATATGCGCGCGCATAAATTTGTGCATGCATATACAGGGTAGGGCGCATAAATTTGTACGCGCATAAATATGTGCGCGCATAAATATGTGTGCGCATATACAGGGTAGGGCGCATAAATATGTGCGTGCATAAATATGTGCACGCATATACAGGGTAGGGCGCATAAATATGTGCTCGCATAAATATGTGCGCGCATATACAGGGTAGGGCGCATAAATATGTGCGCGAATAAATATGTGCACACATATACAGGGTAGGGCGCATAAATAGGTGCGCGCTTAAATAGATGCGCGCATAAATAGGTTCATGCATATAGAGGGTAGGGCGCATAAATATGTGCGCGCATAAATATGTGCGCGCATAAATATGTGCGCGCATAAATATGTGCGCGCATATATAGGGTAGGGCGCTTAAATATGTGCGCGCATATACAGGGTAGGGCGCATAAATATGTGCGCGCATAAATATGTGCATGCATATACAGGGTAGGGCGCATAAATTTGTGCGCGCATAAATATGTGCGCGCATAAATATGTGTGCGCATATACAGGGTAGGGCGCATAAATATGTGCGTGCATAAATATGTGCACGCATATACAGGGTAGGGCGCATAAATATGTGCGCGCATAAATATGTGCGCGCATATATATGTGCGCGCATATACAGGGTAGGGCGCATAAATTTGTGCGCGCATAAATATGTGCGCGCATAAATATGTGTGCGCATATACAGGGTAGGGCGCAAAAATATGTGCGTGCATAAATATGTGCACGCATAAATATGTGTGCGCATATACAGGGTAGGGCGCAAAAATATGTGCGCGCATAAATATGTGCGCGCATAAATATGTGCGCGCATAAATATGTGCGCGCATAAATATGTGCGCGCATAAATATGTGCGCGCATAAATATGTGCGCGCATAAATATGTGCGCGCATATATAGGGTTGGGCGCTTAAATATGTGCGCGCATATACAGGGTAGGGCGCATAAATATGTGCGCGCATAAATATGTGCATGCATATACAGGGTAGGGCGCATAAATTTGTGCGCGCATAAATATGTGCGCGCATAAATATGTGTGCGCATATACAGGGTAGGGCGCAAAAATATGTGCGTGCATAAATATGTGCACGCATATACAGGGTAGGGCGCATAAATATGTGCGCGCATAAATATGTGCGCGCATATATATGTGCGCGCATATACAGGGTAGGGAGCATAAATATGTGCGCGCATAAATATGTGCGCGCATATACAGGGTAGGGCGCATAAATATGTGCGCGCATAAATATGTGCACACATATACAGGGTAGGGCGCATAAATAGGTGCGCGCTTAAATAGATGCACGCATAAATAGGTTCATACATATAGAGGGTAGGGCGCATAAATATGTGCGCGCATAAATATGTGCGCGCATAAATATGTGCGCGCATAAATATGTGCGCGCATAAATATGTGCGCGCATATACAGGGTAGGGCGCTTAAATATGTGCACGCATATACAGGGTAGGGCGCATAAATATGTGCGCGCATAAATATGTGCATGCATATACAGGGTAGGGCGCATAAATTTGTACGCGCATAAATATGTGCGCGCATAAATATGTGTGCGCATATACAGGGTAGGGCGCATAAATATGTGCGTGCATAAATATGTGCACGCATATACAGGGTAGGGCGCATAAATATGTGCGCGCATAAATATGTGCGCGCATAAATATGTGCGCGCACATACAGGGTAGAGCGCATAAATATGTGCGCGCATATACAGGGTAGGGCGCATAAATATGTGCGCGCATAAATATGTGCATGCATATACAGGGTAGGGCGCATAAATTTGTACGCGCATAAATATGTGTGCGCATATACAGGGTAGGGCGCTTAAATATGTGCACGCATATACAGGGTAGGGCGCATAAATATGCGCGCGCATAAATTTGTGCATGCATATACAGGGTAGGGCGCATAAATTTGTACGCGCATAAATATGTGCGCGCATAAATATGTGTGCGCATATACAGGGTAGGGCGCATAAATATGTGCGTGCATAAATATGTGCACGCATATACAGGGTAGGGCGCATAAATATGTGCTCGCATAAATATGTGCGCGCATATACAGGGTAGGGTGCATAAATATGTGCGCGAATAAATATGTGCACACATATACAGGGTAGGGCGCATAAATAGGTGCGCGCTTAAATAGATGCGCGCATAAATAGGTTCATGCATATAGAGGGTAGGGCGCATAAATATGTGCGCGCATAAATATGTGCGCGCATAAATATGTGCGCGCATAAATATGTGCGCGCATAAATATGTGCGCGCATATATAGGGTAGGGCGCTTAAATATGTGCGCGCATATACAGGGTAGGGCGCATAAATATGTGCGCGCATAAATATGTGCATGCATATACAGGGTAGGGCGCATAAATTTGTGCGCGCATAAATATGTGCGCGCATAAATATGTGTGCGCATATACAGGGTAGGGCGCATAAATATGTGCGTGCATAAATATGTGCACGCATATACAGGGTAGGGCGCATAAATATGTGCGCGCATAAATATGTGCGCGCATATATATGTGCGCGCATATACAGGGTAGGGAGCATAAATATGTGCGCGCATAAATATGTGCGCGCATATACAGGGTAGGGCGCATAAATATGTGCGCGCATAAATATGTGCACACATATACAGGGTAGGGCGCATAAATAGGTGCGCGCTTAAATAGATGCACGCATAAATAGGTTCATACATATAGAGGGTAGGGCGCATAAATATGTGCGCGCATATACAGGGTAAGGTGCATAAATATGTGCGCGCATAAATATGTGCGCGCATAAATATGTGCGCGCATAAATATGTGCGCGCATAAATATGTGCGCGCATAAATATGTGCGCGCATAAATATGTGCGTGCATATACAGGGTAGGGCGCTTAAGTATGTGCGCGCATATACAGGGTAGGGCGCATAAATATGTGCGCGCATAAATATGTGCATGCATGTACAGGGTAGGGCGCATAAATTTGTGCGCGCATAAATATGTGCGCGCATAAATATGTGTGCGCATATACAGGGTAGGGCGCATAAATATGTGCGTGCATAAATATGTGCACGCATATACAGGGTAGGGCGCATAAATATGTGCGCGCATAAATATGTGCGCGCATATATATGTGCGCGCATATACAGGGTAGGGCGCATAAATATGTGCGCGCATAAATATGTGCGCGCATTTACAGGGTAGGGCGCATAAATATGTGCGCGCATAAATATGTGCACACATATACAGGGTAGGGCGCATAAATAGGTGCGCGCTTAAATAGATGCGCGCATAAATAGGTTCATGCATATAGAGGGTAGGGCGCATAAATATGTGCGCGCATATACAGGGTAAGGTGCATAAATATGTGCGCGCATAAATATGTGCGCGCATAAATATGTGCGCGCATAAATATGTGCGCGCATAAATATGTGCGCGCATAAATATGTGCGCGCATAAATATGTGCGCGCATAAATATGTGCGCGCATAAATATGTGCGCATAAATATGTGCGCGCATAAATATGTGCGCGCATAAATATGTGCGCGCATAAATATGTGCGCGCATAAATATGTGCGCGCATAAATATGTGCGCGCATAAATATGTGCGCGCATAAATATGTGCGCGCATATATAGGGTAGGGCGCTTAAATATGTGCGCGCATATACAGGTTAGGGCGCATAAATATGTGCGCGCATAAATATGTGCATGCATATAAAGGGTAGGGCGCATAAATTTGTGCGCGCATAAATATGTGCGCGCATAAATATGTGTGCGCATATACAGGGTAGGGCGCATAAATATGTGCGTGCATAAATATGTGCACGCATATACAGGGTAGGGCGCATAAATATGTGCGCGCATAAATCTGTGCGCGCATATATATGTGCGCGCATATACAGGGTAGGGAGCATAAATATGTGCGCGCATAAATATGTGCGCGCATATACAGGGTAGGGCACATAAATATGTGCGCGCATAAATATGTGCACACATATACAGGGTAGGGCGCATAAATAGGTGCGCGCTTAAATAGATGCACGCATAAATAGGTTCATACATATAGAGGGTAGGGTGCATAAATATGTGCGCGCATATACAGGGTAGGGCGCTTAAATATGTGCACGCATATACAGGGTAGGGCGCATAAATATGTGCGCGCATAAATATGTGCATGCATATACAGGGTAGGGCGCATAAATTTGTACGCGCATAAATATGTGCGCGCATAAATATGTGTGCGCATATACAGGGTAGGGCGCATAAATATGTGCGTGCATAAATATGTGCACGCATATACAGGGTAGGGCGCATAAATATGTGCGCGCATAAATATGTGCGCGCATAAATATGTGCGCGCACATACAGGGTAGAGCGCATAAATATGTGCGCGCATATACAGGGTAGGGCGCATAAATATGTGCGCGCATAAATATGTGCATGCATATACAGGGTAGGGCGCATAAATTTGTACGCGCATAAATATGTGTGCGCATATACAGGGTAGGGCGCTTAAATATGTGCACGCATATACAGGGTAGGGCGCATAAATATGTGCGCGCATAAATTTGTGCATGCATATACAGGGTAGGGCGCATAAATTTGTACGCGCATAAATATGTGCGCGCATAAATATGTGTGCGCATATACAGGGTAGGGCGCATAAATATGTGCGTGCATAAATATGTGCACGCATATACAGGGTAGGGCGCATAAATATGTGCGCGCATAAATATGTGCGCGCATAAATATGTGCGCGCATAAATATGTGCGCGCATAAATATGTGCGCGCATAAATATGTGCGCGCATAAATATGTGCGCGCATAAATATGTGCGCGCATATACAGGGTAGGGCGCTTAAATATGTGCACGCATATACAGGGTAGGGCGCATAAATATGTGCGCGCATAAATATGTGCATGCATATACAGGGTAGGGCGCATAAATTTGTACGCGCATAAATATGTGCGCGCATAAATATGTGTGCGCATATACAGGGTAGGGCGCATAAATATGTGCGTGCATAAATATGTGCACGCATATACAGGGTAGGGCGCATAAATATGTGCGCGCATAAATATGTGCGCGCATAAATATGTGCGCGCACATACAGGGTAGAGCGCATAAATATGTGCGCGCATATACAGGGTAGGGCGCATAAATATGTGCGCGCATAAATATGTGCATGCATATACAGGGTAGGGCGCATAAATTTGTACGCGCATAAATATGTGTGCGCATATACAGGGTAGGGCGCTTAAATATGTGCACGCATATACAGGGTAGGGCGCATAAATATGTGCGCGCATAAATTTGTGCATGCATATACAGGGTAGGGCGCATAAATTTGTACGCGCATAAATATGTGCGCGCATAAATATGTGTGCGCATATACAGGGTAGGGCGCATAAATATGTGCGTGCATAAATATGTGCACGCATATACAGGGTAGGGCGCATAAATATGTGCTCGCATAAATATGTGCGCGCATATACAGGGTAGGGCGCATAAATATGTGCGCGAATAAATATGTGCACACATATACAGGGTAGGGCGCATAAATAGGTGCGCGCTTAAATAGATGCGCGCATAAATAGGTTCATGCATATAGAGGGTAGGGCGCATAAATATGTGCGCGCATAAATATGTGCGCGCATAAATATGTGCGCGCATAAATATGTGCGCGCATATATAGGGTAGGGCGCTTAAATATGTGCGCGCATATACAGGGTAGGGCGCATAAATATGTGCGCGCATAAATATGTGCATGCATATACAGGGTAGGGCGCATAAATTTGTGCGCGCATAAATATGTGCGCGCATAAATATGTGTGCGCATATACAGGGTAGGGCGCATAAATATGTGCGTGCATAAATATGTGCACGCATATACAGGGTAGGGCGCATAAATATGTGCGCGCATAAATATGTGCGCGCATATATATGTGCGCGCATATACAGGGTAGGGAGCATAAATATGTGCGCGCATAAATATGTGCGCGCATATACAGGGTAGGGCGCATAAATATGTGCGCGCATAAATATGTGCACACATATACAGGGTAGGGCGCATAAATAGGTGCGCGCTTAAATAGATGCACGCATAAATAGGTTCATACATATAGAGGGTAGGGCGCATAAATATGTGCGCGCATATACAGGGTAAGGTGCATAAATATGTGCGCGCATAAATATGTGCGCGCATAAATATGTGCGCGCATAAATATGTGCGCGCATAAATATGTGCGCGCATAAATATGTGCGCGCATAAATATGTGCGCGCATAAATATGTGCGTGCATATACAGGGTAGGGCGCTTAAGTATGTGCGCGCATATACAGGGTAGGGCGCATAAATATGTGCGCGCATAAATATGTGCATGCATGTACAGGGTAGGGCGCATAAATTTGTGCGCGCATAAATATGTGCGCGCATAAATATGTGTGCGCATATACAGGGTAGGGCGCATAAATATGTGCGTGCATAAATATGTGCACGCATATACAGGGTAGGGCGCATAAATATGTGCGCGCATAAATATGTGCGCGCATATATATGTGCGCGCATATACAGGGTAGGGCGCATAAATATGTGCGCGCATAAATATGTGCGCGCATATACAGGGTAGGGCGCATAAATATGTGCGCGCATAAATATGTGCACACATATACAGGGTAGGGCGCATAAATAGGTGCGCGCTTAAATAGATGCGCGCATAAATAGGTTCATGCATATAGAGGGTAGGGCGCATAAATATGTGCGAGCATATACAGGGTAAGGTGCATAAATATGTGCGCGCATAAATATGTGCGCGCATAAATATGTGCGCGCATAAATATGTGCGCGCATAAATATGTGCGCGCATAAATATGTGCGCGCATAAATATGTGCGCGCATAAATATGTGCGCGCATAAATATGTGCGCGCATAAATATGTGCGCGCATAAATATGTGCGCGCATAAATATGTGCGCGCATATATAGGGTAGGGCGCTTAAATATGTGCGCGCATATACAGGTTAGGGCGCATAAATATGTGCATGCATATACAGGGTAGGGCGCATAAATTTGTGCGCGCATAAATATGTGCGCGCATAAATATGTGTGCGCATATACAGGGTAGGGCGCATAAATATGTGCGTGCATAAATATGTGCACGCATATACAGGGTAGGGCGCATAAATATGTGCGCGCATAAATCTGTGCGCGCATATATATGTGCGCGCATATACAGGGTAGGGAGCATAAATATGTGTGCGCATAAATATGTGCGCGCATATACAGGGTAGGGCACATAAATATGTGCGCGCATAAATATGTGCACACATATACAGGGTAGGGCGCATAAATAGGTGCGCGCTTAAATAGATGCACGCATAAATAGGTTCATACATATAGAGGGTAGGGTGCATAAATATGTGCGCGCATATACAGGGTAAGGTGCATAAATATGTGCGCGCATAAATATGTGCGCGCATAAATATGTGCGCGCATAAATATGTGCGCGCATAAATATGTGCGCGCATAAATATGTGCGCGCATAAATATGTGCGCGCATAAATATGTGCGCGCATAAATATGTGCGCGCATAAATATGTGCGCGCATAAATATGTGCGCGCATATACAGGGTAGGGCGCTTAAATATGTGCACGCATATACAGGGTAGGGCGCATAAATATGTGCGCGCATAAATATGTGCATGCATATACAGGGTAGGGCGCATAAATTTGTACGCGCATAAATATGTGCGCGCATAAATATGTGTGCGCATATACAGGGTAGGGCGCATAAATATGTGCGTGCATAAATATGTGCATGCATATACAGGGTAGGGCGCATAAATATGTGCGCGCATAAATATGTGCGCGCATAAATATGTGCGCGCACATACAGGGTAGAGCGCATAAATATGTGCGCGCATATACAGGGTAGGGCGCATAAATATGTGCGCGCATATACAGGGTAGGGCGCATAAATATGTGCGCGCATAAATATGTACCCGCATAAATATGTGCGCGCATAAATATGTGCTCGCATAAATATGTGCGCGCATATACAGAGTAGGGTGCATAAATATGTGCGTGCATAAATATGTGTGCGCATATACAGGGTAGGGCGCATAAATAGGTGCGCGCTTAAATAGATGCGCGCATAAATAGGTTCATGCATATAGAGGGTAGGGCGCATAAATATGTGCGCGCATATACAGGGTAAGGCGCATAAATTTGTGCGCGCATAAATATGTGCGCGCATAAATATGTGCGCGCATATACAGGGTAGGGCGCATAAATATGTGCACGCATATACAGGGTAGGGCGCATAAATATGTGCGCGCATAAATATGTGCATGCATATACAGGGTAGGGCGCATAAATTTGTGCGCGCATAAATATGTGCGCGCATAAATATGTGCGCGCATAAATATGTGCGCGCATAAATATGTGCACGCATAAATATGTGCACGCATAAATATGTGCACGCATATACAGGGTAGGGCGCATAAATATGTGCGCGCATAAATATGTGCGCGCATAAATATGTGCGCGCACATACAGGGTAGAGCGCATAAATATGTGCGCGCATATACAGGGTAGGGCGCATAAATATGTGCGCGCATATACAGGGTAGGGCGCATAAATATGTGCGCGCATAAATATGTACCCGCATAAATATGTGCGCGAATAAATATGTGCGCGCACATACAGGGTAGAGCGCATAAATATGTGCGCGCATATACAGGGTAGGGCGCATAAATATGTGCGCGCATATACAGAGTAGGGTGCATAAATATGTGCGCGCATAAATATGTGTGCGCATATACAGGGTAGGGCGCATAAATAGGTGCGCGCTTAAATAGATGCGCGCATAAATAGGTTCATGCATATAGAGGGTAGGGCGCATAAATATGTGCGCGCATATACAGGGTAAGGCGCATAAATATGTGCGCGCATAAATATGTGCGCGCATAAATATGTGCGCGCATAAATATGTGCGCGCATAAATATGTGCGCGCATATACAGGGTAGGGCGCTTAAATATGTGCACGCATATACAGGGTAGGGCGCATAAATATGTGCGCGCATAAATATGTGCATGCATATACAGGGTAGGGCGCATAAATTTGTGCGCGCATAAATATGTGCGCGCATAAATATGTGTGCGCATATACAGGGTAGGGCGCATAAATATGTGCGTGCATAAATATGTGCACGCATATAGAGGGTAGGGCGCATAAATATGTGCGCGCATATACAGAGTAGGGTGCATAAATATGTGCGCGCATAAATATGTGTGCGCATATACAGGGTAGGGCGCATAAATAGGTGCGCGCTTAAATAGATGCGCGCATAAATAGGTTTATGCATATAGAGGGTAGGGAGCATAAATATGTGCGCGCATATACAGGGTAAGGCGCATAAATTTGTGCGCGCATAAATATGTGCGAGCATATACAGGGTAGGGCGCTTAAATATGTGCGCGCATATACAGGGTAGGGCGCATAAATATGTGCGCGCATAAATATGTGCATGCATATACAGGGTAGGGCGCATAAATTTGTGCGCGCATAAATATGTGCGCGCATAAATATGTGTGCGCATATACAGGGTAGGGCGCATAAATATGTGCGTGCATAAATATGTGCACGCATATACAGGGTAGGGCGCATAAATATGTGCGCGCATAAATATGTGCGTGCATAAATATGTGCGCGCACATACAGGGTAGAGCGCATAAATATGTGCGCGCATATACAGGGTAGGGCGCATAAATATGTGCTCGCATATACAGGGTAGGGCGCATAAATATGTGCGCGCATAAATATGTACCCGCATAAATATGTGCGCGCATAAATATGTGCTCGCATAAATATGTGCGCGCATATACAGAGTAGGGTGCATAAATATGTGCGCGCATAAATATGTGTGCGCATATACAGGGTAGGGCGCATAAATAGGTGCGCGCTTAAATAGATGCGCGCATAAATAGGTTCATGCATATAGAGGGTAGGGCGCATAAATATGTGCGCGCATATACAGGGTAAGGCGCATAAATTTGTGCGCGCATAAATATGTGCGCGCATATACAGGGTAGGGCGCTTAAATATGTGCGCGCATATACAGGGTAGGGCGCATAAATATGTGCGCGCATAAATATGTGCGCGCACATACAGGGTAGAGCGCATAAATATGTGCGCGCATATACAGGGTAGGGCGCATAAATATGTGCGCGCATATACAGGGTAGGGCGCTTAAATATGTGCACGCATATACAGGGTAGGGCGCATAAATATGTGCGCGCATAAATATGTACATGCATATACAGGGTAGGGCGCATAAATTTGTACGCGCATAAATATGTGCGCGCATAAATATGTGTGCGCATATACAGGGTAGGGCGCATAAATATGTGCGTGCATAAATATGTGCACGCATATACAGGGTAGGGCGCATAAATATGTGCGCGCATAAATATGTGCGCGCATATACAGGGTAGGGCGCATAAATATGTGCGCGCATAAATATGTGCACACATATACAGGGTAGGGCGCATAAATAGGTGCGCGCTTAAATAGATGCGCGCATAAATAGGTTCATGCATATAGAGGGTAGGGCGCATAAATATGTGCGCGCATATACAGGGTAAGGTGCATAAATATGTGCGCGCATAAATATGTGCGCGCATAAATATGTGCGCGCATAAATATGTGCGCGCATAAATATGTGCGCGCATAAATATGTGCGCGCATAAATATGTGCGCGCATAAATATGTGCGCGCATAAATATGTGCGCGCATAAATATGTGCGCGCATAAATATGTGCGCGCATATACAGGGTAGGGCGCTTAAATATGTGCGCGCATATACAGGGTAGGGCGCATAAATATGTGCGCGCATAAATATGTGCATGCATATACAGGGTAGGGCGCATAAATATGTGTGTGCATAAATATGTGCACGCATATACAGGGTAGGGCGCATAAATATGTGCGCGCATAAATATGTGCACGCATATACAGGGTAGAGCGCATAAATATATGCGCGCAAATACAGGGTAGGGCGCATAAATATGTGCGCGCATATACAGGGTAGGGCGCATAAATATGTGCTCGCATAAATATGTGCGCGCATATACAGAGTAGGGTGCATAAATATGTGCGCGCATAAATATGTGTGCGCATATACAGGGTAGGGCGCATAAATAGGTGCGCGCTTAAATAGATGCGCGCATAAATAGGTTCATGCATATAGAGGGTAGGGCGCATAAATATGTGCGCGCATATACAGGGTAAGGCGCATAAATTTGTGCGCGCATAAATATGTGCGTGCATAAATATGTGCGCGCATAAATATGTGCGCGCATATACAGGGTAGGGCGCTTAAATATGTGCGCGCATATACAGGGTAGGGCGCATAAATATGTGCGCGCATAAATATGTGCGCGCATAAATATGTGTGCGCATATACAGGGTAGGGCGCATAAATATGTGCGTGCATAAATATGTGCACGCATATACAGGGTAGGGCGCATAAATATGTGCGCGCATAAATATGTGCGCGCATATATATGTGCGCGCATATACAGGGTAGGGCGCATAAATATGTGCGCGCATAAATATGTGCGCGCATATACAGGGTAGGGCGCATAAATATGTGCGCGCATAAATATGTGCACACATATACAGGGTAGGGCGCATAAATAGGTGCGCGTTTAAATAGATGCGCGCATAAATAGGTTCATGCATATAGAGGGTAGGGCGCATAAATATGTGCACGCATATACAGGGTAAGGCGCATAAATATGTGCGCGCATAAATATGTGCGCGCATAAATATGTGCGCGCATAAATATGTGCGCGCATAAATATGTGCGCGCATAAATATGTGCGCGCATATACAGGGTAGGGCGCTTAAATATGTGCGCGCATATACAGGGTAGGGCGCATAAATATGTGCGCGCATAAATATGTGCATGCATATACAGGGTAGGGCGCATAAATTTGTGCGCGCATAAATATGTGCGCGCATAAATATGTGTGCGCATATACAGGGTAGGGCGCATAAATATGTGCGTGCATAAATATGTGCACGCATATACAGGGTAGGGCGCATAAATATGTGCGCGCATAAATATGTGCGCGCATATATATGTGCGCGCATATACAGGGTAGGGAGCATAAATATGTGCGCGCATAAATATGTGCGCGCATATACAGGGTAGGGCGCATAAATATGTGCGCGCATAAATATGTGCACACATATACAGGGTAGGGCGCATAAATAGGTGCGCGCATAAATAGATGCACGCATAAATAGGTTCATACATATAGAGGGTAGGGCGCATAAATATGTGCGCGCATATACAGGGTAAGGTGCATAAATATGTGCGCGCATAAATATGTGCGCGCATAAATATGTGCGCGCATAAATATGTGCGCGCATAAATATGTGCGCGCATAAATATGTGCGCGCATAAATATGTGCGCGCATAAATATGTGCGCGCATAAATATGTGCGCGCATAAATATGTGCGCGCATAAATATGTGCGCGCATATACAGGGTAGGGCGCTTAAATATGTGCACGCATATACAGGGTAGGGCGCATAAATATGTGCGCGCATAAATATGTGCATGCATATACAGGGTAGGGCGCATAAATTTGTACGCGCATAAATATGTGCGCGCATAAATATGTGTGCGCATATACAGGGTAGGGCGCATAAATATGTGCGTGCATAAATATGTGCACGCATATACAGGGTAGGGCGCATAAATATGTGCGCGCATAAATATGTGCGCGCATAAATATGTGCGCGCACATACAGGGTAGAGCGCATAAATATGTGCGCGCATATACAGGGTAGGGCGCATAAATATGTGCGCGCATAAATATGTGCATGCATATACAGGGTAGGGCGCATAAATTTGTACGCGCATAAATATGTGCGCGCATAAATATGTGTGCGCATATACAGGGTAGGGCGCTTAAATATGTGCACGCATATACAGGGTAGGGCGCATAAATATGTGCGCGCATAAATATGTGCATGCATATACAGAGTAGGGCGCATAAATTTGTACGCGCATAAATATGTGCGCGCATAAATATGTGTGCGCATATACAGGGTAGGGCGCATAAATATGTGCGTGCATAAATATGTGCACGCATATACAGGGTAGGGCGCATAAATATGTGCTCGCATAAATATGTGCGCGCATATACAGGGTAGGGCGCATAAATATGTGCGCGCATAAATATGTGCACACATATACAGGGTAGGGCGCATAAATAGGTGCGCGCTTAAATAGATGCGCGCATAAATAGGTTCATGCATATAGAGGGTAGGGCGCATAAATATGTGCGCGCATATACAGGGTAAGGTGCATAAATATGTGCGCGCATAAATATATGCGCGCATAAATATGTGCGCGCATAAATATGTGCGCGCATAAATATGTGCGCGCATAAATATGTGCGCGCATAAATATGTGCGCGCATATACAGGGTAGGGCGCTTAAATATGTGCGCGCATATACAGGGTAGGGCGCATAAATATGTGCGCGCATAAATATGTGCATGCATATACAGGGTAGGGCGCATAAATTTGTGCGCGCATAAATATGTGCGCGCATAAATATGTGTGCGCATATACAGGGTAGGGCGCATAAATATGTGCGTGCATAAATATGTGCACGCATATACAGGGTAGGGCGCATAAATATGTGCGCGCATAAATAGGTTCATGCATATAGAGGGTAGGGCGCATAAATATGTGCGCGCATATACAGGGTAAGGTGCATAAATATGTGCGCGCATAAATATGTGCGCGCATAAATAGGTTCATGCATATAGAGGGTAGGGCGCATAAATATGTGCGCGCATATACAGGGTAAGGTGCATAAATATGTGCGCGCATAAATATGTGCGCGCATAAATATGTGCGCGCATAAATATGTGCGCGCATATATATGTGCGCGCATATATATGTGCGCGCATATATATGTGCGCGCATATATATGTGCGCGCATATATATGTGCGCGCATATATATGTGCGCGCATATATATGTGCGCGCATATATATGTGCGCGCATATACAGGGTAGGGCGCATAAATATGTGCGCGCATAAATATGTGCGCGCATATACAGGGTCGGGCGCATAAATATGTGCGCGCATAAATATGTGCACACATATACAGGGTAGGGCGCATAAATAGGTGCGCGCTTAAATAGATGCGCGCATAAATAGGTTCATGCATATAGAGGGTAGGGCGCATAAATATGTGCGCGCATATACAGGGTAAGGTGCATAAATATGTGCGCGCATAAATATGTGCGCGCATAAATATGTGCGCGCATAAATATGTGCGCGCATAAATATGTGCGCGCATAAATATGTGCGCGCATAAATATGTGCGCGCATAAATATGTGCGCGCATAAATATGTGCGCGCATAAATATGTGCGCGCATAAATATGTGCGCGCATAAATATGTGCGCGCATAAATATGTGCGCGCATATACAGGGTAGGGCGCTTAAATATGTGCACGCATATACAGGGTAGGGCGCATAAATATGTGCGCGCATAAATATGTGCATGCATATACAGGGTAGGGCGCATAAATTTGTACGCGCATAAATATGTGCGCGCATAAATATGTGTGCGCATATACAGGGTAGGGCGCATAAATATGTGCGTGCATAAATATGTGCACGCATATACAGGGTAGGGCGCATAAATATGTGCGCGCATAAATATGTGCGCGCATAAATATGTGCGCGCATAAATATGTGCGCGCATAAATATGTGCGCGCACATACAGGGTAGAGCGCATAAATATGTGCGCGCATATACAGGGTAGGGCGCATAAATATGTGCGCGCATAAATATGTGCGCGCATATACAGGGTAGGGCGCTTAAATATGTGCACGCATATACAGGGTAGGGCGCATAAATATGTGCGCGCATAAATATGTGCATGCATATACAGGGTAGGGCGCATAAATTTGTACGCGCATAAATATGTGCGCGCATAAATATGTGTGCGCATATACAGGGTAGGGCGCATAAATATGTGCGTGCATAAATATGTGCACGCATATACAGGGTAGGGCGCATAAATATGTGCGCCCATAAATATGTGCGCGCATATACAGGGTAGGGCGCATAAATATGTGCGCGCATAAATATGTGCACACATATACAGGGTAGGGCGCATAAATAGGTGCGCGCTTAAATAGATGCGCGCATAAATAGGTTCATGCATATAGAGGGTAGGGCGCATAAATATGTGCGCGCATATACAGGGTAAGGTGCATAAATATGTGCGCGCATAAATATGTGCGCGCATAAATATGTGCGCGCATAAATATGTGCGCGCATAAATATGTGCGCGCATAAATATGTGCGCGCATAAATATGTGCGCGCATATACAGGGTAGGGCGCTTAAATATGTGCGCGCATATACAGGGTAGGGCGCATAAATATGTGCGCGCATAAATATGTGCATGCATATACAGGGTAGGGCGCATAAATTTGTGCGCGCATAAATATGTGCGCGCATAAATATGTGTGCGCATATACAGGGTAGGGCGCATAAATATGTGCGTGCATAAATATGTGCACGCATATACAGGGTAGGGTGCATAAATATGTGCGCGCATAAATATGTGCGCGCATATATATGTGCGCGCATATACAGGGTAGGGCGCATAAATATGTGCGCGCATAAATATGTGCGCGCATATACAGGGTAGGGCGCATAAATATGTGCGCGCATAAATATGTGCACACATATACAGGGTAGGGCGCATAAATAGGTGCGCGCTTAAATAGATGCACGCATAAATAGGTTCATACATAGAGGGTAGGGCGCATAAATATGTGCGCGCATATACAGGGTAAGGTGCATAAATATGTGCGCGCATAAATATGTGCGCGCATAAATATGTGCGCGCATAAATATGTGCGCGCATAAATATGTGCGCGCATAAATATGTGCGCGCATAAATATGTGCGCGCATATACAGGGTAGGGCGCTTAAATATGTGCACGCATATACAGGGTAGGGCGCATAAATATGTGCATGCATATACAGGGTAGGGCGCATAAATTTGTACGCGCATAAATATGTGCGCGCATAAATATGTGTGCGCATATACAGGGTAGGGCGCATAAATATGTGTGCGCATAAATATGTGCGCGCATAAATATGTGCGCGCATAAATATGTGCGCGCACATACAGGGTAGAGCGCATAAATATGTGCGCGCATATACAGGGTAGGGCGCATAAATATGTGCGCGCATATACAGGGTAGGGCGCATAAATATGTGCGCGCATAAATATGTACCCGCATAAATATGTGCGCGCATATACAGAGTAGGGTGCATAAATATGTGCGTGCATAAATATGTGTGCGCATATACAGGGTAGGGCGCATAAATAGGTGCGCGCTTAAATAGATGCGCGCATAAATAGGTTCATGCATATAGAGGGTAGGGCGCATAAATATGTGCGCGCATATACAGGGTAAGGCGCATAAATTTGTGCGCGCATAAATATGTGCGCGCATAAATATGTGCGCGCATAAATATGTGCGCGCATATACAGGGTAGGGCGCATAAATATGTGCACGCATATACAGGGTAGGGCGCATAAATATGTGCGCGCATAAATATGTGCATGCATATACAGGGTAGGGCGCATAAATTTGTGCGCGCATAAATATGTGCGCGCATAAATATGTGCGCGCATAAATATGTGCACGCATATACAGGGTAGGGCGCATAAATATGTGCGCGCATAAATATGTGCGCGCATAAATATGTGCGCGCATAAATATGTGCGCGCACATACAGGGTAGAGCGCATAAATATGTGCGCGCATATACAGGGTAGGGCGCATAAATATGTGCGCGCATAAACAGGGTAGGGCGCATAAATATGAGCGCGCATAAATATGTACCCGCATAAATATGTGCGCGCATAAATATGTGCGCGCACATACAGGGTAGAGCGCATAAATATGTGCGCGCATATACAGGGTAGGGCGCATAAATATGTGCGCGCATATACAGAGTAGGGTGCATAAATATGTGCGCGCATAAATATGTGTGCGCATATACAGGGTAGGGCGCATAAATAGGTGCGCGCTTAAATAGATGCGCGCATAAATAGGTTCATGCATATAGAGGGTAGGGCGCATAAATATGTGCGCGCATATACAGGGTAAGGCGCATAAATATGTGCGCGCATAAATATGTGCGCGCATAAATATGTGCGCGCATAAATATGTGCGCGCATATACAGGGTAGGGCGCTTAAATATGTGCACGCATATACAGGGTAGGGCGCATAAATATGTGCGCGCATAAATATGTGCATGCATATACAGGGTAGGGCGCATAAATTTGTGCGCGCATAAATATGTGCGCGCATAAATATGTGTGCGCATATACAGGGTAGGGCGCATAAATATGTGCGTGCATAAATATGTGCACGCATATACAGGGTAGGGCGCATAAATATGTGCGCGCATATACAGAGTAGGGTGCATAAATATGTGCGCGCATAAATATGTGTGCGCATATACAGGGTAGGGCGCATAAATAGGTGCGCGCTTAAATAGATGCGCGCATAAATAGGTTCATGCATATAGAGGGTAGGGAGCATAAATATGTGCGCGCATATACAGGGTAAGGCGCATAAATTTGTGCGCGCATAAATATGTGCGCGCATATACAGGGTAGGGCGCTTAAATATGTGCGCGCATATACAGGGTAGGGCGCATAAATATGTGCGCGCATAAATATGTGCATGCATATACAGGGTAGGGCGCATAAATTTGTGCGCGCATAAATATGTGCGCGCATAAATATGTGTGCGCATATACAGGGTAGGGCGCATAAATATGTGCGTGCATAAATATGTGCACGCATATACAGGGTAGGGCGCATAAATATGTGCGCGCATAAATATGTGCGCGCATAAATATGTGCGTGCATAAATATGTGCGCGCACATACAGGGTAGAGCGCATAAATATGTGCGCGCATATACAGGGTAGGGCGCATAAATATGTGCGCGCATATACAGGGTAGGGCGCATAAATATGTGCGCGCATAAATATGTACCCGCATAAATATGTGCGCGCATAAATATGTGCTCGCATAAATATGTGCGCGCATATACAGAGTAGGGTGCATAAATATGTGTGCGCATAAATATGTGTGCGCATATACAGGGTAAAGCGCATAAATAGGTGCGCGCTTAAATAGATGCGCGCATAAATAGGTTCATGCATATAGAGGGTAGGGCGCATAAATATGTGCGCGCATATACAGGGTAAGGCGCATAAATTTGTGCGCGCATAAATATGTGCGCGCATAAATATGTGCGCGCATATACAGGGTAGGGCGCTTAAATATGTGCGCGCATATACAGGGTAGGGCGCATAAATATGTGCGCGCATAAATATGTGCATGCATATACAGGGTAGGGCGCATAAATTTGTGCGCGCATAAATATGTGCGCGCATAAATATGTGTGCGGATATACAGGGTAGGGCGCATAAATATGTGCGTGCATAAATATGTGCACGCATATACAGGGTAGGGCGCATAAATATGTGCGCGCATATATATGTGCGCGCATATACAGGGTAGGGCGCATAAATATGTGCGCGCATAAATATGTGCGCGCATATACAGGGTAGGGCGCATAAATATGTGCGCGCATAAATATGTGCACACATATACAGGGTAGGGCGCATAAATAGGTGCGCGCTTAAATAGATGCGCGCATAAATAGGTTCATGCATATAGAGGGTAGGGCGCATAAATATGTGCGCGCATATACAGGGTAAGGCGCATAAATATGTGCGTGCATAAATATGTGCACGCATATACAGGGTAGGGCGCATAAATATGTGCGCGCATAAATATGTGCGCGCACATACAGGGTAGAGCGCATAAATATGTGCGCGCATATACAGGGTAGGGCGCATAAATATGTGCGCGCATATACAGGGTAGGGCGCATAAATATGTGCGCGCATAAATATGTACCCGCATAAATATGTGCGCGCATAAATATGTGCTCGCATAAATATGTGCGCGCATATACAGAGTAGGGTGCATAAATATGTGCGCGCATAAATATGTGTGCGCATATACAGGGTAGGGCGCATAAATAGGTGCGCGCTTAAATAGATGCGCGCATAAATAGGTTCATGCATATAGAGGGTAGGGCGCATAAATATGTGCGCGCATATACAGGGTAAGGCGCATAAATTTGTGCGCGCATAAATATGTGCGCGCATAAATATGTGCGCGCATATACAGGGTAGGGCGCATAAATATGTGCACGCATATACAGGGTAGGGCGCATAAATATGTGCGCGCATAAATATGTGCATGCATATACAGGGTAGGGCGCATAAATTTGTGCGCGCATAAATATGTGCGCGCATAAATATGTGCGCGCATAAATATTTGCGCGCATAAATATGTGCACGCATAAATATGTGCACGCATAAATATGTGCACGCATATACAGGGTAGGGCGCATAAATATGTGCGCGCATAAATATGTGCGCGCATAAATATGTGCGCGCACATACAGGGTAGAGCGCATAAATATGTGCGCGCATATACAGGGTAGGGCGCATAAATATGTGCGCGCATATACAGGGTAGGGCGCATAAATATGTGCGCGCATAAATATGTACCCGCATAAATATGTGCGCGAATAAATATGTGCGCGCACATACAGGGTAGAGCGCATAAATATGTGCGCGCATATACAGGGTAGGGCGCATAAATATGTGCGCGCATATACAGAGTAGGGTGCATAAATATGTGCGCGCATAAATATGTGTGCGCATATACAGGGTAGGGCGCATAAATAGGTGCGCGCTTAAATAGATGCGCGCATAAATAGGTTCATGCATATAGAGGGTAGGGCGCATAAATATGTGCGCGCATATACAGGGTAAGGCGCATAAATATGTGCGCGCATAAATATGTGCGCGCATAAATATGTGCGCGCATAAATATGTGCGCGCATAAATATGTGCGCGCATATACAGGGTAGGGCGCTTAAATATGTGCACGCATATACAGGGTAGGGCGCATAAATATGTGCGCGCATAAATATGTGCATGCATATACAGGGTAGGGCGCATAAATTTGTGCGCGCATAAATATGTGCGCGCATAAATATGTGTGCGCATATACAGGGTAGGGCGCATAAATATGTGCGTGCATAAATATGTGCACGCATATAGAGGGTAGGGCGCATAAATATGTGCGCGCATATACAGAGTAGGGTGCATAAATATGTGCGCGCATAAATATGTGTGCGCATATACAGGGTAGGGCGCATAAATAGGTGCGCGCTTAAATAGATGCGCGCATAAATAGGTTTATGCATATAGAGGGTAGGGAGCATAAATATGTGCGCGCATATACAGGGTAAGGCGCATAAATTTGTGCGCGCATAAATATGTGCGAGCATATACAGGGTAGGGCGCTTAAATATGTGCGCGCATATACAGGGTAGGGCGCATAAATATGTGCGCGCATAAATATGTGCATGCATATACAGGGTAGGGCGCATAAATTTGTGCGCGCATAAATATGTGCGCGCATAAATATGTGTGCGCATATACAGGGTAGGGCGCATAAATATGTGCGTGCATAAATATGTGCACGCATATACAGGGTAGGGCGCATAAATATGTGCGCGCATAAATATGTGCGTGCATAAATATGTGCGCGCACATACAGGGTAGAGCGCATAAATATGTGCGCGCATATACAGGGTAGGGCGCATAAATATGTGCTCGCATATACAGGGTAGGGCGCATAAATATGTGCGCGCATAAATATGTACCCGCATAAATATGTGCGCGCATAAATATGTGCTCGCATAAATATGTGCGCGCATATACAGAGTAGGGTGCATAAATATGTGCGCGCATAAATATGTGTGCGCATATACAGGGTAGGGCGCATAAATAGGTGCGCGCTTAAATAGATGCGCGCATAAATAGGTTCATGCATATAGAGGGTAGGGCGCATAAATATGTGCGCGCATATACAGGGTAAGGCGCATAAATTTGTGTGCGCATAAATATGTGCGCGCATATACAGGGTAGGGCGCTTAAATATGTGCGCGCATATACAGGGTAGGGCGCATAAATATGTGCGCGCATAAATATGTGCGCGCATATACAGGGTAGGGCGCATAAATATGTGCGCGCATATACAGGGTAGGGCGCTTAAATATGTGCACGCATATACAGGGTAGGGCGCATAAATATGTGCGCGCATAAATATGTACATGCATATACAGGGTAGGGCGCATAAATTTGTACGCGCATAAATATGTGCGCGCATAAATATGTGTGCGCATATACAGGGTAGGGCGCATAAATATGTGCGTGCATAAATATGTGCACGCATATACAGGGTAGGGCGCATAAATATGTGCGCGCATAAATATGTGCGCGCATATACAGGGTAGGGCGCATAAATATGTGCGCGCATAAATATGTGCACACATATACAGGGTAGGGCGCATAAATAGGTGCGCGCTTAAATAGATGCGCGCATAAATAGGTTCATGCATATAGAGGGTAGGGCGCATAAATATGTGCGCGCATATAAAGGGTAAGGTGCATAAATATGTGCGCGCATAAATATGTGCGCGCATAAATATGTGCGCGCATAAATATGTGCGCGCATAAATATGTGCGCGCATAAATATGTGCGCGCATAAATATGTGCGCGCATAAATATGTGCGCGCATAAATATGTGCGCGCATAAATATGTGCGCGCATAAATATGTGCGCGCATATACAGGGTAGGGCGCTTAAATATGTGCGCGCATATACAGGGTAGGGCGCATAAATATGTGCGCGCATAAATATGTGCATGCATATACAGGGTAGGGCGCATAAATATGTGCGTGCATAAATATGTGCACGCATATACAGGGTAGGGCGCATAAATATGTGCGCGCATAAATATGTGCACGCATATACAGGGTAGAGCGCATAAATATATGCGCGCAAATACAGGGTAGGGCGCATAAATATGTGCGCGCATATACAGGGTAGGGCGCATAAATATGTGCTCGCATAAATATGTGCGCGCATATACAGAGTAGGGTGCATAAATATGTGCGCGCATAAATATGTGTGCGCATATACAGGGTAGGGCGCATAAATAGGTGCGTGCTTAAATAGATGCGCGCATAAATAGGTTCATGCATATAGAGGGTAGGGCGCATAAATATGTGCGCGCATATACAGGGTAAGGCGCATAAATTTGTGCGCGCATAAATATGTGCGTGCATAAATATGTGCGCGCATAAATATGTGCGCGCATATACAGGGTAGGGCGCTTAAATATGTGCGCGCATATACAGGGTAGGGCGCATAAATATGTGCGCGCATAAATATGTGCGCGCATAAATATGTGTGCGCATATACAGGGTAGGGCGCATAAATATGTGCGTGCATAAATATGTGCACGCATATACAGGGTAGGGCGCATAAATATGTGCGCGCATAAATATGTGCGCGCATATATATGTGCGCGCATATACAGGGTAGGGCGCATAAATATGTGCGCGCATAAATATGTGCGCGCATATACAGGGTAGGGCGCATAAATATGTGCGCGCATAAATATGTGCACACATATACAGGGTAGGGCGCATAAATAGGTGCGCGCTTAAATAGATGCGCGCATAAATAGGTTCATGCATATAGAGGGTAGGGCGCATAAATATGTGCACGCATATACAGGGTAAGGTGCATAAATATGTGCGCGCATAAATATGTGCGCGCATAAATATGTGCGCGCATAAATATGTGCGCGCATAAATATGTGCGCGCATAAATATGTGCGCGCATAAATATGTGCGCGCATAAATATGTGCGCGCATAAATATGTGCGCGCATAAATATGTGCGCGCATAAATATGTGCGCGCATAAATATGTGCGCGCATATACAGGGTAGGGCGCTTAAATATGTGCGCGCATATACAGGGTAGGGCGCATAAATATGTGCGCGCATAAATATGTGCATGCATATACAGGGTAGGGCGCATAAATTTGTGCGCGCATAAATATGTGCGCGCATAAATATGTGTGCGCATATACAGGGTAGGGCGCATAAATATGTGCGTGCATAAATATGTGCACGCATATACAGGGTAGGGCGCATAAATATGTGCGCGCATAAATATGTGCGCGCATATATATGTGCGCGCATATACAGGGTAGGGAGCATAAATATGTGCGCGCATAAATATGTGCGCGCATATACAGGGTAGGGCGCATAAATATGTGCGCGCATAAATATGTGCACACATATACAGGGTAGGGCGCATAAATAGGTGCGCGCTTAAATAGATGCACGCATAAATAGGTTCATACATATAGAGGGTAGGGCGCATAAATATGTGCGCGCATATACAGGGTAAGGTGCATAAATATGTGCGCGCATAAATATGTGCGCGCATAAATATGTGCGCGCATAAATATGTGCGCGCATAAATATGTGCGCGCATAAATATGTGCGCGCATAAATATGTGCGCGCATAAATATGTGCGCGCATAAATATGTGCGCGCATAAATATGTGCGCGCATAAATATGTGCGCGCATATACAGGGTAGGGCGCTTAAATATGTGCACGCATATACAGGGTAGGGCGCATAAATATGTGCGCGCATAAATATGTGCATGCATATACAGGGTAGGGCGCATAAATTTGTACGCGCATAAATATGTGCGCGCATAAATATGTGTGCGCATATACAGGGTAGGGCGCATAAATATGTGCGTGCATAAATATGTGCACGCATATACAGGGTAGGGCGCATAAATATGTGCGCGCATAAATATGTGCGCGCATAAATATGTGCGCGCACATACAGGGTAGAGCGCATAAATATGTGCGCGCATATACAGGGTAGGGCGCATAAATATGTGCGCGCATAAATATGTGCATGCATATACAGGGTAGGGCGCATAAATTTGTACGCGCATAAATATGTGCGCGCATAAATATGTGTGCGCATATACAGGGTAGGGCGCTTAAATATGTGCACGCATATACAGGGTAGGGCGCATAAATATGTGCGCGCATAAATATGTGCATGCATATACAGGGTAGGGCGCATAAATTTGTACGCGCATAAATATGTGCGCGCATAAATATGTGTGCGCATATACAGGGTAGGGCGCATAAATATGTGCGTGCATAAATATGTGCACGCATATACAGGGTAGGGCGCATAAATATGTGCTCGCATAAATATGTGCGCGCATATACAGGGTAGGGCGCATAAATATGTGCGCGCATAAATATGTGCACACATATACAGGGTAGGGCGCATAAATAGGTGCGCGCTTAAATAGATGCGCGCATAAATAGGTTCATGCATATAGAGGGTAGGGCGCATAAATATGTGCGCGCATATACAGGGTAAGGTGCATAAATATGTGCGCGCATAAATATGTGCACGCATAAATATGTGCGCGCATAAATATGTGCGCGCATAAATATGTGCGCGCATAAATATGTGCGCGCATAAATATGTGCGCGCATAAATATGTGCGCGCATAAATATGTGCGCGCATAAATATGTGCGCGCATATACAGGGTAGGGCGCTTAAATATGTGCGCGCATATACAGGGTAGGGCGCATAAATATGTGCGCGCATAAATATGTGCATGCATATACAGGGTAGGGCGCATAAATTTGTGCGCGCATAAATATGTGCGCGCATAAATATGTGTGCGCATATACAGGGTAGGGCGCATAAATATGTGCGTGCATAAATATGTGCACGCATATACAGGGTAGGGCGCATAAATATGTGCGCGCATAAATAGGTTCATGCATATAGAGGGTAGGGCGCATAAATATGTGCGCGCATATACAGGGTAAGGTGCATAAATATGTGCGCGCATAAATATGTGCGCGCATAAATATGTGCGCGCATAAATATGTGCGCGCATAAATATGTGCGCGCATATATATGTGCGCGCATATATATGTGCGCGCATATATATGTGCGCGCATATATATGTGCGCGCATATATATGTGCGCGCATATATATGTGCGCGCATATATATGTGCGCGCATATACAGGGTAGGGCGCATAAATATGTGCGCGCATAAATATGTGCGCGCATATACAGGGTCGGGCGCATAAATATGTGCGCGCATAAATATGTGCACACATATACAGGGTAGGGCGCATAAATAGGTGCGCGCTTAAATAGATGCGCGCATAAATAGGTTCATGCATATAGAGGGTAGGGCGCATAAATATGTGCGCGCATATACAGGGTAAGGTGCATAAATATGTGCGCGCATAAATATGTGCGCGCATAAATATGTGCGCGCATAAATATGTGCGCGCATAAATATGTGCGCGCATAAATATGTGCGCGCATAAATATGTGCGCGCATATACAGGGTAGGGCGCTTAAATATGTGCACGCATATACAGGGTAGGGCGCATAAATATGTGCGCGCATAAATATGTGCATGCATATACAGGGTAGGGCGCATAAATTTGTACGCGCATAAATATGTGCGCGCATAAATATGTGTGCGCATATACAGGGTAGGGCGCATAAATATGTGCGTGCATAAATATGTGCACGCATATACAGGGTAGGGCGCATAAATATGTGCGCGCATAAATATGTGCGCGCATAAATATGTGCGCGCACATACAGGGTAGAGCGCATAAATATGTGCGCGCATATACAGGGTAGGGCGCATAAATATGTGCGCGCATAAATATGTGCGCGCATATACAGGGTAGGGCGCTTAAATATGTGCACGCATATACAGGGTAGGGCGCATAAATATGTGCGCGCATAAATATGTGCATGCATATACAGGGTAGGGCGCATAAATTTGTACGCGCATAAATATGTGCGCGCATAAATATGTGTGCGCATATACAGGGTAGGGCGCATAAATATGTGCGTGCATAAATATGTGCACGCATATACAGGGTAGGGCGCATAAATATGTGCGCGCATAAATATGTGCGCGCATATACAGGGTAGGGCGCATAAATATGTGCGCGCATAAATATGTGCACACATATACAGGGTAGGGCGCATAAATAGGTGCGCGCTTAAATAGATGCGCGCATAAATAGGTTCATGCATATAGAGGGTAGGGCGCATAAATATGTGCGCGCATATACAGGGTAAGGTGCATAAATATGTGCGCGCATAAATATGTGCGCGCATAAATATGTGCGCGCATAAATATGTGCGCGCATAAATATGTGCGCGCATAAATATGTGCGCGCATAAATATGTGCGCGCATAAATATGTGCGCGCATAAATATGTGCGCGCATAAATATGTGCGCGCATAAATATGTGCGCGCATAAATATGTGCGCGCATAAATATGTGCGCGCATATACAGGGTAGGGCGCTTAAATATGTGCGCGCATATACAGGGTAGGGCGCATAAATATGTGCGCGCATAAATATGTGCATGCATATACAGGGTAGGGCGCATAAATTTGTGCGCGCATAAATATGTGCGCGCATAAATATGTGTGCGCATATACAGGGTAGGGCGCATAAATATGTGCGTGCATAAATATGTGCACGCATATACAGGGTAGGGCGCATAAATATGTGCGCGCATAAATATGTGCGCGCATATATATGTGCGCGCATATACAGGGTAGGGCGCATAAATATGTGCGCGCATAAATATGTGCGCGCATATACAGGGTCGGGCGCATAAATATGTGCGCGCATAAATATGTGCACACATATACAGGGTAGAGCGCATAAATAGGTGCGCGCTTAAATAGATGCGCGCATAAATAGGTTCATGCATATAGAGGGTAGGGCGCATAAATATGTGCGCGCATATACAGGGTAAGGTGCATAAATATGTGCGCGCATAAATATGTGCGCGCATAAATATGTGCGCGCATAAATATGTGCGCGCATAAATATGTGCGCGCATAAATATGTGCGCGCATAAATATGTGCGCGCATAAATATGTGCGCGCATAAATATGTGCGCGCATAAATATGTGCGCGCATATATAGGGTAGGGCGCTTAAATATGTGCGCGCATATACAGGGTAGGGCGCATAAATATGTGCGCGCATAAATATGTGCATGCATATACAGGGTAGGGCGCATAAATTTGTGCGCGCATAAATATGTGCGCGCATAAATATGTGTGCGCATATACAGGGTAGGGCGCATAAATATGTGCATGCATAAATATGTGCACGCATATACAGGGTAGGGCGCATAAATATGTGCGCGCATAAATATGTGCGCGCATATATATGTGCGCACATATACAGGGTAGGGAGCATAAATATGTGCGCGCATAAATATGTGCGCGCATATACAGGGTAGGGCGCATAAATATGTGCGCGCATAAATATGTGCACACATATACAGGGTAGGGCGCATAAATAGGTGCGCGCTTAAATAGATGCACGCATAAATAGGTTCATACATATAGAGGGTAGGGCGCATAAATATGTGCGCGCATATACAGGGTAAGGTGCATAAATATGTGCGCGCATAAATATGTGCGCGCATAAATATGTGCGCGCATAAATATGTGCGCGCATAAATATGTGCGCGCATAAATATGTGCGCGCATAAATATGTGCGCGCATAAATATGTGCGCGCATAAATATGTGCGCGCATAAATATGTGCGCGCATATACAGGGTAGGGCGCTTAAATATGTGCACGCATATACAGGGTAGGGCGCATAAATATGTGCGCGCATAAATATGTGCATGCATATACAGGGTAGGGCGCATAAATTTGTACGCGCATAAATATGTGCGCGCATAAATATGTGTGCGCATATACAGGGTAGGGCGCATAAATATGTGCGTGCATAAATATGTGCACGCATATACAGGGTAGGGCGCATAAATATGTGCGCGCATAAATATGTGCGCGCATAAATATGTGCGCGCATAAATATGTGCGCGCATAAATATGTGCGCGCACATACAGGGTAGAGCGCATAAATATGTGCGCGCATATACAGGGTAGGGCGCATAAATATGTGCGCGCATAAATATGTGCGCGCATATACAGGGTAGGGCGCTTAAATATGTGCACGCATATACAGGGTAGGGCGCATAAATATGTGCGCGCATAAATATGTGCATGCATATACAGGGTAGGGCGCATAAATTTGTACGCGCATAAATATGTGCGCGCATAAATATGCGTGCGCATATACAGGGTAGGGCGCATAAATATGTGCGTGCATAAATATGTGCACGCATATACAGGGTAGGGCGCATAAATATGTGCGCGCATAAATATGTGCGCGCATATACAGGGTAGGGCGCATAAATATGTGCGCGCATAAATATGTGCACACATATACAGGGTAGGGCGCATAAATAGGTGCGCGCTTAAATAGATGCGCGCATAAATAGGTTCATGCATATAGAGGGTAGGGCGCATAAATATGTGCGCGCATATACAGGGTAAGGTGCATAAATATGTGCGCGCATAAATATGTGCGCGCATAAATATGTGCGCGCATAAATATGTGCGCGCATAAATATGTGCGCGCATAAATATGTGCGCGCATAAATATGTGCGCGCATAAATATGTGCGCGCATATACAGGGTAGGGCGCTTAAATATGTGCGCGCATATACAGGGTAGGGCGCATAAATATGTGCGCGCATAAATATGTGCATGCATATACAGGGTAGGGCGCATAAATTTGTGCGCGCATAAATATGTGCGCGCATAAATATGTGTGCGCATATACAGGGTAGGGCGCATAAATATGTGCGTGCATAAATATGTGCACGCATATACAGGGTAGGGTGCATAAATATGTGCGCGCATAAATATGTGCGCGCATATATATGTGCGCGCATATACAGGGTAGGGCGCATAAATATGTGCGCGCATAAATATGTGCGCGCATATACAGGGTAGGGCGCATAAATATGTGCGCGCATAAATATGTGCACACATATACAGGGTAGGGCGCATAAATAGGTGCGCGCTTAAATAGATGCACGCATAAATAGGTTCATACATAGAGGGTAGGGCGCATAAATATGTGCGCGCATATACAGGGTAAGGTGCATAAATATGTGCGCGCATAAATATGTGCGCGCATAAATATGTGCGCGCATAAATATGTGCGCGCATAAATATGTGCGCGCATAAATATGTGCGCGCATAAATATGTGCGCGCATAAATATGTGCGCGCATAAATATGTGCGCGCATAAATATGTGCGCGCATAAATATGTGCGCGCATAAATATGTGCGCGCATATACAGGGTAGGGCGCTTAAATATGTGCACGCATATACAGGGTAGGGCGCATAAATATGTGCATGCATATACAGGGTAGGGCGCATAAATTTGTACGCGCATAAATATGTGCGCGCATAAATATGTGTGCGCATATACAGGGTAGGGCGCATAAATATGTGTGCGCATAAATATGTGCGCGCATAAATATGTGCGCGCATAAATATGTGCGCGCACATACAGGGTAGAGCGCATAAATATGTGCGCGCATATACAGGGTAGGGCGCATAAATATGTGCGCGCATATACAGGGTAGGGCGCATAAATATGTGCGCGCATAAATATGTACCCGCATAAATATGTGCGCGCATATACAGAGTAGGGTGCATAAATATGTGCGTGCATAAATATGTGTGCGCATATACAGGGTAGGGCGCATAAATAGGTGCGCGCTTAAATAGATGCGCGCATAAATAGGTTCATGCATATAGAGGGTAGGGCGCATAAATATGTGCGCGCATATACAGGGTAAGGCGCATAAATTTGTGCGCGCATAAATATGTGCGCGCATAAATATGTGCGCGCATAAATATGTGCGCGCATATACAGGGTAGGGCGCATAAATATGTGCACGCATATACAGGGTAGGGCGCATAAATATGTGCGCGCATAAATATGTGCATGCATATACAGGGTAGGGCGCATAAATTTGTGCGCGCATAAATATGTGCGCGCATAAATATGTGCGCGCATAAATATGTGCACGCATATACAGGGTAGGGCGCATAAATATGTGCGCGCATAAATATGTGCGCGCATAAATATGTGCGCGCATAAATATGTGCGCGCACATACAGGGTAGAGCGCATAAATATGTGCGCGCATATACAGGGTAGGGCGCATAAATATGTGCGCGCATAAACAGGGTAGGGCGCATAAATATGAGCGCGCATAAATATGTACCCGCATAAATATGTGCGCGCATAAATATGTGCGCGCACATACAGGGTAGAGCGCATAAATATGTGCGCGCATATACAGGGTAGGGCGCATAAATATGTGCGCGCATATACAGAGTAGGGTGCATAAATATGTGCGCGCATAAATATGTGTGCGCATATACAGGGTAGGGCGCATAAATAGGTGCGCGCTTAAATAGATGCGCGCATAAATAGGTTCATGCATATAGAGGGTAGGGCGCATAAATATGTGCGCGCATATACAGGGTAAGGCGCATAAATATGTGCGCGCATAAATATGTGCGCGCATAAATATGTGCGCGCATAAATATGTGCGCGCATATACAGGGTAGGGCGCTTAAATATGTGCACGCATATACAGGGTAGGGCGCATAAATATGTGCGCGCATAAATATGTGCATGCATATACAGGGTAGGGCGCATAAATTTGTGCGCGCATAAATATGTGCGCGCATAAATATATGTGCGCATATACAGGGTAGGGCGCATAAATATGTGCGTGCATAAATATGTGCACGCATATACAGGGTAGGGCGCATAAATATGTGCGCGCATATACAGAGTAGGGTGCATAAATATGTGCGCGCATAAATATTTGTGCGCATATACAGGGTAGGGCGCATAAATAGGTGCGCGCTTAAATAGATGCGCGCATAAATAGGTTCATGCATATAGAGGGTAGGGAGCATAAATATGTGCGCGCATATACAGGGTAAGGCGCATAAATTTGTGCGCGCATAAATATGTGCGCGCATATACAGGGTAGGGCGCTTAAATATGTGCGCGCATATACAGGGTAGGGCGCATAAATATGTGCGCGCATAAATATGTGCATGCATATACAGGGTAGGGCGCATAAATTTGTGCGCGCATAAATATGTGCGCGCATAAATATGTGTGCGCATATACAGGGTAGGGCGCATAAATATGTGCGTGCATAAATATGTGCACGCATATACAGGGTAGGGCGCATAAATATGTGCGCGCATAAATATGTGCGCGCATAAATATGTGCGTGCATAAATATGTGCGCGCACATACAGGGTAGAGCGCATAAATATGTGCGCGCATATACATGGTAGGGCGCATAAATATGTGCGCGCATATACAGGGTAGGGCGCATAAATATGTGCGCGCATAAATATGTACCCGCATAAATATGTGCGCGCATAAATATGTGCTCGCATAAATATGTGCGCGCATATACAGAGTAGGGTGCATAAATATGTGTGCGCATAAATCTGTGTGCGCATATACAGGGTAAAGCGCATAAATAGGTGCGCGCTTAAATAGATGCGCGCATAAATAGGTTCATGCATATAGAGGGTAGGGCGCATAAATATGTGCGCGCATATACAGGGTAAGGCGCATAAATTTGTGCGCGCATAAATATGTGCGCGCATAAATATGTGCGCGCATATACAGGGTAGGGCGCTTAAATATGTGCGCGCATATACAGGGTAGGGCGCATAAATATCTGCGCGCATAAATATGTGCATGCATATACAGGGTAGGGCGCATAAATTTGTGCGCGCATAAATATGTGCGCGCATAAATATGTGTGCGCATATACAGGGTAGGGCGCATAAATATGTGCGTGCATAAATATGTGCACGCATATACAGGGTAGGGCGCATAAATATGTGCGCGCATATATATGTGCGCGCATATACAGGGTAGGGCGCATAAATATGTGCGCGCATAAATATGTGCGCGCATATACAGGGTAGGGCGCATAAATATGTGCGCGCATAAATATGTGCACACATATACAGGGTAGGGCGCATAAATAGGTGCGCGCTTAAATAGATGCGCGCATAAATAGGTTCATGCATATAGAGGGTAGGGCGCATAAATATGTGCGCGCATATACAGGGTAAGGCGCATAAATATGTGCGTGCATAAATATGTGCACGCATATACAGGGTAGGGCGCATAAATATGTGCGCGCATAAATATGTGCGCGCACATACAGGGTAGAGCGCATAAATATGTGCGCGCATATACAGGGTAGGGCGCATAAATATGTGCGCGCATATACAGGGTAGGGCGCATAAATATGTGCGCGCATAAATATGTACCCGCATAAATATGTGCGCGCATAAATATGTGCTCGCATAAATATGTGCGCGCATATACAGAGTAGGGTGCATAAATATGTGCGCGCATAAATATGTGTGCGCATATACAGGGTAGGGCGCATAAATAGGTGCGCGCTTAAATAGATGCGCGCATAAATAGGTTCATGCATATAGAGGGTAGGGCGCATAAATATGTGCGCGCATATACAGGGTAAGGCGCATAAATTTGTGCGCGCATAAATATGTGCGCGCATAAATATGTGCGCGCATAAATATGTGCGCGCATAAATATGTGCGCGCATAAATATGTGCGCGCATATACAGGGTAGGGCGCTTAAATATAAGCGCGCATATACAGGGTAGGGCGCATAAATATGTGCGCGCATAAATATGTGCATGCATATACAGGGTAGGGTGCATAAATTTGTACGCGCATAAATATGTGCGCGCATAAATATGTGTGCGCATATACAGGGTAGGGCGCATAAATATGTGCGTGCATAAATATGTGCACGCATATACAGGGTAGGGCGCATAAATATGTGCGCGCATAAATATGTGCGCGCATAAATATGTGCGCGCATAAATATGTGCGCGCATAAATATGTGCGCGCACATACAGGGTAGAGCGCATAAATATGTGCGAGCATATACAGGGTAGGGCGCATAAATATGTGCGCGCATATACAGGGTAGGGCGCATAAATATGTGCGCGCATAAATATGTACCCGCATAAATATGTGCGCGCATAAATATGTGCTCGCATAAATATGCGCGCGCATATACAGAGTAGGGTGCATAAATATGTGCGCGCATAAATATGTGTGCGCATATACAGGGTAGGGCGCATAAATAGGTGCGCGCTTAAATAGATGCGAGCATAAATAGGTTCATGCATATAGAGGGTAGGGCGCATAAATATGTGCACACATATACAGGGTAGGGCGCATAAATAGGTGCGCGCTTAAATAGATGCGAGCATAAATAGGTTCATGCATATAGAGGGTAGGGCGCATAAATATGTGCGTGCATATACAGGGTAGGGCGCATAAATATGTGCGCGCATATACAGAGTAGGGTGCATAAATATGTGCGCGCATAAATATGTGTGCGCATATACAGGGTAGGGCGCATAAATAGGTGCGCGCTTAAATAGATGCGCGCATAAATAGGTTCATGCATATAGAGGGTAGGGCGCATAAATATGTGCGCGCATATACAGGGTAAGGCGCATAAATTTGTGCGCGCATAAATATGTGCGCGCATAAATATGTGCGCGCATATACAGGGTAGGGCGCTTAAATATGTGCGCGCATATACAGGGTAGGGCGCATAAATATGTGCGCGCATAAATATGTGCATGCATATACAGGGTAGGGCGCATAAATTTGTGCGCGCATAAATATGTGCGTGCATAAATATGTGCGCGCATATATAGGGTAGGGCGCTTAAATATGTGCGCGCATAAATATGTGTATGCATATACAGGGTAGGGCGCATAAATTTGTGCGCGCATAAATATGTGCGCGCATAAATATGTGTGCGCATATACAGGGTAGGGCGCATAAATATGTGCGTGCATAAATATGTGCACGCATATACAGGGTAGGGCGCATAAATATGTGCGCGCATAAATATGTGCGCGCATATATATGTGCGCGCATATACAGGGTAGGGAGCATAAATATGTGCGCGCATAAATATGTGCGCGCATATACAGGGTAGGGCGCATAAATATGTGCGCGCATAAATATGTGCACACATATACAGGGTAGGGCGCATAAATAGGTGCGCGCTTAAATAGATGCACGCATAAATAAGTTCATACATATAGAGGGTAGGGCGCATAAATATGTGCGCGCATATACAGGGTAAGGTGCATAAATATGTGCGCGCATAAATATGTGCGCGCATAAATATGTGCGCGCATAAATATGTGCGCGCATAAATATGTGCGCGCATAAATATGTGCGCGCATAAATATGTGCGCGCATAAATATGTGCGCGCATAAATATGTGCGCGCATAAATATGTGCGCGCATAAATATGTGCGCGCATAAATATGTGCGCGCATATACAGGGTAGGGCGCTTAAATATGTGCACGCATATACAGGGTAGGGCGCATAAATATGTGCGCGCATAAATATGTGCATGCATATACAGGGTAGGGCGCATAAATTTGTACGCGCATAAATATGTGCGCGCATAAATATGTGTGCGCATATACATGGTAGGGCGCATAAATATGTACGTGCATAAATATGTGCACGCATATACAGGGTAGGGCGCATAAATATGTGCGCGCATAAATATGTGCGCGCATAAATATGTGCGCACACATACAGGGTAGAGCGCATTAATATGTGCGCGTATATACAGGGTAGGGCGCATAAATATGTGCGCGCATATACAGGGTAGAGCGCATAAATATGTGCGCGCATATACAGGGTAGGGCGCATAAATATGTGCGCGCATATACAGGGTAGGGCGCATAAATATGTGCGCGCATAAATATGTACCCGCATAAATATGTGCGCGCATAAATATGTGCTCGCATAAATATGTGCGCGCATATACAGAGTAGGGTGCATAAATATGTGCGCGCATAAATATGTGTGCGCATATACAGGGTAGGGCGCATAAATAGGTGTGCGCTTAAATAGATGCACGCATAAATAGGTTCATGCATATAGAGGGTAGGGCGCATAAATATGTGCGCGCATATACAGGGTAGGGCGCATAAATATGTGCGCGCATATACAGAGTAGGGTGCATAAATATGTGCGCGCATAAATATGTGTGCGCATATACAGGGTAGGGCGCATAAATAGGTGCCCGCTTAAATAGATGCGCGCATAAATAGGTTCATGCATATAGAGGGTAGGGCGCATAAATATGTGCGCGCATATACAGGGTAAGGCGCATAAATTTGTGTGTGCATAAATATGTGCGCGCATAAATATGTGCGCGCATATACAGGGTAGGGCGCTTAAATATAAGCGCGCATATACAGGGTAGGGCGCATAAATATGTGCGCGCATAAATATGTGTGCGCATATACAGGGTAGGGCGCATAAATAGGTGCCCGCTTAAATAGATGCGCGCATAAATAGGTTCATGCATATAGAGGGTAGGGCGCATAAATATGTGCGCGCATATACAGGGTAAGGCGCATAAATTTGTGTGTGCATAAATATGTGCGCGCATAAATATGTGCGCGCATATACAGGGTAGGGCGCTTAAATATAAGCGCGCATATACAGGGTAGGGCGCATAAATATGTGCGCGCATAAATATGTGCATGCATATACAGGGTAGGGTGCATAAATTTGTACGCGCATAAATATGTGCGCGCATAAATATGTGTGCGCATATACAGGGTAGGGCGCATAAATATGTGCGTGCATAAATATGTGCACGCATATACAGGGTAGGGCGCATAAATATGTGCGCGCATAAATATGTGCGCGCATAAATGTGTGCGCGCATAAATATGTGCGCGCACATACAGGGTAGAGCGCATAAATATGTGCGCGCATATACAGGGTAGGGCGCATAAATATGTGCGCGCATATACAGGGTAGGGCGCATAAATATGTGCGCGCATAAATATGTACCCGCATAAATATGTGCGCGCATAAATATGTGCTCGCATAAATATGTGCGCGCATATACAGAGTAGGGTGCATAAATATGTGCGCGCATAAATATGTGTGCGCATATACAGGGTAGGGCGCATAAATAGGTGCGCGCTTAAATAGATGCGCGCATAAATAGATTCATGCATATAGAGGGTAGGGCGCATAAATATGTGCGCGCATATACAGGGTAGGGCGCATAAATATGTGCGCGCATATACAGAGTAGGGTGCATAAATATGTGCGCGCATAAATATGTGTGCGCATATACAGGGTAGGGCGCATAAATAGGTGCGCGCTTAAATAGATGCGCGCATAAATAGGTTCATGCTTATAGAGGGTAGGGCGCATAAATATGTGCGCGCATATACAGGGTAAGGCGCATAAATTTGTGCGCGCATAAATATGTGCGCGCATAAATATGTGCGCGCATATACAGGGTAGGGCGCTTAAATATGTGCGCGCATATACAGGGTAGGGCGCATAAATATGTGCGCGCATAAATATGTGCATGCATATACAGGGTAGGGCGCATAAATTTGTGCGCGTATAAATATGTGCGCGCATAAATATGTGCACGCATATACAGGGTAGGGCGCATAAATATGTGCGTGCATAAATATGTGCACGCATATACAGGGTAGGGCGCATAAATATGTGCGCGCATAAATATGTGCGCGCATATATATGTGCGCGCATATACAGGGTAGGGCGCATAAATATGTGCGCGCATAAATATGTGCGCGCATTTACAGGGTAGGGCGCATAAATATGTGCGCGCATAAATATGTGCACACATATACAGGGTAGGGCGCATAAATAGGTGCGCGCTTAAATAGATGCGCGCATAAATAGGTTCATGCATATAGAGGGTAGGGCGCATAAATATGTGCGCGCATATACAGGGTAAGGTGCATAAATATGTGCGCGCATAAATATGTGCGCGCATAAATATGTGCGCGCATAAATATGTGCGCGCATAAATATGTGCGCGCATAAATATGTGCGCGCATAAATATGTGCGCGCATAAATATGTGCGCGCATAAATATGTGCGCGCATATACACGGTAGGGCGCTTAAATATGTGCGCGCATATACAGGGTAGGGCGCATAAATATGTGCGCGCATAAATATGTGCATGCATATACAGGGTAGGGCGCATAAATTTGTGCGCGCATAAATATGTGCGCGCATAAATATGTGTGCGCATATACAGGGTAGGGCGCATAAATATGTGCGTGCATAAATATGTGCACGCATATACAGGGTAGGGCGCATAAATATGTGCGCGCATATATATGTGCGCGCATATACAGGGTAGGGCGCATAAATATGTGCGCGCATAAATATGTGCGCGCATATACAGGGTAGGGCGCATAAATATGTGCGCGCATAAATATGTGCACACATATACAGGGTAGGGCGCATAAATAGGTGCGCGCTTAAATAGATGCACGAATAAATAGGTTCATACATATAGAGGGTAGGGCGCATAAATATGTGCGCGCATATACAGGGTAAGGTGCATAAATATGTGCGCGCATAAATATGTGCGCGCATAAATATGTGCGCGCATAAATATGTGCGCGCATAAATATGTGCGCGCATAAATATGTGCGCGCATAAATATGTGCGCGCATAAATATGTGCGCGCATAAATATGTGCGCGCATAAATATGTGCGCGCATAAATATGTGCGCGCATATACAGGGTAGGGCGCTTAAATATGTGCACGCATATACAGGGTAGGGCGCATAAATATGTGCGCACATAAATATGTGCATGCATATACAGGGTAGGGCGCATAAATTTGTGCGCGCATAAATATGTGCGTGCATAAATATGTGTGCGCATATACAGGGTAGGGCGCATAAATATGTGCATGCATAAATATGTGCACGCATATACAGGGTAGGGCGCATAAATATGTGCGCGCATAAATCTGTGCGCGCATATATATGTGCGCGCATATACAGGGTCGGGCGCATAAATATGTGCGCGCATAAATATGTGCGCGCATATACAGGGTAGGGCGCATAAATATGTGCGCGCATAAATATGTGCACACATATACAGGGTAGGGCGCATAAATAGGTGCGCGCTTAAATAGATGCGCGCATAAATAGGTTCATGCATATAGAGGGTAGGGCGCATAAATATGTGCGCGCATATACAGGGTAAGGCGCATAAATATGTGCGCGCATAAATATGTGCACGCATATACAGGGTAGGGCGCATAAATAGGTGCGCGCTTAAATAGATGCACGAATAAATAGGTTCATACATATAGAGGGTAGGGCGCATAAATATGTGCGCGCATAAATATGTGCATGCATATACAGGGTAGGGCGCATAAATTTGTGCGCGCATAAATATGTGCGTGCATAAATATGTGTGCGCATATACAGGGTAGGGCGCATAAATATGTGAATGCATAAATATGTGCACGCATATACAGGGTAGGGCGCATAAATATGTGCGCGCATAAATATGTGCGCGCATATATATGTGCGCGCATATATATGTGCGCGCATATACAGGGTCGGGCGCATAAATATGTGCGCGCATAAATATGTGCGCGCATATACAGGGTAGGGCGCATAAATATGTGCGCGCATAAATATGTGCACACATATACAGGGTAGGGCGCATAAATAGGTGCGCGCTTAAATAGATGCGCGCATAAATAGGTTCATGCATATAGAGGATAGGGCGCATAAATATGTGCGCGCATATACAGGGTAAGGCGCATAAATTTGTGCGCGCATAAATATGTGCGCGCATAAATATGTGCGCGCATATACAGGGTAGGGCGCTTAAATATGTGCACGCATATACAGGGTAGGGCGCATAAATATGTGCGCGCATAAATATGTGCATGCATATACAGGGTAGGGCGCATAAATTTGTGCGCGCATAAATATGTGCGCGCATAAATATGTGTGCGCATATACAGGGTAGGGCGCATATATATGTGCGTGCATAAATATGTGCACGCATATACAGGGTAGGGCGCATAAATATGTGCGCGCATATACAGAGTAGGGTGCATAAATATGTGCGCGCATAAATATGTGTGCGCATATACAGGGTAGGGCGCATAAATAGGTGCGCGCTTAAATAGATGCGCGCATAAATAGGTTCATGCATATAGAGGGTAGGGAGCATAAATATGTGCGCGCATATACAGGGTAAGGCGCATAAATTTGTGCGCGCATAAATATGTGCGCGCATATACAGGGTACGGCGCTTAAATATGTGCGCGCATATACAGGGTAGGGCGCATAAATATGTGCGCGCATAAATATGTGCATGCATATACAGGGTAGGGCGCATAAATTTGTGCGCGCATAAATATGTGCGCTCATAAATATGTGTGCGCATATACAGGGTAGGGCGCATAAATATGTGCGTGCATAAATATGTGCACGCAAATACAGGGTAGAGCGCATAAATATGTGCGCGCATATACAGGGTAGGGCGCATAAATATGTGCGCGCATAAATATGTGCGCACATATACAGGGTAGGGCGCATAAATATGTGCGCGCATAAATATGTGCACACATATACAGGGTAGGGCGCATAAATAGGTGCGCGCTTAAATAGATGCGCGCATAAATAGGTTCATGCATATAGAGGGTAGGGCGCATAAATATGTGCGCGCATATACAGGGTAAGGCGCATAAATATGTGCGCGCATAAATACGTGCGCGCATAAATATGTGCGCGCATAAATATGTGTGCGCATATACAGGGTAGGGCGCTTAAATATGTGCACGCATATACAGGGTAGGGCGCATAAATATGTGCGCGCATAAATATGTGCATGCATACACAGGGTAGGGCGCATAAATATGTGCGCGCATAAATATGTGCATGCATATACAGGGTAGGGCGCATAAATTTGTGCGCGCATAAATATGTGCGCGCATAAATATGTGTGCGCATATACAGGGTAGGGCGCATAAATATGTGCGTGCATAAATATGTGCACGCATATACAGGGTAGGGCGCATAAATATGTGCGCGCATATATATGTGCGCGCATATACAGGGTAGGGCGCATAAATATGTGCGCGCATAAATATGTGCGCGCATATACAGGGTAGGGCGCATAAATATGTGCGCGCATAAATATGTGCACACATATACAGGGTAGGGCGCATAAATAGGTGCGCGCTTAAATAGATGCACGAATAAATAGGTTCATACATATAGAGGGTAGGGCGCATAAATATGTGCGCGCATATACAGGGTAAGGTGCATAAATATGTGCGCGCATAAATATGTGCGCGCATAAATATGTGCGCGCATAAATATGTGCGCGCATAAATATGTGCGCGCATAAATATGTGCGCGCATAAATATGTGCGCGCATAAATATGTGCGCGCATAAATATGTGCGCGCATAAATATGTGCGCGCATATACAGGGTAGGGCGCTTAAATATGTGCACGCATATACAGGGTAGGGCGCATAAATATGTGCGCACATAAATATGTGCATGCATATACAGGGTAGGGCGCATAAATTTGTGCGCGCATAAATATGTGCGTGCATAAATATGTGTGCGCATATACAGGGTAGGGCGCATAAATATGTGCATGCATAAATATGTGCACGCATATACAGGGTAGGGCGCATAAATATGTGCGCGCATAAATCTGTGCGCGCATATATATGTGCGCGCATATACAGGGTCGGGCGCATAAATATGTGCGCGCATAAATATGTGCGCGCATATACAGGGTAGGGCGCATAAATATGTGCGCGCATAAATATGTGCACACATATACAGGGTAGGGCGCATAAATAGGTGCGCGCTTAAATAGATGCGCGCATAAATAGGTTCATGCATATAGAGGGTAGGGCGCATAAATATGTGCGCGCATATACAGGGTAAGGCGCATAAATATGTGCGCGCATAAATATGTGCACGCATATACAGGGTAGGGCGCATAAATAGGTGCGCGCTTAAATAGATGCACGAATAAATAGGTTCATACATATAGAGGGTAGGGCGCATAAATATGTGCGCGCATAAATATGTGCATGCATATACAGGGTAGGGCGCATAAATTTGTGCGCGCATAAATATGTGCGTGCATAAATATGTGTGCGCATATACAGGGTAGGGCGCATAAATATGTGAATGCATAAATATGTGCACGCATATACAGGGTAGGGCGCATAAATATGTGCGCGCATAAATATGTGCGCGCATATATATGTGCGCGCATATATATGTGCGCGCATATACAGGGTCGGGCGCATAAATATGTGCGCGCATAAATATGTGCGCGCATATACAGGGTAGGGCGCATAAATATGTGCGCGCATAAATATGTGCACACATATACAGGGTAGGGCGCATAAATAGGTGCGCGCTTAAATAGATGCGCGCATAAATAGGTTCATGCATATAGAGGATAGGGCGCATAAATATGTGCGCGCATATACAGGGTAAGGCGCATAAATTTGTGCGCGCATAAATATGTGCGCGCATAAATATGTGCGCGCATATACAGGGTAGGGCGCTTAAATATGTGCACGCATATACAGGGTAGGGCGCATAAATATGTGCGCGCATAAATATGTGCATGCATATACAGGGTAGGGCGCATAAATTTGTGCGCGCATAAATATGTGCGCGCATAAATATGTGTGCGCATATACAGGGTAGGGCGCATATATATGTGCGTGCATAAATATGTGCACGCATATACAGGGTAGGGCGCATAAATATGTGCGCGCATAAATATGTGCATGCATATACAGGGTAGGGCGCATAAATTTGTGCGCGCATAAATATGTGCGCGCATAAATATGTGTGCGCATATACAGGGTAGGGCGCATAAATATGTGCGTGCATAAATATGTGCACGCATATACAGGGTAGGGCGCATAAATATGTGCGCGCATAAATATGTGCGCGCATATATATGTGCGCGCATATACAGGGTAGGGCGCATAAATATGTGCGCGCATAAATATGTGCGCGCATATACAGGGTAGGGCTCATAAATATGTGCGCGCATAAATATGTGCACACATATACAGGGTAGGGTGCATAAATAGGTGCGCGCTTAAATAGATGCGCGCATAAATAGGTTCATGCATATAGAGGGTAGGGCGCATAAATATGTGCGCGCATATACAGGGTAAGGTGCATAAATATGTGCGCGCATAAATATGTGCGCGCATAAATATGTGCGCGCATAAATATGTGCGCGCATAAATATGTGCGCGCATAAATAGGGTAGGGCGCTTAAATATGTGCGCGCATATACAGGGTAGGGCGCATAAATATGTGCGCGCATAAATATGTGCATGCATATACAGGGTAGGGCGCATAAATTTGTGCGCGCATAAATATGTGCGCGCATAAATATGTGCGCGCATAAATATGTGTGCGCATATACAGGGTAGGGCGCATAAATATGTGCGTGCATAAATATGTGCACGCATATACAGGGTAGGGCGCATAAATATGTGCGCGCATAAATATGTGCATGCATATACAGGGTAGGGCGCATAAATTTGTACGCGCATAAATATGTGCGCGCATAAATATGTGTGCGCATATACAGAGTAGGGCGCATAAATATGTGCGTGCATAAATATGTGCATGCATATACAGGGTAGGGCGCATAAATATGTGCGCGCATAAATATGTGCGCGCATATACAGGGTAGGGCGCATAAATATGTGCGCGCATAAATATGTGCACACATATACAGGGTAGGGCGCATAAATAGGTGCGCGCTTAAATAGATGCGCGCATAAATAGGTTCATGCATATAGAGGGTAGGGCGCATAAATATGTGCGCGCATATACAGGGTAAGGTGCATAAATATGTGCGCGCATAAATATGTGCGCGCATAAATATGTGCGCGCATAAATATGTGCGCGCATAAATATGTGCGCGCATAAATATGTGCGCGCATAAATATGTGCGCGCATAAATATGTGCGCGCATAAATATGTGCGCGCATATACAGGGTAGGGCGCTTAAATATGTGCGCGCATATACAGGGTAGGGCGCATATATATATGCGCGCATAAATATGTGCATGCATATACAGGGTAGGGCGCATAAATATGTGCGTGCATAAATATGTGCACGCATATACAGGGTAGGGCGCATAAATATGTGCGCGCATAAATATGTGCACGCATATACAGGGTAGAGCGCATAAATATATGCGCGCAAATACAGGGTAGGGCGCATAAATATATGCGCGCATATACAGGGTAGGGCGCATAAATATGTGCTCGCATAAATATGTGCGCGCATATACAGAGTAGGGTGCATAAATATGTGCGCGCATAAATATGTGTGCGCATATACAGGGTAGGGCGCATAAATAGGTGCGCGCTTAAATAGATGCGCGCATAAATAGGTTCATGCATATAGAGGGTAGGGCGCATAAATATGTGCGCGCATATACAGGGTAAGGCGCATAAATTTGTGCGCGCATAAATATGTGCGTGCATAAATATGTGCGCGCATAAATATGTGCGCGCATAAATATGTGCGCGCATATACAGGGTAGGGCGCTTAAATATGTGCGCGCATATACAGGGTAGGGCGCATAAATATGTGCGCGCATAAATATGTGCATGCATATACAGGGTAGGGCGCATAAATTTGTGCGCGCATAAATATGTGCGCGCATAAATATGTGTGCGCATATACAGGGTAGGGCGCATAAATATGTGCGTGCATAAATATGTGCACGCATATACAGGGTAGGGCGCATAAATATGTGCGCGCATAAATATGTGCGCGCATATATATGTGCGCGCATATACAGGGTAGGGCGCATAAATATGTGCGCGCATAAATATGTGCGCGCATATACAGGGTAGGGCGCATAAATATGTGCGCGCATAAATATGTGCACACATATACAGGGTAGGGCGCATAAATAGGTGCGCGCTTAAATAGATGCGCGCATAAATAGGTTCATGCATATAGAGGGTAGGGCGCATAAATATGTGCACGCATATACAGGGTAAGGTGCATAAATATGTGCGCGCATAAATATGTGCGCGCATAAATATGTGCGCGCATAAATATGTGCGCGCATAAATATGTGCGCGCATAAATATGTGCGCGCATAAATATGTGCGCGCATAAATATGTGCGCGCATAAATATGTGCGCGCATAAATATGTGCGCGCATATACAGGGTAGGGCGCTTAAATATGTGCGCGCATATACAGGGTAGGGCGCATAAATATGTGCGCGCATAAATATGTGCATGCATATACAGGGTAGGGCGCATAAATTTGTGCGCGCATAAATATGTGCGCGCATAAATATGTGTGCGCATATACAGGGTAGGGCGCATAAATATGTGCGTGCATAAATATGTGCACGCATATACAGGGTAGGGCGCATAAATATGTGCGCGCATAAATATGTGCGCGCATATATATGTGCGCGCATATACAGGGTAGGGCGCATAAATATGTGCGCGCATAAATATGTGCGCGCATATACAGGGTAGGGCTCATAAATATGTGCGCGCATAAATATGTGCACACATATACAGGGTAGGGCGCATAAATAGGTGCGCGCTTAAATAGATGCACGCATAAATAGGTTCATGCATATAGAGGGTAGGGCGCATAAATATGTGCGCGCATATACAGGGTAAGGTGCATAAATATGTGCGCGCATAAATATGTGCGCGCATAAATATGTGCGCGCATAAATATGTGCGCGCATAAATATGTGCGCGCATAAATATGTGCGCGCATAAATATGTGCGCGCATAAATATGTGCGCGCATAAATATGTGCGCGCATAAATATGTGCGCGCATAAATATGTGCGCGCATATATAGGGTTGGGCGCTTAAATATGTGCGCGCATATACAGGGTAGGGCGCATAAATATGTGCGCGCATAAATATGTGCATGCATATACAGGGTAGGGCGCATAAATTTGTGCGCGCATAAATATGTGCGCGCATAAATATGTGTGCGCATATACAGGGTAGGGCGCAAAAATATGTGCGTGCATAAATATGTGCACGCATATACAGGGTAGGGCGCATAAATATGTGCGCGCATAAATATGTGCGCGCATATATATGTGCGCGCATATACAGGGTAGGGAGCATAAATATGTGCGCGCATAAATATGTGCGCGCATATACAGGGTAGGGCGCATAAATATGTGCGCGCATAAATATGTGCACACATATACAGGGTAGGGCGCATAAATAGGTGCGCGCTTAAATAGATGCACGCATAAATAGGTTCATACATATAGAGGGTAGGGCGCATAAATATGTGCGCGCATAAATATGTGCGCGCATAAATATGTGCGCGCATAAATATGTGCGCGCATAAATATGTGCGCGCATAAATATGTGCGCGCATAAATATGTGCGCGCATATACAGGGTAGGGCGCTTAAATATGTGCACGCATATACAGGGTAGGGCGCATAAATATGTGCGCGCATAAATATGTGCATGCATATACAGGGTAGGGCGCATAAATTTGTACGCGCATAAATATGTGCGCGCATAAATATGTGTGCGCATATACAGGGTAGGGCGCATAAATATGTGCGTGCATAAATATGTGCACGCATATACAGGGTAGGGCGCATAAATATGTGCGCGCATAAATATGTGCGCGCATAAATATGTGCGCGCACATACAGGGTAGAGCGCATAAATATGTGCGCGCATATACAGGGTAGGGCGCATAAATATGTGCGCGCATAAATATGTGCATGCATATACAGGGTAGGGCGCATAAATTTGTACGCGCATAAATATGTGTGCGCATATACAGGGTAGGGCGCTTAAATATGTGCACGCATATACAGGGTAGGGCGCATAAATATGCGCGCGCATAAATTTGTGCATGCATATACAGGGTAGGGCGCATAAATTTGTACGCGCATAAATATGTGCGCGCATAAATATGTGTGCGCATATACAGGGTAGGGCGCATAAATATGTGCGTGCATAAATATGTGCACGCATATACAGGGTAGGGCGCATAAATATGTGCTCGCATAAATATGTGCGCGCATATACAGGGTAGGGCGCATAAATATGTGCGCGAATAAATATGTGCACACATATACAGGGTAGGGCGCATAAATAGGTGCGCGCTTAAATAGATGCGCGCATAAATAGGTTCATGCATATAGAGGGTAGGGCGCATAAATATGTGCGCGCATAAATATGTGCGCGCATAAATATGTGCGCGCATAAATATGTGCGCGCATATATAGGGTAGGGCGCTTAAATATGTGCGCGCATATACAGGGTAGGGCGCATAAATATGTGCGCGCATAAATATGTGCATGCATATACAGGGTAGGGCGCATAAATTTGTGCGCGCATAAATATGTGCGCGCATAAATATGTGTGCGCATATACAGGGTAGGGCGCATAAATATGTGCGTGCATAAATATGTGCACGCATATACAGGGTAGGGCGCATAAATATGTGCGCGCATAAATATGTGCGCGCATATATATGTGCGCGCATATACAGGGTAGGGCGCATAAATTTGTGCGCGCATAAATATGTGCGCGCATAAATATGTGTGCGCATATACAGGGTAGGGCGCAAAAATATGTGCGTGCATAAATATGTGCACGCATAAATATGTGTGCGCATATACAGGGTAGGGCGCAAAAATATGTGCGCGCATAAATATGTGCGCGCATAAATATGTGCGCGCATAAATATGTGCGCGCATAAATATGTGCGCGCATAAATATGTGCGCGCATAAATATGTGCGCGCATAAATATGTGCGCGCATATATAGGGTTGGGCGCTTAAATATGTGCGCGCATATACAGGGTAGGGCGCATAAATATGTGCGCGCATAAATATGTGCATGCATATACAGGGTAGGGCGCATAAATTTGTGCGCGCATAAATATGTGCGCGCATAAATATGTGTGCGCATATACAGGGTAGGGCGCAAAAATATGTGCGTGCATAAATATGTGCACGCATATACAGGGTAGGGCGCATAAATATGTGCGCGCATAAATATGTGCGCGCATATATATGTGCGCGCATATACAGGGTAGGGAGCATAAATATGTGCGCGCATAAATATGTGCGCGCATATACAGGGTAGGGCGCATAAATATGTGCGCGCATAAATATGTGCACACATATACAGGGTAGGGCGCATAAATAGGTGCGCGCTTAAATAGATGCACGCATAAATAGGTTCATACATATAGAGGGTAGGGCGCATAAATATGTGCGCGCATAAATATGTGCGCGCATAAATATGTGCGCGCATAAATATGTGCGCGCATAAATATGTGCGCGCATATACAGGGTAGGGCGCTTAAATATGTGCACGCATATACAGGGTAGGGCGCATAAATATGTGCGCGCATAAATATGTGCATGCATATACAGGGTAGGGCGCATAAATTTGTACGCGCATAAATATGTGCGCGCATAAATATGTGTGCGCATATACAGGGTAGGGCGCATAAATATGTGCGTGCATAAATATGTGCACGCATATACAGGGTAGGGCGCATAAATATGTGCGCGCATAAATATGTGCGCGCATAAATATGTGCGCGCACATACAGGGTAGAGCGCATAAATATGTGCGCGCATATACAGGGTAGGGCGCATAAATATGTGCGCGCATAAATATGTGCATGCATATACAGGGTAGGGCGCATAAATTTGTACGCGCATAAATATGTGTGCGCATATACAGGGTAGGGCGCTTAAATATGTGCACGCATATACAGGGTAGGGCGCATAAATATGCGCGCGCATAAATTTGTGCATGCATATACAGGGTAGGGCGCATAAATTTGTACGCGCATAAATATGTGCGCGCATAAATATGTGTGCGCATATACAGGGTAGGGCGCATAAATATGTGCGTGCATAAATATGTGCACGCATATACAGGGTAGGGCGCATAAATATGTGCTCGCATAAATATGTGCGCGCATATACAGGGTAGGGTGCATAAATATGTGCGCGAATAAATATGTGCACACATATACAGGGTAGGGCGCATAAATAGGTGCGCGCTTAAATAGATGCGCGCATAAATAGGTTCATGCATATAGAGGGTAGGGCGCATAAATATGTGCGCGCATAAATATGTGCGCGCATAAATATGTGCGCGCATAAATATGTGCGCGCATAAATATGTGCGCGCATATATAGGGTAGGGCGCTTAAATATGTGCGCGCATATACAGGGTAGGGCGCATAAATATGTGCGCGCATAAATATGTGCATGCATATACAGGGTAGGGCGCATAAATTTGTGCGCGCATAAATATGTGCGCGCATAAATATGTGTGCGCATATACAGGGTAGGGCGCATAAATATGTGCGTGCATAAATATGTGCACGCATATACAGGGTAGGGCGCATAAATATGTGCGCGCATAAATATGTGCGCGCATATATATGTGCGCGCATATACAGGGTAGGGAGCATAAATATGTGCGCGCATAAATATGTGCGCGCATATACAGGGTAGGGCGCATAAATATGTGCGCGCATAAATATGTGCACACATATACAGGGTAGGGCGCATAAATAGGTGCGCGCTTAAATAGATGCACGCATAAATAGGTTCATACATATAGAGGGTAGGGCGCATAAATATGTGCGCGCATATACAGGGTAAGGTGCATAAATATGTGCGCGCATAAATATGTGCGCGCATAAATATGTGCGCGCATAAATATGTGCGCGCATAAATATGTGCGCGCATAAATATGTGCGCGCATAAATATGTGCGTGCATATACAGGGTAGGGCGCTTAAGTATGTGCGCGCATATACAGGGTAGGGCGCATAAATATGTGCGCGCATAAATATGTGCATGCATGTACAGGGTAGGGCGCATAAATTTGTGCGCGCATAAATATGTGCGCGCATAAATATGTGTGCGCATATACAGGGTAGGGCGCATAAATATGTGCGTGCATAAATATGTGCACGCATATACAGGGTAGGGCGCATAAATATGTGCGCGCATAAATATGTGCGCGCATATATATGTGCGCGCATATACAGGGTAGGGCGCATAAATATGTGCGCGCATAAATATGTGCGCGCATTTACAGGGTAGGGCGCATAAATATGTGCGCGCATAAATATGTGCACACATATACAGGGTAGGGCGCATAAATAGGTGCGCGCTTAAATAGATGCGCGCATAAATAGGTTCATGCATATAGAGGGTAGGGCGCATAAATATGTGCGCGCATATACAGGGTAAGGTGCATAAATATGTGCGCGCATAAATATGTGCGCGCATAAATATGTGCGCGCATAAATATGTGCGCGCATAAATATGTGCGCGCATAAATATGTGCGCGCATAAATATGTGCGCGCATAAATATGTGCGCGCATAAATATGTGCGCATAAATATGTGCGCGCATAAATATGTGCGCGCATAAATATGTGCGCGCATAAATATGTGCGCGCATAAATATGTGCGCGCATAAATATGTGCGCGCATAAATATGTGCGCGCATAAATATGTGCGCGCATATATAGGGTAGGGCGCTTAAATATGTGCGCGCATATACAGGTTAGGGCGCATAAATATGTGCGCGCATAAATATGTGCATGCATATAAAGGGTAGGGCGCATAAATTTGTGCGCGCATAAATATGTGCGCGCATAAATATGTGTGCGCATATACAGGGTAGGGCGCATAAATATGTGCGTGCATAAATATGTGCACGCATATACAGGGTAGGGCGCATAAATATGTGCGCGCATAAATCTGTGCGCGCATATATATGTGCGCGCATATACAGGGTAGGGAGCATAAATATGTGCGCGCATAAATATGTGCGCGCATATACAGGGTAGGGCACATAAATATGTGCGCGCATAAATATGTGCACACATATACAGGGTAGGGCGCATAAATAGGTGCGCGCTTAAATAGATGCACGCATAAATAGGTTCATACATATAGAGGGTAGGGTGCATAAATATGTGCGCGCATATACAGGGTAGGGCGCTTAAATATGTGCACGCATATACAGGGTAGGGCGCATAAATATGTGCGCGCATAAATATGTGCATGCATATACAGGGTAGGGCGCATAAATTTGTACGCGCATAAATATGTGCGCGCATAAATATGTGTGCGCATATACAGGGTAGGGCGCATAAATATGTGCGTGCATAAATATGTGCACGCATATACAGGGTAGGGCGCATAAATATGTGCGCGCATAAATATGTGCGCGCATAAATATGTGCGCGCACATACAGGGTAGAGCGCATAAATATGTGCGCGCATATACAGGGTAGGGCGCATAAATATGTGCGCGCATAAATATGTGCATGCATATACAGGGTAGGGCGCATAAATTTGTACGCGCATAAATATGTGTGCGCATATACAGGGTAGGGCGCTTAAATATGTGCACGCATATACAGGGTAGGGCGCATAAATATGTGCGCGCATAAATTTGTGCATGCATATACAGGGTAGGGCGCATAAATTTGTACGCGCATAAATATGTGCGCGCATAAATATGTGTGCGCATATACAGGGTAGGGCGCATAAATATGTGCGTGCATAAATATGTGCACGCATATACAGGGTAGGGCGCATAAATATGTGCGCGCATAAATATGTGCGCGCATAAATATGTGCGCGCATAAATATGTGCGCGCATAAATATGTGCGCGCATAAATATGTGCGCGCATAAATATGTGCGCGCATAAATATGTGCGCGCATATACAGGGTAGGGCGCTTAAATATGTGCACGCATATACAGGGTAGGGCGCATAAATATGTGCGCGCATAAATATGTGCATGCATATACAGGGTAGGGCGCATAAATTTGTACGCGCATAAATATGTGCGCGCATAAATATGTGTGCGCATATACAGGGTAGGGCGCATAAATATGTGCGTGCATAAATATGTGCACGCATATACAGGGTAGGGCGCATAAATATGTGCGCGCATAAATATGTGCGCGCATAAATATGTGCGCGCACATACAGGGTAGAGCGCATAAATATGTGCGCGCATATACAGGGTAGGGCGCATAAATATGTGCGCGCATAAATATGTGCATGCATATACAGGGTAGGGCGCATAAATTTGTACGCGCATAAATATGTGTGCGCATATACAGGGTAGGGCGCTTAAATATGTGCACGCATATACAGGGTAGGGCGCATAAATATGTGCGCGCATAAATTTGTGCATGCATATACAGGGTAGGGCGCATAAATTTGTACGCGCATAAATATGTGCGCGCATAAATATGTGTGCGCATATACAGGGTAGGGCGCATAAATATGTGCGTGCATAAATATGTGCACGCATATACAGGGTAGGGCGCATAAATATGTGCTCGCATAAATATGTGCGCGCATATACAGGGTAGGGCGCATAAATATGTGCGCGAATAAATATGTGCACACATATACAGGGTAGGGCGCATAAATAGGTGCGCGCTTAAATAGATGCGCGCATAAATAGGTTCATGCATATAGAGGGTAGGGCGCATAAATATGTGCGCGCATAAATATGTGCGCGCATAAATATGTGCGCGCATAAATATGTGCGCGCATATATAGGGTAGGGCGCTTAAATATGTGCGCGCATATACAGGGTAGGGCGCATAAATATGTGCGCGCATAAATATGTGCATGCATATACAGGGTAGGGCGCATAAATTTGTGCGCGCATAAATATGTGCGCGCATAAATATGTGTGCGCATATACAGGGTAGGGCGCATAAATATGTGCGTGCATAAATATGTGCACGCATATACAGGGTAGGGCGCATAAATATGTGCGCGCATAAATATGTGCGCGCATATATATGTGCGCGCATATACAGGGTAGGGAGCATAAATATGTGCGCGCATAAATATGTGCGCGCATATACAGGGTAGGGCGCATAAATATGTGCGCGCATAAATATGTGCACACATATACAGGGTAGGGCGCATAAATAGGTGCGCGCTTAAATAGATGCACGCATAAATAGGTTCATACATATAGAGGGTAGGGCGCATAAATATGTGCGCGCATATACAGGGTAAGGTGCATAAATATGTGCGCGCATAAATATGTGCGCGCATAAATATGTGCGCGCATAAATATGTGCGCGCATAAATATGTGCGCGCATAAATATGTGCGCGCATAAATATGTGCGCGCATAAATATGTGCGTGCATATACAGGGTAGGGCGCTTAAGTATGTGCGCGCATATACAGGGTAGGGCGCATAAATATGTGCGCGCATAAATATGTGCATGCATGTACAGGGTAGGGCGCATAAATTTGTGCGCGCATAAATATGTGCGCGCATAAATATGTGTGCGCATATACAGGGTAGGGCGCATAAATATGTGCGTGCATAAATATGTGCACGCATATACAGGGTAGGGCGCATAAATATGTGCGCGCATAAATATGTGCGCGCATATATATGTGCGCGCATATACAGGGTAGGGCGCATAAATATGTGCGCGCATAAATATGTGCGCGCATATACAGGGTAGGGCGCATAAATATGTGCGCGCATAAATATGTGCACACATATACAGGGTAGGGCGCATAAATAGGTGCGCGCTTAAATAGATGCGCGCATAAATAGGTTCATGCATATAGAGGGTAGGGCGCATAAATATGTGCGAGCATATACAGGGTAAGGTGCATAAATATGTGCGCGCATAAATATGTGCGCGCATAAATATGTGCGCGCATAAATATGTGCGCGCATAAATATGTGCGCGCATAAATATGTGCGCGCATAAATATGTGCGCGCATAAATATGTGCGCGCATAAATATGTGCGCGCATAAATATGTGCGCGCATAAATATGTGCGCGCATAAATATGTGCGCGCATATATAGGGTAGGGCGCTTAAATATGTGCGCGCATATACAGGTTAGGGCGCATAAATATGTGCATGCATATACAGGGTAGGGCGCATAAATTTGTGCGCGCATAAATATGTGCGCGCATAAATATGTGTGCGCATATACAGGGTAGGGCGCATAAATATGTGCGTGCATAAATATGTGCACGCATATACAGGGTAGGGCGCATAAATATGTGCGCGCATAAATCTGTGCGCGCATATATATGTGCGCGCATATACAGGGTAGGGAGCATAAATATGTGTGCGCATAAATATGTGCGCGCATATACAGGGTAGGGCACATAAATATGTGCGCGCATAAATATGTGCACACATATACAGGGTAGGGCGCATAAATAGGTGCGCGCTTAAATAGATGCACGCATAAATAGGTTCATACATATAGAGGGTAGGGTGCATAAATATGTGCGCGCATATACAGGGTAAGGTGCATAAATATGTGCGCGCATAAATATGTGCGCGCATAAATATGTGCGCGCATAAATATGTGCGCGCATAAATATGTGCGCGCATAAATATGTGCGCGCATAAATATGTGCGCGCATAAATATGTGCGCGCATAAATATGTGCGCGCATAAATATGTGCGCGCATAAATATGTGCGCGCATATACAGGGTAGGGCGCTTAAATATGTGCACGCATATACAGGGTAGGGCGCATAAATATGTGCGCGCATAAATATGTGCATGCATATACAGGGTAGGGCGCATAAATTTGTACGCGCATAAATATGTGCGCGCATAAATATGTGTGCGCATATACAGGGTAGGGCGCATAAATATGTGCGTGCATAAATATGTGCATGCATATACAGGGTAGGGCGCATAAATATGTGCGCGCATAAATATGTGCGCGCATAAATATGTGCGCGCACATACAGGGTAGAGCGCATAAATATGTGCGCGCATATACAGGGTAGGGCGCATAAATATGTGCGCGCATATACAGGGTAGGGCGCATAAATATGTGCGCGCATAAATATGTACCCGCATAAATATGTGCGCGCATAAATATGTGCTCGCATAAATATGTGCGCGCATATACAGAGTAGGGTGCATAAATATGTGCGTGCATAAATATGTGTGCGCATATACAGGGTAGGGCGCATAAATAGGTGCGCGCTTAAATAGATGCGCGCATAAATAGGTTCATGCATATAGAGGGTAGGGCGCATAAATATGTGCGCGCATATACAGGGTAAGGCGCATAAATTTGTGCGCGCATAAATATGTGCGCGCATAAATATGTGCGCGCATATACAGGGTAGGGCGCATAAATATGTGCACGCATATACAGGGTAGGGCGCATAAATATGTGCGCGCATAAATATGTGCATGCATATACAGGGTAGGGCGCATAAATTTGTGCGCGCATAAATATGTGCGCGCATAAATATGTGCGCGCATAAATATGTGCGCGCATAAATATGTGCACGCATAAATATGTGCACGCATAAATATGTGCACGCATATACAGGGTAGGGCGCATAAATATGTGCGCGCATAAATATGTGCGCGCATAAATATGTGCGCGCACATACAGGGTAGAGCGCATAAATATGTGCGCGCATATACAGGGTAGGGCGCATAAATATGTGCGCGCATATACAGGGTAGGGCGCATAAATATGTGCGCGCATAAATATGTACCCGCATAAATATGTGCGCGAATAAATATGTGCGCGCACATACAGGGTAGAGCGCATAAATATGTGCGCGCATATACAGGGTAGGGCGCATAAATATGTGCGCGCATATACAGAGTAGGGTGCATAAATATGTGCGCGCATAAATATGTGTGCGCATATACAGGGTAGGGCGCATAAATAGGTGCGCGCTTAAATAGATGCGCGCATAAATAGGTTCATGCATATAGAGGGTAGGGCGCATAAATATGTGCGCGCATATACAGGGTAAGGCGCATAAATATGTGCGCGCATAAATATGTGCGCGCATAAATATGTGCGCGCATAAATATGTGCGCGCATAAATATGTGCGCGCATATACAGGGTAGGGCGCTTAAATATGTGCACGCATATACAGGGTAGGGCGCATAAATATGTGCGCGCATAAATATGTGCATGCATATACAGGGTAGGGCGCATAAATTTGTGCGCGCATAAATATGTGCGCGCATAAATATGTGTGCGCATATACAGGGTAGGGCGCATAAATATGTGCGTGCATAAATATGTGCACGCATATAGAGGGTAGGGCGCATAAATATGTGCGCGCATATACAGAGTAGGGTGCATAAATATGTGCGCGCATAAATATGTGTGCGCATATACAGGGTAGGGCGCATAAATAGGTGCGCGCTTAAATAGATGCGCGCATAAATAGGTTTATGCATATAGAGGGTAGGGAGCATAAATATGTGCGCGCATATACAGGGTAAGGCGCATAAATTTGTGCGCGCATAAATATGTGCGAGCATATACAGGGTAGGGCGCTTAAATATGTGCGCGCATATACAGGGTAGGGCGCATAAATATGTGCGCGCATAAATATGTGCATGCATATACAGGGTAGGGCGCATAAATTTGTGCGCGCATAAATATGTGCGCGCATAAATATGTGTGCGCATATACAGGGTAGGGCGCATAAATATGTGCGTGCATAAATATGTGCACGCATATACAGGGTAGGGCGCATAAATATGTGCGCGCATAAATATGTGCGTGCATAAATATGTGCGCGCACATACAGGGTAGAGCGCATAAATATGTGCGCGCATATACAGGGTAGGGCGCATAAATATGTGCTCGCATATACAGGGTAGGGCGCATAAATATGTGCGCGCATAAATATGTACCCGCATAAATATGTGCGCGCATAAATATGTGCTCGCATAAATATGTGCGCGCATATACAGAGTAGGGTGCATAAATATGTGCGCGCATAAATATGTGTGCGCATATACAGGGTAGGGCGCATAAATAGGTGCGCGCTTAAATAGATGCGCGCATAAATAGGTTCATGCATATAGAGGGTAGGGCGCATAAATATGTGCGCGCATATACAGGGTAAGGCGCATAAATTTGTGCGCGCATAAATATGTGCGCGCATATACAGGGTAGGGCGCTTAAATATGTGCGCGCATATACAGGGTAGGGCGCATAAATATGTGCGCGCATAAATATGTGCGCGCACATACAGGGTAGAGCGCATAAATATGTGCGCGCATATACAGGGTAGGGCGCATAAATATGTGCGCGCATATACAGGGTAGGGCGCTTAAATATGTGCACGCATATACAGGGTAGGGCGCATAAATATGTGCGCGCATAAATATGTACATGCATATACAGGGTAGGGCGCATAAATTTGTACGCGCATAAATATGTGCGCGCATAAATATGTGTGCGCATATACAGGGTAGGGCGCATAAATATGTGCGTGCATAAATATGTGCACGCATATACAGGGTAGGGCGCATAAATATGTGCGCGCATAAATATGTGCGCGCATATACAGGGTAGGGCGCATAAATATGTGCGCGCATAAATATGTGCACACATATACAGGGTAGGGCGCATAAATAGGTGCGCGCTTAAATAGATGCGCGCATAAATAGGTTCATGCATATAGAGGGTAGGGCGCATAAATATGTGCGCGCATATACAGGGTAAGGTGCATAAATATGTGCGCGCATAAATATGTGCGCGCATAAATATGTGCGCGCATAAATATGTGCGCGCATAAATATGTGCGCGCATAAATATGTGCGCGCATAAATATGTGCGCGCATAAATATGTGCGCGCATAAATATGTGCGCGCATAAATATGTGCGCGCATAAATATGTGCGCGCATATACAGGGTAGGGCGCTTAAATATGTGCGCGCATATACAGGGTAGGGCGCATAAATATGTGCGCGCATAAATATGTGCATGCATATACAGGGTAGGGCGCATAAATATGTGTGTGCATAAATATGTGCACGCATATACAGGGTAGGGCGCATAAATATGTGCGCGCATAAATATGTGCACGCATATACAGGGTAGAGCGCATAAATATATGCGCGCAAATACAGGGTAGGGCGCATAAATATGTGCGCGCATATACAGGGTAGGGCGCATAAATATGTGCTCGCATAAATATGTGCGCGCATATACAGAGTAGGGTGCATAAATATGTGCGCGCATAAATATGTGTGCGCATATACAGGGTAGGGCGCATAAATAGGTGCGCGCTTAAATAGATGCGCGCATAAATAGGTTCATGCATATAGAGGGTAGGGCGCATAAATATGTGCGCGCATATACAGGGTAAGGCGCATAAATTTGTGCGCGCATAAATATGTGCGTGCATAAATATGTGCGCGCATAAATATGTGCGCGCATATACAGGGTAGGGCGCTTAAATATGTGCGCGCATATACAGGGTAGGGCGCATAAATATGTGCGCGCATAAATATGTGCGCGCATAAATATGTGTGCGCATATACAGGGTAGGGCGCATAAATATGTGCGTGCATAAATATGTGCACGCATATACAGGGTAGGGCGCATAAATATGTGCGCGCATAAATATGTGCGCGCATATATATGTGCGCGCATATACAGGGTAGGGCGCATAAATATGTGCGCGCATAAATATGTGCGCGCATATACAGGGTAGGGCGCATAAATATGTGCGCGCATAAATATGTGCACACATATACAGGGTAGGGCGCATAAATAGGTGCGCGTTTAAATAGATGCGCGCATAAATAGGTTCATGCATATAGAGGGTAGGGCGCATAAATATGTGCACGCATATACAGGGTAAGGCGCATAAATATGTGCGCGCATAAATATGTGCGCGCATAAATATGTGCGCGCATAAATATGTGCGCGCATAAATATGTGCGCGCATAAATATGTGCGCGCATATACAGGGTAGGGCGCTTAAATATGTGCGCGCATATACAGGGTAGGGCGCATAAATATGTGCGCGCATAAATATGTGCATGCATATACAGGGTAGGGCGCATAAATTTGTGCGCGCATAAATATGTGCGCGCATAAATATGTGTGCGCATATACAGGGTAGGGCGCATAAATATGTGCGTGCATAAATATGTGCACGCATATACAGGGTAGGGCGCATAAATATGTGCGCGCATAAATATGTGCGCGCATATATATGTGCGCGCATATACAGGGTAGGGAGCATAAATATGTGCGCGCATAAATATGTGCGCGCATATACAGGGTAGGGCGCATAAATATGTGCGCGCATAAATATGTGCACACATATACAGGGTAGGGCGCATAAATAGGTGCGCGCATAAATAGATGCACGCATAAATAGGTTCATACATATAGAGGGTAGGGCGCATAAATATGTGCGCGCATATACAGGGTAAGGTGCATAAATATGTGCGCGCATAAATATGTGCGCGCATAAATATGTGCGCGCATAAATATGTGCGCGCATAAATATGTGCGCGCATAAATATGTGCGCGCATAAATATGTGCGCGCATAAATATGTGCGCGCATAAATATGTGCGCGCATAAATATGTGCGCGCATAAATATGTGCGCGCATATACAGGGTAGGGCGCTTAAATATGTGCACGCATATACAGGGTAGGGCGCATAAATATGTGCGCGCATAAATATGTGCATGCATATACAGGGTAGGGCGCATAAATTTGTACGCGCATAAATATGTGCGCGCATAAATATGTGTGCGCATATACAGGGTAGGGCGCATAAATATGTGCGTGCATAAATATGTGCACGCATATACAGGGTAGGGCGCATAAATATGTGCGCGCATAAATATGTGCGCGCATAAATATGTGCGCGCACATACAGGGTAGAGCGCATAAATATGTGCGCGCATATACAGGGTAGGGCGCATAAATATGTGCGCGCATAAATATGTGCATGCATATACAGGGTAGGGCGCATAAATTTGTACGCGCATAAATATGTGCGCGCATAAATATGTGTGCGCATATACAGGGTAGGGCGCTTAAATATGTGCACGCATATACAGGGTAGGGCGCATAAATATGTGCGCGCATAAATATGTGCATGCATATACAGAGTAGGGCGCATAAATTTGTACGCGCATAAATATGTGCGCGCATAAATATGTGTGCGCATATACAGGGTAGGGCGCATAAATATGTGCGTGCATAAATATGTGCACGCATATACAGGGTAGGGCGCATAAATATGTGCTCGCATAAATATGTGCGCGCATATACAGGGTAGGGCGCATAAATATGTGCGCGCATAAATATGTGCACACATATACAGGGTAGGGCGCATAAATAGGTGCGCGCTTAAATAGATGCGCGCATAAATAGGTTCATGCATATAGAGGGTAGGGCGCATAAATATGTGCGCGCATATACAGGGTAAGGTGCATAAATATGTGCGCGCATAAATATATGCGCGCATAAATATGTGCGCGCATAAATATGTGCGCGCATAAATATGTGCGCGCATAAATATGTGCGCGCATAAATATGTGCGCGCATATACAGGGTAGGGCGCTTAAATATGTGCGCGCATATACAGGGTAGGGCGCATAAATATGTGCGCGCATAAATATGTGCATGCATATACAGGGTAGGGCGCATAAATTTGTGCGCGCATAAATATGTGCGCGCATAAATATGTGTGCGCATATACAGGGTAGGGCGCATAAATATGTGCGTGCATAAATATGTGCACGCATATACAGGGTAGGGCGCATAAATATGTGCGCGCATAAATAGGTTCATGCATATAGAGGGTAGGGCGCATAAATATGTGCGCGCATATACAGGGTAAGGTGCATAAATATGTGCGCGCATAAATATGTGCGCGCATAAATAGGTTCATGCATATAGAGGGTAGGGCGCATAAATATGTGCGCGCATATACAGGGTAAGGTGCATAAATATGTGCGCGCATAAATATGTGCGCGCATAAATATGTGCGCGCATAAATATGTGCGCGCATATATATGTGCGCGCATATATATGTGCGCGCATATATATGTGCGCGCATATATATGTGCGCGCATATATATGTGCGCGCATATATATGTGCGCGCATATATATGTGCGCGCATATATATGTGCGCGCATATACAGGGTAGGGCGCATAAATATGTGCGCGCATAAATATGTGCGCGCATATACAGGGTCGGGCGCATAAATATGTGCGCGCATAAATATGTGCACACATATACAGGGTAGGGCGCATAAATAGGTGCGCGCTTAAATAGATGCGCGCATAAATAGGTTCATGCATATAGAGGGTAGGGCGCATAAATATGTGCGCGCATATACAGGGTAAGGTGCATAAATATGTGCGCGCATAAATATGTGCGCGCATAAATATGTGCGCGCATAAATATGTGCGCGCATAAATATGTGCGCGCATAAATATGTGCGCGCATAAATATGTGCGCGCATAAATATGTGCGCGCATAAATATGTGCGCGCATAAATATGTGCGCGCATAAATATGTGCGCGCATAAATATGTGCGCGCATAAATATGTGCGCGCATATACAGGGTAGGGCGCTTAAATATGTGCACGCATATACAGGGTAGGGCGCATAAATATGTGCGCGCATAAATATGTGCATGCATATACAGGGTAGGGCGCATAAATTTGTACGCGCATAAATATGTGCGCGCATAAATATGTGTGCGCATATACAGGGTAGGGCGCATAAATATGTGCGTGCATAAATATGTGCACGCATATACAGGGTAGGGCGCATAAATATGTGCGCGCATAAATATGTGCGCGCATAAATATGTGCGCGCATAAATATGTGCGCGCATAAATATGTGCGCGCACATACAGGGTAGAGCGCATAAATATGTGCGCGCATATACAGGGTAGGGCGCATAAATATGTGCGCGCATAAATATGTGCGCGCATATACAGGGTAGGGCGCTTAAATATGTGCACGCATATACAGGGTAGGGCGCATAAATATGTGCGCGCATAAATATGTGCATGCATATACAGGGTAGGGCGCATAAATTTGTACGCGCATAAATATGTGCGCGCATAAATATGTGTGCGCATATACAGGGTAGGGCGCATAAATATGTGCGTGCATAAATATGTGCACGCATATACAGGGTAGGGCGCATAAATATGTGCGCCCATAAATATGTGCGCGCATATACAGGGTAGGGCGCATAAATATGTGCGCGCATAAATATGTGCACACATATACAGGGTAGGGCGCATAAATAGGTGCGCGCTTAAATAGATGCGCGCATAAATAGGTTCATGCATATAGAGGGTAGGGCGCATAAATATGTGCGCGCATATACAGGGTAAGGTGCATAAATATGTGCGCGCATAAATATGTGCGCGCATAAATATGTGCGCGCATAAATATGTGCGCGCATAAATATGTGCGCGCATAAATATGTGCGCGCATAAATATGTGCGCGCATATACAGGGTAGGGCGCTTAAATATGTGCGCGCATATACAGGGTAGGGCGCATAAATATGTGCGCGCATAAATATGTGCATGCATATACAGGGTAGGGCGCATAAATTTGTGCGCGCATAAATATGTGCGCGCATAAATATGTGTGCGCATATACAGGGTAGGGCGCATAAATATGTGCGTGCATAAATATGTGCACGCATATACAGGGTAGGGTGCATAAATATGTGCGCGCATAAATATGTGCGCGCATATATATGTGCGCGCATATACAGGGTAGGGCGCATAAATATGTGCGCGCATAAATATGTGCGCGCATATACAGGGTAGGGCGCATAAATATGTGCGCGCATAAATATGTGCACACATATACAGGGTAGGGCGCATAAATAGGTGCGCGCTTAAATAGATGCACGCATAAATAGGTTCATACATAGAGGGTAGGGCGCATAAATATGTGCGCGCATATACAGGGTAAGGTGCATAAATATGTGCGCGCATAAATATGTGCGCGCATAAATATGTGCGCGCATAAATATGTGCGCGCATAAATATGTGCGCGCATAAATATGTGCGCGCATAAATATGTGCGCGCATATACAGGGTAGGGCGCTTAAATATGTGCACGCATATACAGGGTAGGGCGCATAAATATGTGCATGCATATACAGGGTAGGGCGCATAAATTTGTACGCGCATAAATATGTGCGCGCATAAATATGTGTGCGCATATACAGGGTAGGGCGCATAAATATGTGTGCGCATAAATATGTGCGCGCATAAATATGTGCGCGCATAAATATGTGCGCGCACATACAGGGTAGAGCGCATAAATATGTGCGCGCATATACAGGGTAGGGCGCATAAATATGTGCGCGCATATACAGGGTAGGGCGCATAAATATGTGCGCGCATAAATATGTACCCGCATAAATATGTGCGCGCATATACAGAGTAGGGTGCATAAATATGTGCGTGCATAAATATGTGTGCGCATATACAGGGTAGGGCGCATAAATAGGTGCGCGCTTAAATAGATGCGCGCATAAATAGGTTCATGCATATAGAGGGTAGGGCGCATAAATATGTGCGCGCATATACAGGGTAAGGCGCATAAATTTGTGCGCGCATAAATATGTGCGCGCATAAATATGTGCGCGCATAAATATGTGCGCGCATATACAGGGTAGGGCGCATAAATATGTGCACGCATATACAGGGTAGGGCGCATAAATATGTGCGCGCATAAATATGTGCATGCATATACAGGGTAGGGCGCATAAATTTGTGCGCGCATAAATATGTGCGCGCATAAATATGTGCGCGCATAAATATGTGCACGCATATACAGGGTAGGGCGCATAAATATGTGCGCGCATAAATATGTGCGCGCATAAATATGTGCGCGCATAAATATGTGCGCGCACATACAGGGTAGAGCGCATAAATATGTGCGCGCATATACAGGGTAGGGCGCATAAATATGTGCGCGCATAAACAGGGTAGGGCGCATAAATATGAGCGCGCATAAATATGTACCCGCATAAATATGTGCGCGCATAAATATGTGCGCGCACATACAGGGTAGAGCGCATAAATATGTGCGCGCATATACAGGGTAGGGCGCATAAATATGTGCGCGCATATACAGAGTAGGGTGCATAAATATGTGCGCGCATAAATATGTGTGCGCATATACAGGGTAGGGCGCATAAATAGGTGCGCGCTTAAATAGATGCGCGCATAAATAGGTTCATGCATATAGAGGGTAGGGCGCATAAATATGTGCGCGCATATACAGGGTAAGGCGCATAAATATGTGCGCGCATAAATATGTGCGCGCATAAATATGTGCGCGCATAAATATGTGCGCGCATATACAGGGTAGGGCGCTTAAATATGTGCACGCATATACAGGGTAGGGCGCATAAATATGTGCGCGCATAAATATGTGCATGCATATACAGGGTAGGGCGCATAAATTTGTGCGCGCATAAATATGTGCGCGCATAAATATGTGTGCGCATATACAGGGTAGGGCGCATAAATATGTGCGTGCATAAATATGTGCACGCATATACAGGGTAGGGCGCATAAATATGTGCGCGCATATACAGAGTAGGGTGCATAAATATGTGCGCGCATAAATATGTGTGCGCATATACAGGGTAGGGCGCATAAATAGGTGCGCGCTTAAATAGATGCGCGCATAAATAGGTTCATGCATATAGAGGGTAGGGAGCATAAATATGTGCGCGCATATACAGGGTAAGGCGCATAAATTTGTGCGCGCATAAATATGTGCGCGCATATACAGGGTAGGGCGCTTAAATATGTGCGCGCATATACAGGGTAGGGCGCATAAATATGTGCGCGCATAAATATGTGCATGCATATACAGGGTAGGGCGCATAAATTTGTGCGCGCATAAATATGTGCGCGCATAAATATGTGTGCGCATATACAGGGTAGGGCGCATAAATATGTGCGTGCATAAATATGTGCACGCATATACAGGGTAGGGCGCATAAATATGTGCGCGCATAAATATGTGCGCGCATAAATATGTGCGTGCATAAATATGTGCGCGCACATACAGGGTAGAGCGCATAAATATGTGCGCGCATATACAGGGTAGGGCGCATAAATATGTGCGCGCATATACAGGGTAGGGCGCATAAATATGTGCGCGCATAAATATGTACCCGCATAAATATGTGCGCGCATAAATATGTGCTCGCATAAATATGTGCGCGCATATACAGAGTAGGGTGCATAAATATGTGTGCGCATAAATATGTGTGCGCATATACAGGGTAAAGCGCATAAATAGGTGCGCGCTTAAATAGATGCGCGCATAAATAGGTTCATGCATATAGAGGGTAGGGCGCATAAATATGTGCGCGCATATACAGGGTAAGGCGCATAAATTTGTGCGCGCATAAATATGTGCGCGCATAAATATGTGCGCGCATATACAGGGTAGGGCGCTTAAATATGTGCGCGCATATACAGGGTAGGGCGCATAAATATGTGCGCGCATAAATATGTGCATGCATATACAGGGTAGGGCGCATAAATTTGTGCGCGCATAAATATGTGCGCGCATAAATATGTGTGCGGATATACAGGGTAGGGCGCATAAATATGTGCGTGCATAAATATGTGCACGCATATACAGGGTAGGGCGCATAAATATGTGCGCGCATATATATGTGCGCGCATATACAGGGTAGGGCGCATAAATATGTGCGCGCATAAATATGTGCGCGCATATACAGGGTAGGGCGCATAAATATGTGCGCGCATAAATATGTGCACACATATACAGGGTAGGGCGCATAAATAGGTGCGCGCTTAAATAGATGCGCGCATAAATAGGTTCATGCATATAGAGGGTAGGGCGCATAAATATGTGCGCGCATATACAGGGTAAGGCGCATAAATATGTGCGTGCATAAATATGTGCACGCATATACAGGGTAGGGCGCATAAATATGTGCGCGCATAAATATGTGCGCGCACATACAGGGTAGAGCGCATAAATATGTGCGCGCATATACAGGGTAGGGCGCATAAATATGTGCGCGCATATACAGGGTAGGGCGCATAAATATGTGCGCGCATAAATATGTACCCGCATAAATATGTGCGCGCATAAATATGTGCTCGCATAAATATGTGCGCGCATATACAGAGTAGGGTGCATAAATATGTGCGCGCATAAATATGTGTGCGCATATACAGGGTAGGGCGCATAAATAGGTGCGCGCTTAAATAGATGCGCGCATAAATAGGTTCATGCATATAGAGGGTAGGGCGCATAAATATGTGCGCGCATATACAGGGTAAGGCGCATAAATTTGTGCGCGCATAAATATGTGCGCGCATAAATATGTGCGCGCATATACAGGGTAGGGCGCATAAATATGTGCACGCATATACAGGGTAGGGCGCATAAATATGTGCGCGCATAAATATGTGCATGCATATACAGGGTAGGGCGCATAAATTTGTGCGCGCATAAATATGTGCGCGCATAAATATGTGCGCGCATAAATATTTGCGCGCATAAATATGTGCACGCATAAATATGTGCACGCATAAATATGTGCACGCATATACAGGGTAGGGCGCATAAATATGTGCGCGCATAAATATGTGCGCGCATAAATATGTGCGCGCACATACAGGGTAGAGCGCATAAATATGTGCGCGCATATACAGGGTAGGGCGCATAAATATGTGCGCGCATATACAGGGTAGGGCGCATAAATATGTGCGCGCATAAATATGTACCCGCATAAATATGTGCGCGAATAAATATGTGCGCGCACATACAGGGTAGAGCGCATAAATATGTGCGCGCATATACAGGGTAGGGCGCATAAATATGTGCGCGCATATACAGAGTAGGGTGCATAAATATGTGCGCGCATAAATATGTGTGCGCATATACAGGGTAGGGCGCATAAATAGGTGCGCGCTTAAATAGATGCGCGCATAAATAGGTTCATGCATATAGAGGGTAGGGCGCATAAATATGTGCGCGCATATACAGGGTAAGGCGCATAAATATGTGCGCGCATAAATATGTGCGCGCATAAATATGTGCGCGCATAAATATGTGCGCGCATAAATATGTGCGCGCATATACAGGGTAGGGCGCTTAAATATGTGCACGCATATACAGGGTAGGGCGCATAAATATGTGCGCGCATAAATATGTGCATGCATATACAGGGTAGGGCGCATAAATTTGTGCGCGCATAAATATGTGCGCGCATAAATATGTGTGCGCATATACAGGGTAGGGCGCATAAATATGTGCGTGCATAAATATGTGCACGCATATAGAGGGTAGGGCGCATAAATATGTGCGCGCATATACAGAGTAGGGTGCATAAATATGTGCGCGCATAAATATGTGTGCGCATATACAGGGTAGGGCGCATAAATAGGTGCGCGCTTAAATAGATGCGCGCATAAATAGGTTTATGCATATAGAGGGTAGGGAGCATAAATATGTGCGCGCATATACAGGGTAAGGCGCATAAATTTGTGCGCGCATAAATATGTGCGAGCATATACAGGGTAGGGCGCTTAAATATGTGCGCGCATATACAGGGTAGGGCGCATAAATATGTGCGCGCATAAATATGTGCATGCATATACAGGGTAGGGCGCATAAATTTGTGCGCGCATAAATATGTGCGCGCATAAATATGTGTGCGCATATACAGGGTAGGGCGCATAAATATGTGCGTGCATAAATATGTGCACGCATATACAGGGTAGGGCGCATAAATATGTGCGCGCATAAATATGTGCGTGCATAAATATGTGCGCGCACATACAGGGTAGAGCGCATAAATATGTGCGCGCATATACAGGGTAGGGCGCATAAATATGTGCTCGCATATACAGGGTAGGGCGCATAAATATGTGCGCGCATAAATATGTACCCGCATAAATATGTGCGCGCATAAATATGTGCTCGCATAAATATGTGCGCGCATATACAGAGTAGGGTGCATAAATATGTGCGCGCATAAATATGTGTGCGCATATACAGGGTAGGGCGCATAAATAGGTGCGCGCTTAAATAGATGCGCGCATAAATAGGTTCATGCATATAGAGGGTAGGGCGCATAAATATGTGCGCGCATATACAGGGTAAGGCGCATAAATTTGTGTGCGCATAAATATGTGCGCGCATATACAGGGTAGGGCGCTTAAATATGTGCGCGCATATACAGGGTAGGGCGCATAAATATGTGCGCGCATAAATATGTGCGCGCATATACAGGGTAGGGCGCATAAATATGTGCGCGCATATACAGGGTAGGGCGCTTAAATATGTGCACGCATATACAGGGTAGGGCGCATAAATATGTGCGCGCATAAATATGTACATGCATATACAGGGTAGGGCGCATAAATTTGTACGCGCATAAATATGTGCGCGCATAAATATGTGTGCGCATATACAGGGTAGGGCGCATAAATATGTGCGTGCATAAATATGTGCACGCATATACAGGGTAGGGCGCATAAATATGTGCGCGCATAAATATGTGCGCGCATATACAGGGTAGGGCGCATAAATATGTGCGCGCATAAATATGTGCACACATATACAGGGTAGGGCGCATAAATAGGTGCGCGCTTAAATAGATGCGCGCATAAATAGGTTCATGCATATAGAGGGTAGGGCGCATAAATATGTGCGCGCATATAAAGGGTAAGGTGCATAAATATGTGCGCGCATAAATATGTGCGCGCATAAATATGTGCGCGCATAAATATGTGCGCGCATAAATATGTGCGCGCATAAATATGTGCGCGCATAAATATGTGCGCGCATAAATATGTGCGCGCATAAATATGTGCGCGCATAAATATGTGCGCGCATAAATATGTGCGCGCATATACAGGGTAGGGCGCTTAAATATGTGCGCGCATATACAGGGTAGGGCGCATAAATATGTGCGCGCATAAATATGTGCATGCATATACAGGGTAGGGCGCATAAATATGTGCGTGCATAAATATGTGCACGCATATACAGGGTAGGGCGCATAAATATGTGCGCGCATAAATATGTGCACGCATATACAGGGTAGAGCGCATAAATATATGCGCGCAAATACAGGGTAGGGCGCATAAATATGTGCGCGCATATACAGGGTAGGGCGCATAAATATGTGCTCGCATAAATATGTGCGCGCATATACAGAGTAGGGTGCATAAATATGTGCGCGCATAAATATGTGTGCGCATATACAGGGTAGGGCGCATAAATAGGTGCGTGCTTAAATAGATGCGCGCATAAATAGGTTCATGCATATAGAGGGTAGGGCGCATAAATATGTGCGCGCATATACAGGGTAAGGCGCATAAATTTGTGCGCGCATAAATATGTGCGTGCATAAATATGTGCGCGCATAAATATGTGCGCGCATATACAGGGTAGGGCGCTTAAATATGTGCGCGCATATACAGGGTAGGGCGCATAAATATGTGCGCGCATAAATATGTGCGCGCATAAATATGTGTGCGCATATACAGGGTAGGGCGCATAAATATGTGCGTGCATAAATATGTGCACGCATATACAGGGTAGGGCGCATAAATATGTGCGCGCATAAATATGTGCGCGCATATATATGTGCGCGCATATACAGGGTAGGGCGCATAAATATGTGCGCGCATAAATATGTGCGCGCATATACAGGGTAGGGCGCATAAATATGTGCGCGCATAAATATGTGCACACATATACAGGGTAGGGCGCATAAATAGGTGCGCGCTTAAATAGATGCGCGCATAAATAGGTTCATGCATATAGAGGGTAGGGCGCATAAATATGTGCACGCATATACAGGGTAAGGTGCATAAATATGTGCGCGCATAAATATGTGCGCGCATAAATATGTGCGCGCATAAATATGTGCGCGCATAAATATGTGCGCGCATAAATATGTGCGCGCATAAATATGTGCGCGCATAAATATGTGCGCGCATAAATATGTGCGCGCATAAATATGTGCGCGCATAAATATGTGCGCGCATAAATATGTGCGCGCATATACAGGGTAGGGCGCTTAAATATGTGCGCGCATATACAGGGTAGGGCGCATAAATATGTGCGCGCATAAATATGTGCATGCATATACAGGGTAGGGCGCATAAATTTGTGCGCGCATAAATATGTGCGCGCATAAATATGTGTGCGCATATACAGGGTAGGGCGCATAAATATGTGCGTGCATAAATATGTGCACGCATATACAGGGTAGGGCGCATAAATATGTGCGCGCATAAATATGTGCGCGCATATATATGTGCGCGCATATACAGGGTAGGGAGCATAAATATGTGCGCGCATAAATATGTGCGCGCATATACAGGGTAGGGCGCATAAATATGTGCGCGCATAAATATGTGCACACATATACAGGGTAGGGCGCATAAATAGGTGCGCGCTTAAATAGATGCACGCATAAATAGGTTCATACATATAGAGGGTAGGGCGCATAAATATGTGCGCGCATATACAGGGTAAGGTGCATAAATATGTGCGCGCATAAATATGTGCGCGCATAAATATGTGCGCGCATAAATATGTGCGCGCATAAATATGTGCGCGCATAAATATGTGCGCGCATAAATATGTGCGCGCATAAATATGTGCGCGCATAAATATGTGCGCGCATAAATATGTGCGCGCATATACAGGGTAGGGCGCTTAAATATGTGCACGCATATACAGGGTAGGGCGCATAAATATGTGCGCGCATAAATATGTGCATGCATATACAGGGTAGGGCGCATAAATTTGTACGCGCATAAATATGTGCGCGCATAAATATGTGTGCGCATATACAGGGTAGGGCGCATAAATATGTGCGTGCATAAATATGTGCACGCATATACAGGGTAGGGCGCATAAATATGTGCGCGCATAAATATGTGCGCGCATAAATATGTGCGCGCACATACAGGGTAGAGCGCATAAATATGTGCGCGCATATACAGGGTAGGGCGCATAAATATGTGCGCGCATAAATATGTGCATGCATATACAGGGTAGGGCGCATAAATTTGTACGCGCATAAATATGTGCGCGCATAAATATGTGTGCGCATATACAGGGTAGGGCGCTTAAATATGTGCACGCATATACAGGGTAGGGCGCATAAATATGTGCGCGCATAAATATGTGCATGCATATACAGGGTAGGGCGCATAAATTTGTACGCGCATAAATATGTGCGCGCATAAATATGTGTGCGCATATACAGGGTAGGGCGCATAAATATGTGCGTGCATAAATATGTGCACGCATATACAGGGTAGGGCGCATAAATATGTGCTCGCATAAATATGTGCGCGCATATACAGGGTAGGGCGCATAAATATGTGCGCGCATAAATATGTGCACACATATACAGGGTAGGGCGCATAAATAGGTGCGCGCTTAAATAGATGCGCGCATAAATAGGTTCATGCATATAGAGGGTAGGGCGCATAAATATGTGCGCGCATATACAGGGTAAGGTGCATAAATATGTGCGCGCATAAATATGTGCACGCATAAATATGTGCGCGCATAAATATGTGCGCGCATAAATATGTGCGCGCATAAATATGTGCGCGCATAAATATGTGCGCGCATAAATATGTGCGCGCATAAATATGTGCGCGCATAAATATGTGCGCGCATATACAGGGTAGGGCGCTTAAATATGTGCGCGCATATACAGGGTAGGGCGCATAAATATGTGCGCGCATAAATATGTGCATGCATATACAGGGTAGGGCGCATAAATTTGTGCGCGCATAAATATGTGCGCGCATAAATATGTGTGCGCATATACAGGGTAGGGCGCATAAATATGTGCGTGCATAAATATGTGCACGCATATACAGGGTAGGGCGCATAAATATGTGCGCGCATAAATAGGTTCATGCATATAGAGGGTAGGGCGCATAAATATGTGCGCGCATATACAGGGTAAGGTGCATAAATATGTGCGCGCATAAATATGTGCGCGCATAAATATGTGCGCGCATAAATATGTGCGCGCATAAATATGTGCGCGCATATATATGTGCGCGCATATATATGTGCGCGCATATATATGTGCGCGCATATATATGTGCGCGCATATATATGTGCGCGCATATATATGTGCGCGCATATATATGTGCGCGCATATACAGGGTAGGGCGCATAAATATGTGCGCGCATAAATATGTGCGCGCATATACAGGGTCGGGCGCATAAATATGTGCGCGCATAAATATGTGCACACATATACAGGGTAGGGCGCATAAATAGGTGCGCGCTTAAATAGATGCGCGCATAAATAGGTTCATGCATATAGAGGGTAGGGCGCATAAATATGTGCGCGCATATACAGGGTAAGGTGCATAAATATGTGCGCGCATAAATATGTGCGCGCATAAATATGTGCGCGCATAAATATGTGCGCGCATAAATATGTGCGCGCATAAATATGTGCGCGCATAAATATGTGCGCGCATAAATATGTGCGCGCATAAATATGTGCGCGCATATACAGGGTAGGGCGCTTAAATATGTGCACGCATATACAGGGTAGGGCGCATAAATATGTGCGCGCATAAATATGTGCATGCATATACAGGGTAGGGCGCATAAATTTGTACGCGCATAAATATGTGCGCGCATAAATATGTGTGCGCATATACAGGGTAGGGCGCATAAATATGTGCGTGCATAAATATGTGCACGCATATACAGGGTAGGGCGCATAAATATGTGCGCGCATAAATATGTGCGCGCATAAATATGTGCGCGCACATACAGGGTAGAGCGCATAAATATGTGCGCGCATATACAGGGTAGGGCGCATAAATATGTGCGCGCATAAATATGTGCGCGCATATACAGGGTAGGGCGCTTAAATATGTGCACGCATATACAGGGTAGGGCGCATAAATATGTGCGCGCATAAATATGTGCATGCATATACAGGGTAGGGCGCATAAATTTGTACGCGCATAAATATGTGCGCGCATAAATATGTGTGCGCATATACAGGGTAGGGCGCATAAATATGTGCGTGCATAAATATGTGCACGCATATACAGGGTAGGGCGCATAAATATGTGCGCGCATAAATATGTGCGCGCATATACAGGGTAGGGCGCATAAATATGTGCGCGCATAAATATGTGCACACATATACAGGGTAGGGCGCATAAATAGGTGCGCGCTTAAATAGATGCGCGCATAAATAGGTTCATGCATATAGAGGGTAGGGCGCATAAATATGTGCGCGCATATACAGGGTAAGGTGCATAAATATGTGCGCGCATAAATATGTGCGCGCATAAATATGTGCGCGCATAAATATGTGCGCGCATAAATATGTGCGCGCATAAATATGTGCGCGCATAAATATGTGCGCGCATAAATATGTGCGCGCATAAATATGTGCGCGCATAAATATGTGCGCGCATAAATATGTGCGCGCATAAATATGTGCGCGCATAAATATGTGCGCGCATATACAGGGTAGGGCGCTTAAATATGTGCGCGCATATACAGGGTAGGGCGCATAAATATGTGCGCGCATAAATATGTGCATGCATATACAGGGTAGGGCGCATAAATTTGTGCGCGCATAAATATGTGCGCGCATAAATATGTGTGCGCATATACAGGGTAGGGCGCATAAATATGTGCGTGCATAAATATGTGCACGCATATACAGGGTAGGGCGCATAAATATGTGCGCGCATAAATATGTGCGCGCATATATATGTGCGCGCATATACAGGGTAGGGCGCATAAATATGTGCGCGCATAAATATGTGCGCGCATATACAGGGTCGGGCGCATAAATATGTGCGCGCATAAATATGTGCACACATATACAGGGTAGAGCGCATAAATAGGTGCGCGCTTAAATAGATGCGCGCATAAATAGGTTCATGCATATAGAGGGTAGGGCGCATAAATATGTGCGCGCATATACAGGGTAAGGTGCATAAATATGTGCGCGCATAAATATGTGCGCGCATAAATATGTGCGCGCATAAATATGTGCGCGCATAAATATGTGCGCGCATAAATATGTGCGCGCATAAATATGTGCGCGCATAAATATGTGCGCGCATATATAGGGTAGGGCGCTTAAATATGTGCGCGCATATACAGGGTAGGGCGCATAAATATGTGCGCGCATAAATATGTGCATGCATATACAGGGTAGGGCGCATAAATTTGTGCGCGCATAAATATGTGCGCGCATAAATATGTGTGCGCATATACAGGGTAGGGCGCATAAATATGTGCATGCATAAATATGTGCACGCATATACAGGGTAGGGCGCATAAATATGTGCGCGCATAAATATGTGCGCGCATATATATGTGCGCACATATACAGGGTAGGGAGCATAAATATGTGCGCGCATAAATATGTGCGCGCATATACAGGGTAGGGCGCATAAATATGTGCGCGCATAAATATGTGCACACATATACAGGGTAGGGCGCATAAATAGGTGCGCGCTTAAATAGATGCACGCATAAATAGGTTCATACATATAGAGGGTAGGGCGCATAAATATGTGCGCGCATATACAGGGTAAGGTGCATAAATATGTGCGCGCATAAATATGTGCGCGCATAAATATGTGCGCGCATAAATATGTGCGCGCATAAATATGTGCGCGCATAAATATGTGCGCGCATAAATATGTGCGCGCATAAATATGTGCGCGCATAAATATGTGCGCGCATAAATATGTGCGCGCATATACAGGGTAGGGCGCTTAAATATGTGCACGCATATACAGGGTAGGGCGCATAAATATGTGCGCGCATAAATATGTGCATGCATATACAGGGTAGGGCGCATAAATTTGTACGCGCATAAATATGTGCGCGCATAAATATGTGTGCGCATATACAGGGTAGGGCGCATAAATATGTGCGTGCATAAATATGTGCACGCATATACAGGGTAGGGCGCATAAATATGTGCGCGCATAAATATGTGCGCGCATAAATATGTGCGCGCATAAATATGTGCGCGCATAAATATGTGCGCGCACATACAGGGTAGAGCGCATAAATATGTGCGCGCATATACAGGGTAGGGCGCATAAATATGTGCGCGCATAAATATGTGCGCGCATATACAGGGTAGGGCGCTTAAATATGTGCACGCATATACAGGGTAGGGCGCATAAATATGTGCGCGCATAAATATGTGCATGCATATACAGGGTAGGGCGCATAAATTTGTACGCGCATAAATATGTGCGCGCATAAATATGCGTGCGCATATACAGGGTAGGGCGCATAAATATGTGCGTGCATAAATATGTGCACGCATATACAGGGTAGGGCGCATAAATATGTGCGCGCATAAATATGTGCGCGCATATACAGGGTAGGGCGCATAAATATGTGCGCGCATAAATATGTGCACACATATACAGGGTAGGGCGCATAAATAGGTGCGCGCTTAAATAGATGCGCGCATAAATAGGTTCATGCATATAGAGGGTAGGGCGCATAAATATGTGCGCGCATATACAGGGTAAGGTGCATAAATATGTGCGCGCATAAATATGTGCGCGCATAAATATGTGCGCGCATAAATATGTGCGCGCATAAATATGTGCGCGCATAAATATGTGCGCGCATAAATATGTGCGCGCATAAATATGTGCGCGCATATACAGGGTAGGGCGCTTAAATATGTGCGCGCATATACAGGGTAGGGCGCATAAATATGTGCGCGCATAAATATGTGCATGCATATACAGGGTAGGGCGCATAAATTTGTGCGCGCATAAATATGTGCGCGCATAAATATGTGTGCGCATATACAGGGTAGGGCGCATAAATATGTGCGTGCATAAATATGTGCACGCATATACAGGGTAGGGTGCATAAATATGTGCGCGCATAAATATGTGCGCGCATATATATGTGCGCGCATATACAGGGTAGGGCGCATAAATATGTGCGCGCATAAATATGTGCGCGCATATACAGGGTAGGGCGCATAAATATGTGCGCGCATAAATATGTGCACACATATACAGGGTAGGGCGCATAAATAGGTGCGCGCTTAAATAGATGCACGCATAAATAGGTTCATACATAGAGGGTAGGGCGCATAAATATGTGCGCGCATATACAGGGTAAGGTGCATAAATATGTGCGCGCATAAATATGTGCGCGCATAAATATGTGCGCGCATAAATATGTGCGCGCATAAATATGTGCGCGCATAAATATGTGCGCGCATAAATATGTGCGCGCATAAATATGTGCGCGCATAAATATGTGCGCGCATAAATATGTGCGCGCATAAATATGTGCGCGCATAAATATGTGCGCGCATATACAGGGTAGGGCGCTTAAATATGTGCACGCATATACAGGGTAGGGCGCATAAATATGTGCATGCATATACAGGGTAGGGCGCATAAATTTGTACGCGCATAAATATGTGCGCGCATAAATATGTGTGCGCATATACAGGGTAGGGCGCATAAATATGTGTGCGCATAAATATGTGCGCGCATAAATATGTGCGCGCATAAATATGTGCGCGCACATACAGGGTAGAGCGCATAAATATGTGCGCGCATATACAGGGTAGGGCGCATAAATATGTGCGCGCATATACAGGGTAGGGCGCATAAATATGTGCGCGCATAAATATGTACCCGCATAAATATGTGCGCGCATATACAGAGTAGGGTGCATAAATATGTGCGTGCATAAATATGTGTGCGCATATACAGGGTAGGGCGCATAAATAGGTGCGCGCTTAAATAGATGCGCGCATAAATAGGTTCATGCATATAGAGGGTAGGGCGCATAAATATGTGCGCGCATATACAGGGTAAGGCGCATAAATTTGTGCGCGCATAAATATGTGCGCGCATAAATATGTGCGCGCATAAATATGTGCGCGCATATACAGGGTAGGGCGCATAAATATGTGCACGCATATACAGGGTAGGGCGCATAAATATGTGCGCGCATAAATATGTGCATGCATATACAGGGTAGGGCGCATAAATTTGTGCGCGCATAAATATGTGCGCGCATAAATATGTGCGCGCATAAATATGTGCACGCATATACAGGGTAGGGCGCATAAATATGTGCGCGCATAAATATGTGCGCGCATAAATATGTGCGCGCATAAATATGTGCGCGCACATACAGGGTAGAGCGCATAAATATGTGCGCGCATATACAGGGTAGGGCGCATAAATATGTGCGCGCATAAACAGGGTAGGGCGCATAAATATGAGCGCGCATAAATATGTACCCGCATAAATATGTGCGCGCATAAATATGTGCGCGCACATACAGGGTAGAGCGCATAAATATGTGCGCGCATATACAGGGTAGGGCGCATAAATATGTGCGCGCATATACAGAGTAGGGTGCATAAATATGTGCGCGCATAAATATGTGTGCGCATATACAGGGTAGGGCGCATAAATAGGTGCGCGCTTAAATAGATGCGCGCATAAATAGGTTCATGCATATAGAGGGTAGGGCGCATAAATATGTGCGCGCATATACAGGGTAAGGCGCATAAATATGTGCGCGCATAAATATGTGCGCGCATAAATATGTGCGCGCATAAATATGTGCGCGCATATACAGGGTAGGGCGCTTAAATATGTGCACGCATATACAGGGTAGGGCGCATAAATATGTGCGCGCATAAATATGTGCATGCATATACAGGGTAGGGCGCATAAATTTGTGCGCGCATAAATATGTGCGCGCATAAATATATGTGCGCATATACAGGGTAGGGCGCATAAATATGTGCGTGCATAAATATGTGCACGCATATACAGGGTAGGGCGCATAAATATGTGCGCGCATATACAGAGTAGGGTGCATAAATATGTGCGCGCATAAATATTTGTGCGCATATACAGGGTAGGGCGCATAAATAGGTGCGCGCTTAAATAGATGCGCGCATAAATAGGTTCATGCATATAGAGGGTAGGGAGCATAAATATGTGCGCGCATATACAGGGTAAGGCGCATAAATTTGTGCGCGCATAAATATGTGCGCGCATATACAGGGTAGGGCGCTTAAATATGTGCGCGCATATACAGGGTAGGGCGCATAAATATGTGCGCGCATAAATATGTGCATGCATATACAGGGTAGGGCGCATAAATTTGTGCGCGCATAAATATGTGCGCGCATAAATATGTGTGCGCATATACAGGGTAGGGCGCATAAATATGTGCGTGCATAAATATGTGCACGCATATACAGGGTAGGGCGCATAAATATGTGCGCGCATAAATATGTGCGCGCATAAATATGTGCGTGCATAAATATGTGCGCGCACATACAGGGTAGAGCGCATAAATATGTGCGCGCATATACAGGGTAGGGCGCATAAATATGTGCGCGCATATACAGGGTAGGGCGCATAAATATGTGCGCGCATAAATATGTACCCGCATAAATATGTGCGCGCATAAATATGTGCTCGCATAAATATGTGCGCGCATATACAGAGTAGGGTGCATAAATATGTGTGCGCATAAATCTGTGTGCGCATATACAGGGTAAAGCGCATAAATAGGTGCGCGCTTAAATAGATGCGCGCATAAATAGGTTCATGCATATAGAGGGTAGGGCGCATAAATATGTGCGCGCATATACAGGGTAAGGCGCATAAATTTGTGCGCGCATAAATATGTGCGCGCATAAATATGTGCGCGCATATACAGGGTAGGGCGCTTAAATATGTGCGCGCATATACAGGGTAGGGCGCATAAATATCTGCGCGCATAAATATGTGCATGCATATACAGGGTAGGGCGCATAAATTTGTGCGCGCATAAATATGTGCGCGCATAAATATGTGTGCGCATATACAGGGTAGGGCGCATAAATATGTGCGTGCATAAATATGTGCACGCATATACAGGGTAGGGCGCATAAATATGTGCGCGCATATATATGTGCGCGCATATACAGGGTAGGGCGCATAAATATGTGCGCGCATAAATATGTGCGCGCATATACAGGGTAGGGCGCATAAATATGTGCGCGCATAAATATGTGCACACATATACAGGGTAGGGCGCATAAATAGGTGCGCGCTTAAATAGATGCGCGCATAAATAGGTTCATGCATATAGAGGGTAGGGCGCATAAATATGTGCGCGCATATACAGGGTAAGGCGCATAAATATGTGCGTGCATAAATATGTGCACGCATATACAGGGTAGGGCGCATAAATATGTGCGCGCATAAATATGTGCGCGCACATACAGGGTAGAGCGCATAAATATGTGCGCGCATATACAGGGTAGGGCGCATAAATATGTGCGCGCATATACAGGGTAGGGCGCATAAATATGTGCGCGCATAAATATGTACCCGCATAAATATGTGCGCGCATAAATATGTGCTCGCATAAATATGTGCGCGCATATACAGAGTAGGGTGCATAAATATGTGCGCGCATAAATATGTGTGCGCATATACAGGGTAGGGCGCATAAATAGGTGCGCGCTTAAATAGATGCGCGCATAAATAGGTTCATGCATATAGAGGGTAGGGCGCATAAATATGTGCGCGCATATACAGGGTAAGGCGCATAAATTTGTGCGCGCATAAATATGTGCGCGCATAAATATGTGCGCGCATAAATATGTGCGCGCATAAATATGTGCGCGCATAAATATGTGCGCGCATATACAGGGTAGGGCGCTTAAATATAAGCGCGCATATACAGGGTAGGGCGCATAAATATGTGCGCGCATAAATATGTGCATGCATATACAGGGTAGGGTGCATAAATTTGTACGCGCATAAATATGTGCGCGCATAAATATGTGTGCGCATATACAGGGTAGGGCGCATAAATATGTGCGTGCATAAATATGTGCACGCATATACAGGGTAGGGCGCATAAATATGTGCGCGCATAAATATGTGCGCGCATAAATATGTGCGCGCATAAATATGTGCGCGCATAAATATGTGCGCGCACATACAGGGTAGAGCGCATAAATATGTGCGAGCATATACAGGGTAGGGCGCATAAATATGTGCGCGCATATACAGGGTAGGGCGCATAAATATGTGCGCGCATAAATATGTACCCGCATAAATATGTGCGCGCATAAATATGTGCTCGCATAAATATGCGCGCGCATATACAGAGTAGGGTGCATAAATATGTGCGCGCATAAATATGTGTGCGCATATACAGGGTAGGGCGCATAAATAGGTGCGCGCTTAAATAGATGCGAGCATAAATAGGTTCATGCATATAGAGGGTAGGGCGCATAAATATGTGCACACATATACAGGGTAGGGCGCATAAATAGGTGCGCGCTTAAATAGATGCGAGCATAAATAGGTTCATGCATATAGAGGGTAGGGCGCATAAATATGTGCGCGCATATACAGGGTAGGGCGCATAAATATGTGCGCGCATATACAGAGTAGGGTGCATAAATATGTGCGCGCATAAATATGTGTGCGCATATACAGGGTAGGGCGCATAAATAGGTGCGCGCTTAAATAGATGCGCGCATAAATAGGTTCATGCATATAGAGGGTAGGGCGCATAAATATGTGCGCGCATATACAGGGTAAGGCGCATAAATTTGTGCGCGCATAAATATGTGCGCGCATAAATATGTGCGCGCATATACAGGGTAGGGCGCTTAAATATGTGCGCGCATATACAGGGTAGGGCGCATAAATATGTGCGCGCATAAATATGTGCATGCATATACAGGGTAGGGCGCATAAATTTGTGCGCGCATAAATATGTGCGTGCATAAATATGTGCGCGCATATATAGGGTAGGGCGCTTAAATATGTGCGCGCATAAATATGTGTATGCATATACAGGGTAGGGCGCATAAATTTGTGCGCGCATAAATATGTGCGCGCATAAATATGTGTGCGCATATACAGGGTAGGGCGCATAAATATGTGCGTGCATAAATATGTGCACGCATATACAGGGTAGGGCGCATAAATATGTGCGCGCATAAATATGTGCGCGCATATATATGTGCGCGCATATACAGGGTAGGGAGCATAAATATGTGCGCGCATAAATATGTGCGCGCATATACAGGGTAGGGCGCATAAATATGTGCGCGCATAAATATGTGCACACATATACAGGGTAGGGCGCATAAATAGGTGCGCGCTTAAATAGATGCACGCATAAATAAGTTCATACATATAGAGGGTAGGGCGCATAAATATGTGCGCGCATATACAGGGTAAGGTGCATAAATATGTGCGCGCATAAATATGTGCGCGCATAAATATGTGCGCGCATAAATATGTGCGCGCATAAATATGTGCGCGCATAAATATGTGCGCGCATAAATATGTGCGCGCATAAATATGTGCGCGCATAAATATGTGCGCGCATAAATATGTGCGCGCATAAATATGTGCGCGCATATACAGGGTAGGGCGCTTAAATATGTGCACGCATATACAGGGTAGGGCGCATAAATATGTGCGCGCATAAATATGTGCATGCATATACAGGGTAGGGCGCATAAATTTGTACGCGCATAAATATGTGCGCGCATAAATATGTGTGCGCATATACATGGTAGGGCGCATAAATATGTACGTGCATAAATATGTGCACGCATATACAGGGTAGGGCGCATAAATATGTGCGCGCATAAATATGTGCGCGCATAAATATGTGCGCACACATACAGGGTAGAGCGCATTAATATGTGCGCGTATATACAGGGTAGGGCGCATAAATATGTGCGCGCATATACAGGGTAGAGCGCATAAATATGTGCGCGCATATACAGGGTAGGGCGCATAAATATGTGCGCGCATATACAGGGTAGGGCGCATAAATATGTGCGCGCATAAATATGTACCCGCATAAATATGTGCGCGCATAAATATGTGCTCGCATAAATATGTGCGCGCATATACAGAGTAGGGTGCATAAATATGTGCGCGCATAAATATGTGTGCGCATATACAGGGTAGGGCGCATAAATAGGTGTGCGCTTAAATAGATGCACGCATAAATAGGTTCATGCATATAGAGGGTAGGGCGCATAAATATGTGCGCGCATATACAGGGTAGGGCGCATAAATATGTGCGCGCATATACAGAGTAGGGTGCATAAATATGTGCGCGCATAAATATGTGTGCGCATATACAGGGTAGGGCGCATAAATAGGTGCCCGCTTAAATAGATGCGCGCATAAATAGGTTCATGCATATAGAGGGTAGGGCGCATAAATATGTGCGCGCATATACAGGGTAAGGCGCATAAATTTGTGTGTGCATAAATATGTGCGCGCATAAATATGTGCGCGCATATACAGGGTAGGGCGCTTAAATATAAGCGCGCATATACAGGGTAGGGCGCATAAATATGTGCGCGCATAAATATGTGTGCGCATATACAGGGTAGGGCGCATAAATAGGTGCCCGCTTAAATAGATGCGCGCATAAATAGGTTCATGCATATAGAGGGTAGGGCGCATAAATATGTGCGCGCATATACAGGGTAAGGCGCATAAATTTGTGTGTGCATAAATATGTGCGCGCATAAATATGTGCGCGCATATACAGGGTAGGGCGCTTAAATATAAGCGCGCATATACAGGGTAGGGCGCATAAATATGTGCGCGCATAAATATGTGCATGCATATACAGGGTAGGGTGCATAAATTTGTACGCGCATAAATATGTGCGCGCATAAATATGTGTGCGCATATACAGGGTAGGGCGCATAAATATGTGCGTGCATAAATATGTGCACGCATATACAGGGTAGGGCGCATAAATATGTGCGCGCATAAATATGTGCGCGCATAAATGTGTGCGCGCATAAATATGTGCGCGCACATACAGGGTAGAGCGCATAAATATGTGCGCGCATATACAGGGTAGGGCGCATAAATATGTGCGCGCATATACAGGGTAGGGCGCATAAATATGTGCGCGCATAAATATGTACCCGCATAAATATGTGCGCGCATAAATATGTGCTCGCATAAATATGTGCGCGCATATACAGAGTAGGGTGCATAAATATGTGCGCGCATAAATATGTGTGCGCATATACAGGGTAGGGCGCATAAATAGGTGCGCGCTTAAATAGATGCGCGCATAAATAGATTCATGCATATAGAGGGTAGGGCGCATAAATATGTGCGCGCATATACAGGGTAGGGCGCATAAATATGTGCGCGCATATACAGAGTAGGGTGCATAAATATGTGCGCGCATAAATATGTGTGCGCATATACAGGGTAGGGCGCATAAATAGGTGCGCGCTTAAATAGATGCGCGCATAAATAGGTTCATGCTTATAGAGGGTAGGGCGCATAAATATGTGCGCGCATATACAGGGTAAGGCGCATAAATTTGTGCGCGCATAAATATGTGCGCGCATAAATATGTGCGCGCATATACAGGGTAGGGCGCTTAAATATGTGCGCGCATATACAGGGTAGGGCGCATAAATATGTGCGCGCATAAATATGTGCATGCATATACAGGGTAGGGCGCATAAATTTGTGCGCGTATAAATATGTGCGCGCATAAATATGTGCACGCATATACAGGGTAGGGCGCATAAATATGTGCGTGCATAAATATGTGCACGCATATACAGGGTAGGGCGCATAAATATGTGCGCGCATAAATATGTGCGCGCATATATATGTGCGCGCATATACAGGGTAGGGCGCATAAATATGTGCGCGCATAAATATGTGCGCGCATATACAGGGTAGGGCGCATAAATATGTGCGCGCATAAATATGTGCACACATATACAGGGTAGGGCGCATAAATAGGTGCGCGCTTAAATAGATGCGCGCATAAATAGGTTCATGCATATAGAGGGTAGGGCGCATAAATATGTGCGCGCATATACAGGGTAAGGTGCATAAATATGTGCGCGCATAAATATGTGCGCGCATAAATATGTGCGCGCATAAATATGTGCGCGCATAAATATGTGCGCGCATAAATATGTGCGCGCATAAATATGTGCGCGCATAAATATGTGCGCGCATATACACGGTAGGGCGCTTAAATATGTGCGCGCATATACAGGGTAGGGCGCATAAATATGTGCGCGCATAAATATGTGCATGCATATACAGGGTAGGGCGCATAAATTTGTGCGCGCATAAATATGTGCGCGCATAAATATGTGTGCGCATATACAGGGTAGGGCGCATAAATATGTGCGTGCATAAATATGTGCACGCATATACAGGGTAGGGCGCATAAATATGTGCGCGCATATATATGTGCGCGCATATACAGGGTAGGGCGCATAAATATGTGCGCGCATAAATATGTGCGCGCATATACAGGGTAGGGCGCATAAATATGTGCGCGCATAAATATGTGCACACATATACAGGGTAGGGCGCATAAATAGGTGCGCGCTTAAATAGATGCACGAATAAATAGGTTCATACATATAGAGGGTAGGGCGCATAAATATGTGCGCGCATATACAGGGTAAGGTGCATAAATATGTGCGCGCATAAATATGTGCGCGCATAAATATGTGCGCGCATAAATATGTGCGCGCATAAATATGTGCGCGCATAAATATGTGCGCGCATAAATATGTGCGCGCATAAATATGTGCGCGCATAAATATGTGCGCGCATAAATATGTGCGCGCATAAATATGTGCGCGCATATACAGGGTAGGGCGCTTAAATATGTGCACGCATATACAGGGTAGGGCGCATAAATATGTGCGCACATAAATATGTGCATGCATATACAGGGTAGGGCGCATAAATTTGTGCGCGCATAAATATGTGCGTGCATAAATATGTGTGCGCATATACAGGGTAGGGCGCATAAATATGTGCATGCATAAATATGTGCACGCATATACAGGGTAGGGCGCATAAATATGTGCGCGCATAAATCTGTGCGCGCATATATATGTGCGCGCATATACAGGGTCGGGCGCATAAATATGTGCGCGCATAAATATGTGCGCGCATATACAGGGTAGGGCGCATAAATATGTGCGCGCATAAATATGTGCACACATATACAGGGTAGGGCGCATAAATAGGTGCGCGCTTAAATAGATGCGCGCATAAATAGGTTCATGCATATAGAGGGTAGGGCGCATAAATATGTGCGCGCATATACAGGGTAAGGCGCATAAATATGTGCGCGCATAAATATGTGCACGCATATACAGGGTAGGGCGCATAAATAGGTGCGCGCTTAAATAGATGCACGAATAAATAGGTTCATACATATAGAGGGTAGGGCGCATAAATATGTGCGCGCATAAATATGTGCATGCATATACAGGGTAGGGCGCATAAATTTGTGCGCGCATAAATATGTGCGTGCATAAATATGTGTGCGCATATACAGGGTAGGGCGCATAAATATGTGAATGCATAAATATGTGCACGCATATACAGGGTAGGGCGCATAAATATGTGCGCGCATAAATATGTGCGCGCATATATATGTGCGCGCATATATATGTGCGCGCATATACAGGGTCGGGCGCATAAATATGTGCGCGCATAAATATGTGCGCGCATATACAGGGTAGGGCGCATAAATATGTGCGCGCATAAATATGTGCACACATATACAGGGTAGGGCGCATAAATAGGTGCGCGCTTAAATAGATGCGCGCATAAATAGGTTCATGCATATAGAGGATAGGGCGCATAAATATGTGCGCGCATATACAGGGTAAGGCGCATAAATTTGTGCGCGCATAAATATGTGCGCGCATAAATATGTGCGCGCATATACAGGGTAGGGCGCTTAAATATGTGCACGCATATACAGGGTAGGGCGCATAAATATGTGCGCGCATAAATATGTGCATGCATATACAGGGTAGGGCGCATAAATTTGTGCGCGCATAAATATGTGCGCGCATAAATATGTGTGCGCATATACAGGGTAGGGCGCATATATATGTGCGTGCATAAATATGTGCACGCATATACAGGGTAGGGCGCATAAATATGTGCGCGCATATACAGAGTAGGGTGCATAAATATGTGCGCGCATAAATATGTGTGCGCATATACAGGGTAGGGCGCATAAATAGGTGCGCGCTTAAATAGATGCGCGCATAAATAGGTTCATGCATATAGAGGGTAGGGAGCATAAATATGTGCGCGCATATACAGGGTAAGGCGCATAAATTTGTGCGCGCATAAATATGTGCGCGCATATACAGGGTACGGCGCTTAAATATGTGCGCGCATATACAGGGTAGGGCGCATAAATATGTGCGCGCATAAATATGTGCATGCATATACAGGGTAGGGCGCATAAATTTGTGCGCGCATAAATATGTGCGCTCATAAATATGTGTGCGCATATACAGGGTAGGGCGCATAAATATGTGCGTGCATAAATATGTGCACGCAAATACAGGGTAGAGCGCATAAATATGTGCGCGCATATACAGGGTAGGGCGCATAAATATGTGCGCGCATAAATATGTGCGCACATATACAGGGTAGGGCGCATAAATATGTGCGCGCATAAATATGTGCACACATATACAGGGTAGGGCGCATAAATAGGTGCGCGCTTAAATAGATGCGCGCATAAATAGGTTCATGCATATAGAGGGTAGGGCGCATAAATATGTGCGCGCATATACAGGGTAAGGCGCATAAATATGTGCGCGCATAAATACGTGCGCGCATAAATATGTGCGCGCATAAATATGTGTGCGCATATACAGGGTAGGGCGCTTAAATATGTGCACGCATATACAGGGTAGGGCGCATAAATATGTGCGCGCATAAATATGTGCATGCATACACAGGGTAGGGCGCATAAATATGTGCGCGCATAAATATGTGCATGCATATACAGGGTAGGGCGCATAAATTTGTGCGCGCATAAATATGTGCGCGCATAAATATGTGTGCGCATATACAGGGTAGGGCGCATAAATATGTGCGTGCATAAATATGTGCACGCATATACAGGGTAGGGCGCATAAATATGTGCGCGCATATATATGTGCGCGCATATACAGGGTAGGGCGCATAAATATGTGCGCGCATAAATATGTGCGCGCATATACAGGGTAGGGCGCATAAATATGTGCGCGCATAAATATGTGCACACATATACAGGGTAGGGCGCATAAATAGGTGCGCGCTTAAATAGATGCACGAATAAATAGGTTCATACATATAGAGGGTAGGGCGCATAAATATGTGCGCGCATATACAGGGTAAGGTGCATAAATATGTGCGCGCATAAATATGTGCGCGCATAAATATGTGCGCGCATAAATATGTGCGCGCATAAATATGTGCGCGCATAAATATGTGCGCGCATAAATATGTGCGCGCATAAATATGTGCGCGCATAAATATGTGCGCGCATAAATATGTGCGCGCATATACAGGGTAGGGCGCTTAAATATGTGCACGCATATACAGGGTAGGGCGCATAAATATGTGCGCACATAAATATGTGCATGCATATACAGGGTAGGGCGCATAAATTTGTGCGCGCATAAATATGTGCGTGCATAAATATGTGTGCGCATATACAGGGTAGGGCGCATAAATATGTGCATGCATAAATATGTGCACGCATATACAGGGTAGGGCGCATAAATATGTGCGCGCATAAATCTGTGCGCGCATATATATGTGCGCGCATATACAGGGTCGGGCGCATAAATATGTGCGCGCATAAATATGTGCGCGCATATACAGGGTAGGGCGCATAAATATGTGCGCGCATAAATATGTGCACACATATACAGGGTAGGGCGCATAAATAGGTGCGCGCTTAAATAGATGCGCGCATAAATAGGTTCATGCATATAGAGGGTAGGGCGCATAAATATGTGCGCGCATATACAGGGTAAGGCGCATAAATATGTGCGCGCATAAATATGTGCACGCATATACAGGGTAGGGCGCATAAATAGGTGCGCGCTTAAATAGATGCACGAATAAATAGGTTCATACATATAGAGGGTAGGGCGCATAAATATGTGCGCGCATAAATATGTGCATGCATATACAGGGTAGGGCGCATAAATTTGTGCGCGCATAAATATGTGCGTGCATAAATATGTGTGCGCATATACAGGGTAGGGCGCATAAATATGTGAATGCATAAATATGTGCACGCATATACAGGGTAGGGCGCATAAATATGTGCGCGCATAAATATGTGCGCGCATATATATGTGCGCGCATATATATGTGCGCGCATATACAGGGTCGGGCGCATAAATATGTGCGCGCATAAATATGTGCGCGCATATACAGGGTAGGGCGCATAAATATGTGCGCGCATAAATATGTGCACACATATACAGGGTAGGGCGCATAAATAGGTGCGCGCTTAAATAGATGCGCGCATAAATAGGTTCATGCATATAGAGGATAGGGCGCATAAATATGTGCGCGCATATACAGGGTAAGGCGCATAAATTTGTGCGCGCATAAATATGTGCGCGCATAAATATGTGCGCGCATATACAGGGTAGGGCGCTTAAATATGTGCACGCATATACAGGGTAGGGCGCATAAATATGTGCGCGCATAAATATGTGCATGCATATACAGGGTAGGGCGCATAAATTTGTGCGCGCATAAATATGTGCGCGCATAAATATGTGTGCGCATATACAGGGTAGGGCGCATATATATGTGCGTGCATAAATATGTGCACGCATATACAGGGTAGGGCGCATAAATATGTGCGCGCATATACAGAGTAGGGTGCATAAATATGTGCGCGCATAAATATGTGTGCGCATATACAGGGTAGGGCGCATAAATAGGTGCGCGCTTAAATAGATGCGCGCATAAATAGGTTCATGCATATAGAGGGTAGGGAGCATAAATATGTGCGCGCATATACAGGGTAAGGCGCATAAATTTGTGCGCGCATAAATATGTGCGCGCATATACAGGGTACGGCGCTTAAATATGTGCGCGCATATACAGGGTAGGGCGCATAAATATGTGCGCGCATAAATATGTGCATGCATATACAGGGTAGGGCGCATAAATTTGTGCGCGCATAAATATGTGCGCTCATAAATATGTGTGCGCATATACAGGGTAGGGCGCATAAATATGTGCGTGCATAAATATGTGCACGCAAATACAGGGTAGAGCGCATAAATATGTGCGCGCATATACAGGGTAGGGCGCATAAATATGTGCGCGCATAAATATGTGCGCACATATACAGGGTAGGGCGCATAAATATGTGCGCGCATAAATATGTGCACACATATACAGGGTAGGGCGCATAAATAGGTGCGCGCTTAAATAGATGCGCGCATAAATAGGTTCATGCATATAGAGGGTAGGGCGCATAAATATGTGCGCGCATATACAGGGTAAGGCGCATAAATATGTGCGCGCATAAATACGTGCGCGCATAAATATGTGCGCGCATAAATATGTGTGCGCATATACAGGGTAGGGCGCTTAAATATGTGCACGCATATACAGGGTAGGGCGCATAAATATGTGCGCGCATAAATATGTGCATGCATACACAGGGTAGGGCGCATAAATTTGTGCGCGCATAAATATGTGCGCGCATAAATATGTGTGCGCATATACAGGGTAGGGCGCATAAATATGTGCGTGCATAAATATGTGCACGCAAATACAGGGTAGGGCGCATAAATATGTGCGCGCATATACAGGGTAGGGCGCATAAATATGTGCGTGCATAAATATGTGCGCGCATATACAGGGTAGGGCGCATAAATATGTGCGCGCATAAATATGTACCCGCATAAATATGTGCGCGCATAAATATGTGCTCGCATAAATATGTGCGCGCATATACAGAGTAGGGTGCATAAATATGTGCGCGCATAAATATGTGTGCGCATATACAGGGTAGGGCGCATAAATAGGTGCGCGCTTAAATAGATGCGCGCATAAATAGGTTCATGCATATAGAGGGTAGGGCGCATAAATATGTGCGCGCATATACAGGGTAAGGCGCATAAATTTGTGCGCGCATAAATATGTGCGCGCATAAATATGTGCGCGCATATACAGGGTAGGGCGCTTAAATATGTGCGCGCATATACAGGGTAGGGCGCATAAATATGTGCGCGCATAAATATGTGCATGCATATACAGGGTAGGGCGCATAAATTTGTGCGTGCATAAATATGTGCTCGCATAAATATGTGTGCGCATATACAGGGTAGGGCGCATAAATATGTGCGCGCATAAATATGTGCGCGCATATATATGTGCGCGCATATACAGGGTAGGGCGCATAAATATGTGCGCGCATAAATATGTGCGCGCATATACAGGGTAGGGCGCATAAATATGTGCGCGCATAAATATGTGCGCGCATAAATATGTGTGCGCATATACAGGGTAGGGCGCATAAATATGTGCGCGCATAAATATGTGCGCGCATATATATGTGCGTGCATATATATGTGCGCGCATATACAGGGTAGGGCGCATAAATATGTGCGCGCATAAATATGTGCGCGCATATACAGGGTAGGGCGCATAAATATGTGCGCGCATAAATATGTGCACACATATACAGGGTAGGGCGCATAAATAGGTGCGCGCTTAAATAGATGCGCGCATAAATAGGTTCATGCATATAGAGGGTAGGGCGCATAAATATGTGCGCGCATATACAGGGTAAGGCGCATAAATATGTGCGCGCATAAATATGTGCGCGCATAAATATGTGCACGCATATACAGGGTAGGGCGCATAAATATGTGCGCGCATAAATATGTGCATGCATATACAGGGTAGGGCGCATAAATTTGTGCGCGCATAAATATGTGCGCGCATAAATATGTGTGCGCATATACAGGGTAGGGCGCATAAATATGTGCGTGCATAAATATGTGCACGCATATACAGGGTAGGGCGCATAAATATGTGCTCGCATAAATATGTGCGCGCTTATACAGAGTAGGGTGCATAAATATGTGCGCGCATAAATATGTGTGCGCATATACAGGGTAGGGCGCATAAATAGGTGCGCGCTTAAATAGATGCGCGCATAAATAGGTTCATGCATATAGAGGGTAGGGCGCATAAATATGTGCGCGCATATACAGGGTAAGGCGCATAAATTTGTGCGCGCATAAATATGTGCGTGCATAAATATGTGCGCGCATATACAGGGTAGGGCGCTTAAATATGTGCGCGCATATACAGGGTAGGGCGCATAAATATGTGCGCGCATAAATATGTGCATGCATATACAGGGTAGGGCGCATAAATTTGTGCGCGCATAAATATGTGCGCGCATAAATATGTGTGCGCATATACAGGGTAGGGCGCATAAATATGTGCGTGCATAAATATGTGCACGCATATACAGGGTAGGGCGCATAAATATGTGCGCGCATAAATATGTGCGCGCATAAATATGTGCGCGCATATACAGGGTAGAGCGCATAAATATGTGCGCGCATATACAGGGTAGGGCGCATAAATATGTGCGTGCATAAATATGTGCGCGCATATACAGGGTAGGGCGCATAAATATGTGCGCGCATAAATATGTACCCGCATAAATATGTGCGCGCATAAATATGTGCTTGCATAAATATGTGCGCGCATATACAGAGTAGGGTGCATAAATATGTGCGCGCATATATATGTGTGCGCATATACAGGGTAGGGCGCATAAATAGGTGCGCGCTTAAATAGATGTGCGCATAAATAGGTTCATGCATATAGAGGGTAGGGCGCATAAATATGTGCGCGCATATACAGGGTAAGGCGCATAAATTTGTGCGCGCATAAATATGTGCTCGCATAAATATGTGCACGCATAAATATGTGCGCGCATATACAGGGTAGGGTGCTTAAATATGTGCGCGCATATACAGGGTAGGGCGCATAAATATGTGCGCGCATAAATATGTGCATGCATATACAGGGTAGGGCGCATAAATTTGTGCGCGCATAAATATGTGCGCGCATAAATATGTGTGTGCATATACAGGGTAGGGCGCATAAATATGTGCGTGCATAAATATGTGCACGCATATACAGGGTAGGGCGCATAAATATGTGCGCGCATAAATATGTGCGCGCATATACAGGGTAGGGCGCATAAATATGTGCGCGCATAAATATGTGCGCGCATATACAGGGTAGGGCGCATAAATATGTGCGCGCATAAATATGTGAAACACATATACAGGGTAGGGCGCATAAATAGGTGCGCGCTTAAATAGATGCGCGCATAAATAGGTTCATGCATGTAGAGGGTAGGGCGCATAAATATGTGCGCGCATATACAGGGTAAAGCGCATAAATTTGTGCGTGCATAAATATGTGCGTGCATAAATATGTGCGCGCATAAATATGTGCGCGCATAAATATGCGCGCATAAATATGTGCGCGCATATACAGGGTAGGGCGCTTAAATATGTGCACGCATATACAGGGTAGGGCGCATAAATATGTGCGCGCATAAATATGTGCATGCATATACAGGGTAGGGCGCATAAATTTGTGCGCGCATAAATATGTGTGCGCATATACAGGGTAGGGCGCATAAATATGTGCGTGCATAAATATGTGCACGCATATACAGGGTAGGGCGCATAAATATGTGCGCGCATATACAGGGTAGGGCGCATAAATATGTTCGTGCATAAATATGTGCGCGCATATACAGGGTAGGGCGCATAAATATGTGCGCGCATAAATATGTACCCGCATAAATATGTGCGCGCATAAATATGTGCTCGCATAAATATGTGCGCGCATATACAGAGTAGGGTGCATAAATATGTGCGCGCATAAATATGTGTGCGCATATACAGGGTAGGGCGCATAAATAGGTGCGCGCTTAAATAGATGCGCGCATAAATAGGTTCTTGCATATACAGGGTAGTGCGCATAAATATGTGCGCGCATATACAGGGTAAGGTGCATAAATTTGTGCTCGTATAAATATGTGCGCGCATAAATATGTGCGCGCATATACAGGGTAGGGCGCTTAAATATGTGCGCGCATATACAGGGTAGGGCGCATAAATATGTGCGCGCATAAATATGTGCATGCATATACAGGGTAGGGCGCATAAATTTGTGCGCGCATAAATTTGTGCGCGCATAAATATGTGTGCGCATATACAGGGTAGGGCGCATAAATATGTGCGTGCATAAATATGTGCACGCATATACAGGGTAGGGCGCATAAATATGTGCGCGCATAAATATGTGCGCGCATATATATGTGCGCGCATATACAGGGTAGGGCGCATATATATGTGCGCGCATAAATATGTGCGCGCATAAATATGTGCGCGCATATACAGGGTAGGGTGCATAAATATGTGCGCGCATAAATATGTGCACACATATACAGGGTAGGGCGTATATACAGGGTAGGGCGTATATATATGTGCACGCATATATATGTAAGCATAATAAATATGTGCGCGCATATACAGGGTAGGGCGCATAAATTTGTGCGCGCATAAATATGTGCCCGCATAAATATGTGCGCGCATATACAGGGTAGGGTGCATAAATATGTGCGCGCATAAATATGTGTGCGCATATACAGGGTAGGGCGCATAAATAGGTGCGCGCATAAATAGGTGCGCGCATAAATAGGTTCGTGCATATAGAGGGTAGGGCGCATAAATATGTGCGCGCATATACAGGGTAGGGCGCATAAATTCTTGCGCGCAGAAATATGTGCTCGCATAAATATGTGCACACATATACAGGGTAGGGCGCATATATATGAGCGCGCATATATATGTAAGCATAATAAATATGTGCGCGCATATACAGGGTAGGGTGCATAAATATGTGCGCGCATAAATATGTGCGCGCATATACAGGGTAGGGCGCATAAATATGTGCGCGCATATACAGGGTAGGGCGCATAAATATGTGCGCGCATAAATATGCACGCATATACAGGGTAGGGCGCATAAATTTGTGCGCGCATAAATATGTGCTCACATAAATATGTGCGCGCATAAATATGTGTGCGCATATCCAGGGTAGGGCGCATAAATATGTGCGTGCATAAATATGTGCGCGCATATACAGGTAGGGCGCATAAATTTGTGCGTGAATAAATATGTGCGTACATAAATATGTGCGCGAATATACAGGGGTGAACCTATCCCTTTCGCCGCCGGAGGCGAACTACAGAGAGCCGCCCCCCCCCCGGATGAGGGGGCGGAGTGAAGGGGCGTGGCGGAGCAAAGGGGGCGTGGCTGAGCAAAGGGGGCGGGGCTTAGCGCCGTTCGCAGGCAGAGAGCAGGCACTGAGAGGACTTGCTCTCTGCCTGAGCGTGAGGGGAGGCTGCTGGAGCAGCGCTGCTCCAGTGGCCTCCCCAAACCACCGCTCGGTGCTAAGCCAGTCCAGACAGCTTGTCCTGGACTGGCTTAGGTAATCAAAAATGCCGCCCTCCCTGGGGTCCTGACATAGCGCCGCCTGAAGCGCTCGCTTCAGGTCGCCTCATGGAATGTGCGTCGATGCATTCCCCCCTTCATCTGCCCCAGTGTCATGTCATTCCCCCCTTCATCTGCCCCAGTGTCATGCCATTCCCCCCCCTTCATCTGCCCCAGTGTCCATGCCATTCTCTCCCCACCCCCTTCATCTGCCCCAGTGTCATGCCATTCTCCCACTTCATCTGCCCCAGTGTCATGCCATTCTCCCCCCCCCTTCATCTGCCCCAGTGTCATGCCATTCTCCCACTTCATCTGCCCCAGTGTAATGCCATTCTCCCCCTCATCTGCCCCAGTGTAATGCCATTCTCCCCTTCATCTGCCCCAGTGTAATGCCATTCTCCCCCCCCTTCATCTGCCCCAGTGTCATGCCATTCTCTCCCCACCCCCTTCATCTTCCACAGTGTCATGCCGTTCCCCCCCTCCCCTTCATTTGCCCCCCAGTTTCATGGGCCCCCTTCATTATGTTAAACACAAAACAAACACTTATTTACACTCACACTTCCTTCCATCGCTCCCTCGCCGCTCCTCTCTCTGACGCTCCTCTCACTCCACTGACAGGTGTAAGCGCGATGCGACGTCATCACATCGCGCCTACACACGCCGAAGCCGGGGGGCGCAGCATTAAAGCAGGAGCTGAGCTGAGCTCCTGCTTTAATCGCCTGTGTATTCAGCTCATCGGCATCCGATGGACGCCGATGAGCTGAAATCGGGACAGGCAAGTGCCGGGGGGCCCCAAGAGGCTCTGTGGGCCCCGGCACTTGCCCGATTATACTACAGTGACGACGGCCCAGGGCACAATTGCTGCTGCGGGCGCCAGGGGGCCGGCCAAAACCGCCCCCCCCCCCCCATTTTTCAATTTGGCCGGGCCCCTGACGCCAGTAGCGGTAATACTGGCCTATCGGCGGCCCTGGCTGCTGCCACTAATGCTTCATGCACACCACCAAAGGGGCAATTCTTCCAATGCTCTGTTCCATCCTGATATTTATAGAGCATGTCATATTCATGAGTCTGAGCTGCCCATTCAATCAAAGTAAATGGACAACACTCAGATGTCAACAAAATGTCTTCTATGACTCAAGCCAGCATGGTGAATGGATACATGATTCACAGCTCCTGCACAAGCATACTACGATCTACTCATTATCTACTCCATCCCTAACCTCCCTCACCTGGAAACACCACAGACTTTCTCCTATGCCCCTGCTTCTTTTCTTGAGGGGTCAGTCCATCATAATTAGCAGACCATGCGGATTTGGACTTTGAAGCCTAAACCTGTTCCAGTGTGGGTCCGCCGTTTGCCCATTTGGACCTGTCGTGCCCCCGCTGTGCTGCACATGGCATACTCCTGGCCTATAGATCTATCTCACGTGAACCCCTGCGGGATTGTCATGGACTACAAGGAGTTTGTGTCCACTTCCCACCTGGAACCACGCCTCATTCCACGTGCAGCCTACTACCACCACTCCGGAGGCCGCCATCTTGCCATCTGGCCCCTTGTACCCGGCCACAGTGCACAGCGCTCCACATCCCTGCTTACCTCCACAACTGCAGGTCACTGCGGATCTCACCTCTCTCTGACACATCGCTCCTGCCACCTCTGAGTGAGCATGACTTTCCAGCACCTACACCTCCTCGGCTTCCCCCAATGCAGCACATAGTCTCTCTCCTACTGCATCTGGATCGGACTACTGCATTCCCCTGAACTAAGGTGAGCTACATTCAGCCCTGTATAGACATTCAGGCTTCTGCCTGCTACTCCAGTATAGCCTCACACTCCCATCTACTATATCAAGGAGATTCCTCTGATGTTCTGGATCTTTACCTCACCATTCCTCTTTAGCTCCTCTAGTCACTAAAAGCTTGCATAACTATTCCCTGAGGCCAGAGGTGAACCTAGGCTTTGTGCCGCCTGAGGCAGACGTCAGAAAGCCACCATCCCCCCCGGGAGGAGGGGGGCGGAAAAGAGGGGCTGGACTGGCTTAGGTCAGCAAAAATGCTGCCCCCCCGGTCGCTTCAGGTCGCCTCATGAGAGGTGCGGCGCTGCCTGAGGCACACAGGTTAACCTATAGAGCTCTTACCCTAACCTGGAACACCTACCTCCCTGTGAGATCTACAGCGGCCCCATAGATGAGAATTTCTGCTGCAGGCCTCTGGACCTACCTCAGGCACTCAACCCTCTGTTGCTTCTCCAGGAAGTACTACAGTCAGTGCCTTGTCTTGGAGAGTGGAGTAGCAAGCCCCTAAACATCTACTAGGGGGCTCCTCATCCTCCCTTTGACACATCCTAGGGTACTTGCACACTCCTGCTGTCTCGCTGATCCTTAAACTCTATCCTTAAATTTGACATTTCAGCTAACTCCCCCAGGTGCTCGGGTGTCATAGGGATCACTTCTAAGTAGCACTGGAGGAGAGACCTCCCACCCACTCAACTACCACACAGCCTCTGGAGCCATCTTTCTTCAAATTGCAACACAGTGGTTTTCCTACCCTGCTCTGCTCACCATGACACATTAACTCTCAAGCCTCTAGCACCAGACAGTGGCCCATACCTTCAAAATACAGTATTGCCTGTCTAATTTCTGTTGCCTGCATATCCAACATGGTGAAAGGAAAGAAACAACTAAGCGATCAGAAAACAACCTGACCAATTACTTTGAAAGGGATCACAGACGGTGACAGTGGATGTGTCCCACCTAGCCCTGATTAACTACTCCCTCCATGTTGAACTATCAATGTCATTGCCACAGGGGCCCTTCTAAATGCAACAGTCCCAGACCACTCAATAGATGCAAAAGCCTTGCATCTGCCTTCTTCTCCGGAAGACATCCACCAGGTGGTTAAAAACCTGCAACACTCAAAACAGTTGAACCATCTGGATGTTCCTACTTTGACATCAAGCTCATTGTCCGCTATTACTAGTCCAGTTACACAAAATCCTCACCTAGACTTGCCTCCCTCTATGGAGAGCTCTCACTCTCAAGCACAACAAACAATAGCAGTTCAAGTTCCAGAAGGATGTCTTAATGCATTCTACACATCCAACGAACTGGCTTCTGAAAACACACTTAGGGCTAGTTCACACGTGAACTGCCCGCGTGGGTTTTGACACAGAGAGAGCGCGGCGAGCCGCGTCTCTCTCTTGTCAAAACCCGCCCGCCGCGACCATCGCTGTCGCGGCTTAACCCTCTGCTGTCGGCTCAAATGAATGAGCCGACATAGGAGGGAGCTGCCGGGGGCGGAAGCCGCGTGGCTGAGCCTGCGCGGCTTCCGCCTGAAGAAAGGACATGTCCTTTCTTTTCTCCGCTAGCAGCAGCTCGCCGCTAGCGGAGAACAGAAGCCCGGCGGTCTCCATAGACCACCATTATAAGGGAAGGTTTTGGACGCAAAATCCGCTGTCAAAAACCTCCCCTTATACTCACGTGTGAACTAGCCCTTAAGGGCATGCTCTTGGCCCTTTGTAGCGCCTTGCAAGCTGACGTATTCAAACTTATTAGACAGTCCTCTGTCTCAGCTCTACATATGTGACACATATTGAGAACAAAATGGGAGACTTTTGACTTCCTACAACAAGATGATCAATATTCACAACGACCTAGCAGAAGACTTTGAAAAACTTAGAACTAAATTAGTAGACAAGGAAAACTGTTCTTATCGCAACAATATCAAATTTTGAGGCATTCCAGAGGTGTGTCCCCATCTGACCTACAATCCTACCTGCAAGACACAAAATTTCTACTTCTGAATTTTTCTGCCACAGACCTTATCATTGACAGAGCACACAGATTCCCACATCCATACCATCTTAGTGAAAATATAACCCCAAGATATCTTGGCCAGGTTCCATTTCTTTCACATTCAAGGAACTCATCATGGCTCAAACACACAAGCAACGATCCTGACCTATTAGATTTTGAGATGTCCAGCTGTATATGGACCGTTCCTCAGATACCCTACGTCTACATGCAGATCTTACACCCATAACTACCTCTCTCCAACGTTACAAAATCATCTATAGATGGGGATTCCCTGTCAAGCTTCTTATCACCAAAGATGGCACCATTCCTACTGTCACTATCTTGAGTATATGCAAGGACCTGTTAGCGTCCTGGAACATCCTGCTCTCCGCTTTGCAAGACAGGCATAAACGTCGCCCTCCAGCTGATCATGATTGACTACATTATGGGGTTCCAACCTTCATTAACATGGTGCAAGGCCTCCACAAGGACCCTCTACGCCGCCCATGATGATATTCCCCATCGTCCATACACTACTACTATATTCATCTTCAGAACTGTAAGTTAGTTCTCATTCTATTTTTTTCTTTAACTTTAATGCCTGGCTGACCTGAACCGTACAATAGTTACACAAACTGTTCTTTACTTCCAATAATATTACATATTGACTGAGTGTATAGATTCTGTCTTGCTAAAATGGTTCTCAAACTTGCCTCTCTTAACGTACGGAATCTTAACAGCCTTCAAAAACCTCCTACCTGCTACTTATGGAAGAAGACCCTCTCGCTACATGCTGATATTATATGCATCCAAGAGACTCATCTACTACAAACAGATGCTGCTAGACTTCAAAATCCTTGCATTCCAATGATTTTTCATGTCCAATAAAAAGAGAAGTGTCTTAATTGCAGTCAGGAACTCAGTAGCCTTTTCCTTACTAGACTAACAAACAGACTTCAAGGTAAATACCTTATTATGGTCTGACTTATCAATAAAGTACAATATACTATTGTCAATGTTTATGCCCTTACCGGCAATCACTAGCCTTTCTGAATAAGGTTTACAGACACATAAACAATCTATTGAAAGGGGCCTTTTATACTTTGTGTAGACTTTAGTAATGCTTTGGACCCATCACTGGAGTCCACAAACCCTACAGACAGAGCACTCTGATCCTCTCCCAATTCTAACTTAAGGAAAACTTACACAATGTCTGGCAGGCACAACACATCTCAGAATGTGATTATATGCATTTTTCCTTCATCCACCACATGTACTAACATATAAACGTATGTCTACTGGATCTGCCATCTCTACTACATATTGCTACACTCACCTGCCTGTCTGTTCTGGAACGTGGCAATAAACTTTGCTCTTCTCCTAACCTCATCGACCAAATCTACCAAACTAGAAACCATTTCCGAGTTCTTCTACTTTATGATTATCAAAAGGCATTGAAGAAATCTAAAGCTAATTCTATTCTCAAAGCAATAAAGCTGGGAAATTGCTGGCCCACCGGCTAAAAGCCAGAACAGCTAAGTCAAAAATCCCCTCTATGAAGCAACCAAACTCTGCAGGAAAAGTGAGGGACCCCAGAGAAATTGCTGGAATTTTCAGGACATATAATGCACAACTTTATAATTTACAGGAACAATTCTTAGAACCTGAAAACCACTTTTCTTTGACTTCTTAGCTCATCTATGTTTACCAACCCTGACACCAGACCTTTTATCCTCTCTGAGTGGACCCATTACAACTCTAGAACTGGAAAGGATTATCAAGACTCTGCCTAAATGTAAATCTCCAGGTCCTGATGGTTTCTCTAATGAATATCTCCTCCACTTCCATCAGACCCTAATCAAGCCATGATTGGGATCTCTCTCCCAAGAGAGAATTTGGAGGAACTTATCTTCTTACCAAAACCAAGTAAATCCCCAGACTCTCCTCATAATTTTTGACCAATTTCACTATTAAACACAGATATTAAACTAAATGCTAAAATATTGGCTTAAAGACTTGCACGCATTGTACCCAGCTTAATTAGAAAGGGTCAAGTGGGGTTCGTCAAGGGCCATCAGGCCCCGGATAAAACCAGACGCATTCTTCACCTCGTTGACCTACTAAAACAAAATAAAACTTCTTCTGCACCAATTGCGTTAGATGCAGAAAAAAACATTCGATCACATCTACTGGTGCTTCGCCATTTCAGAGTTGAACAGATTAGGAATTTCTCCCCATTGGCAAGAGTATTAACTAACAGCAACCTCCGAGACAGGTTTGACATCCACAAAAGAATGAGACAAGGATGCCCACTGTCTCCATTGATCTTTGTCCTCACCATTGAACCTCTGGCGCAATCACATAGACAGAACAACTTGATTCATAGTGTGAAAATAGCGGACTCCTCGCATATGATATATTTATACACAGATAATATTATTCTCTCTTTAACTCAACCATCCACCTTATTTCCCCAAGCAATAGATGTGATTAAGCATCCTGGCATGCTTTCGTTCTATAAGATTAATAAAAACAAAACCCACATTCTCCCTTAGAATATCACTCTGAAATTCCTGGAACAACTAGAAACAAAATTTGCTTTTGACTGGTGAACTTCCACATTGGATTACCATGGCATTAAGATTCCTCACTCAAACCACTCAAATCAACTTTCTACCATGACTACCCGAACTGGGTAAGGTTTTCCAATCATATACCAATCATATACCAAGTACAACTTATCCTGGCTCGGCAGAAACTCTGACTATCAGATGATGATACTTCTGAAGCGTTTATACCTTTTTCCTTCTTTTTTCCTCTGCAAAATCAACTCCATGATCCTCCAATTTATTTGGAACTATAAAAACCTATAATCTCTTCTTCAGATGGAGGGGATTGGGAAATCTGGGTATCCCTATCACTCACAACTTTTACGTAGCCTCTCAACTATCCACTGGCAGAGACTGATGGCAAGATACAGCAGTCAAAACTTGGAAACCCACCTCATTCCCAAACACAGTCTCAGGGCCTGGCTATACTATTCTCTCCTACATACTAACTTCCATCGCTTTCTTCTCTCATCCTGTCACACCTCACAACTATTTGATAATGTACCTACAAACTTACTGGGAAGAAGCTTTTCCTGAACCTCTCACTGGCTCCAACGTACCTTAGGATTAAATACTTGTTTGCCACTTCCCACAACTCTGACACCTTCCATAAAAAGATCTATTACCGTATTTTTCGGACTATAAGACGCACCTAGGTTTTAGAGGAGGAAAATAGGGGAAAAAAATTTTGAAGCAAAAACTGGTAAAATATTTAATATATGGGAGTTGTAGTTTTGCAACAGCTGCAAGGCCACATTGACAGGTGACCCTGCAGCTGTATGGGGATGTATAGGGCGTTTTTTTTGCGGGGCCAGCCGTACTTTTTAGTTATACCATTTTGGGGGATATCTATTGCTTAGATCACCTTGTATTGAAAAAAAAAACAGGAGGTGATTTAGAACTTTTATTTATTTCATATTTTTAAAGCTTTTTTTTTTTTTTTTTTTTTTTTTTTTTACTATTTTATTCCCCTCCGGGGGCTTGAACCTGCGGTCACTTGATCGCAAGTCCCATAGACGGCAATACAACTGTATTGCCGTCTATGGGACATTCTGTCTATTAGTATTACGGCTGGTCATAGAGACCAGCCGCAATACTAATACAGCAGTGACAGGCCTGGGAGCCTCATTAGGCTTCCGGTTGTCACCCGAACAGGTCGGCTCCTGCGATATCGCCGCGCAGGAGCCGGCCTGCAACGTCACAGGTACGGGGCCGGTGGGGACCGGCCCCGGGGGAGAAGGGGCCACGGATACTGACCCGGCATCCGCTGTACTAGAGAGGCGGATGCCGGGGAGGGATAGACGCCGGGGCCTGAGACATCGCTGCCCTGCCCTGCATGAAGCCAGCGGCGGGGGGACGGAGGAGCGGAATAGCAGCATCACTCCTCCCGCTGCTGGCTTCATGCAGGGCAGGGCAGGGCAGCGATGTCTCAGGCTCCGGCACCTGTAATGGCGTCTATCACTTGCCGGCTTCCGCCTCTCTATTACAGCGGATGCCAGGCGCCACCTTCAGACTATAAGACGCACCCTTCTTTTCCCCAAAAATTTTGGGGAAAAAAAGTGCGTCTTATAGTCTGAAAAATACGGTACATGCCTTAAAACTTCCAAATAAACCCATCAACATTTTCAGCTCTATTTATCACATGATGGAACTCAAAGACTCCATTATTAAGATGGCTCTAATCCATAGTTGGGAAATCTCCCTCCAGAAATGCTTTTCCCCATCTCAATGGAAGAGTGCACTAGACTTTACTAAAAAAAATGTCAATTGTGTGACACGTTACAAAACCACTGTGAAGCTTCTACTCCACTAGTACTACACAATCATAGGGGAGATGCTGGAGAGGCTGCTCTACCACTACATCCTTACTCTACATACTTTGGTCATGCCCTCATCTGAAATGTCATTGGCTATCCCTCGTGGTACATTTCACAGTTCAACCATCCCTGGAATTAGCGCTCCTCTTACTCTTCATGTCTTACCTTTGGCCTACAGGACCTTTATTGTCCATACACTCTTATTGGCCACTCTGGCCCTTCTCAGGCTATGGAAAGCCCCTACCATACCAAAAATTTCTACTGTAACTGACATTCTACATCAAACATTTCAATATGAGAAGACACTTTCCTACAGCGTTTTCAGAGATGTCCACTTTAACAAGAACTGGAATCCGTGGGTTACCTATAGACTAGCGGCTCCTCTACCTCATGACTTGAGATTGTCCAAATACTCTCTGACTTTTTGAACTCTCTACCCCAGCTGTATATATGACAATGACCACCATTTATGCTCTGCATTATTCTTGCACTTAGGCTATTTGTCCTAGTTCTACACTGTATGCGGATTATCCCAGATTATTTTAATTTTGCCTCCTATTACTTTTAGTTTTCTGTTTCCCTTTTGAACTTTCATTATTCTCCAGATTCATCACCCAGACCCAATCATACCAGACTGTTACATGCATGTAATGTATATATTGTGTTTTACTGAACTACACAGCATACATATCACTGTTATTATGTTTGATTCCTTATTACAAAACTTCTAGTAAAATTTTTATTGAACGTAAGATTAGCATAGAAAACAGTAATCTTAATGTACAGATACATATTCATACATACACACAGATACACGCATATTATACACACCTTACAAATAGGCATAAATCGGAATACTTGTGACTCATGGGAACAATTGTGGCACACGACCCTTGTTTTTCACTAAAGATGGACTACTTGGAGCATTTTTCTTCCTGTTCATCACTTTTTACGAAAGTGACCAGAACAGGGCAGAGATCAGGGCAGGGAAAACTCAGCCCAAGAGATTTACTATAACTCATGCCAGAAAACTAATATGCCTTATACCACAAATCTATAACAGTCCCTCACTGATAGCTTACAGTTCTGGTGCCTCTTAATTAATTTACAGACATATCTTAAAGGGGACTTTTCACCTCCTCCACAAATCCAGTCCTTTTCATTAATTTAATAGGCAGCGCTCCACTGATTGTCTTGCACTTGGAATTCTTTCTCCAGTCCTCACCATTACTGAGGAAACTTCTGACATGCTAACTAGAAGCTCCAATGTGATTTGCGTTGTGAAGCAGAAGCAGAAAAGTGGGTGTGACTCAGACATCCAATAGGAGGCAGACAGTGTCAGAGCTCAGAGTCACACCCCTAACCTCCTCCTGCCTGACACCGCCCACTAGACAAAAATTCTAACTGTGCTGGAATCGGTGCAGGAGTGCCTATTATATAATGAAAAGAACCCAAGATGGAGGTGGTAAAAGATTTACTAATTCTGTCTAAAAGTTAAACAGTGCAAAGTTAAGACTAGACTAACTTAAACTGGTCCAGATTTATTATAGTCTCCGATGCTTTATATCAGAAAAATGTGGAAAAATGTAATTGCAAAGTGTCTAAAACACTTGACACATTTTGCTTAGCAAATCTCCCCACTGTATATACAGATACTTACAGTATACATTAGAGGGATTTCTATCAGACATATAGAAATGAATTCTCTCTTTTCCTCTCTCTTTCTGTATAAATGTGTGTGTTTGTATATATATATATATATAAATATATATATATATATATATATATATATATGTATATATATATATATATATATATATATATATATATATATATATATATATATATACAAATTACAAACATCATAAACATTTTGGGGACAATATATCAAACACTCTGTGGGGGGTTTCTGGTGTAGAGAGTTACAATGTGTCACATATTTAGTACAAGGTTCTCTTTTGTGCCAAATATAAGCTGCACCCCTGTCCTGCACCTCTCTCACCACTTACACACTTATTTACTGTAACTAACAACAGTTTCTGGAGTGAGTTATATTGAAAATCTATGCCAGTTCCTAGCTAGCAAAGATCTTGATTCTGACGCATAGTCATGTGACTAATTTATTAAGAGGTCGGAACCAGGGACTTTATTAAGTCTAAAACACCAGTCTGCAATAAATCAGAACCACTGTATATAGAGATGCAAATTGCATAAGTTGAACTACATACAGAGTCATCTAAGTATATACATATTATTACATAAACAATACACATACAGTATATATATATATATATATATATATATATATACACACCTAGGTGTGTATATGGGATTCATTCACTACATAGAGGTAGGTATTGTCTTTAGAAATGGTCACTAATATAAATATATACAATACAGTAACATAACATACATATAAATACATAACACACAGACATCACACATGATACCTTGAGACCTCTGTTGCTTTTAAGTTTTTGTCCAGTGTAGTAATGTAGTAATGATAACATTATGTACTTTATATACTAGCAAAGTTTACAATAGAAGTAATTGGGGACATACGTATGTCATGTATAGATGGAGGGTGAGCATTCTCAATAAATTGGTGGTGCAGGGTCCCCAATCTGATCTACTTATTGTAGAAATGAAAAGCCATATAATAAGGTATATTAAAATAAGCTTTTATATCAGGGTCAGGTGTTAGGATATATCAGGTATAAGCAATTATCTGCATGAAACAGTATTTTCTGCACAATATTATAGCGCTGGCCAATAATTCTATAAATTGATGCTTTTGTATTAGATCAGGCCAAAATAAAGGGGTTGTCCAGGATAAATTGACAATCCCTGGCTAAGTCCCCCCCCCCCCCCCTCCCCTTCACTTAGGATATATCAGATATAATCAATTATTTGCAATAACAATATACATTGATGTTTTTGTATTATATCAGGAGGGATATAAACCAGGAGATCTCTCCATCTAGTGACATACATACAGTATATATCATAAGTAAAACATTCATACTGGGTTTCTTTTCGTCCATCTAAATAATACCTGAGTGTATGTAAGGATATAGTTATATATGTGGTGTGTTTTAAATGACATATCGATATATAAATCTGTCAGGCTTTGACTTGTATAACTGTGTAGTACAGCAGAGCTGACTGCGCTATTCTGCCCCTAGAGGTGACTGCTGACAACTGATACCATTGGCCATAGGAAGAAATCTTAGTGAAATAAGAGGAGACATTAATGGAAATGTTTCTTATTTGTTCTGTAAATGATGGAGCAGAATAATATACAGAATAGCTTATGTGTACAGGGACTAATACTGGAGATTTATCCACAGTCTCCCCCATCCCCCGGCCATTATGTAATATGTTCTGTCTAGTGATTGGTCATGTGTTGGGGTCTTCAGTATTAGGATTAGATCAAGTCTCTTACCCAACCCGTCACCACTAAGTCTTCACCACACTGAGCAGAGCCGACCACGCAGACGTCTCCTCCATCACTGACCACTAACTGACTGCAGCCAACTGATTTTTCAAATGAAGATCCAGCAATCCTATTGGCTGTGGTTGCAGTTACCATGGTGACCTCTGCAGCAGAGGATTTAACCCCTTAAGTACCAAAACCATTTGAGAATTAGTGCATTTTATTGGAAAAATAACATGTAATGAAAAAAATATGATTTTTTATCTTGCCACAATCCAAGAGCCATATGTTTATTATACCACTGATGAAGCCATATGGGGGCTGTTTTCTGTGGGCTGAGTTTTGTGACCATTTTTGGGATAGATATACCGTATAGTATTTATTAGCTTTTATTGTTATTCGGATAGTGAAAGGTTAAAAAAAAAACAATTTCAGGGTTTTTTAGTTCATTTTAACAAATGTTTATATGACATGATAATTTTATTATATGGGTGGTGATGAGCTGTATTTATGACATGTATGCCATGTGGCACTAGGATTGCTAAAATGCATTTGGTTTTGGCATTGCCAAATATCAATATCTCATAGGGGACTCCATTAAAAGGGTTGTGCCAAGTTTTGAAGTTAACCTTCATCGATAATCAGTAGGAATCTGATACTACAATCCATAGAATGGGAGCCCAATTATCCTGTCCTGAAATGCTGTACCACTCCAACCATATCTGAGATAAATACAGGGGACTATGCCAGATTACCATTGAGGTGTATAGTGATGGTGAATGTAGGTCCAAAACATGGCCATAATCAGCCTCAGAAAATCACTAGTCACACCTCATAATACTTGGATCTGAATGAACCATAGATCATCATCACAAAATATAAAGAGAAGTGCCAAGAAAGGATTTGCTGGTGCAAAAACTCTGAAAGGAAATTGTTCAGTCAGCAATTCCTGATTCCCTATAATAGACAATCATAGTGAATTATATGAGAAAAATAGTAATGGCTCCAGAAAAATAGCTGAATAAGTATTTGCTGAAAGAGCGTTAAATATCAAATAGACATTAAAGGGGTTGGCCACTTTCAGACCAATATTGACAAACAAATGTACAATAAAAAGTTATATAATTCTCCAATATACTTTCTGTATCAATTACTCACAGTTTTCTAGATCTCTGCTTGCTGTCATTCATTCTGTTACTTCACATGGTCATGTGATTTACGGTCCATTGTCACATGATGGCGCGGGTGCATGCGCAGTAGCATGTTGCTACTACTACTGTAACTGAGCATGCACCCGCGCCATTTTTTATCAATGGCAGTTCGCGAGTGCTGGAGGAAGACGGGACCAGGGGACGTCGGACCCTGAATGCCCACCCACCATGCACGGTAGATAAGATTAACATATTCTTTTTTAGGGTTTTATTTTATAACGGGGAGCGGGGGGTAGTTTAATATAACTTTAGCGGTGCCTGAATAGCCTTTTTAAAGGCTATTCACACATATGTGGGGCTCTATCAGCATAATTTTGCTGATAGAACTCCTTTAAGCTATTATGTTTTATGGAATCAAAGGGCACCTTAAAGCTCCTGAACCTGGGCTCAATACAAAACTTGTTACAGAGCCCCAAGTAACACTCCATTTATAGTACTGGTCTCTTCATATGGCACAAGGATTTTCTTTCACCGTTCCACACTCCCCCCCCCCCATCCCTATGTAAAAGTTAATATATACCATAAGTCAGACTGGCTATTGAGTCTCTTCTCTGTGTTTCTATATCAGGGCACCGGAGATGAATACTGCCAATTCAAGATTGAAAAAATCTATGAAAATGGATCATTGACACTAGAAAGTATAAGAAGCAGAGGGATATACATTCATTGGACTACTTCCCAATGGATTCGCAAATCCAATGATACATACAGGAGAGCAAAATGTTGTTTTTTACCCCCAAGTTATCAAATGTAAGTAATATTTGAACATAAACCCTATTCTTTGTTTAGGAGCAGACTAACAGTGATAGCTATGGCTGAGATTTCCTTGTGAAATGCCTTGTGAATCACTGAGGACATAAAGAAAGACTGCTAAAAATAGTAATGACCTATTATAAGGATACACCGTCAATATCACTGGTGATCTGACAACCAGCAATCCTTTCCATCATCTGTTCTTAGCAGGGGATAGTTAGACAAAGGATTAGGAGTAGAGATGAGCGAACAGTGTTCTATTGAACACATGTTCGATCGGATATCAGGGTGTTCGCCATGTTCGAATCGAATCGAACACTGCGTGGTAAAGTGCGCCAAAATTCGATTCCCCTCCCACCTTCCCTGGCGCCTTTTTTGCACCAATAACAGCGCAGGGGAGGTGGGACAGGAACTACGACACCAGGGGCATTGAAAAAAATTGGAAAAAGTCATTGGCTGCCGAAATCAGGTGACCTCCATTTTAGACGAATAGTGGATTTCAAATCCGGGTCATATGAGAATGTGAACTTTGTGACTATGAGACAGGGATAGCTGTACAGGCAGGGATAGCTAGGGATAACCTTTATTTAGGGGGGAATGTTATTAAAAATAACTTTTTGGGGCTCTATCGGGTGTGTAATTGTGATTTTTGTGAGATAAACTTTTTCCCATAGGGATGCATTGGCCAGCGCTGATTGGCCGAATTCCGTACTCTGGCCAATCAGTGCTGGCCAATGCATTCTATTAGCTTGATGAAGCAGAGTGTGCACCAGGGTTCAAGCGCACCCTCGGCTCTGATGTAGCAGAGCCGAGGCTGCACAAGGGTTCAAGCGCACCCTCGGCTCTGATGTAGGAGAGCCGAGGGTGCACTTGAACCCTTGTGCACCCTCAGCTCTGCTACATCAGAGCCGAGGGTGCGCTTGAACCCTTGTGCACACTCTGCTTCATCAAGCTAATAGAATGCTTTGGCCAGCGCTGATTGGCCAATGTATTCTATTAGCCTGATGAAGTAGAGCTGAATGTGTGTGCTAAGCACACACATTCAGCTCTACTTCATCAAGCTAATAGAATGCATTGGCCAGCGCTGATTGGCCAGAGTACGGAACTCGACCAATCAGCGCTGGCTCTGCTGGAGGAGGCGGAGTCTAAGGTCGGACCTGAATGGAGACTGGTGTGGAGCGATCTTAGACTCCGCCTCCTCCAGCAGAGCCAGCGCTGATTGGCCGAATTCCGTACTCTGGCCAATCAGCACTGGCTAATGCATTGTATTGGCGTGATGAAGCAGTGCTGAATGTGTGTGCTTAGCACACACATTCAGCTCTACTTCATCGGGCTAATAGAATGCATTGGCCAGCGCTGATTGGCCGAATTCCGTACTCTGGCCAATCAGCACTGGCTAATGCATTGTATTGGCGTGATGAAGCAGTGCTGAATGTGTGTGCTTAGCACACACATTCAGCTCTACTTCATCGGGCTAATAGAATGCATTGGCCAGCGCTGATTGGCCGAATTCCGTACTCTGGCCAATCAGCACTGGCTAATGCATTGTATTGGCGTGATGAAGCAGTGCTGAATGTGTGTGCTTAGCACACACATTCAGCTCTACTTCATCGGGCTAATAGAATGCATTGGCCAGCGCTGATTGGCCAGAGTACGGAATTCGGCCAATCAGCGCTGGCTCTGCTGGAGGAGGCGGAGTCTAAGATCGCTCCACACCAGTCTCCATTCAGGTCCGACCTTAGACTCCGCCTCCTCCAGCAGAGCCAGCGCTGATTGGCCGAATTCCGTACTCTGGCCAATCAGCACTGGCTAATGCATTGTATTGGCGTGATGAAGCAGTGCTGAATGAGTGTGCTTAGCACACACATTCAGCTCTATTTCATCGGGCTAATAGAATGCATTGGCCAATCAGCGCTGGCCAATGCATTCTATTAGCGTGAACTGAGTTTGCACAGGGGTTCTAGTGCACCCTCGGCTCTGCTACATCAGATTGCTACATCTGATGTAGCAGTGCCGAGTGTGCATCAGATGTGTAGTTGAGCAAAACTGACTCAGCACTGCTAAGTCTCTGCATTCGCATAGGAATGCATTGGCCAGCCTTCGGCCAATCAGCGCTGGCTCTGCCGGAGGAGGCGGAGTCTAAGGTCGGACCTGAATGGAGACTGGTGTGGAGCGATCTTAGACTCCGCCTCCTCCAGCAGAGCCAGCGCTGATTGGTCGAGTTCCGTACTCTGGCCAATCAGCACTGGCCAATGCATTTCTATGGGGAAAAGTTAGCTTGCGAAAATCGCAAACTGACAGGGATTTCCATGAAATAATGGATCCTTGTGCACCCTCAGCTCTGCTACATCAGAGCCGAGGGTGCGCTTGAACCCTTGTGCACACTCTGCTTCATCAAGCTAATAGAATGCATTGGCCAGCGCTGATTGGCCAATGTATTCTATTAGCCTGATGAAGTAGAGCTGAATGTGTGTGCTAAGCACACACATTCAGCTCTACTTCATCGGGCTAATAGAATGCATTGGCCAGCGCTGATTGGCCAGAGTACGGAACTCGACCAATCAGCGCTGGCTCTGCTGGAGGAGGCGGAGTCTAAGGTCGGACCTGAATGGAGACTGGTGTGGAGCGATCTTAGACTCCGCCTCCTCCAGCTCTACTTCATCGGGCTAATAGAATGCATTGGCCAGCGCTGATTGGCCGAATTCCGTACTCTGGCCAATCAGCACTGGCTAATGCATTGTATTGGCGTGATGAAGCAGTGCTGAATGTTCGGCCAATCAGCGCTGGCCAATGCATTCTATTAGCCCGATGAAGCAGTGCTGAATGTGTGTGCTTAGCACACACATTCAGCTCTACTTCATCGGGCTAATAGAATGCATTGGCCAGCGCTGATTGGCCGAATTCCGTACTCTGGCCAATCAGCACTGGCTAATGCATTGTATTGGCGTGATGAAGCAGTGCTGAATGTGTGTGCTTAGCACACACATTCAGCTCTACTTCATCGGGCTAATAGAATGCATTGGCCAGCGCTGATTGGCCGAATTCCGTACTCTGGCCAATCAGCACTGGCTAATGCATTGTATTGGCGTGATGAAGCAGTGCTGAATGTGTGTGCTTAGCACACACATTCAGCTCTACTTCATCGGGCTAATAGAATGCATTGGCCAGCGCTGATTGGTCAGAGTACGGAATTCGGCCAATCAGCGCTGGCTCTGCTGGAGGAGGCGGAGTCTAAGATCGCTCCACACCAGTCTCCATTCAGGTCCGACCTTAGACTCCGCCTCCTCCAGCAGAGCCAGCGCTGATTGGCCGAATTCCGTACTCTGGCCAATCAGCACTGGCTAATGCATTGTATTAGCCACACACATTCAGCTCTACTTCATCGGGCTAATAGAATGCATTGGCCAGCGCTGATTGGCCGAATTCCGTACTCTGGCCAATCAGCACTGGCTAATGCATTGTATTGGCGTGATGAAGCAGTGCTGAATGAGTGTGCTTAGCACACACATTCAGCTCTACTTCATCGGGCTAATAGAATGCATTGGCCAATCAGCGCTGGCCAATGCATTCTATTAGCGTGAACTGAGTTTGCACAGGGGTTCTAGTGCACCCTCGGCTCTGCTACATCAGATTGCTACATCTGATGTAGCAGTGCCGAGTGTGCATCAGATGTGTAGTTGAGCAAAACTGACTCAGCACTGCTAAGTCTCTGCATTCGCATAGGAATGCATTGGCCAGCCTTCGGCCAATCAGCGCTGGCTCTGCCGGAGGAGGCGGAGTCTAAGGTCGGACCTGAATGGAGACTGGTGTGGAGCGATCTTAGACTCCGCCTCCTCCAGCAGAGCCAGCGCTGATTGGTCGAGTTCCGTACTCTGGCCAATCAGCACTGGCCAATGCATTTCTATGGGGAAAAGTTAGCTTGCGAAAATCGCAAACTGACAGGGATTTCCATGAAATAAAGTGACTTTTATGCCCCCAGACATGCTTCCCCTGCTGTCCCAGTGTCATTCCAGGGTGTTGGTATCATTTCCTGGGGTGTCATAGTGGACTTGGTGACCCTCCAGACACGAATTTGGGTTTCCCCCTTAACGAGTTTATGTTCCCCATAGACTATAATGGGGTTCGAAACCCATTCGAACACTCGAACAGTGAGCGGCTGTTCGAATCGAATTTCGAACCTCGAACATTTTAGTGTTCGCTCATCTCTAATTAGGAGGCAGAGGCTCCATATTCTGTATAGTGGCTGAGCCCAGCAACTGCAGCTTAGCTCCCATTGAAACGAATAAGAGATGATCTGCAATAACTAAGTTTGGCCACTACACAGTGAAAAGAGCTGTCTGCTTCCTGCTCTATTCTCTGTATATCTCTTGCTAAGAAGTGCTGATCAGTTGGGGTTCCAGGTGCAGACACCCGCTGTTCTAATGTTCATAACCTATCTTCAGGACAGGTCATCAACATTTTAGAAAACCCCTTTAACTGCTACATATTACGTGTGTTATACCACACTAGAAGATCTGTGATAGGAATATCTCAGATATCTGCCTTAGATGTTCTTCATAGAATGCCATGAATCTCATTTAATAGAGATAATTCACATCAGGCTTTTCCATTGGCTTTTTATGTGGAATTGAGGAAAATGTTTCTTATACGGGATGCGGATCCAGTGGTGAACCCAGCCTCTCAGCTGGCTGAGGCGGACAATCAAAAGAGCCTCCCCCTCCCCCGTATTGAGTCCGGGGAGGGGGGGGGATGGGGTTGTTCATCTTTTGATCGTCCGCCTCAGACAGCGGGGGGATTGGGGGTGCTAGCAGTAACATTACAATAAATACAATGCAATAATGTAATGTAATATTTTGTACAGTAATACTCACAGGAGACGTCTTCCCACATTTCCCGCCTCTTCCCTTTGGACCGCCATGACCACTTCTTCCAGCTGTGACTTGACTCTGTAAAGTTTGAAACACAGACCTCTTCACTTCAGACTCCTCATTTCTCCACGCACATATATATATATATATATATATATATATATATATATATCCCACAGCGGCTCCTGCAGCCTATATTATGCCCCACAGTGGCATGATAGGCTTTAGGTCATAATAGAGGTTGCAGGGGGAACGCTGTGGGGCATAATAGAGGTTATAGGGGCCACAGTGGACCCTACAAGCGCTATTATGCCCCACAGTTGCCCACCAATGAACTATTATTATACTTGGGGGTCTTTTTAGACCCCCGAGTATAATAATCGGAGCCCTAGGGAAGATGAGGGAACATAATAAACACTGTTAATGACCTTTCCGGGATCCGATGTTAATCCTAGCAGGCTTCGGGCCTATATGGTAATGCCCAGACGTCACGTGGTCTGGGATATTTCCATATAGGCCAAAGCCTGTACTAGCAGTACTATATAGGCCCGAAGCCTGTGCTAGTAGTAATAACCTGTTACCATACAGGTCCAAAGCCTGTGCTAGCAGTAACAGCCTCACCTCGCCTCATTAGAGGTGCGGCGCTGTGCATACCACACACACACACGCAAGGACCACACACGCACACAAACACACTCAGATGGATGCACCCTACACACACGGACAAACAGAGCACATGCACTCACACACAACTACCGCACGCATGGACACTCTTTTTGCACAAAGCTGTGAATTTTGCAGGCTCCATAGAAGTCACGAGCCCAGAGACTCGTGCAAAATCCTGTAGTGTGCAAGCAGCCTTAGTGAGCAGCAATATTGGTCAGGCGAAAACTGCCTGATAGTAAGATTGTCATTATTGCTTATTATACAGGGAGCTTTCATCACTGAAGCTGCTGAGGTAAAGTGAAAGCTGAGCTCTGATTGGTTGCTATGGGCAACTACAAAAGTCTGCCTATGAAGCGGCTCCTTCAGGTCATAGCAATACCTATTACATCTCTTATCAGTGTCAGGTGAATACTAAAGGATCATAGTTTATAGCACATAATATGTATTGAATAGGTTAAATCAATGAAAATATTGAAATAAAAAAAAAAGTTGCTGTTCACATCAATGTTACGACAAATTAGTAAAATGTCAAAATAATAAAAATTTAAAGTGGAAAAGAAGATTTACTGTAGCTCTGAGAATGTCAATATCACTGTGACACTGAAAATTTTACGATAGTTAGCATAACCAACAATTTAACATATTTTTTGCGAGCAAAGCCGCGGTTATTCTACTAGTACTGTATATTTCAACTGAACATCTACAAATCGTTTTTGTAGTTATTGTAATGGGTGCTTTATGGTAATAAAGACAAGAGAACATTAAGTCATTTCCAAGGTGCCTGTTGAGACAGAAATTCTACTATGTCACCTAAGAGGATATCAATAGGGGCGTAACTTGGGGTGCCGAGGGTGCGATCGCATTGGAGCCTAGGAGCCTTGAGGTGCCCATAAGATTGCAGCTTCCATCTGGCCCATAAGCCAAGGAGACCCACAGATTACTATAACCACACTAAGGTTAATTAAACTCCTTAGCACCATAACCATCACTATCAAAAATTCCCTGTAGGGATGAGGTAGGGGGCCCCGGACAAAAGATTGTATCGGGGCCCACAAAACTTTAGTTATGCCACTGGATATCAATACTGTAAATAGCACACTGTTGGTCAGAGAATCCTGGTAGAGATATTGCATTGGGGCACAGTTGCATTAATATCGGGCTTTGTAGGGGTGGGTATGTTTGGTAGGGCCTAGACAGTATGGCGTACACTTCCTTGGGATTATGGAATGGTTCCTTTACATAAATCCATAAATTCTGAGATGCAATGTTTCATACTTTGTATCTGACATATGGTAACCCCTGTGACAGACACAAGTGATAATGACATTTCAGACTTACATATTTAAAAAAAATAAAATAAAAAGACACTTAAAAAATATATCTGTGAGAAAATTAGGTTTTAATTACATTTCAGACAACATTCCCATCTGTTTACTTAAAATGTCAACTGTACAGCAATACATGTAAGTGATGATGATCTTTTGCCAAATTAGTAATTAATATTGGCAACCCCCAACTTATTGGCAGCATGAACTGTCACTGTCATTGGTGTTCACTTGAGCACATTTTGTTTTGCTTCAGAACATCGTTTTAGATACTTTGTATCATTTATGAGAGCATAAGCAGAAGAAATATATTTAGATTTGGCTTGTAAATACATATCTTATTGTTTCTTCGTGCGTTTAGTGTGCTCTTTAAATTTAGACTAATGGAGTACTGGAAGATTTTTCACGATAACTCAGATGTCTCTCAGAGTCTTTAGTGCAATGACAGAAGATTTAGAATCATTTCAGCCACTTTAGAATTATGTAAACTAAGGTTCATCCGAAAAATAATTCACCGAAGAAAGAAAATTGGAAAGTCTAAGGCCCCACATTGTAGAAACACAGCAGTTTTGTTGCCAATTTTGCTCTTGTTTTTTAGCCAAAGTCAGGATTGGATTGAGCAAAAGGCAGAAGTATAAGAACGTCCTAAATATTTCCAATTCCTTTTGTAGCCATTCGTATTTGGCGTTTCCGTATAGGTATAATAGGGGCAGAAGAAAACTCTATGGAATTTCTGTGAAAACGCTGCAGAAAAAAACAATGTGTTTTTTAGGGTTGAGCCGATCTAGAGATTTCAGGAACGTTTTTAAAATCCGATTTTTGATCATTTTCCAGCCGATCGCGATTGTGAAATTTGCTCGATCGCCAATCGGAATCCAATCCTTCCTGATTGCTCAACTCTAATGTTATCTTTTCCCACAATGATTGGCCAGTAGCCAAGTCTTGTGGGAAATAGCCTGCAACCTCAATCCCCCTGGAAAAGAATGGGATCAGAATTCTGATCGCGATCATGAAATTTACTCAGATTCACCGATTGGAATCCGATCTTTTCCAATCCTGATCGCTCAACCCTAGTGTTTTCCCAGCCTTTTTTGGCTGCAACTCGCTACATGGGGCCTTAGCCTAAAGGAGTTTTCCAGTTACATAAAGTTGGACTTATGTTATTGATGATATAAAAGCCTCCAAGTTTATATAACTAACAATGACTTTACTCACATTAATATTACTATTATAAGCCACTGATCGCTTTGTTTGGCCTCCACTTCTACTGTACATGACCTATAGGCATTGTCCATTCAGTAAAGTGAGTCCATGAAGTTTCATTAATGTGTATTGTAACTCCTTTCGCTTGCATATGATCTTGACAGCGGGTTCCTCTCTATGCTCTGTGCATGTGACCTGGGTTGGTTCCAGTGGAACAAGATGTCTGAAATACAAGGAAATGCAGGGGATTTTTTTTATGTGACTCTCATGAATGCACAAGGAGAAAGACCTGGGTGATGAGGGGTCAGTAATGTAGGCAAAAGGGTTCAGAGGAGGTCCCAGTACACCAGCAGTAGCGTCATGATAACTTCACTTGAAACAGGATCCAAGTGGGGGCTGTGGGACAGAAATCAAGGTAACAGTGACTCCAGAATAGGGGCAGCTCATGGGATTACATATCTGTTAGAAGAATGAACAGATTGGTGAGCTTTGTGAAAAAAAAAAGTCTGAAAACTGGAATACCTCTTTAGGCTAAGGCCCCACTTAGCATCTAAATACTTCCCTTATATTTCCCATTCCTTTTTATGCCACTCCTGACTTTGACCCCAAAAACTGCAGCAAAATCTGTAACAAAAACTCTGCGTTTCCGCAATATGAGGCCTTAGTCTAAAGATAATTTATAACAATAACTACAAATTCAACAAATGGATCATGTTCTCACTGCTAATGCAACATGAAGGCAATATGAAAAACATAGCCACTTATTAGCAAAACAAGATAGATCACACCTAAAGGAGTCTACTGCTATAAGTAATGGCTTAAAATAATTGGCTTATAAGGTAACTGCTAATCTTATACTATGGACAGAAATAGTGAGAAGAATATGCAAAAGAAAGAAGATGTCACACAAGGATGACCGTACAGCTGACTCACATCAGTTAACCTGCCGGTATCAGCAGGACCATCGACCATCTAATGTGTATTGGATGTTTAGCCAACATTCATTAAGCTTTTGATGAATGGAAAAGTATTGGACATGTTGAATTTCCTCACAGTCGATCCTTTGTTCTCAAGTGAGATAAGCTGCCATCTATGTTCTCATCTGCAGATGAGAGGAGACAGATCAGATAGTATATTCCTGTTTGTCTCCTTTCTATAGGAGCTTGAGTTCGGTAAAGATGGGATGTCAAGCCTTGCATCTAGTGAGGAGTTGTGTAAGTTTTGGGTACATTTTGGTTCCTATTATTTTGGACACTGTTGCTGTTGGCACTGTTTTGATGGACACTATTATTTGGATCTTAGATGCTGCAGAAATTACCTTTATGGGACAATGGATTTCTGAAAAGAGTCCATATATAGAAATATTGCCAAACTGAAGCAGTTAACACTTTAAAGTTTACTATATGCTGAAGTGAGTCTACTGCCAGAGTTGTTCCAAGGGAGGCAATAGTAGTGGTGTTCAGGGCATAAGCATTTTAATTATACATCACTGGCAAAGGTATATTTTGCAGAAATCAAAGTTTTATTCTTTATAGAAATGAGCTCAATGTTGGAGCTTAAGAATGACAAAGCCTCTGTAACGTCCATATCAGTTCAGACTTCTGCGCTATCCTGTGGCCATAGGGTTCAGTGCAGGAGGTGTGTCTGGATATGATTGTATACTTTTCGGTTTCTTGCTGTACTCTGTCTGAACACAGCTCTATTCCCTCATCTCTTCTATTCATCCTTCACCCATCTTTTCCAATGTTTGTTTCTCTCTGCTCCTCAAACAGTTTTCTAACCTACATCTGAGCACTTGCTATTAGTCTCTGTTGAGCAAGCTAGCGGTTTTCTCCTGTACCTCTGTTTTTGTAGACATGTCTATTCTTCCAGTCCTTCTTTTCTTCCTGCTCCCTGACTGTTCAGACCCTTGACTATTTCCCTACTTGTTCTCCTTTGTTTGTCTTGACTGCATTTGTGTTTGCACTTATTACCTAGGCAGGGACTGTCCCCAGTTGTTCTCTACCGCTTAGGGTAGCTTAAGCAGCCAGGTAGGAACTTTGGGGTGAGTCTAGTATTAGGGCTCACAGTCCTTGGCTTCCTTTGTTCTTCTGGGATGTTCGCAGCAGATAAAACCTAACAGGTTTTATAACAGCCTCCTGGTGCACCCTTTTTCCTAGTGTGTAGAGTATCTTAACTCTGATATTATCCATACATCTTGCTGTGGTACCTATGAGTAATTCATAAGTATATTACACTAGGTTAACACAAGCGTTCGGGTCTCCATCATTTGGGTCCGCATTGGGACCCAAAAGACAAAAAGCCAGTACACGTAAAAAGCTTACCTCCAGACACCCATGGACCCCATAGACTATAATGGGGTCCACCAGGTTTACGCTGATTTTATAGTGAAACCAATGGAGAAAAAAAGTTCTTCTTGCAAGACTTGTCTCTCTACTGGTTTTCAGTGGAATCTGAAACAGAGTCTCCTATGGAATCTGCAACACATATGTGAACCTAGCCTTAGCTCAAAAAGTGGATATTATTTCTAGAAAAGGAGAATGCCAAGGAATAGATGAAATTTTGTAACCAATATGCAATTTTTCAACTAAAATGACGATAACTATTAAAACTGCAGGTGTTCTAATTTTCCTCCTATTCTCTGATGGTCAAGAAATTGTACTCATTAGATTAGAGAGCGTTTAATCACTAAATTTTATTGAAGAATGCCAGACAAACCTTCATAATAATCCATAAATCACTGAATGGCCTGAGATTAAATTTAAAGAAAATCATAAAGGCTATTGTTGCATGAAATTCCAATACAAAGCAAATGTAGATTATTACTGCAGAAGAAAATGTTTCCCTAAGATCCATATCCTAAGGGGGAGCTACAAAATATTATTTTTGTTGTTGTAAATAGATTTAAGATAAATAAAATAATTAGACATTATGATTAGAATTATGATTAAAATGTAAAGCACCATGAAATTAATGGTTCTCTAAAAAAAATTACAATAATAATTATAATGATTTTGCCACTTAAGTATCAGGCTAATTTCCCTGGTTCAGGAACAAGCACATTTTTAGGTTTTATTGTACCTTTGGTTTTGAGGGCTATAACATTTTTTTCATTTAGGCTATTCCACTAATTTTTGCATTTTTTTTGTGATATATAGGGCTTTATTTTTATCCTATTTTTATTTTTACATAATTGGCGGACTTGGCTGTTCTTGTATCTCTTTTCATGTCCAAGCTGTACGTGTTTTATGGCACTCAAGAAAAATCTTAAATGTTCAAAAATAATAAGAAGGACACATCTGACACAGAGTCACAATACAGATATACCGTATACTAATTCATGTGTTTTAAGGTACAACATGATCAATATAGATCAAAATCACAATCACTTTGTGCCTGTTCTACTGTTTTAGGCTTTATATTTATAACACCCATATAATACCTACCTATATTAATGCCAATATAACATTTTTAAAAGTAACTTTATTATTTTTACATTTAAGTGTGATTTTTCCAATACTACCTTTGTGAAAATTAAGGTAAAAAAAATTCCCATAGATACACAGTACAACATTTATCAACTTGACCTATTCTGCAATTCAACCTACAATATAGTTAATGAACAAACAAAACAAGTAAATCCAGCTCACCACATATACTTGTATAGATATTGCATCCAGGAAGCATGGAACCTTTTGGATATAAAGGTACAATTGCAGGTATATAGTTGATAAAATCCAGCTTCAACTGCAATGCAATGTATCCAGACATATGTGGTATATTTAAAATTTTATTTTTATTCCATTAAAAATTTTTAAAAAGTCACATATTGACTTCCAAGAATCAGCTCACCAAACAGGGCTACGCGTTTCGGGACTGTGTCCCTTCCTCATGGCATACCTAACTGTGTATCACTGATTTCTTTTAAAACACACATGGTTAGCTGACCTCGCCTTAAATTTCTTAACCAGATGTTAACCTCATTACATTTCCAACTAATCTATATCCATTACCACATATCCCTATCATATTACAAAGAACAACATATACAACTTGACAGCATCATTATATACATATTCCCCAACTACATATTACACATGCGACAAATAGCACCATCGCAAAATGAAATCATACATTTAACATATGCACAGAAATGACATTGCTATATAACAGATCCCCTACCACACGTTCTGCTTCCTTTCTTTATAAATCCCAATAATCCTCTGGTTTTCAAAGTTTGAAAAAAGATTTTACTTGTATACTATGTTTCTCAACTTCCATATCATGTGATACATCACGTGATAAGAAGTACTTGTAAACTTAGATACCAGTACTAGGATCATTGTAACATCCGAACCACGTGGAAAAATCACATGACATGTGATCTTATGACATGAATCTCCTAGCAACCTAACAACATCTATAAATTTCTGCGCAGACACGATCTTATATGAAGCTTAACAATAACCACCACTACACTTTACCTATGACATAGAGAAAACTCCTTTTACATTTACACAAGACCGATTATACTCCGTAATTTTAGTAAATGTATGAAAGGTCCGATCGAACATTGAGCCCCTTGATATTTTTTATTTATAGCTTACTATACTATTAAATTTACAGACAGAGTATTCTTCTCTTGGTGACCTTATCAGTAGTAACCGTGGAAAAAACATTATGTTACCTATTAGCAAAACCAAGACCAGGAATAATAAAACACTGGTTTACTGTACTTAATATAATTTACAACCTAAAGGTAATATAAAGCTTTGGCACAGATTTGTTCTTATGCACAGAGGGCTGAAACATGGGTCAAATGTATTAGGAGGGAAGCAGGCTTCAACAAAATTGCTATAAATTAAGACTGTATTAAAAAATTGAAGTGTTACAAGTTTAATTCGCAAAACTGAGTGTAAAGGAGAGAAATCTAAATCAAATTAATATATTTTGTGAGTACCCTTTGGCTTCAAAATTACAATGATTCTTCTAGGTATTCTTATGTACAGTTTTTGAAGGAGGCTGTTCCAAACATCTTGGGGAACTAACCAAAGATCTTCTGTGAATATTTGGCATGCTGAAATCCCCCTGTTTCCATGTGTAATCCCAGACAGACTTGACAATATTGTGATCAGCAATTGTGAGGAAGAGATGAGGCAGGGAGAGCGTTGGTCCAAAATAAAATCCTTTATTCATTTAGGTTAACATACAACGCGTTTCACAAAGCAAGCCCTTTCTCAAGTGTGTTTTTCCGTTTTTTCTGCTATAATGTTGAGATCAGGGCTTTCTTGGAGCCATATCATAACTTACCGAACCCTTCCTCCAAAGTGTGATCATAACAAATATCGATGTGTTTTAGTGAATTGTGATTTGTGCGATTAACACTTCAAGTTTTCACAGGCATTCTTAATTCGCAGCATTTTTTCACACCTCCTTAAAACTTTTGTTCAGTAATATGTATATATATATATATATATATATATATATATATATATATATATATATATATACTAGCTTTTACCCGCGACTTCGTCTGCGGTGAGTTGAGTATTGGGCGGACACAGACGTGTGAAACTGTAAAAGTGCTTTAAAAAGTTTGGTGGGCTAGCAAATGTGATTTGATGTGTTATATTGTGTATGTTGTGATACAGACAATGTGATGTGTTATACAGCCTGTGTACAGGAGTATATATGTATCAGGTACTGTATATAGCAGTGATAGGAGATACATGTAATATATAGTATATACAGCCTGTGTACAGGAGTATATATGTATCAGGTACTGTATATAGCAGTGATAGGAGATACATGTAATATATAGTATATACAGCCTGTGTACAGGAGTATATATGTATCAGGTACTGTATATAGCAGTGATAGGAGATACATGTAATATATAGTATATACAGCCTGTGTACAGGAGTATATATGTATCAGGTACTGTATATAGCAGTGATAGGAGATACATGTAATATATAGTATATACAGCCTGTGTACAGGAGTATATATGTATCAGGTACTGTATATAGCAATGATAGGAGATACATGTAATTATATAGTATATACAGCCTGTGTACAGGAGTATATATGTATCAGGCACTGTATATAGCAGTGATAGGTAATACATGTAATTATATAGTATATACAGCCTGTGTACAGGAGTATATATGTATCAGGCACTGTATATAGCAGTGATAGGTAATACATGTAATTATATAGTATATACAGCCTGTGTACAGGAGTATATATGTATCAGGTACTGTATATAGCAGTGATAGGAGATACATGTAATATATAGTATATACAGTCTGTGTACAGGAGTATATATGTATCAGGCACTGTATATAGCAGTGATAGGTAATACATGTAATTATATAGTATATACAGCCTGTGTACAGGAGTATATATGTATCAGGTACTGTATATAGCAGTGATAGGAGATACATGTAATTACAATGTGATGTGTTGTGTATGTATAGTGGAAAGCTATATGTAAATGTGAGTGAGTAGAGTGAGGGCTACTCCTGAGGTGCAGGCAGGTTGAGACAGGAAATGCCAGGCAGTGTGTGTGAGTCTATAGCTGGGGCTAGGAGTCCTGCTTTTGTGAGTCTCCTGCTAGGAAGCCATGTTGTTTAGTGGCACCAAAAGTAGCCTGCGACTCAATCCTGAGGGAAAACTATGTTTGTGGAAAATTGCACGCAAATCCGTCCAGGCGTTTTAGCGTGATTGAGGAACAAACATCCAAACTCACAAACACCCAAACATCCAAACACACAAACTTTCACATTTATAATATTAGTAGGATATATATATATATTTTTTTATAGTGCTAAGGATGAATGAGTACTTCCCCTTTAAAAAGTAAGAGTTTTATCAATAGCTCACTGAATGCAAGAACTTTTTCCAAAATGTTGACAAGACTGAGTTTCATAGAATATTTGTTTAACCCATAACATGAAGGTAAGGTTAATGATAAAACCTAGATTACAAAATCTTCAGTTGTACTCAAATTAGTTGATGTAAAAATTAACTAAAGCCGACATTTTGTATTTTGTATGACCTCCATGATTTTCATTGCTGATATTTTGCAACATCTATTCAGTTCCATTCTTCAGGAACAACCTCTTTCAGGGCTTGGATGCTCTTTAGACTTTCCCATATGTGTTCCAATGGGTCAGACTAGGAGACATATTTGGCCACTGAATCACTTTCATCCTGTTCATCATCAGAAATTCCCCAGTGCCCTTACATGTGTTTTGGTTCATTGACAGGTTGGAAAAATGCAGAACAGCCAATCGAAATGAGTCATAGTAGCATCTTCTCTTTCAATATAGAGCAGTACCTATAGAGCAGGACCACCATGTTTCAGTGTAGACACCATGTATTTTTCTTTGTACTCTTCACCTTTGCAATACATACAGTTTTAAAAGTACATTTATCATGGTCTCACCCTATAAGATTACAGTTTTCTTCCTCTTTTTCAGCATCAGTTCTGGCAAACAGTAGTCAGATTTTTGTTCATGGGCTTTAGGAGAGACTTCCTTCGTGGGCAACACCCAAACAAATTTTGTTTGTAATCCATGGTCCGCCTCTGTGGGAATATTTTGTGATATGGTATCCCATAGAAAATGCTGATTTTGAGAGGAAACTAAAGGTAACCTGACACATTTATTGGGGTGTATTCATTTATTCTGAGTACTATATATATATAGTATAGTATATCAGCATCTATATACATGTACTGTATATTTATTGAATGATGTCAACTGCAAAATAGACCTTTTGTTACAGAAGTTCCAGATAAACAAACCTATACTCAATTGGCATGATAAGCATTTATTTGACTGGCAGGTCACCAACATTTAGTTTGCGTTCTTGCAGTCGGCTTCTTAATCTCTAGGTCCTTTTCAAGCTTAGTTCCTGATGGATGCATAAAGGGGAGATTTATTAGTTGCTGGTGCTAGCCCGAAACTAATGCATGCAGCTTAAATGGTGTTCATAAACTGTGCTCTAACTATCAATGCATGAATAAAAATATCACTTTTATTACGGCTTGCATTTTATTGACAGGATTTTATTCATTCATACGCCATTTTAACATAAACTATATTAAGACAACATTCTTACAAACTTCATAAACTAACTGCTAGCTTTTCCATTTTTATTTTTTTCCAGTCTTGTTTCCAATTTGTTGCCTTTGCCCAAATCCATCAATTGGTCAGAAATGAAATTAGCTGTGTATTCTTACATACAGCGAACAGGGGAGCCTCAAAGCAACAATCAAAATGGACCCCCCAATAACGGTGCCAGCATCTAGAGGTGCTAAGACATACAAGCGTTTGTCTCCATCTGCAGGCCCTTTCCAGGACCCTTTGGCCAATTCCATTTTGTTGTAAAACAATGTATTTCCACTGGTTAGGGGTATCCTACAAAGGTTATAGCCATCCATAAGCTTTGACTCTTTACCGTCAAGGTAATCTGCAGAAACACACAGTATATTGCATAACTGTATGCTATAGAGGTACAGTCTGCCAAGAGTAAATGCCTACTGAAGGTTCTCTTATAATTAGAGATGTGACTTGTTCCCATTGTTGTTTTGTAACACCATTAAAATAAGACATGCCAATGTGATAAGCAGTCAGTATTCCGCAATGCAAACACACTTTCATAAAGCACGTGTCTCCTGGGTGATTTCCATTAAAGGGGAAGTTGTATCAGGATTGATTTCTGTAAGAAGACAGTACATAGGGGTATTACTGTATATTGCCAAAATGTTGAGCTTTTCTTTTTTTTCTTTGCTGCTCTTCATCTTGGTTGCACTAATATATTCTTATGGTTTGGGGGTGGGCTGTAAACAGGGCCGGCTCCAGGTTTTTATGGGCCCTTGGGCGACAGAGCCTCAGTGGGCCCCCTTGTAAAGGAGGTGGGGGAGTCGAGACACTGTGCGTCGCAGATGAAGCGAGTGACGTCATGCAGGAGTGTGGCGTCACCAACGCCATACCTCCCAATCTTTTAAAGAGTAGAAAGAGGGGCAAAATGTGCGGCGCGCTCTGCGCGCCGCTGCAAATTTAGCTCCACTCACTTTTATGTTGATTCCACCCATTCTCATTCATTTATTATGTGCTCCCACACAGTATAATCCTCCTACAGTCACCTGTAAATTATATGCCCCCCCTCCATCTCTCCCCCAGTTTCATATACACCCTTCCTCTGCCCCCAGTTTCATGTCCCCCCTCCATCTCTGTCCCCAGTGTCATGCCGTTCCCCCCCTCCCCTTCATTTGCCCCTTCAGTTTCATTGGGCCCCCTCCATCTCTGTCCCCAGTTTCATGCCGTTCTCTCCCCACCCCCTTCATCTTCCCCAGTGTCATGCCGTTCCCCCCCTTCCCCTTCATTTGCCCCCTCAGTTTCATTGGGCCCCCTCAATCTCTGTCCCCAGTTTCATGCCGTTCTCTCCCCACCCCCTTCATCTGCCCCAGTGTCATGCTGTTCCCCCCTCCCCTTCATTTGCCCCCCAGTTTCTTTGGGCCCCCTCCATCTTTGTCCCCAGTTTCATGCCGTTCTCTCCCCACCCCCTTCATCTTCCCCAGTGTCATGCCGTTCCCCCCCTCCCCTTCATTTGCCCCCCAGTTTCATGGGCCCCCTTCATTATGTTTCACCTTAATATGTAATACAAAACAAACACTTACACTCACCTTCTATCACTCACCTTCCCTCGTTCCCCCGACGCTCCTCTCTCCAGTCACATACGCGATGCAGGAGCTGTGAGATCAGCTCCTGCTTAGCTACGGCCCAGCTTGCGTGTGTAGGCGTGATGCGATGACGTCATCGCGCCTACACACGCAAGCCGGGCCGGAGCTTTAAAGCAGGAGCTGATCTCACAGCTCCTGCATCGCGTATGTATTCCAGCTCATCGGCGGACGGACGCCGATGAGCTGAAATTGTGACAGGCAAGTGCCGGGGGGCCCCCCAGAGGCTCTGTGGGCCCCGGCACTTGCCCGACTATGCCGAGCGCTGACGCCGGCCCTGGCTGTAAACCACAACATGGCAATGATGTTAATTTCAAGGTGACTGACAGATGGCTGTAGGAGAACATTGCTAAGTTCACACATGCAGAACTAATGACTATATAATAAAAAAATGAAATGAAGGTTCTAAATCACTCCTTTCCCTAGAATATATATAAAAGTAGAAAATCATATGTCAAACACATACACATTAGGTATCCCTGTGTCCGAAAATACCCGGTCTACTAATAGTTTTCCTGTACGGTGAACGTCAAAATCAGAAGTGCTAAACCGCCGGGTTTTTTTTCAATACAAGGTGATCTAAGCAGTAAATATTCCCCAAAATGGTATAACTAAAAAGTACATCTGGCCCCGCAAAAAAAAAAAACACTCTATGCGTCCCCGTACAGCTGCAGGGTCACCTGTCAATGTGGCCTTGCAGCTGTTGCAAAACTACAACTCCCATATATTAAATATTTTACCATTTTTTGCTTCAAAATTTTTTTCCCCTATTTTCCTCCTCTAAAACCTGGGTGCGTCTTATAGTCCGAAAAATACGATAATAGATCTTTTTATGGAAGGTGTCAGAGTTGTGGGAAGTGGCAAACAAGTATTTAATCCTAAGGTACATTGGAGCCAGTGAGAGGTTTTATTTATATTTGTAGATAATTAAAAGTTAAACATTTTTTCAAATATAAGTAATTCTGCAGAGTTTTAAAGATTTTCTCTAACTTTCTTAGTGGTGACAGTCTTTAACTTGATGCCATGGTTACGACCACTAATGCAGAAACTTTCTATGGTCTGGGACTTGTCAGGAAACCAGCTATGATTTTCTTATTGTACCTGGGTTATCAGGCAATTTTACATGTGTATTTTTACGTGTTTTTTTACAGGTGTAAAAAAGTGTGATTGAAGTCAATGGTAGTCTTATTTTTACACGTGTATTTTGCCAAAATACACACACGTTTACTCTGTGTGAACGGGCCCGTAGTTAGGTCAAGACAGATTGCCCCACACCATCAGACCACACAGCTTGGAGAAGAAACTTGTGATTTCTATAAAAATGTAACAGTCAGCGAAGAAACTCATTATCAATAGCCAATATAAAATCCATATTTGCCATGCAGGAGACAACAGAGTACAAGAAGACAGAGTGAAACCCAAATGCCACCAACTTCTGTCTTTGTAGAGTGACCAGAAATAGAAGTTTTATTACTTTATTTTTGTCAATTAGCAAAATTCAGTGAATGAACAAAAAAAAAAAAAGTAAATGAAATAATTATCTAATGTGACCAGCCTTTGGAGGAGGAGTCCTGGAACTGATAATATGGCCCCCACAGATCCTTGGTGTCACCATCAACTCAGTGAGTATGTCTGGAATTATCCAAAGAGATAGACTAGGTTTATCGCAACCTTAGAAGATCTGTGATTGATTCACCAAGATGTTTCTTTTAAAAACTGTCTGCCTAGAAGAATCCGGTTTTAGGCTAAGGCCCCACGGGCCATAATCGCAGCACTAAAGTGCTGCGGAAAGAATCGCTGCGTGAACGCATTGCGGTTCTTTCTGCAACGCTTTTAAGAGAAAGTTCACAGAGTTTTCCTCTGTGGACTTTCTCTTGCCATTATATCTATGGGAAAGCCACCAGCGTTTCCGTAGATATAGTTGACACACTGCGATTTTCAAAGCCGCAGCGGCTTTGCAAATCGCAGCATGTCTGTGCTGCAATCTTTTCCGCAAAGTGGGGACGGGATTTGCATGAATCCCATCCACTTTGCCTGCACTGTACAACGCCGCGATTTTTCCCACAGTGTCTCCGCTTCGGGCAAATCGCGGCATTTACGTCCCGTGGGGCCCCGGCCTTAAAGGCAAAGTGAAGTCACAACAAATATTATCCGATTTAGATTTCTCTTTTGTTCATTCACTTCATTTTTCTAATTGACAAAAATAAACTATTGACACTTTTGCTGTTGAATTCTTTCATACTTTGCAATATTTTCCACAAATACCTAAAACTTTTGAGTAGTATTATATATTGTTGCCTGTTTACCTTGAGTGTCAAAACAACAGCTCAGTTATTGAACTTTTATGGTATTTTCGATTCACCATTTTTTGTGCAATCGGTACACACATACCAGAAGTATAATAGGTGAGCTCTGTATTTAATAGAGTGTACAAGCTGTGAATACCACTTACTTAATGAGACCTGTGCCTCCAAGCTACTTGTGACTGGAAGATCTAACTAAGTAAACTGTGCCATCAACGCTGCCTGTTCAACCGTCACTATCGCATGTGTGTCATTCACATTCACCTTTTAAGGCACCCTTAAGCATCAACACTTAGGAGGCCCATTGCAGGGAGTGCACAGGGAAAACATCTGCCATTACCCAGGTGTAACCCCCTCAACAGTGTGCCACCTCAAGGTCTGAAAGAGGACTTGGTGTTGTAACAAGCAGAAAAGAAGTAGATAGCTGCCATCTTAGGTTTCCTTCTGGACATATTCTCCTCACTGCTAGACCCGGGGTTGTTGCAACCGTATCTACGCAATTTAGATTTGGCACACTCACTGAGCACTATATGCACCTCATTCCTCATCTACCTCTGACTGATAAAGGATCAGGAGTGGCCAAAACATCTCAATTATCTACATTTCAGTTATTTTTCTATTTCTACTAGATTTACATGTATATGCAAGTCCGATACTTTATAGTGTACAACAGGTATACAATGGGCTAGGGGATGCTGTAAAGGTACTTTTGTCATCTATATAGGAATGGGTACTTTATAGTCAAATTACCCAAGAAACTAGTAATGGCAGATTCCAGGTATAAGCCCTACCCTAGAAACTAGTAATGGCAGATTCCATGTATAAGCCCTACCCTAGAAGCTAGCAATGGCTGATACCATGTAGTAACATATGAACTCTTTTGCCAGGCCGCCTCCCTTTTATGACCTAGGAGTAAGTGGTATTCACGCACATTGTGCACCACTCGCTTCACATCAATTGAAGTACTCATTGATCTCTAAGGGGATTATACATAGTATATCCTCCAGTTTTAGTCCATCTTTTGACAAATCTATCATGGCAATTTTATTTTACAAAAAAAAAAATTGTAAGCAGGACAATAAGAACTTTCTTGTTTCTAATGACAATTAAAAGGACCATTGCCCTTGGTTAGCCTCAAAGACAATGCCACTTGGAGCTCCAATACATCTTAAAAGCAATCATTGGCTAGCAGAGATCTGCAACCTTCCTACAGTGAACTCCAACAAATAAATGGAGTTAATCACAAGTCAAGAAATCAATGCAGTACTATCAATCATTGAGTGTGCGCAGGATGAGAAGCCGTAAGACAGTGTAAATAACCTATGTGAGCAGCAAGGAGTTGAATAATAGGGTTATGCTGTATTTCCCTTTATACTGTTATCACATGTTACTGCCAAGTACCACAGGACATTAGAGGAACTGTTGTTATTACATTGTGTGATTAGTGCACATCATCAGATTAAATGGTAATATTAAAATCTAAGCAATTTTAAACATGTTCCCCTGCAAGAGTAGAAATTGCTTATGTTTTTTGGCATGACGAAACAAATGGTCAGAACATGATGTTCTAGTTAAATCTCTATTTCCATTGGATTCTTCTAAACCAGTGGTTCCTAAACCACGGTTCATTTTGTGTACAAGTAAAAAAAAAAACATATACCTATGTCTTGAATTTGGAAAAAAATCACATTTGATTTATCGCTAAAGAAGGGTTTGGAGAATGTGCATATGAAACTGGTGGGTTCGGTACCTCAAACAAGGTTAAGAACCACTGCTCTAAACACCTAAAAATCTTAAAGAAGATTATATTTCGCTCTCAAGAAGATTTGTGCCCTCAAGAATCCCATGTTATGACCATTCACAGTGGTCACAATAAAATTTCCAGATACAAATATATCCTACATTTCTAATTGAATTAAATATAGTTGATCTAATGGCTATTTTCTTGAATATTTACCACTTTAAGTATGCAGTATTATCTGTACTACTATCTTTCATTAGTCATGTCTGTAATTTGAAGATATAAGGACTGAAATCTTGAACATCCCTGTTCTCTAGACTTAAAGTGGAAGAAGAAAGTTTTACTCATCTTGTCTCAGCCTTTCCAACATTTTCAGATCCTTCACTAGTCTCTGTACATCTTCATCCAATGATGACCCTCCAAAATAGACATGTGACCACTATAGCCAATACTGGCTACAGCAAGTCATCACTGCAGCTATTGATTAACTGCAGCCATAGTATGTCCTTATAAACATGTCATTGCTGGGACAGGATAGGTCATCAATATCAGGTAAGAAGGATTCTGTCACCCCTATTAATCACTTGTTGACATCAGCTACCAGTGCTGGACCTAACAGAGAACAGAGCTAGAAGTACATATTTATTCTCTGTATAGTAACTGCAGCAGAATATTATAGCTCACTTTCCATTCAAATGAATAGGAGATGATTTGCAGTAGCTAAGCACAACCATTACCCTGAAAACAAATTTCCACTTCTGACTCTGTTCTTTGTATTTGTACCAGCATCTGATGTAATCTGTTGGTCTTAGGTTGATCTGATCCAATATTGATGACCTATGGTAAGAATAGGTAATCAATATCTATTATCTCGAAACCCCCTTTAATCATCAATCTATCTAATATATATATATATATATATATATATATATATATATATATATATATATAAAAGATAAGATAAGATAATCCTTTAATAGTTCCACCTTGGGGAAATTTCAGCGTGTTACAGCAGCATAGTAATACAGATACAGGATAATACTGAGTAATATGTTACAGACGTAGACACAGATAAGCTGAGAAGAGAAGATATACTAGGAGTCCATGGCAGCTAAGGAAAAAACAGAAGAGAAAGAGGAAGACCTCATGGTCATCCTCATAATCATTAGTTCTCTGTGCGGAGAGCTCTTCGTTTGGTCTGATGTAGATTATACAGCCTGGTCGCGGTTGGAAGGAAGGACCTGCGATAGCGCTCCTTCTCACACTTGGGGTGAAGCAGACGGTCGCTTACAGTGCTGCCAAGTCCCATCAGGGTCCCATACATGGGGTGGGATTTGTTCCCCCGCATGGAGGTCACCACAGACAGTATCCTTCTGTCACCCACCACCTGTACTGGGTCCAAGGGGCTCCCCAGGACAGAGCTGGCCCTCCTGATCAGCCTGTCAAGTCTATTTCTGTCCCTGGTTGATATACTGCTTCCCCAGCAGGCCACACCGAAAAAGATGGCTGAGGCAACCACAGAGTTGAAGAAGGCCCTAAGAAGTTTCCCTTGGACTCCGAAGGCCCTCAGCCTCCTGAGCAGGTAGAGTCTGCTGTGGCCCTTTCTGTGCAGCGCCTCCAGGTGATCAGCCCAGTCTAGTTTATTATTGAGGAGCACGCCCAGGTACTTATAGGTCCTGACTATCTCAATACATGTTCCTTGGATCTCCACCGGGGTCGGAGCACCTCTCCGTTTACTAAAGTCCACTACCATCTCCTTGGTCTTCCCAGCATTAATCCTGAGCTGGTTTTGCTGGCACCATTCAACAAAATCCCGGTTTAAGTCTCTGTATTCCCTATCATCGCCATCAGTGATAAGGCCGACTATAGCAGAGTCATCGGAGTACTTCTGTAAGTAACAGCTGGATGAGTTGTGCCTGAAGTCAGCAGTGTACAGTGTGAAGAGGAATGGGGCAAGAACTGTACCTTGAGGTGCCCCCGTACTACAGATCACAGTGTCAGACACACAGTCCTGGGCTCTCACATACTGAGGGCGGTTTGTCAGGTAGTCTAGGATCCAGTTGGACAGGTGATGGTCCACACCACCAAGGTTCAGCTTCTCCCTCAGTAGCCCTGGCTGAATGGTGTTGAACGCACTGGAGAAATCAAAGAACATTATTCTCACAGTGTTCCCGGGTTTCTCCAGGTGAGAGAGAGCTCTGTGAAGAAGGTGGATGATGGCGTCATCTACCCCAATGCCTGGCCGGTAGGCAAACTGGAGGGGGTCCAGAGCGGAGCTCACTAGGGGGCGTAGGTGTGTCAGGACCAGTCTCTCTAGGACCTTCATTAGGTGTGATGTCAGTGCTACAGGTCGGTAGTCATTGTAGCCCATCGGGTTGGGTTTCTTTGGGACTGGTACCACGCAAGATGTTTTCCACAGTTGAGGTACCACCCCCAGCTTCAGGCTCATATTGTACATGTGCGTTATAATACCACACAGCTGGTCACTGCACATTTTAAGAACTCTTGCGCTTATACCATCAGGTCCCCCCGCTTTGTTTGCTCTAATATTCTTCATTTCCTTACACACCTGAGACTCCTGCAGGATCAGATAGTCAGATTGCAGTTGACCGCAGGTCGGTGGGGGTTGGGTCTTGGTGTGTGAGGGGAGGGCGGTTAGCTGACATGCTGGTGGAGGGAGCATTTGCTTGGAGTCGAATCTATTGAAGAATAGATTAAGCTCGTTAAGCCACTTCCTGTCCCCTACTGTTCGGTGCCTTGTCTTTTCCTTGTGTCCTGAAATTGCCTTAAGGCTGTCCCACACCTCAGAGATTCTACCCTCCCCCATCTGTAGCTCCATCTTCCGTCTGTAGTTGGCTTTCCCTTCCCTGATCAATTGTCTCAGCTGTTTCTGAACCGCCCCCAGGCCATCTTTGTCCCCAGACCTAAAAATTCTCTTTTTTTGCTTGAGGAGAGTTTTAATCTCAGAGTTAATCCATGGTTTGTTATTGGAGAAACACCTCACCTTCCTAGTTGGTACCGTGCTGTCCACACAGAAATTAATGTAGTCCGTTATGCAATGTGTGAGTCCCTCAATGTCCTCTGGAAATGAGTCTTGAAACACTTCCCATAAAGTTATATCAAAGCAGTCCCTTAGAGACTCGACACTTCCCTCTGACCAAATCTTCACGGTACGGGTAACCGCCGGTTCTCTGCGCACCAGTGGAATGTATGTGGGTCGCAGATGTACCAGGTTGTGATCTGATCTGCCTAGGGGTGGTAGGGCAGATGAGTTATATGCATCCCTTACATTGGCAAAGAGCAAGTCCAGCATCTTGTTGTCTCTTGTATGGCAGGTTACATACTGTGTGAAGCCTGGTAGAGTGGATGCTGAGACATGGTTGAAGTCTCCAGACACTAGGAGCAGGGCATGGGGGTGAGATGATTGCAGCTCACTCACAACAGCATGGAGGACTTCACAGGCAGCGTCAGCTTTAGCAGAGGGGGGGACATAGGCAGCTAGTACAATAACATGTGATAGTTCCCTTGGCAGGTAAAAAGGTCTCATGCCCACGGCTAGCAGTTCAATATCCTTTCCACACAATTGTTTCTTAACCACAATATGTCCTGGATTACACCATCTCTCATTGACAAATATTGCAATTCCTCCGCCTATTCGCTTACCGCTCTCCAGTGTTCTGTCCGCCCGAAGAAGTTTGAAGCCCTCCACGGAGGCAAGTATGTCCGGAGTGATTTCAGTAAGCCAAGTCTCTGTAAACAGCATCATACTGCACTCACGAAACTCCTGTTGATGTCTGGTCAGTGCTGTCAGTTCATCCATCTTATTCACAATTGATCTCACATTCCCCATAATGATGGACGGGATCACATGCATATATATATATATATATGCCCTACTTTGAACTTGGTGTTAGGTTATTGGTAATCCATTGATAAAGAGTCACCTGTCTCTTACCAATATGAAGATGTTTAGTATGATCTTTTTATCCTGCCTGAACAAGTGTTTCAGATGACACATTATCGCCAAGGGCCTGACAGATTGCTTGGTGTACTGCATTGCCGTGATAAATCTGATGAGGGCATCCACCAGATTTGAAGGTTGGGAAGAAAAATTGTGATTTTCTAAAGGTGACAAGTCACCGTATAAGTAGACAGTGAATTACTTAGTCCAATAGGAATTGATTTATACTTCACGATTGACCTTCTACATAGAGATCTCATAACCTACATCTTAGTTTGTACTGTACATGTCGCAAATAGCAATTATAATAAATTGATGAATATTTAACTATTAAAACGCTGATGTACAGTAAGTACAAGTTTGATATGTTTACATTGGTGACCATTTTATTCATATATTTAATGTAAATATCAGTAGCGTGGAAGTTTTTATAGACATTTTGTTGATTATAATTTGCTCTCTGTCAGGACTCTGGACAAACTTCTACTATTAAATGTGGTGTAAGCTGAAGAACCAGCAACATGTTCCACAAAATGTACTATTATGGCATGTGCAGCCCACATATTGGACATGACAAGTGTTGCAATAAACAATAATATATATAACATACCTACTGTGAGAATATACATAATTCTTAATGGTAAAACAACTAGTTGTGACAGCAGACGTGAAAGTACCGGTAGTATTCCTGCACACTGAATGGCAGAACTTACATCATATTTTGACAAATCCTACACTACCTTTAAAATATAGCCACTAAGAGCTCATGTAACCTGGTACAAGAGTTCAACTTGAACCTCCTTTTCCTTACTGCACCCTCAACTTACCTCAGCACCCACCCACCTTGCCTTGATGAATGACAAAATATATAGTGAGAACTAACAAATAACAGGAGATGAGATTGTGCTAATCCTCAATGATCAAAGGGACAGAGCTGCTTACTGGAGATAGTGAAGAGCGCACAGGAGACCCTACCAGAAACTAGGGTTCCAGGTTACATGAATAAGTATGTGGGGTTCTGTGAATGTCGACTTGTCAATGCAGCTAGATTATGCTCTTAGGGCTAGTTCACAAAGGGGCAAGGAGGCGGATTTTGACAGCGGATTTCGCCTCAAAATCTGCCTCCATACAATGGTGGTCTATGGAGACCACTAGCGTTCTTTTTTTCCGCTATGAGCATGTTGCTGATAGCAGAAAAAAGAAGCGAGCTGCCCTTTCTTCAAGCGGAAGCAACGTACGGTGTCGGCCCATTCATTTGAGCTGACTCCAGAGGGGGAAGCCGCCACCGCGACGGTCGTGGCAGGCGGGTTTTGACCCGACAGTGACTCGGCTCCCCGCGTCACTCCCGGTGCCAAAATCTGCCCCACCTGCCCCCGCGTGAACTAGCCCTTAGAGTTGCTTTATTATCCAGTGAGTAGTGAGGGGACCCCCCCTTGCCCCTTTAACTACACCATTGCAACTGTTATGACCCTTTATCTCAACACCACTGGAAGCACGCCAAACACACCCTTTGAAGATGGCTTGAGTGCTGAATTGAGCAACTTAGGGGGCATTCACACAGAGTAACGCGGCGCTGATTCTGGCACGATAACTCGTGTAAGAATCAGCGCTGATAAAAAGACTCCCATTGGAGTCTTGGAATCCAATGAGTTTCGTTTAACGCGCATAACACATTGAGGTCAATGGGAGTCTTTTCATCAGTGCTTATTCTGCCGTGAGCTATCGTGCCAGAATCAGCACCGTGTTGCTCCGTGTGAATGCCCCCTTAGGAAGAAGGGAAAAAAGAGGCATTTTTTCTCTGTAAGATCTATTACAAAGTTTCTTAGATTCACTTGCCCTACTAATTTATGAAACAAATATTTAAACAAGACTTACACATTACATAAACCTTTATACAGACAGCTAATGCAAGTAAATAAACCAATTTGTCTTCATTAAAGCTACCGAGAGAGAATGTCTCATTAAATTATTTGGATATTTCACATATATATCTATGTATTCATTTATAGTGCCAACGTGTACCTTATGATTCGTAATGAATCTCAATCCGCAGTGGGGTTTACAATCTAATTTCAGACAGACATTCAGTACTCACTGTCTCACATACTGTAGTTCATTTCCTATGTTTCTCATTTGTATGCACAGTAATTCTTTTATGATGTTTTTATGTAAAAAAAAAAAAAAAAAACTTAATCATATAAAGAAATATGTATATTAGAAACAAACCAACACCTAATTCCAGTCTTATATTTAGGGTTAGATATATAGTTCAAGTAATATTAGGCTGGTTATTAGAAGATCGTTCTGATCTGCAAAGAAAATTAAAATATAAATCTAAAGCAATTTTAAAAGCTTGTGGTTCACAGATCAGAAATAATCCCTGATCCAAGAGAACAAATAGAAGGATTATTTTTTAATAAAAATCAATCCATGTTGAAGTTTATTGCAGCAGTATTGTATTATTATTGGACTGCTACCAAACTGAACCATCAGATCAGTAACATCTCCGATAGATTTCTGAAACATAATTTATGAAATAAAAATGAAACTCTTTCCAAATGGACAAGTCATGGATTGAGTATTTTCCCAAACATATTCTTAGAAGTCTGTGTACAAAATCGCTGCAGTGCCTGCTTACTTTGAGTGATTTGACCCTTGGTTCACATCGGCGTTTGGTAATCCGTTTGGGGAGTCCGCATAGGGACCCAACGAACACATTTGCAAGCGGTGTGCAGTGAAAGCACATGGACCCCATAGACTATACTGAGGTCCGTGTGCTTGCCGCAAGATCTCCACACTAGTCATGCGGACAGGAAAGTAGATTTTGAAGTACTTTCCTGTCTGCATTAGATTACAAGGGCAAGAAAGGGTTACGAAGTTGGGTAGAGACATCAGACAATTGTGAGTTCACTATTCACTGCTCCTACTACAGATAATATCATCTATCATAAAGTATCAGTATCATAAAGATCTCATTGAGATAGTGACAGTCAAGCAGTAACAGTCACGTTAAGATATGTTGGGGAGGCTGAAAACATATATAACGTCTCCTGCGGTGTAAACCTCACTGAAAAAATTATAAAAAGGACATTTTGGTCCCTTAAAGCAGTGTGTGTTGTAATGTCTGAAAGAAAACCACTAGAGCAATATTGTACTGGGCTAAATCCCTCAATGTCCCTTTGCATTTGATGCTGCAAGCAGGGTAGAGGAAATCCTGATTAAGGCTAAGGCCCCATGGGCCGTAAACGCAGTGATAAAGCGCTGCGGGAAGAACCGCTGCGTGATCGCATTGTGGTTTTCCCCTGCAGACTTTCTCTTACCATTATATCTACGGGAAAGCTGCTGGCATTTCCGTAGATATAATTGACATGCAGCAATTTTCAAAGCCGCAACGGCTTTGCAAATCGCAGCGTGTCTGCAGCGTGTCCGCACTGCGATCTTTTCCGGTGTTTACGTCCCGTGGGGCCCTGGCCTAAAAATGACACAATAAAAGAGAGACACCTTCACTATTGAGTATTGTCATAAATGTACAGACCAATGGAATAACGTTAACATGCCACATATCCTCCATGGTCAGTAGCCCAAGATTTATAGAGCAATATGGTGGAGAGAACATTTTTTTCCATTCCTCCACTCATGAGTTCATTAAAAATCAGTAAAAGGTGCACCACATTAGTGCCAGTGAAAAATACAGCTTGTCCAACCAAAAAACAAGACTTCATTTCTAGTAAAGTGAAAATAAAAAGAGCAAAAGCAGATGCTTTGTTATTAAGGTCCAAATAGGCTCAGTCCTTAAGGTTAAAGCCCAACGTTGCAGAAACACAGCTTTTTTTGTTGCAGATTTTGTTGAGTCAAAGCAAGGAGTGGGTTGATCAGAAAGGAGAAGTATAAGAATTTCCTCTATATTCCCCATTCCTTTTGTAGCCACTCTTGGCTTTGGCTCAAAAAACCGCTGCAAAATCTGCAACAAAAAAAGCTGCATTTCTGCAATGTGGGGCCTTAGCCTAAGTGGTTAAAGCTGCAGAGACAAAAGCCACCCGAAATCAAGCACTCCCACAGGAATTCTTGTAGGTCCTTCTAAGTGCAGCAATAACTAACATGTCTTGCTTTAAAACCTACAGTGCAAGACACTCTTAAGTGGATAGCACGTGGATAAGGTTTGGCGAAATATTTTGTTTATTTCAGCTGTTTTACCACCTGCAAATACATAGCAGCTAACCCACTGTGAGTGTACCCAGTGTGTACATAGGTTAAATGTTCCTTAGAGCTTCAGTCTTCAGAGTTACTGTTTCAGAACTTGCTTATTTTGCAGTTATTTTTGTATATTTTTTTCCTTAAGCAACACTTTTTACGAGCCTTAAGTTTTATGGTATTTTCTCATCTTTAAAAAAAGACATATTTTATTTCTATTTCCCAATTGTTAAACTGCTCCCAAAGAGGTTCACAGCACTTTATCCCTGCCTTGGACGAAACAAATAAAAGACCAAAAGCCATTACCGTATATCCACAGACTAGATTATGCACAATAAAATAAGAATTGACAAGAACCTTATCTAACACACCACTTTGTCGCATGTAAAAATACTACCCAGGCTTCTACAACATTCACTTTTAAAATCAGATTAAGCAAATCCATTATTCAGTGGATAAAATGATCATGATTATTTTCTAGTTAATCCTGAAGAAGTTAGATTAAAGTCCTAATCCTGTGCATACTTAAATTCTGGAGGAAAGATTTTGGGCACCCTCTTTACAGCCATCTGCTTAAGTGGATGAGTTGAGATCACATATTTCTCCTCAATGAAAAAATTGTCAATGACAAGCTTGAATCTAGATAGTGAGCTGAATTTTAATGGTATGGACTTTTGCAAATAGCTAATGAGTGATTTTATGTTATTAAAAAAAACTACAAGAGATTGAACTGTAAAGGAAAAGTATAGATACAAAACACAGCAGTGAAATGAGCTCTAAATGATTCATTGAGCACGGTGCACAAGGATAGAAAATGTAAAGATGACTATAGGGTTTGTAAAAATAGCATCATCTCGGAAAACTATGTTGTACGGCAAATATATCTAATTATCTTAAAAATACTTTCAACCCACGTAGCAGATGGCCATTATGTTGAAAGCAAACTAAATAATGATTCATTGAGAGGTCAAGGTTTTTTTCCATTCCAATTGCTCTTATATGGAGACTACTCTAAAGTTCTATTTCAGTTGTGGCAAACTTTTCCTTTAGCGGTATATAGTGATTAAACAAGGACGGCATCCAGATGGCGGATCATTCTTTTTCCTTACATGGAATCTAAAGCATACTCAAAACCAGGGACAGAATTTATGGGGTCCAAAATTCGGAATGTGCCTCAGCTCACAATTAATTTAATAAACTAATTTGGCATGGTTTAATTTAGCATAGTATGTGACACAGTTATATGCTAGAAAAGGGGAATCAAGAGTTGAACGCTAGAAAAAAGTGATTGAAAAGCTTAGTAAATAAGGAATATTGAAATATGGAATTGAGCCTAAACACCATATTTGTCAATGTATTGTCAGATGTAAAATTACAACCCAGGCTTCTTCAACATCCACATTTAAAATCACATTAAGGAAATCCACTTTCAGGCCGGGGGCCTTCATGGTGTAAATGGTGGATACCGCTCACAACCACAAGCGAAGAAGGAATGGATTCTATCAGTAGGAACAAGCTTTCATGGGGATACCTGCACAAAACCCCAAAGACATTTGTTCTACAATAGTGGATTCTTCTTGCGTGATGGACTATTTCTACACTGTACATTCCAGGATCAAACAAGTCTTTCATCATGGACTTGAGGACCACATCAACATACAACTCTGAAAATATTGAATCCATAGAGTCAGAAGAAGACTATTTAGCGTGAAAACGTTTACTCTGTATGGCTCACAATTATAGTTTTTATCCATATGCTAATTAGCCTCCATGGTGCTCCTGGAAGTTCTCAGCCAGCACTATCTCTGCTGTGTGTACAGCACAGGCTGCTGCTGCTGCTGATGATGATGGCTCATCAGCCTTCCCTGCTCTCACACACACATAACAGAGAGGAGTGCACGCTGAGACGCTAATTAGCATATGCGTAAAAACAGGCTAATTCAAAAACTACTGAGGGAATTAACATGCAAAAGGTATGTGTGGAATAGCACTTCTAAAGGCTATGCAAGTATGTATTTAGTTAAAAATGACTTTCCCAATCATAGAGCCCCTTTAAAATATCACTTGCTAACTTCATCATCGAAACGGTGTGAATCTCAAACACTATATATATATATATATATATATATATATATATATATATACAGAAGACAGAATAACAAAACATGTACACACACAAAGAAGTCAAAGAACACAAGCTTAGTAGGCGGTCTATTTATATTTCACAGTTTGTATTTTGTACAATTCATTTTTCAATAAATTTTAGCAAGGATTTAAGTGCAATAAAAAAAGACCCAAACGTCCCCACTCATCTGTTTCAGGCCTGTAGAACCATACATGCCTTGTGGGCACCTCACAGGGCAGTGGGATCAGACAGCCATAGTGTAAGACACTGACCTGGAGTTCCCAGATAGCCGTGACCAAGGAGAGTTCCCGACATCCCTGCAACCACTGACCTAGTTGGTTATAGCTGGGTGCAAATTCAGGAATGCGGGAAGAAACGGATAGGGAAACTTTCCCTAACTGACTCCCTGACTGAACCTGCCTAACCTCAGAGTAACGTCCTTACAAGGATGCCCCTCACTGGAACCTAAATAGATTCCCTATAGTTACCCTAACAGTGGGCTAAGATGTACTAAAAGAAACAAACCAAGTATTATCAGTAGTGGCAGATAACAGAGAACAATAGCTGTTAAGCGTAGTCAGGCTGTAAGAGGGTGAAACAGCCCCTGTGTAGTGAATGTGCAATGTGTAATTGAGTTGGTGTTTTCATAACCTGACATTTTGTTGTTTGACCACAAGAGGTCGCTGTTGCAAGATAACAGGTAAAAGGAAAAAGGCTGCATGCCCCTGGAAGATTGATGTGGAAACCCTGATCGTTGGAGGAAGGTTCTAGGAGCCATTTTGAGTCAGAGTGTGCTGGACTCTAGAGAAGAGAGAGCTGTGGAGACATCACTGTGCAGAGAGGGTCCTTGGAGGGAGAAGCCACAGCAAGAATAGCTGAGGATTTGAGACTTTCAGAGTCTGTACAGACACCATCCTAAGGAGAAGATTACTGTCAGAGACTTGGCTGAGAAGTGAGACTGCCAGTGAGACCGCATGCTGTCCGAGGAGCTCCTCTTCACCCTGATGCTAACGGAGACTAGAAGTTACCCAACAGAAGTAAGCGTGCACGCACCACACTGCAAGTTTTGCACCATATTGCTGGGACTGAGTAAAAAGCCTGTAGTTAGTTAGTTAGGTATAATCATCACCCCAGGCTGCAATACTGGTGAACTATCTACCTGTCTGGTAAAAGGACTAAGTCACAGAGGATTTCTACAGAGTTATATCTCCCAGAGAGGGACTTTTAAGGAAGTCTGGGAGCAACATTTAGTTTAACTTTACACTGTTTGGCTTGCAAGCTAACTAACCATTATACTTGCTTAGTTGTACTTGGTTTGGGGGGAATTTAGTAGTATTGTGATAAGATTGTAAACCCTGGTGTTACACCGCCGGATGCCTGTGTCACACACACTGAATTGTTCCTGTGTAATAGGGTAATAACAGGTAACAGGCAGCTGCATAGGCGCAGCTTGCAGGTAGGTAAAAGCTTGGAGTATATTGAAGGCCACACTAGTGGGCACCGTGCTGTATAACACCAGGGTCCCAGCCTCTAGGCTGTGTAAATGTAATACCTGGGAGTGTTCTTTTGGACAAAAGAGGTTAACTAAACTAAGTAAAGTCCTATCTTGGTTAAATTGAATTGGACTCACTTCCTTTGTTCGTGACTTCGCTGTATCCTGGGGAGCCCACCTCGGTACACGGCTTACAAGGCAATACTAGAGGTAGATGTAGGTGAGCAATAGAATACAAAATAAACAAGGAAACTAAACAGGCAGAGAACAGGAAGGGTAAGGGAAAACAAAACTTAAGGGCTGTAGCAAAAGTACAGATAAAGTTATATAGAACTTGGAAGTTGCAAAAAAGTCTGAATGCTATAGCAGGCACATGAACTTGGGGGAGGGGACCTAAATAGGAGCAGAGATACAAACCCCACCCTTCATATACAGGAATGATTGGCCAGACAGTATGCCAGTCAAATAGGTACAAGGAGACAACTTAACCCCTTAATGTACTAAATATAGCCAGAGGAGTCTCTGACACGCCTCCGGGGCCTGCGCTGCATAGCAGGAAGGCCGCAACCTCCCCGAAACCTGACACATAGATTAGAAAAGCATAACCATCACGGCATCTATAGATTCTAAAGTGTTCATCCATTATTGCTTTACATGGCCCAAGATTCCAGGAGGGCGCTAAACCTAATGAGTAGCTTATACATGAGTAGCGGCACATTGCCAGGCCTGCTTTGCCCAATCATGGTTTCCTCAAGTTATTTAGTTCTATTTACCTGTAATTTAGTAACAACTGTAAATATAATTATTGACATAATAATAAACAAATTTGTTTGCTTTTATAGTTTTATAACTGATAAAATACCGTGGAATCTTATTATGTATGGATGTATTAATTCTAAAGAATTACATTATTTATCCAAATCCAATTAATATTACTTAAGGCTAAAAATAATATCCTTTGATAAAGATATGAATTGTCAACCTTGCAATGTTTCAGACTAGTGATTTGAAAAGCGCATTAAAGCCATTAGCGCTATTATCTGCTATTACAAATACTATTCAGCCATCATTATGCATTCTTAAAGCTGGTAATTCCCTGCTATTGTATGTAAGAAAAACTTCTATTTTTTTACTACTTTGCAATGCAATTTTAACAGGGCAGTGAATATTAATTTTACTTGAAGAATAATGTATGTATCAATAGGGTATAATAAAGATACGTGTGTATAATGTCCTCCTTACCAATGTCTTTCAGGTTCAGTAGCAGTCAGGTAACTTACAAGAATAAGGTCAAATAATAATATGGCAAATGGTAAGAAAAAGTTTTTTCAGGTACTAGATTAGAAAATCAAAGGACTTAGTAAAGATGAGCAAGTTTGCAGGTTTGTACCAGTTTTCCAATTTACAGACTATACTGTACATTTTCTCTAGTTTCAAGTGACTGTTGCTATAAAGAAGATACAGAGATAGAAATGTAGTTTAGAGCTCATTGAGCCTTCATCTTAACAAAACTTGACAGCTTAAGACTTCACAGGTCAAATTTTGTAATAAAGTACAAAATCTGTGACTCCTATTTTTTAAATATAGTAGTATTTTTCTGCCACAAGTGAGATCTCTTGCCTATTAACCAATAGGATGTGGTAGAAACAAAGCCCACTCCAATGATCCATTTCATACTTAATACAGATGTTACATGTATGAGATTAGGTGTGAAGGGGTGTATTGAGAGGGCTCAGGAGCATCCGCCATCTATGAAGAGGGCACAGCCAGCTGTATAACGCAGCCAGAACCCGCCACTAGCAGCTGCGATCAGTGCCAACATCGATCGCAGCTGTTAACACGTTTGATGCTGTGGTCAAACGTGACTGCCGCATCCAAAGTGCGTAGGCCCCACTGCTAGGATCCTCATCGATCACTAGTGTAATAGTGGGCTATAAGGATCAGACATTTAGCACCTATAATGTGCATAGGTTATAAATGTCCTATGTGGGAAAAGCACTTTTAACTATCCAAACCTTTGACAATTGTTTTACGTTTATAGGTTATGTCTGTAATGACTATTCTTAAATGTTAGCTATCTGTAACAATATAATATTATAGCAATAAATTAAATACATTTGAAATATTTCACATTCAAAGCAGTCTGAATAGTTTTCTTCTATTCAACTGCAATACCTAAAGTTGTTTTAGTCAACAGACTGAAAAAAAGATAAAGAAAAATCTATCCATTATTTCTGAAGGCTGAAAACAGTGTTTGACTCGAGTTCAAGCTTCTGTCACTCAGTCATGCTTTAATGCTTATATGAAAAGAGCTGTTCATTTAGGGCTGTCAAAGAAATATGGAATTTGTCATATAAGTGTCGACAGGTAAAACTCAAACTACCTTCTTGCGTATTCCATTTCCCCTTTTAGGAATCTAAATTCTAGGAATAGCATACAGCGGAAGATACAACTGTCATTACACGGAGATATTTTTGATTGATTCTGGTAATTAAAGAATTGTAGCTTACACTTTGTTGGGTTTAATTACTTCTTAGGGATTTAATATAAGTCAACAGAGGCTTCAAGTGATTCCGAAGATTCCGAGCATAACCTTAAACTGTAATTACAAATCTCTTTGAACTGCTGTTATCAAAAACAGTGCTTAATAAATTACTGTTTACATTGCTGATTCATTTACGACTAACAGGCCTAATCTACAATTTGACAGTAACTTAAATGAATTACTGTATAAAGACTAGCAACTTTGCGGAAACTCAATAAAATGCATGTGTATGTGTGATGTGGAACGGTCTAGTATGAGGCATAAGGAAGCGCTTACCCCAGGGTGATGACTAAACAATACATTTCTTCACTCTTGCAGGTCACAGAGGAAGGAGAAGTTGACCAATGGTAGTCAATCATGACAATCACGTCTTGACTTTTTACATACAAAATGTATGTATTACAACCTGCTTTAGGCTAATCTTATCTGGATTTCTACAACAGTGAAGGATATAGAAATGAATGCATCAATAATATGGGAGCATGTTTGGATCATAAAGTGTTTTGTCTTAAGTGAGGAAAGATTAGGTGACTTTAGATTCAGGGACTTTTAGATTTAGGCCATTTTTTTTCTTTACTTTTTTGTTTTTGTGTAATAGCCCTCTTTGGGTAAGATTGCTTCATGCTTAGCTATACAGTTCAATGTACATCTTGCACCATGTATTCTCTGCTTGAGCAGCTGTTTGAGGGGCATACTGCTGTCCAAGATGTAAGTACATTGCACATATAGAGGCCGAGACCATGGATCTAAATGAGCAGATTGCAAAATTGCAATCCGTTGATAACTTGAAAAGGAGTTTGTTGCTAACGGAGCAGGAACTCGCAGGAATAAGTACAGAGGGGAGGGTAACATGGAGGTGCAGGCACAGGAGGCAGGTAGCTGAGTGACAGTAAGCACATGGTAGATGCAAGAGTGCTAACTAGGTTAGTTCTGAGCTGGTACACCTCAACAAGTTTACTAAATCAGCCCCTTTACAATGGAGCCCTGTGTGAACAGCTAGCTTTTTTTTTCTGCTAGCTTTTTTTTCTGCTAGCAGAAAAAAGAAGCGCCATGACCTTTCTTCAGGCGTTTTCTGCCTGAAGAAAGCAATAGAAGTGAATGGGAGGCGAAAACCATGTGGTTTTTTCAGCGCGTTTTTTTGCAAAAATAAGCGACGCTAGCGGTTTTTTCAGCCCATTCTCTTTATGGGAGGGGAAAACAGCCTGGCTTTTTTTGGAAGTTGTTTTTACAAAAAAAAAGCTCCAAAAAAAAAGCTTGGCAAGGTCAAAAAAAAGCTTCCTAATTAGGAAGCGTTTTTTTTCAGGACCAAAATAAGCCAGAAGGTTTTTACGTGTGAACTAGCCCTAAGGGCTAGTTCACACGTGGGCAAAGGGGCGGATTTTGACAGCGGATTTTGCTTCAAAATCCGCCCCTTACAATGGTGGTCTATGCAGACCGCCGGTCTTGCCCTTTCTTCAGGCGGAAGCCGCGGCGCGCTGGGCCGCGGCTTCTGCCTAGCGGCAGCACCCTCCGGTTTCGGCTCATTCATTTGAGCTGACACAGGAGGGGAAAGTCGCGACCGCGATGGTCGCGGCAGGTGGGTTTTGACCAGAGAGAGACGTGTCTCTCTCTGTGTCAAAACCCGCGTGGACAGTTCACATGTGAACTGACCCTAAGTCTATCAATCCCGTGCATTACTAGCCCCTTCTACCATCCCCCGTTTCCATGGCTAAGCTATTCCGTCCACTGCTAGAAGACAGGGAGGAGTCATCAGCGGACATAGGAAGGCTTGGTAAGTTTTGATGGGAATAGGGAGAATAGGGATGATGACGTTCCGTTTCGGACACGGTGAAATGGAACGTCACCAGATTATCAGAAAGTGTCCCTGAAGCAGTCACATGGTAATTATAGATTATTTTTTTTTAAATTGAAGTAAATTGGAAGTTAGGTGGAGGGAGGGAGTTTAGTTTAGGGATTAGTTATCAGTTTATCCGGGACAACCCCTTTAAGGATTGAGAAATAAGATTGAAGAACATCTGGAAGAAAAATGAATATGTGATGTTCTTATGGGTTGAAATAAGGGGAGGAATAAAGAATAAATAAAAACCTGTTACACTAGATTCACTTTAGTGTCTGATCTCTCGTACACCCAGAACAACAGACAGTTGGACCACTATAATAACAGTTACGCATATAGCTTGGTGGATCCTATTAACTATAATGGGGTCTGTGGTTGTCCACTAGAGATGAGCGAGTAGTACTCGATCGAGTAGGTATTTGATCGAATACTACGGTATTCGAAATACTCGTACTCGATCGAGTACCACTCGCTGTTCGAATGTAAAAGTTCGATGCAGAACCAGCATTGATTGGCCGAATGCTATAAAGTCAGCCAAGCAACGCTGGTTCTTCTCCTACCTTTAGAAGTCTTCTCCGTGCAGCTTCCCCGCGGCGTCTTCCGGCTCTTCATTCACTCTGCCAGGCACCGGGCCTGGGCAGAGCCGACTGCGCATGTCCGCTTGTAGTGCGGGTATGTGCAGTCGGCTCTGCCCAGGCCCGATGCCTGGCAGAGTGAATTCAGAGCCAGAAGATGCCACGAGACGCTGAAAGGAGAAGAATTCTCGGAGGATCCAGCCCGACCCTCACTCGTGGACTTGGTAAGTATAATTTGATCGAACATTGCCTACCCCTGAAACGAGCATTTTCCCCCATAAACTATAATAGGGTTCGATATTCGATTCGAGTAGTCGAATATTGAGGGGCTACTCGAAATGAATATCGAACCTCGAACATTTTACTGTTCGCTCATCTCTAGTGTCCACCATTTTTAAACTGAAATTGAGATGGGCAAAATCCTCCTTGCAGGACTTTATTATCTGCTGGTTCTAGGTGGACATTGCGACAGAGTCTTCAACAAGGGGTTTGCTACAAGACCCCAAATAGAATGGCATAAGCAGAAAACTTACTAAGAGAAATAGATGAGGCCCTAAAACATAATGAAATCATGGGAGAATTGAACTACATGGAAATAATTTGGGAGAATGAAACCTGCAGCTAAAAAAAAAGCAATAGGTAAGAGGTTAGTAGTAAAATACAATTACCTTTCACAACTAGAAAAGGACCCAACAAGAGGCAAGACCTAATTTTTAAAAACATAACAGATTGCCAAAGGTTAAGATCAGGGGTCATGTAGGTAATTGTGACCACAACATAATAAGTTTCATGTAGACTTTAATAAGATGATTAGTTGAGGGAGTACAAAAACATTGCAGCAATTTTTACAAGCTGGGAGAGAGTATCTTATCAGAATTATGGGACGCTTTAAAAGAGGTGGTAGATGGTCATAACAAAAAAAAAGTTATGTCTCCATACAAATCACTAGTACAGCCACACAAACTATTGTACACAATTTTGGGTCACAGTGTACAAGAAAGATATGATTGAATTAGACCAAGGGCGACCAAGATAATTAGGGGAATGAGTGGATTGGAGTAAAGAAACAGACCAACAAATTTGAGATTATTCAGTTTAGGAAATAGGCAGCTACAGGGAAATCCAATCACAATGTATCAAATTATCTATAAAACCAGTTTTACACATCATCAGGACATCTGTCTTTTAAGTGATACCTCAAGCCCCACCGTTCACCCATCGCTCTTCATTACACTTCCACAAGTGACTTATAGTACTGTAGGGTTGCCTTCCGTCTGATTCTCTCGTTTTGGTCCATTTTTGATGATTTTTTGTAAATAAAAACCTTCTTTGTACTTTGTTTCGCCCAAGCTTCAATAACAGGAAATAGTAAAAACAATGATTAATTAGCAGATGCTCTGATGTACTAAGTCTACGTTTCTTAGAAATCAGTAGTCACAAAGTACATCATGTTATTTATTGCAGCTGTGTTCTTAGTAAAAGAGAAAAAAAAGAACAGAAAATTGTGGGTTTCTAAGCAAAAAAGAACTAAATACTTATAGAAAAGATTATAATTTGGGCTGTATGTGACCAGTTAGAGATCGACAGATCCAGAACTTCTGTGTAATTTGAGGGCTGACATATGGGCGTCTCTTTGACTCACCGCATTTTGGCTTTGGTATTTAAAACAGTTTTACAATAGAACATTGAACAATGAGTAATAAAAAGTGATGGAACTTTTTAGTTTATTTAGTTAATAAAATTGATTACTTTAAAGAGTTACAGTTAAAGGGCTGGGTGTGCGCCTCGATAATAAGCTTGACTGGGCTGATCACCTGGATGCACTGCAAAGAAAGGGTCACAGCAGGATCTACCTGCTCAGGAGGGTGAGGACCTTTGGAGTCCAGGGGCCACTTCTTAGGACCTTTTGCAACTCTGTGGTAGCATCACCCATCTTCTTTGGAGTGGCCTGCTGGCGGAGTAGCATACCAGCCAGGGATAGGAATAGACTTGACAGGCTGATTAGAAGGGTCAGCTCTGTCCTGGGTAGACCCCTGGACCCAGTACAGGTGGTGGGTGACAGAAGGATACTGTCCGTGATGAGCTCCATTCTGGAGAATAAATCACACCCCGTGTATGAGACCATGACAGCACTGGGCAGTACTGTCAGTGACTGACTGCTTCACCCCAAGTGAGAGAAGGAGCATTATTGGAGGTCCTTCTTCCCAACAGCGGTCAGGCTGCATAATCACCATCAGGCTAAGTGGAGATCACTCTGCACATAGAACTAAATGATCCTGAATTCTTCTTTTCTTTTTAGTTGCTATGACTCCTAGTATCTTTTTTCTAGCTGCTATTCTAAGCTTGTATGTGTTGTTTCTTGTAATACATTACTGTATTATCTATGCTGCTGTAACACACTGAATTTCCCCATGGTGGGACTATTAAAGGATTATCTTATCTTAGAACTTCTTGGAGTAAGAATCTCTTGGATCCTACTGCGACCAATTTTTTGTTAACTTCAACTTTCACATTTTCCCTGCGTTTACGTGGGTTTTCTCTGGCACTTCAATTTCCTCCCGCACTCTAAAACATACTGATAGTTAATTTAGACCATGAGCCCTATTTGAGACCGTGAGTGATGACAATATCTGCAAAGCATTGTGGAATATGTTGGCACTATATAAGTAAGCAAAATCAATAAAAATAAATGTAATATGTAAAAACATAATGCTATCAATACTGTAAGGAATGTTATCACAATTGTTCTATACTATTCTGTATATGAAACCTTTTGTTGATCAAAAAAAGTGAACGTTAACAGTAAACAGTGGCCCAAAAAACATTTGAAATGGAGTCTGCGACATACAAAATGCCTCTCAAATGAATAATAGTGATATGTAGAGATCTTTAGTAGGAATAACAACATATCTTTGTGAGCACAAACTGATGATGCAATCAGGGCCATTTTAACACATTGGTGGGTCCAGTGCAAAGTTTTCATAAGTGGCTGCACCCATCACCACCCGCTATTATACCCAACTGAAAGCTGACAAAACTGAGATTTTATATGGTGAAATTCAATGGGTGACAATGTATTATCTGAGGGATGGAAATCTGTCAGAAATGTTTTATAGGTTCATCTCCAGTGACAATCATTATTGCTATTATTTTAGCATGTATGGATATCGCTAGCAAGACAGTCGCGTATTTTACTCCAAGACGATCAGGTATGGACAGGACAGGGTCAAATGTAAACTTTATTGATGACTTTGAGCGATGGTAATCATCTGGGTCATAGCACTAGTAAACTTTCTGGTTATGCTCAGAGGGTTATTACAGAAGAATACCCCTGTGATTAGGCTCAGAGGGGTATTACATTAATTCCTCTATGTGACAATCAGAGATCAAATGTATAATATGTTCTCTGATTGATAGGAGAGAGGATAACATGGCAGAAGACTGGGGTCACATACATGATAATTTCTCATTATCTTTGCAGTCTCCACTCTACTCCTTCCCCCTCTTTCCACCTTCACCAGCTCCAGGATGCTTCCTGAGGCTGGAGGGAGGAGGACACTTTAGAGCCCCATATCTCAAGACCTTGGATTAATTTTAAAGGTGAGAATCTCATCTAAAGCATCCCTGGAAGCAAAACAGAGATAATCATCTGTTTGGGGATATCAGCCCATAAGACACAAGACCCATACACAGTTCTATCATTGGTTTCAGATGCATTTTGAATCTGACAAAGCCCCTTTAAACACAGACACATGCTAAAATGCTAAAAAAAAAAAAGACCTACAAGACTAGAAACATGACATAGCACAGTGGTCTCCTTGTATAATATGAAATGTACCAGAGGATCAAAAAGGTTTAAGGTAGAATAGTATTTGCTTGAGAATTGAATAATTCATATAATATGTTGTCTGTTACAATGTTAATTGCTGTGTATACAACTTGTAACAATATGAAATATGTCAATGAAATTGTCAAGTTGCTTGGAAAAATGGCCAGGCAAGAACAATGCCAGTTGTCTGAATTGTTCTACATAATTTAATTAAATTCGGCTGCAGCCTGTGCTAAAGCATCTGAAATGACTGCTCTGACATTTTAATCTTTGAGTAAGCAGAATTCTCTCCTAAGTATTTAAGGCAGATTTCCTTGTAGCAGAGTCATTTCTCTATTACAACCCTAAATTGATTATTTACTTTGTTTATTTAGAAGAAAATGGATTTCTGCTCTTCACATTACTGGAAAACAATGTCATTCCCATTCTAAGTGTGTTCTTTGAATTTGGCCTACCTTCAGCATGCTGGTTGGCAGAACAGACTTCATTATATGTACCTACTGAAAATTTCTCTAATACGGCATGCTATAACACACAAAAAATCTGATAATATGGCAATTACTACCAGTGCAGAAACGCAATATGATATAGATTTCACAAAATCGGGAGCTGTCAGTCCTCTCATTAAAAACAGTTCTTACAAAACTCTTTTTTTTTTTTGGGGGGGGGGGGAGGTAACTATATATTTATTCTAAGGGTATTCTGCCAAACTCATCATCTTGCTCCTGAGATGCTGGAAATAATTTATGATGGAATGAACTTTGACACAGCACAGTACATATTTTTTCCATTATAATCTCCATGAAGCTCTGACATGTATAGATATAGCCATGTTAACATTATGCCATGTTAACATTTTGCGACGGAATATATCTCAAAAACTTCATGTTAAAATAACATTAGTAATATTGATCCAATTAACGCTAGATCCACCAACACTATAATTTTATTTTTTAGAGAAATCGCTGCATGTCAATTATACCTACGGAAACACCGGCGGTTTCCCCATAGGTATAATTGTAATCTTTTACCCCCTTTCCTGATAAGAAGAAAGAGGATTTTGTTGTGGGAACATATGATCGGTCACTGAGCACAGAAAAGCCTAGCCAGCTCTTCTTCAGTAATAAACTTAACGCATTTATAGAAATAACATTTGGAGAGTAAAGCGGCAGAGAAAAGACCCCCAAAAATGCAACATTATTTGGCTGCACAGAATATCATTTCCATTCAGTATTTTTAACAATAGGTATGTCTTAAATCATTATTCAACATATGCAGTTAACATGCAACAGTTACCAATCTAATCGCGTAATAGAATATAAAATGATTCTTATTTTATAATCTTTTAAACAAATGAATAGTTCAGTCTGAAGCGCGTGAGCCCTGCCTAACCTTGTCGGCATTGTACTTGTATCACAGGCTTTTGTGTCGCATTGAAAGCAGAAAAACAAACATTTTACCTGTTTCTTCTGTCTATATTGTGTCAGTAAATGAAGAAAAATATTTGCAAAGCCTTTCCTGCTGTGGTGGCATGAAGCTAGCTGTATTTGTAGAGACAGTAATTATATTTTGATATTATACAGTTATGCGGTTACTAAGAGTAATATAAAATCATATCAGGCTGTGCAAGTCAGAACAATAATTTCCTTTAAGTACAAAGATAATATTCAAGGTGCTGTAGTAAAAGGAGTGAAAATATCTATTTGCCACAGTCAATATAAAATTATTTGCATGGGTTTACCCAAGAATATGAACAGAGTCTTTATACTAGAAATAGCGCCACACTTAACAGTGGGTTGAGTCTGGGATTACAATTCAGTCATCCTTACTAGTATGAGGCTCAGTTGCAATACCACTAGTCAGACCACAGGCAAGAGTAGCACAACTTTGGGAATAAAAATTGATTCTTTTTTCTAATCTTTGACAAGCTCCTTTAGGCTGAAGCCCCACGTTGCGAAAGCTCAGCATTTTTTGCAAAAAAAAACGCAGCGAAATCTGCAACAAAATAAGCTGCTTTTCTGCAATGTGGGGCCTTAGCCTTAAGTGGTTTTTCAGGTCTTTGATATTGATGTCCATGCTTAGGATAGGCCATCACGATCACATTGGTTGAGGTCTGGCTCCTGGAAACCCTACCAATCCACCAATTGTCGGGGCTATGGCACTTTGGTAAGCATTGTGTCCTCATCTCATTTTTTACTAGACACAGTTCAGTACATTTTGTTGTGGCTATGCTTGGTACTGCTGCTCAGTCCTATGCAAATGAATATGACTAATCTACAATAAAAAGCACAGCCAGTACAAAATGTAAGAGACTGCTACTGGTAAGTTGTGCTGGCTGGAGTATCACAGCCAATTCAATCAGCTTATTAGAAAGGGAGCAGAGAGTCAGACTCCTATCAGTCTGATATTGATGGCATATGCTAATGATTGCACATTAATATTGAAGTCCCTTTTAAAGGGTATCAACATAAACTGTCTACCAATAAGTATTTGAACACCCATGCAAATGCAAATGAAGATATCTGCGGTCGTGATGTACGTTACGCCTTCCGCCTTGTAGGAAACAGCATTGGCATTAGTCGCATGCAAGATACCACGAGTGCAGAGTTGTCCGATTTCGAGAGAGGGGTAATTGTGATCCTTAAGGGACATAAGTGAAATGAGTTACCCAAAATCGACAGTGGCCTATGTCATTACAAAGTGGAAGGTGAACGGTGATTGTCGGAATGTGCCCCAAGTCGGCAGACCCCCGAAACTGCAGCCGTCCAAAATCGGTGAAAGAACTTACCTGTCTTCTCCAAGCCGAATGGAATAAAATACCACTAGCCGTCATACAAGGACTTGTGGAAAGCATGCCCGGAGGGTTGAGGCTACAAATGCCGCTCGTGGAGGCTCTACCAACTATTGAATATGAATAAAAGTTGTTTTTCTATTCTACCACAGGTGTCCAAATACTTATTGGTAGACAGTGTAGAAGTCTATGCAATGTTATGAAAAAAAAAAGGTACATGTAGGCCATTATGCATATTCTCAGTAACAGATTTTTTTTTTAACTTTAGGAACTTGTAACTATATGATCAGACTACTTTCCACATAAGTGACTACTTACAGAACAGAATTACTAGTAATAATAACTGCTTTATATACTGAATTCTATCACTACCTGGAGTCTGCACACTAACAAACCACAATCCTGCTATCATGCAGGCAGTATAACAATATAACGTGATCATGTTATTCAGAAAAAAAAATAAAAGCTATTAAAAATCCACAAAGATGAGTCACTACAGGACATTTTACATTGCTTTCACATGCCAGCATGATTCAGTCCCACTTCTGTTCTTTTTGCAAAGTCAGAAGGGGACGCTGCAAAAACTGGCAGAACTGAATAATTTAGACATATGGACATACATAATTACATGACAAAGACTCTATGTTAGGTGCTCATCTCTCAGCTATAAGCAACCAATTCTGTATTATAGGCTGGAAAATAACATTCATAGCAAAGATATATTGTGCTTTAGTGGATGATTAATATGGAATCATTTTGTGCTTTATTATACCATATTTATGTACTTAATCAGTGAATCCACAATAAAAAAATGTTGCAGGCTACAACCATCGTCCATTACAAACTACTGGATTTTGACAGCTATAACTTTATTATTACATCATTGTAGTGTTATTTTAATACAGTACTTTATTAGATTTGGGGTATGAGTAAATTAGTCTTTAGTTTATATTAATTTGTAAGATTGAGAATATTTAGCAATTCATTTATGGAAATAAATATGTTTGCATTTATAGATAGCAAGTTTAGACCTTGAAGATAAATTGATACATAAAATGTATTAAAAAGTTTTTGACTCTACATGAATGAGAGCTGATCTGCAGTAATTCATCTCCACCACAGTGTATAGAGTTGTATACTTTAGGCTTTAGAGATGGGTGAACTAATTCATTATGAACTGGGTTCGACCAGAATATCATAATTTATTTAATTTTTTATGAAACTGAACGAATGCCGATTAATCTGGGACTAAATAAAATGGCAAGCACTACATGTATTATGTAGGAAAAATATAGAAGAGACGTGTGTGCTGTGGGTCCAAAACAAAAAATGGCAATTAAAAAACTAATCTTTATTGATATTTTAATTAAAATAATTCCCCTGGGTCCAAAAAAATAAAATCAGCAATAACTTTACTGCACCATTTTTTTCTCTAACCACCCGGGAGTGTCTAGTATAAATATAATCAATCACTTGACACAAACCCTCTCTTTTAGGTGTCTGTCAGAAGAAAGTTGAAAAACTTTTTTTAAATTTTTTTTCAAAGTTATAAATATGCAGTCAGAGTACTCATTTAGACTGCAAGGTGGGTGCTAATACCGATCCTAAAGTGTCTGGTCTGGGATTCGGTCACATACAATTTGTCTCAGATTATGTAACTACTGAGTTGTAATATATAAGAACTGCTCTTTGCTCTTGTGTGTTTCTCAGGAGGCATAGAGTTACTTTGTAACAATGCTAACGCTTGTTTGTTCACAGCATATGTATATAATTACTATGCCCCTGCAGCGTGTAGCGTGTACCAGCAGCCCAGTGAATTGACTAGTGGCACTATTCACACACACTCAATAGCTCAATTGAATGATGTCTCTCAAAATACCGTCTCTACGCGTTTCACCCCTATTCTTGGGGTTCCTCAGGAGACCAATTACATAAATACACCCTGCGGTCTTAATGCGATACCGCACCGGTAACAGACTCTCGTTCAGCTAGGGCTAACTGCATTAATAGTCTTTTCCTACAGCAGATTCTACCGCCCACTAGCCTACTTAGTCCGCCAAAATTTGCCCCAATAGCACAGCCTAAATGTCTATGAATGGCGGTAATAACCACCGTTCTCCGTGCCCTGATGGTAGGCACGGATACTTTCTACCACCCGAAGGCAGAGCGCCGCAGCGAGTCCCTTTATACCCAGGACCAGAGGTACGTACTCACTCGCATTCCCGCTCGTCTCCCTTGACTGTGGGCGTGTCCAAAACTCCGCCCCTCATCTGTGATTGGTTAGCGAGCGGGAAGCTCAGTGGTCATGGTAACGGAGACGCTTGTCCCCGTTCGCCGGCTAGATGACAGTCAGTCCGCAGTGAATTTTAACCCTGTAGGATCCTTTTTGTATAATCCTTACTACAATTTATCCTTTCAGTGATCAACATCATATAATCATAAAGATGTTACATTCAAGCACCAGTTTGTAGACCAAAGTGTGAATATCTGTTGCAAAACACATAGTTTTAAACAGAGAGAGTAATCATGGCAACAGCCATTATATTTATTCAAAATATTTGAGTTTCTGGGTAATAGATCCAAACATATCCATATTCATCCATATTCACTCTTTATTCATACCCTCTCCTCCGTATCACTTTTTTTATTATTATTATTTTTTTATTATTATTATTTTTAGACTATGTTATCAGACAAATTCATCTTGGAGAGGAATTATTTCGTTTTTAATGGGTGCTTCTTCCACCAGCTCAGGGGAACAGCTATGGGGAGCCCTGCGGCCCCCACTTATGCCAACCTGTTCCTGGGCTGGTGGGAGGAGCGCCTAGTTTTCACGGACGCCATGGATCAATGGACGGAGCACATAATTTTATGGCTCCGTTACATTGATGATATTCTAATTTTCTGGGGAGGAACATCATCACAGTTTGGGTCCTTTGTGGAAGCATTGAATTGTAACGAAGTGAATCTGAGGTTTACATCTGAAATACATTCATCAGAGATTAATTTTTTGGATCTGCACATCAAGATCAACAAAGAGGGTACACTAAGCTCTACGGTCTACCGTAAACCTACTTCCACCTTCCACAGTTTCCACCTCTTAGTCAACATCATCACCATGGGTTGATGGAGGAGCATGAGGACTTGGGTCAGGGTCATTATGGTGTAGGAACTGGGACTGCTAGACTGGAAGAGGAGGAGATAAACTCCCCTTTGGATGAAGAGAGGACCCTTTAAATATACATAAAGTATATTAAAATATAAGTAAAATATATTATCTTTCAAGATGATGATAGTGTCGACAACCACACTGGCCAAGAACACCAACCTTGGCAGGTCCCTAGTTCCATTCAAGAACCAGCTTCAGCAGCCAGTGCAGTAACTGAAACATGATGATCCAGAACATTTTCAGCTGGCAGAACCAATCAGAGTCACAACAGGCAGATGACATGTGCTGGCTATATTACAATCACACCTGTACTCCAGTAGATGACATCACGGAATAGGTTAGAACAGTTGAAGGAGCTGGCCCAGTTTTCCATGGGAGTTTTATCTTATTAGGTCTCAAGCATAAAGGTGGACAATGTGTTCAGTGCTGTCGATGGCGTTGTAACACCTAGAAGGATGAAACTGTCCACAGGTAGCATAGAAAAAAATGTCAAAATAAATCAGGCAAGAATCTTTGAGGATTTTCACACACCTCCAGTTGATGCCTCCGAATAGAGGTGTCTTTGTCTCCCTGTATCATGTTTTATTTACTGTACAGCTGATGCTGATTGCTACTCCTAAACAGTTCCCACCACTGCTACCACTCAGTCAGACATGTCCCGTGGCATGGCCATATTAATCCATATAGCAATACCACTCATTGCCACAGCTACAACCAATGTTCTACTGGATGGTCCATCACAATTCACTATACCACACTGTTGATTCCATAATATTACCATAAAAGATAATTTGATTTCACATCTGCTTTCATAAAGGAGTAAGTTTTGGTGTCTTTTTCTTTTAAAATCTAGTTCTTCATCACTTTATTTAACCCTTTCCCGACATCCGCCGTACTAGTACGGCGCATGCTGGGTGTGTAACTATGGCGACTGCCCGGGAGGCGGGTGGCCGCTATAGTCGCCAGGAGTCTACTACTTTACGCAGTAGACAACTGGTGCTAATGTCTCTGATCGGTCCCCCTGGACCGATCGGAGGCATTAACTCTTCCGGCACCTCGGTCAAAGCTGACCGAGGCGCCATTTTCCCCGCTGCGCATGGGCGCCACCATTTTCCTGGTGATCGCTGGCACCCGGAGTAATCTCCAGAGCCGGAGTCACATTACTATAACAGCCGGGAGCCATGTGAAGGCTCCCCAGCTTGTCATTACATTGCTTCTATAGCAGGCTATGCTACATAGCCTGCAATAGAAGTGCCGGTACTTCGCAATGCATTGCAATGCATTAGCATTGTAATGCATTGCATTAGTGATCAGACCCCCTGGGGTTCAAAACCCCTAGGGGGTCTAATAAATGCAAAAAAAAAAGTAAAAAAAATATAAAAAAATTTCAAAAAGTAGTGGGAAAAAGTGCCAAACCGCTGTTTTTTCACTGTTTGGATTCTGATAAAAATTTGAATAAAAAGTGATCAGAGCAATAGCATTTCCCGAAAATGGTAGAGCTAAAAAGTACACTCGGCCCCGCAAAAAAAGACACCCTATGCATTCCCGTATACGGACGTATAAAAAAGTTACGGCTGTCAGAATATGGCGACTTTTAGAAAAAAAAAATTTTAACACAGTTTTGGATTTTTTTTAAGGGGTTAAAATGTAAATAAAATCATATAAATTTGGTATCTCCGGAATCGTACCGAAACACAGAATACAGGGGACATGTCATTTTGGCTGCACAGTGAACGCTGTAAAACTGAAGCCCGTAAGAAAGTCGCAGAAATGCATTTTTTCTTCAAATCCACCCCATTCTGAATTTTTTTTTTCCAGCTTCACAGTACATTATACAGAATAATTAATGGTGGCATCATGAAGAAAAAATTGTTCCACAAAGATTAAGACCTCATATGGCTCTGGGAGTGGAGAAATAAAAAAGTTATGGGGTTTAGAAGGAGGGGAGTCAAAAACGAAAATCAAAAAATGCCATCGGCGGGAAAGGGTTAACTGTCAAACTGCATACAAGTGAGTGGCAGCGCAGTGTATGGTTAAATTCAGAGTATTTATCCATTGTTTGTCATCTGCTTTTCCATAGACACACAGGTCAGTTTCATTCTGATATAACTTGTTGTGTTTGCCGTAGAGAACTAGAAATTGAATAGATAGATTCCTAGGAGCCCCGTTATACACTATGTTTTAATCCAATGTAAGTTGAGGAGCGTACAAAGCATATTCAACCCAAAACAAATCCTGTACTCAAGCCACCTGAACATGAGATGAAACAAATCTTACATCTCTATTGATGAGCTTCCTAAATATAGGTCAATATCAAAATCCTTGAAAAACACTTTTCAGTCCAGCCTGTAATTATAATGAGATAACTGCTGAGAAGTGATCTCTACAGAAACAGAACAGGAAGTGTCATTCTATGGTTAGGGCTCAGTGAATAGTAACAAAAGTGTAACATTTCATGATTTTATATAAACAGTAGAGAACATAGACAGAACATGTGTAGAGAAAAACAGTGTAGAGAAAACAAACTATAGAAAGCAGTGATTACTTAGAAGATACAATAGGTCTGCTTAAAGTAGAAATCATAGCTATTCATTGGAATGCTTGTAAACACCTCTTTGTGATATGCTATCCGGCATCTCAAGCTACTGTATTACCATTCCACTTGTTTCAGTCAACCCGAATTTGCTAGTTGGCTGTTAGCCTGAATGCCAGCTGTTCTCTCCTTGTAATTATCACACCAGGACACAGCTTCTCAACATGCGAATATTATGGTTTATTTAGTTAATACATTTAATGATCCTTTACAACAAAGAAGGAATGTATGCCTGTTTACTTAAAAGCAAAAAAAAAAAAAAATGAGCGTAATTATTCTGAAAATGTTATTCTTATTTTGTCTAATCACATTCCCATACAGCTGTCACTTGTAGTTTTTATTACATGGTAATTTTTCTAATCACCCCGTTTTAGTGTTTGAACTAAATACATGGAAAGAACGATAGAAAAGCTGCTTATTGTAAGTAGTAAACATTGTTTTTATGGTTTACCTACAAAAGACATGCTGTTAAAGTAAATGACCTGATATTTAAATGTAGCATTTATGTTAAACTTGCTAGTTAGAAAATTGTGATAGTGTTTTCTAATGTTTCTTGTTACTTTTTATATTTAAAGCAAAAAAAATGGAAACCTTGCTGTTTTAACACTAACCACCGAACCACACCATAAACTGGCTCTTCATGTTCTGTAGAGATCACTTCTCAGCAGTCATCTTAATATCATCCCTGACTGGATTACAATGAAAAATAACACCCGTACTGATATTTCCAGGATCACATCTGGTATTTGCTTCATGGTGCTTTTGGACTGTAAGGTTATAGGTTGGACTTGATGAACTGATGTCTTCATCCAACTTCATCAACTATGTAACCTTGACAAACAGGGAACGACCACTCAGTCAATATTTGAGTTGGATTGAGAGGGATTAAGAAGTAGAGAACAGCTAGTACTCTCAAACCATTGGAATGATATGGATGAGGATATGAGCATATCCAGAAGCTTACATACTCACATAGTGATGATTTTCGTCCCATGCACCAAAGAACAGACAAACATTGACATTACGGACTACTGTTATGGGACATTGACTTTTGTTACTTTTGGAAGTATGCATACAACTGGGAAGGTTAGGAGGAGATCTAATTGTGCAGGGTAGTGAGCATTGACAAAGTCATGAAAAGGGGAGTATAAAGGAGTAAGGAGGAAAAGAGTCATAATTCATTGATTGATTGGAAAGTTAGGAGCACAGAGCAGAAGTAGATGATGGTGCAACACAGCTTCCTGCCCGGGACTAAAGAGCTGATCTGGATCCCAGCAGCTCTAGACCCAGCAGCTCTATTAGACTCTGATCTGGATCTGGATCACATGACTTCCGGGGTCAGAGGCGACCTGCATCATGACGGCGCCCATATCTGCATAAACTGTGCTCATTGAGCACTGTGTACACAGGGATTGGGAAGGCAGGGATGGTAATAAACCATCCCTGCCTTCTCTAGGGGACCTCCGACTATAGTTACAGCCAGTTCCCCATTTCAGTACCAGTTTGTCCTTGCAGAACAAGAGAGGGACTGCCTGGATTTATATAGTCTATGGGCGGTCCGGAAGAGGTTAAAAATATAAAAGTAATATGATGATTGATTAATCACATTAACTGTATTCTATAAATAAGTAGTAACTGGATATGTGATTGAATGTATATTTGGTTGTAGTCAACTGTAATGTATTTTATTGTCTATTAACATTAATCTAATATTGTATTTTTTACAAATACTTTTTCTTTTTTTTTACATAAAGTGTTAATATTGTGACATATTTTACATTATGGAGGACTGATATTTTAAATGTGTCATTACTGCTGAAGAATTATGGCGGTATATATGCTATATGGTAATCTCCTGTTAATGGTATTAAGTTATTAAGGAAATGGATGTGCTTAATGCGGATAGTATTTTTAGCATAAAATGTGTAATAAAAACAGCTGGAGTGCAGTAGCTATAATAAAATTAAAATCATTAGCACTTCAGGGATCTGCAATTAATGTTCTAAAAACCCTATAACACAGACTTTAAAGATGGAGAGCAAAAAATGTAAAAGCTGATTTTAATATGCTGTAATGTTAATGAATTCAACATCCTTTAAAAGACACAAGCTGCGGTACAATGCAAAAGGCAAATGTGTTTCACGTGCTATTAAGTTATATGAGCTGTTTGTTTAACCTTGTAATGCTTTGTATAGAATGACTCTGATCCCAATTTTATAGTGTTCGGTTAAATTTTATCTATGTTTTATCTATTTAGTTTTATCTATGTAGTCTTTGAAAGAATATATGAAAATTGGGTACTGTCAGGCATGCAAAAATTGCTTTAAGGTGCTCCAGTATTTTTACATCGATCTCACTTTATGGGACATTTTAAAGAAATGTTTAAACTCCTGACATATATACAGTACAGACCAAAAGTTTGGAGACACCTTCTCATTCAAAGAGTTTTCTGTATTTTCATGACTATGGCAATTGTAGATTCACACTGAAGGCATCAAAACTATGAATTAACACATGTGGAATTATATACTTAACAAAAACATGTGAAACAACTGAAAATATGTCTTATATTCTAGGTTCTTCAATTTAGACACCTTTTGCTTTAATTACTGCTTTGCACACTCTTGTCATTCTCTTGATGAGCTTCAAGAGGTAGTCACCTGAAATGGTCTTCAAACAGTCTTGAAGGAGTTCCCAGAGATGCTTAGCACTTGTTGGCTCTTTTACCTTCATTCTGTGGTCCAGCTCACCCCAAACCATCTCGATTGGGTTCAGGTCTGGTGACTGTGGAGGCCAGGTCATCTGGTGTAGCACCCCATCACTCTCCTTCTTGGTCATATAGCCCTTACACAGCCTAGAGGTGTGTTTCAGGTCATTGTCCTGTTGAAAAATAAATGATGGGCCAACTAAACGCAAGCCGGATGGAATAGCATGCCGCTGCAAGAAGCTGTGGTAGCCATGCTGGTTCAGTATGCTTTCAATTTTGAATAAATCCCTCACCAGCAAAGCACCCCCACACCATCACACCTCCTCCATGTTTCACAGAGGGAACCAGGCATGTAGAGTCCATCCGTTCACCTTTTCTGCGTCGCACAAAGATACGGTGGTTGGAACCAACAATCTCAAATTTGGACTCATCAAACCAAGGCACAGATTTCCACTGGTCTAATGTCCATTCCTTGTGTTCTTTAACCCAAACAAGTCTCTTCTGCTTGTTGCCTGTCCTCAGCAGTGGTTTTCTAGCAGCTATTTTACCATGAAGGCCTACTGCACAAAGTCTCCCCTTAGTTGTAGAGATGTGCTGCTGCTAGAACTCTGTGTGGCATTGACCTGGTCTCTAATCTGAGCTGCTATTAACCTGCGATTTCTGAGGTTGGTGACTCGGATGAACTTATCCTCCGCAGCAGAGGTGACTCTTGGTCTTCCTTTCCTGGGGCAGTCCTCATGTGAGCCAGTTTCTTTGTAGCGCTTGATGGTATTTGCAACTGCACTTGGGGACACTTTCAAAGTTTTCCCAATTTTTCAGACTGACTGACTTTCATTTCTTAAAGTAATGATGGCCTCTTGTTTTTCTTTACTTAGCTGCTTTTTTCTTGCCATAATACAAATTCTAACAGTCTATTCAGTAGGACTATCAGCTGTGTATCCACCTGACTTCTGCACAACACAACTGATGATCCCAACCCCATTTATAAGGCAAGAAATACCACTTATTAAATTTGACAGGGCACACCTGTGAAGTGAAAACCATTTCTGGTGACTACCTCTTGAAGCTCATCAAGAGAATGCCAAGAGTGTGCTGTCAGGGGTGGTCTCAATGGGACCACTTAAGTATATTGGATGATAGTCAAAATTAAAGATAAAGACTCGAGTCAGTGATGCATTCAACACAGAGACAAATTGAACCTGGGTAGAAGCATACGTTTATTGTATACATCATGTCTTCTTATACCAATTCTCAGTAGGCGTATATGGGTGTGTTATAATCTTTAACTCGGTAGGTGTATATGGGTGTGTGATTGAGTAATCATTAACCGTTAGGATTCAGTATTAAGGATTAAGTATTACAAGAATATGCCGCCCCTAATATGAATATTCTAACTATTCCTCTTACTCACACTAGATGACCAGAGGTTATGTCAGTTCATGGCCATCTTTACTGCGTGGCATACCAAAGTCTATTTTGACATGGGTTTTCCCATTAGTCTCATCTTAAGCTATTTTAATAACGTCTTATCATTTTATTCCAAAAAATTTTATTACCTAGTTTTTCTGAACTGTACCAGTCACAGGTATTGGGTCAGGGTTTAAACTGATCTAACTAACAGAATCAGAGAAAACTATATTTCAGCTGGATATATCCCAACATACAGCTGAAATATATATTTATATATATATATATATATATATATATATATATATATATATATATATACTGTATATTTTCACAATAAAAGCAGTTTTGACAGCCATGGAGTTTTTATTTTTCTCTCAATAAAGTTGTATAATTGCTTGTCTTTTTTAACAACGGTAATTTTCATTGGTACTGTTTTAGGGTACATAGGACTAATTAATTAACTTTTATTGATTTGGGGGAGCATTTTTATTAAGTGCAACTAGTGATCTTGATAATATGATGAATAGATGGCATACATAATACATTGCAGTGTTCTTGTATATAGTGAATTATAAGTGTCAGTGTAGCACCTAATAGGCAAAGGCTAACAGGTATATACAGAAATAAGAAGTGGGGCCTTCATAAGACTCCCTCTGTAATGGACCATCTATAACCTTTTATCCCATCACAGGGCATCAATGACATCACAGATGGAATCCTCTTTAATCACTTGCCATGGTGGCTATTGACCGTGCCATCTGAAAGATTAATCATCTGGGGTCAGAGTTACCCCTAATCTTGGCCATTGCAGCACAAAGCACCAGCACCAGAAAGGTGTAGCAGATGGCACCCAGGGGTTAAGTGAGTGTGAGCTTTAATTAGGGTTAGTTAGATATTATTGTTAGCCATTATTCCTTGGAAATATATATGGTCTATACATTATTTATGGAAAGGAGAAGGGCAATAGTATAATTATATCAGGATATTGTCTTGTGGTCACAATGATATTAGAGGGTTTTGTATAACGGACGTACTGCAATGATACTAAATCTCACCCTCTGGTAAAGGTGACTTTTGGTGCATCGCTTTCCTTTGACTTAACACCTGTCATAGACAAAATTAGAAATGATAATAAAGCAAAATGCTCATTAATATATAGAGGTTCAATAACCATGTCTAGATATCTTTGATCTATAGCATCCCTGACCATGAATTTACTATCACTATTATAAAACCTATGGAGAGAGGGTGCAGTATTATTAATATTATTAATATATATTGTAGTTTGAACTTTAATAGGAACCTAAAATGTATCTTGTTTATCGGTTGTATAAAGTACAAAATACTGGTATAGAGACATTTAATATATATTTAATATTTAAACATTTATAATATGTAACAATATTTTATTATATAAAGATTAAAAGATTTTATTAAGAACACATTACTATGTACCTAACATATATGCTGTACTTATATACACATTATAAATATACTTATTGTTCTATTTACTATCAATGAATTCTATAAAATTCTAAGTTACCTTTAAAGGGGTTGTCCCATTCTGGACACTTAAGCCCTATGCACAGGATAGGGAATAAGTGTCACATTGCTTGGGATCCGATCCCCATTGGTTTCTATATGGCACATAACATTAGGCAGCCCAGCCCGCTACCCACTTCACTGACACAGATAGAAGAAGCCGTGAGTACAGCTTCTGCAGTAATGACATTTTGGAGCAGTGATGGACCAGGGTCAGGACAAGCGAGAAGCTTACACAGTATGGTACCACTTGCTATTGTCTCCAGTGTCTATGGTTCAATATCTCCTTTCTTCTGTGTGCAGTTAGGGGGGCAATGGGGGATGATGATCATGGTCCGTGGATTCAAGGACTTAAGAATTGTAAAATATTAACTGCCTGGGGGCGGGGGATGGGAAACAGTGCCACATTCAGTGCCATGGAAGAATGTTCTTCTTACTTACTTACTATAAGAACACTCTGTTCACTGGCACTGACTGTGGCATTGGTCACCCCCCCCCCCCCTTAGGTAGTCAATTTATTACAGTTATTAAAGGGTTGTGGCATTAAAGAAACTTGTCTCATATCTACAGAAAAGAAAAGTGTCAGATCGAATAGCGTCCATCTGCTGGGACCCCCAGCCATCAGGAGAACAGGGGCTTAAATGTCCACCTGCATTCTCCTTGTGATTGTAGTGCCAAAAACTCCAAATAAGTGAATGGAGTGCTGGTTGGGCACTGGCACTTCATTGACAAGGAGGATGCAGGGGGCCAGGAGCTCATTCTGCTCATAGCTAGGAGTCCCAGCAGTCAGTATTACAGCCCAGTCCAATTCACTTGAATAGGACTGAGCTGCAATTGGGCCATGTAACCAATTAACGTGATGTCACATGGAGAGCTATTGAACATCTGATCTATGGAGGAGAGAGATATATTATAGTTATGGCGGAGCAGATGGGGGAGAGTTTTTATCTGCAGCTAATGATTTCTTAAGAAGGGTATGGTAAATGTTGTGCCTATGTAATTGTGTGGGGGGGGGGGAGGGGGGATTTATGAGATTGCACCCCTGGATAATAGAAGTGAAAAGATTTTTTGCCACGTTGTACTGATTCAGACACCCTAGGGTTCAAATTTCCTAGAGGGTCTAAAAATAAAAGTAAAAAGAAGTTAAAAAGTTTAAAAAATATATTTTTTTTTAAAAAAATTAAGTTTTTCCCTAAAACACAAACAAAAACTAAAAAACAAAAATAAACATAAACATATAACGTATCCCCACATATTAGAATTCCAAAATTATAAACATAAAAAAATATTTATACTGTAGAAGAAACTACAACTTGCCCCACAAAAATGACACATTACACATCTCTGTAGACGGAGATATGATAAATATAGGGATGTACTAAAAAAAATATAAAATGTATCTGATTATAAATTAGAAACTTTGACATGATCTGGAATTGGTTAAGAAAATATTATTTGAACACTAGATATTAGTTTGATATTATGTTGTAGTATTATGTTGATTGCATCAATTTGTGATAATTCATCAGTATGTGATCTTGTGGGGTCTGACACTTGGACCAGCCCAGATCAGCTATTCCAATAGAGTCTGAAGCAACAGAACCTATAGTACTGGATGTGGAGCAAGCATAGGCTCTCCTATTCAAGTAATAGCAGCGTCGCTGCCCTTCCCAGTTGTGTACAAAACTGTACAGGGGACGGAAATCCGGCAGTCAGTTTTCAAACCCAATCACTTGAATGGGTTTGTATTGATGACTGCTCATATGCATCTTCTGTCTGTTTGTGGAGAAACCAATTTTTTTTAGCCGGACACAAAGTCGGACATGCAGGACTTTGTGCCTGGTTAAAACAGTTTCCCCATGGACAGCAGAAGACGCACACGGGTGGTCGCTAGAGATGAGCGAACACTAAAATGTTCGAGGTTCGAAATTCGATTCGAACAGCCGCTCAATGTTCGTGTGTTCGAACGGGTTTCGAACCCCATTATAGTCTATGGGGAACATATACTCGTTAAGGGGGAAACCCAAATCCGTGTCTGGAGGGTCACCAAGTCCACTATGACACCCCAGGAAATGATGCCAACACCTCTGGAATGACACTGGGACAGCAGGGGAAGCATGTCTGGGGGCATCTAACACACCAAAGACCCTCTAATAGCCCAACATCACTGCCTAACAACTACACACTTTACACACTCAATACCACCTCTCTGACAGTAGGAAAACACCTTGAAACATGTGTATTTGGCACTTGCAGTGAGGAGAGCTTGTCACCAGCAGTGAATTTGGCCCTTGTAGTAAGTTGAGGTTGGCACCAACATTTGTTTTGAAAATCAGGGTGGATTGAGCCTCTAACCAGCAGAGTTTGGGCAAATTCATGGTGGAGGGAGCCTCTAAACACCCCAGTTTGGGCAAATTCATGGTGGAGGGAGCCTCTAAAAACCCCAGTTTGGACCAATTCATGGTGGAGGGAGCCTCTAACCAGCCCAGTTTGGGCAAATTCATGGTGGAGGGAGCCTCTAAAAAACCCAGTTTGGACCAATTCATGGTGGAGGGAGCCTCTAACCAGCCCAGTTTGGGCAAATTCATGGTGGAGGGAGCCTCTAACCAGCCCAGTTTGGACCAATTAATGGTGGAGGGAGCCTCTAACCAGCCCAGTTTGGACCAATTAATGGTGGAGGGAGCCTCTAACCACCCCAGTTTGGACCAATTCATGGTGGAGGGAGCCTCTAAACAGCCAAGTTTGGACCAATTCATGGTGGAGGGAGCCTCTAAAAACCCCAGTTTGGACCAATTCATGGTGGAGGGAGCCTCTAACCAGCCCAGTTTGGGCAAATTCATGGTGGAGGGAGCCTCTAAACAGCCCAGTTTGGACCAATTCATGGTGGAGGGAGCCTCTAACCAGCCCAGTTTGGACCAATTAATGGTGGAGGGAGCCTCTAACCAGCCCAGTTTGGACCAATTAATGGTGGAGGGAGCCTCTAACCAGCCCAGTTTGGACCAATTAATGGTGGAGGGAGCCTCTAACCAGCCCAGTTTGGACCAATTAATGGTGGAGGGAGCCTCTAACCACCCCAGTTTGGACCAATTCATGGTGGAGGGAGCCTCTAAACAGCCAAGTTTGGACCAATTCATGGTGGAGGGAGCCTCTAAAAACCCCAGTTTGGACCAATTCATGGTGGAGGGAGCCTCTAACCAGCCCAGTTTGGGCAAATTCATGGTGGAGGGAGCCTCTAACCAGCCCAGTTTGGACCAATTAATGGTGGAGGGAGCCGCTAAACAGCCCAGTTTGGGCAAATTCATGGTGGAGGGAGCCTCTAAACAGCCCAGTTTGGACCAATTCATGGTGGAGGGAGCCTCTAAAAAACCCAGTTTGGACCAATTCATGGTGGAGGGAGCCTCTAAACAGCCCAGTTTGGGCAAATTCATGGTGGAGGGAGCCTCTAACCAGCCCAGTTTGGACCAATTAATGGTGGAGGGAGCCTCTAAACAGCCAAGTTTTGGGAAATTCATGGTGGAGGGAGCCTCTAACCAGCCCAGTTTGGACCAATTCATGGTGGAGGGAGCCTCTAAACAGCCCAGTTTGGGCAAATTCATGGTGGAGGGAGCCTCTAACCAGCCCAGTTTGGGCAAATTCATGGTGGAGGGAGCCTCTAAACAGCCCAGTTTGGACCAATTCATGGTGGAGGGAGCCTCTAACCAGCCCAGTTTGGACCAATTAATGGTGGAGGGAGCCTCTAACCAGCCCAGTTTGGACCAATTAATGGTGGAGGGAGCCTCTAACCAGCCCAGTTTGGACCAATTAATGGTGGAGGGAGCCTCTAACCAGCCCAGTTTGGACCAATTAATGGTGGAGGGAGCCTCTAACCACCCCAGTTTGGACCAATTCATGGTGGAGGGAGCCTCTAAACAGCCAAGTTTGGACCAATTCATGGTGGAGGGAGCCTCTAAAAACCCCAGTTTGGACCAATTCATGGTGGAGGGAGCCTCTAACCAGCCCAGTTTGGGCAAATTCATGGTGGAGGGAGCCTCTAACCAGCCCAGTTTGGACCAATTAATGGTGGAGGGAGCCGCTAAACAGCCCAGTTTGGGCAAATTCATGGTGGAGGGAGCCTCTAAACAGCCCAGTTTGGACCAATTCATGGTGGAGGGAGCCTCTAAAAAACCCAGTTTGGACCAATTCATGGTGGAGGGAGCCTCTAAACAGCCCAGTTTGGGCAAATTCATGGTGGAGGGAGCCTCTAACCAGCCCAGTTTGGACCAATTAATGGTGGAGGGAGCCTCTAAACAGCCAAGTTTTGGGAAATTCATGGTGGAGGGAGCCTCTAACCAGCCCAGTTTGGACCAATTCATGGTGGAGGGAGCCTCTAAACAGCCCAGTTTGGGCAAATTCATGGTGGAGGGAGCCTCTAAAAAACCCAGTTTGGACCAATTCATGGTGGAGGGAGCCTCTAACCAGCCCAGTTTGGACCAATTAATGGTGGAGGGAGCCTCTAAACAGCCAAGTTTGGACCAATTCATGGTGGAGGGAGCCTCTAAAAACCCCAGTTTGGACCAATTCATGGTGGAGGGAGCCTCTAACCAGCCCAGTTTGGGCAAATTCATGGTGGAGGGAGCCTCTAAACAGCCCAGTTTGGGCAAATTCATGGTGGAGGGAGCCTCTAACCAGCCCAGTTTGGACCAATTAATGGTGGAGGGAGCCTCTAACCAGCCCAGTTTGGACCAATTAATGGTGGAGGGAGCCTCTAAACAGCCAAGTTTGGACCAATTCATGGTGGAGGGAGCCTCTAAAAACCCCAGTTTGGACCAATTCATGGTGGAGGGAGCCTCTAACCAGCCCAGTTTGGGCAAATTCATGGTGGAGGGAGCCTCTAAACAGCCCAGTTTGGGCAAATTCATGGTGGAGGGAGCCTCTAACCAGCCCAGTTTGGACCAATTAATGGTGGAGGGAGCCTCTAACCAGCCCAGTTTGGACCAATTCATGGTGGAGGGAGCCTCTAACCACCCCAGTTTGGACCAATTCATGGTGGAGGGAGCCTCTAAACAGCCAAGTTTGGACCAATTCATGGTGGAGGGAGCCTCTAAAAACCCCAGTTTGGACCAATTCATGGTGGAGGGAGCCTCTAACCAGCCCAGTTTGGGCAAATTCATGGTGGAGGGAGCCTCTAAACAGCCCAGTTTGGGCAAATTCATGGTGGAGGGAGCCTCTAACCAGCCCAGTTTGGACCAATTAATGGTGGAGGGAGCCGCTAAACAGCCCAGTTTGGGCAAATTCATGGTGGAGGGAGCCTCTAAACAGCCCAGTTTGGGCAAATTCATGGTGGAGGGAGCCTCTAACCAGCCCAGTTTGGACCAATTAATGGTGGAGGGAGCCTCTAAACAGCCAAGTTTTGGGAAATTCATGGTGGAGGGAGCCTCTAACCAGCCCAGTTTGGACCAATTCATGGTGGAGGGAGCCTCTAAACAGCCCAGTTTGGGCAAATTCATGGTGGAGGGAGCCTCTAAAAAACCCAGTTTGGACCAATTCATGGTGGAGGGAGCCTCTAACCAGCCCAGTTTGGACCAATTCATGGTGGAGGGAGCCTCTAAACAGCCAAGTTTGGACCAATTCATGGTGGAGGGAGCCTCTAAACAGCCCAGTTTGGACCAATTCATGGTGGAGGGAGCCTCTAAAAACCCCAGTTTGGACCAATTCATGGTGGAGGGAGCCTCTAACCAGCCCAGTTTGGGCAAATTCATGGTGGAGGGAGCCTCTAAACAGCCCAGTTTGGGCAAATTCATGGTGGAGGGAGCCTCTAACCAGCCCAGTTTGGACCAATTAATGGTGGAGGGAGCCTCTAACCAGCCCAGTTTGGACCAATTCATGGTGGAGGGAGCCTCTAACCACCCCAGTTTGGACCAATTCATGGTGGAGGGAGCCTCTAAACAGCCAAGTTTGGACCAATTCATGGTGGAGGGAGCCTCTAAAAACCCCAGTTTGGACCAATTCATGGTGGAGGGAGCCTCTAACCAGCCCAGTTTGGGCAAATTCATGGTGGAGGGAGCCTCTAAACAGCCCAGTTTGGGCAAATTCATGGTGGAGGGAGCCTCTAACCAGCCCAGTTTGGACCAATTAATGGTGGAGGGAGCCGCTAAACAGCCCAGTTTGGGCAAATTCATGGTGGAGGGAGCCTCTAAACAGCCCAGTTTGGGCAAATTCATGGTGGAGGGAGCCTCTAACCAGCCCAGTTTGGACCAATTAATGGTGGAGGGAGCCTCTAAACAGCCAAGTTTTGGGAAATTCATGGTGGAGGGAGCCTCTAACCAGCCCAGTTTGGACCAATTCATGGTGGAGGGAGCCTCTAAACAGCCCAGTTTGGGCAAATTCATGGTGGAGGGAGCCTCTAAAAAACCCAGTTTGGACCAATTCATGGTGGAGGGAGCCTCTAACCAGCCCAGTTTGGACCAATTAATGGTGGAGGGAGCCTCTAAACAGCCAAGTTTGGACCAATTCATGGTGGAGGGAGCCTCTAAAAACCCCAGTTTGGACCAATTCATGGTGGAGGGAGCCTCTAACCAGCCCAGTTTGGACCAATTAATGGTGGAGGGAGCCTCTAAACAGCCAAGTTTGGACCAATTCATGGTGGAGGGAGCCTCTAAAAACCCCAGTTTGGACCAATTCATGGTGGAGGGAGCCTCTAACCAGCCCAGTTTGGGCAAATTCATGGTGGAGGGAGCCTCTAAACAGCCCAGTTTGGGCAAATTCATGGTGGAGGGAGCCTCTAACCAGCCCAGTTTGGACCAATTAATGGTGGAGGGAGCCTCTAACCAGCCCAGTTTGGACCAATTAATGGTGGAGGGAGCCTCTAACCACCCCAGTTTGGACCAATTCATGGTGGAGGGAGCCTCTAAACAGCCAAGTTTGGACCAATTCATGGTGGAGGGAGCCTCTAAAAACCCCAGTTTGGACCAATTCATGGTGGAGGGAGCCTCTAACCAGCCCAGTTTGGGCAAATTCATGGTGGAGGGAGCCTCTAAACAGCCCAGTTTGGGCAAATTCATGGTGGAGGGAGCCTCTAACCAGCCCAGTTTGGACCAATTAATGGTGGAGGGAGCCGCTAAACAGCCCAGTTTGGGCAAATTCATGGTGGAGGGAGCCTCTAAACAGCCCAGTTTGGACCAATTCATGGTGGAGGGAGCCTCTAAAAAACCCAGTTTGGACCAATTCATGGTGGAGGGAGCCTCTAAACAGCCCAGTTTGGGCAAATTCATGGTGGAGGGAGCCTCTAAACAGCCCAGTTTGGGCAAATTCATGGTGGAGGGAGCCTCTAACCAGCCCAGTTTGGACCAATTAATGGTGGAGGGAGCCTCTAAACAGCCAAGTTTTGGGAAATTCATGGTGGAGGGAGCCTCTAACCAGCCCAGTTTGGACCAATTCATGGTGGAGGGAGCCTCTAAACAGCCCAGTTTGGGCAAATTCATGGTGGAGGGAGCCTCTAAAAAACCCAGTTTGGACCAATTCATGGTGGAGGGAGCCTCTAACCAGCCCAGTTTGGACCAATTAATGGTGGAGGGAGCCTCTAAACAGCCAAGTTTGGACCAATTCATGGTGGAGGGAGCCTCTAAAAACCCCAGTTTGGACCAATTCATGGTGGAGGGAGCCTCTAACCAGCCCAGTTTGGGCAAATTCATGGTGGAGGGAGCCTCTAAACAGCCCAGTTTGGGCAAATTCATGGTGGAGGGAGCCTCTAACCAGCCCAGTTTGGACCAATTAATGGTGGAGGGAGCCGCTAAACAGCCCAGTTTGGACCAATTAATGGTGGAGGGAGCCTCTAACCAGCCCAGTTTGGACCAATTAATGGTGGAGGGAGCCTCTAACCAGCCCAGTTTGGACCAATTAATGGTGGAGGGAGCCTCTAACCAGCCCAGTTTGGACCAATTAATGGTGGAGGGAGCCTCTAACCACCCCAGTTTGGACCAATTCATGGTGGAGGGAGCCTCTAAACAGCCAAGTTTGGACCAATTCATGGTGGAGGGAGCCTCTAAAAACCCCAGTTTGGACCAATTCATGGTGGAGGGAGCCTCTAAACAGCCCAGTTTGGGCAAATTCATGGTGGAGGGAGCCTCTAACCAGCAGAGTTGTGGGAAAGCAGGGTGGAGGGAGCCTCTAACCAGCAGAGTTGGTGGAAATCAGGGTGGAGGGAGCCTCTAACCAGCAGAGTTGGGGGAAATCATGTTGGAGGGAGCCTAGTATTAGCAGAATTGTGCAACGCTTATGGTGGATGAGTATGAGGATGCGGAGGAATTGGAGAGGTTGAGTACAGACATGGAGTTTCATGTTGGGGTGCTTTACACAGGTGGGCACAAAAATGAAGGCTCTATCCAGTGGTGGTTCATTTTTATCAAAGTGAGCCGGTCGGCACTCTCAGCTGACAGACGGGTGCGCTTGTCAGTGATGATGCCACCGGCTGCACTGAACACCCTCTCAGATAGGACGCTGGCGGCAGGACAGGACAGCACCTCCAAGGCATATAGGGCAAGTTCAAGCCACAGGTCCAACTTCGACACCCAATACGTGTAGGGCGCAGAGGGGTCGGAGAGGACAGGGCTGTGGTCGGAAAGGTATTCCCGCAACATGCGCCTATACTTCTCACGCCTGGTGACACTAGGACCCTCCGTGGTGGCACTTTGGCGAGGGGGTGCCATCAAGGTGTCCCAGACCTTAGACAGTGTGCCCCTCGTTTGTGTGGACCGGTGACAACTTGGTTGCCTACTGGAGGAACTGCCCTCCCTGCCGCCAACGTCACATGCTGGAAACATCTCCATCATATTCTGCACCAATTGCCTGTGGCAAGCATTGATGCGATTGGCCCTCCCCTCTACCGGAATAAAAGACGAGATGTTGTTTTTATACCGGGGGTCAAGGATAGCAAAGATCCAGTACTGGTTGTCCTCCATGATTTTGACAATACGCTTGTCGGTTGTAAAGCACCCCAACATGAACTCAGCCATGTCTGCCACAGTGTTAGTTGGCATGACTCCTCTGGCCCCACCGGAAAGTTCAATCTCCATTTCCTCCTCATCCTCCATGTCTACCCATCCGCGCTGCAACAATGGGACGATTCGAAGTTGCCCGGAAGCCTCCTGTATCACCATCACATCATCGGACAACTCTTCTTCCTCCTCCTCCTCCTCCTCCTCCATTAAACGCAGTGAAGCGGACAGATGTGTGGACCTACTCTCCAGCTGTGACGGATCGGATGCTATCCCTAACTCCTCTGTGTGATCTGAGTTATCCCTGATGTCAATCAGGGATTCTCTCAGAACACACAAGAGCGGGATTGTAAGGCTCACCATCGCATCCTCAGAGCTCACCCTCCTTGTGGACTCCTCAAAGACCCGTAGGATGTCACAAAGGTCTCTCATCCATGGCCACTCATGGATGTGAAACTGAGGCAGCTGACTTTGTGGCACCCTAGGGTTTTGTAGCTGGTATTCCATCAAAGGTCTCTGCTGCTCAACCACTCTATTCAACATCTGAAACGTTGAGTTCCAGCGTGTGGGGACGTCGCACAAAAGCCGGTGTTGTGGCACATGCAGGCGTTGCTGGAGAGATTTTAAGCTAGCAGCGGCTACTGTCGACTTGCGAAAGTGGGCGCACATGCGCCGCACTTTCACCAGTAGCTCTGGAACATTGGGGTAGCTCTTTAGGAAACGTTGCACCACTAGGTTGAAGACGTGGGCCAGGCATGGAACATGTTGGAGTCCGGCAAGCTCCAGAGCTGCTACCAGGTTCCGGCCGTTATCACAAACGACCATGCCTGGGCCCAGGTGCAGCGGCTCAAACCATATTGCCGTCTCATCGAGGAGGGCATCCCTCACCTCGGAGGCAGTGTGCTGTCTGTCCCCCAAGCTGATCAGCTTCAGCACAGCCTGCTGACGTCTACCAATGCCAGTGCTGCAACGTTTCCAACTCGTAGCTGGGGTCAATCTAACAGCGGAGGAGGAGGCGGTGGCGGAGGAGGAGGCGGTAGAGGAGGAGGAGGGGGGTGTTCTTCTCGTGTCCCTGCCAGGAATGTTAGGCGGGGAGACGAGGTACACCGGGCCAGTTTGGGAAGCAGTCCCAGCCTCAACTACATTCACCCAGTGTGCCGTCAGTGAAATGTAGCGTCCCTGTCCGCATGCACTTGTCCACGCGTCGGTGGTCAAGTGGACCTTTGTGCAAAGCGCGGAACTAAGGGCCCGCCTGATGTTGAGTGACACGTGCTGGTGCAAGGCGGGGACGGCACACCGGGAGAAGTAGTGACGGCTAGGGACGGCATAGCGAGGTGCCGCAGTTGCCATCAGGTCCAGGAAGGCGGGAGTTTCAACAAGCCGGAACGCCAACATCTCCTGGGCCAGCAGTTTAGCGATGTTGGCGTTCAAGGCTTGCGCTTGTGGGTGGTTAGCAGTGTATTTCTGCCGCCGCTCCAATGTCTGAGAGATGGTGGGTTGTTGTAAAGAAACGCCTGATGGTGCCTTTGATGGTGCAGGAGAAGGAGATAAGACAGGACCAGGGGAGGATGAGGTAGAAGTCAACAAAGTGGCGGAGGCAGATGAAGTGGTGTCCTGGCTCGTCCTCTGGAGTGCATCGCCAGCACAGTCAGCAGTGGCAGTGGCAGAGGCAGAGGCAGTGGCAGAGGCAGTGGCAGTGGCGTGAACGGCAGGCGGCCTTTGTCCTGCCGTTGCTGCCTGCCACTGATTCCAGTGCTTGGATTCCAAATGACGGCGCATTGAAGTGGTGGACAGGTTGCTCTTCTCAGAGCCCCTAATCAATTTCGAGAGGCAAATTGTGCAGACAACACTATATCTGTCCTCGGCGCATTCCTTGAAAAAACTCCACACCTTCGAGAAACGTGCCCTCGAGGTGGGAGTTTTTCGGGGCTGGGTACGAACTGGAACATCTTGGGAGATTCCGGGTGTGGCCTGGCTTCGCCTAAGCTGCTGACCTCTGCCTCTGCCTCTAGCTACCCTTTTTGGTGCTGCACCTGCCTCAACATCCACACTACTTTCCCCGCTTGACATCCCCCCTGTCCAGGTCGGGTCAGTGTCCTCATCATCCACCACTTCCTCTTCCAACTCCTGTCTCATCTCCTCCTCCCGCACAATGCGCCGGTCAACTGGATGCCCTGACGGCAACTGCGTCACATCATCGTCGATGAGGGTGGGTTGCTGGTCATCCACCACCAAATCGAACGGAGATGGAGGAGACTCTAGTGTTTGAGCATCTGGACACAGATGCTCCTCTGTTAGGTTCGTGGAATCGTGACGTGGAGAGGCAGGTTGAGGGACAATGAAAGGAGCGGAGAACAGCTCTGGGGAGCAGGGACAGTTTGGGTTATTGTTCTGTAAAGCTTCGGAATTTTGGGAGGAAGGAAGACAAGACTGTTGGGTAATAGGAGGAGAGGAGGCAGAGTCTGACTGGCTGCTGGACAATGTGCTGTAAGCGTTCTCTGACAGCCATTGCAAGACCTGTTCCTGGTTCTCGGGCCTACTAAGGTTTGTACCCTGCAGTTTAGTTAATGTGGCAAGCAACCCTGGCACTGTGGAGTGGCGCAATGCTTGCTGCCCCACAGGAGTAGGCACGGGACGCCCTGTGGCTTCACTGCTACCTTGCTCCCCAGAACCATTCCCCCGACCTCGCCCACGGCCTCGTCCACGTCCCTTTCCGGGAGCCTTGCGCATTTTGAATTCCTAGTTAGAAATTGGCACTGTATACCAGTAGTAAAAATTGTGGGTGCACGTAACCCCAATATATTCTTTGAATTCCCAGTCAGACACTGGCACTATATGGCAGTAGCAAGAAATGAGGGTATTTGTATTCCCAATATATTCTTTGAATTCCCAGTCAGACAATGGCACTGTATACCAGTAGTAAAAATTGTGGGTGCACGTAACCCCAATATATTCTTTGAATTACCAGTCAGAAACTGGCACTATATGGCAGTAGCAAGAAATGAGGGTATTTGTATTCCCAATATATTCTTTGAATTCCCAGTCAGACACTGGCACTATATGGCAGTAGCAAGAAATGAGGGTATTTGTATTCCCAATATATTCTTTGAATTCCCAGTCAGACACTGGCACTATATGGCAGTAGCAAGAAATGAGGGTATTTGTATTCCCAATATATTCTTTGAATTCCCAGTCAGACAATGGCACTGTATACCAGTAGTAAAAATTGTGGGTGCACGTAACCCCAATATATTCTTTGAATTCCCAGTCAGACACTGGCACTATATGGCAGTAGCAAGAAATGAGGGTATTTGTATTCCCAATATATTCTTTGAATTCCCAGTCAGACAATGGCACTGTATACCAGTAGTAAAAATTGTGGGTGCACGTAACCCCAATATATTCTTTGAATTACCAGTCAGAAACTGGCACTATATGGCAGTAGCAAGAAATGAGGGTATTTGTATTCCCAATATATTCTTTGAATTCCCAGTCAGACACTGGCACTATATGGCAGTAGCAAGAAATGAGGGTATTTGTATTCCCAATATATTCTTTGAATTCCCAGTCAGACAATGGCACTGTATACCAGTAGTAAAAATTGTGGGTGCACGTAACCACAATATATTCTTTGAATTACCAGTCAGAAACTGGCACTATATGGCAGTAGCAAGAAATGAGGGTATTTATAACCCCAATATATTCTTTGAATTCCCAGTCAGACAATGGCACTGTATACCAGTAGTAAAAATTGTGGGTGCACGTAACCCCAATATATTCTTTGAATTACCAGTCAGAAACTGGCACTATATGGCAGTAGCAAGAAATGAGGGTATTTGTATTCCCAATATATTCTTTGAATTCCCAGTCAGACACTGGCACTATATGGCAGTAGCAAGAAATGAGGGTATTTGTATTCCCAATATATTCTTTGAATTCCCAGTCAGACAATGGCACTGTATACCAGTAGTAAAAATTGTGGGTGCACGTAACCCCAATATATTCTTTGAATTCCCAGTCAGACACTGGCACTATATGGCAGTAGCAAGAAATGAGGGTATTTGTATTCCCAATATATTCTTTGAATTCCCAGTCAGACAATGGCACTGTATACCAGTAGTAAAAATTGTGGGTGCACGTAACCCCAATATATTCTTTGAATTACCAGTCAGAAACTGGCACTATATGGCAGTAGCAAGAAATGAGGGTATTTGTATTCCCAATATATTCTTTGAATTCCCAGTCAGACACTGGCACTATATGGCAGTAGCAAGAAATGAGGGTATTTGTATTCCCAATATATTCTTTGAATTCCCAGTCAGACAATGGCACTGTATACCAGTAGTAAAAATTGTGGGTGCACGTAACCACAATATATTCTTTGAATTACCAGTCAGAAACTGGCACTATATGGCAGTAGCAAGAAATGAGGGTATTTATAACCCCAATATATTCTTTGAATTCCCAGTCAGACAATGGCACTGTATACCAGTAGTAAAAATTGTGGGTGCACGTAACCCCAATATATTCTTTGAATTACCAGTCAGAAACTGGCACTATATGGCAGTAGCAAGAAATGAGGGTATTTGTATTCCCAATATATTCTTTGAATTCCCAGTCAGACACTGGCACTATATGGCAGTAGCAAGAAATGAGGGTATTTGTATTCCCAATATATTCTTTGAATTCCCAGTCAGACAATGGCACTGTATACCAGTAGTAAAAATTGTGGGTGCACGTAACCCCAATATATTCTTTGAATTCCCAGTCAGACACTGGCACTATATGGCAGTAGCAAGAAATGAGGGTATTTGTATTCCCAATATATTCTTTGAATTCCCAGTCAGACAATGGCACTGTATACCAGTAGTAAAAATTGTGGGTGCACGTAACCCCAATATATTCTTTGAATTCCCAGTCAGACACTGGCACTATATGGCAGTAGCAAGAAATGAGGGTATTTGTATTCCCAATATATTCTTTGAATTCCCAGTCAGACAATGGCACTGTATACCAGTAGTAAAAATTGTGGGTGCACGTAACCCCAATATATTCTTTGAATTCCCAGTCAGACACTGGCACAATATGGCAGTAGCAAGAAATGAGGGTATTTGTATTCCCAATATATTCTTTGAATTCCCAGTCAGACAATGGCACTGTATACCAGTAGTAAAAATTGTGGGTGCACGTAACCCCAATATATTCTTTGAATTCCCAGTCAGACACTGACACTATATGGCAGTAGCAAGAAATGAGGGTATTTGTATTCCCAATATATTCTTTGAATTCCCAGTCAGACAATGGCACTGTATACCAGTAGTAAAAATTGTGGGTGCACGTAACCCCAATATATTCTTTGAATTCCCAGTCAGACACTGGCACTATATGGCAGTAGCAAGAAATGAGGGTATTTGTATTCCCAATATATTCTTTGAATTCCCAGTCAGACAATGGCACTGTATACCAGTAGTAAAAATTGTGGGTGCACGTAACCACAATATATTCTTTGAATTACCAGTCAGAAACTGGCACTATATGGCAGTAGCAAGAAATGAGGGTATTTATAACCCCAATATATTCTTTGAATTCCCAGTCAGACAATGGCACTGTATACCAGTAGTAAAAATTGTGGGTGCACGTAACCCCAATATATTCTTTGAATTACCAGTCAGAAACTGGCACTATATGGCAGTAGCAAGAAATGAGGGTATTTATAACCCCAATATATTCTTTGAATTCCCAGTCAGACAATGGCACTGTATACCAGTAGTAAAAATTGTGGGTGCACGTAACCCCAATATATTCTTTGAATTACCAGTCAGAAACTGGCACTATATGGCAGTAGCAAGAAATGAGGGTATTTGTATTCCCAATATATTCTTTGAATTCCCAGTCAGACACTGGCACTATATGGCAGTAGCAAGAAATGAGGGTATTTGTATTCCCAATATATTCTTTGAATTCCCAGTCAGACAATGGCACTGTATACCAGTAGTAAAAATTGTGGGTGCACGTAACCCCAATATATTCTTTGAATTCCCAGTCAGACACTGGCACTATATGGCAGTAGCAAGAAATGAGGGTATTTGTATTCCCAATATATTCTTTGAATTCCCAGTCAGACAATGGCACTGTATACCAGTAGTAAAAATTGTGGGTGCACGTAACCCCAATATATTCTTTGAATTCCCAGTCAGACACTGGCACTATATGGCAGTAGCAAGAAATGAGGGTATTTGTATTCCCAATATATTCTTTGAATTCCCAGTCAGACAATGGCACTGTATACCAGTAGTAAAAATTGTGGGTGCACGTAACCCCAATATATTCTTTGAATTCCCAGTCAGACACTGGCACTATATGGCAGTAGCAAGAAATGAGGGTATTTGTATTCCCAATATATTCTTTGAATTCCCAGTCAGACAATGGCACTGTATACCAGTAGTAAAAATTGTGGGTGCACGTAACCACAATATATTCTTTGAATTACCAGTCAGAAACTGGCACTATATGGCAGTAGCAAGAAATGAGGGTATTTATAACCCCAATATATTCTTTGAATTCCCAGTCAGACAATGGCACTGTATACCAGTAGTAAAAATTGTGGGTGCACGTAACCCCAATATATTCTTTGAATTACCAGTCAGAAACTGGCACTATATGGCAGTAGCAAGAAATGAGGGTATTTATAACCCCAATATATTCTTTGAATTCCCAGTCAGACAATGGCACTGTATACCAGTAGTAAAAATTGTGGGTGCACGTAACCCCAATATATTCTTTGAATTACCAGTCAGAAACTGGCACTATATGGCAGTAGCAAGAAATGAGGGTATTTGTATTCCCAATATATTCTTTGAATTCCCAGTCAGACACTGGCACTATATGGCAGTAGCAAGAAATGAGGGTATTTGTATTCCCAATATATTCTTTGAATTCCCAGTCAGACAATGGCACTGTATACCAGTAGTAAAAATTGTGGGTGCACGTAACCCCAATATATTCTTTGAATTCCCAGTCAGACACTGGCACTATATGGCAGTAGCAAGAAATGAGGGTATTTGTATTCCCAATATATTCTTTGAATTCCCAGTCAGACAATGGCACTGTATACCAGTAGTAAAAATTGTGGGTGCACGTAACCCCAATATATTCTTTGAATTCCCAGTCAGACACTGGCACTATATGGCAGTAGCAAGAAATGAGGGTATTTGTATTCCCAATATATTCTTTGAATTCCCAGTCAGACAATGGCACTGTATACCAGTAGTAAAAATTGTGGGTGCACGTAACCCCAATATATTCTTTGAATTACCAGTCAGAAACTGGCACTATATGGCAGTAGCAAGAAATGAGGGTATTTGTATTCCCAATATATTCTTTGAATTCCCAGTCAGACACTGGCACTATATGGCAGTAGCAAGAAATGAGGGTATTTGTATTCCCAATATATTCTTGGAATTCCCAGTCAGACAATGGCACTGTATACCAGTAGTAAAAATTGTGGGTGCACGTAACCACAATATATTCTTTGAATTACCAGTCAGAAACTGGCACTATATGGCAGTAGCAAGAAATGAGGGTATTTATAACCCCAATATATTCTTTGAATTCCCAGTCAGACAATGGCACTGTATACCAGTAGTAAAAATTGTGGGTGCACGTAACCCCAATATATTCTTTGAATTACCAGTCAGAAACTGGCACTATATGGCAGTAGCAAGAAATGAGGGTATTTGTATTCCCAATATATTCTTTGAATTCCCAGTCAGACACTGGCACTATATGGCAGTAGCAAGAAATGAGGGTATTTGTATTCCCAATATATTCTTTGAATTCCCAGTCAGACAATGGCACTGTATACCAGTAGTAAAAATTGTGGGTGCACGTAACCCCAATATATTCTTTGAATTCCCAGTCAGACACTGGCACTATATGGCAGTAGCAAGAAATGAGGGTATTTGTATTCCCAATATATTCTTTGAATTCCCAGTCAGACAATGGCACTGTATACCAGTAGTAAAAATTGTGGGTGCACGTAACCCCAATATATTCTTTGAATTCCCAGTCAGACACTGGCACTATATGGCAGTAGCAAGAAATGAGGGTATTTGTATTCCCAATATATTCTTTGAATTCCCAGTCAGACAATGGCACTGTATACCAGTAGTAAAAATTGTGGGTGCACGTAACCCCAATATATTCTTTGAATTCCCAGTCAGACACTGGCACTATATGGCAGTAGCAAGAAATGAGGGTATTTGTATTCCCAATATATTCTTTGAATTCCCAGTCAGACAATGGCACTGTATACCAGTAGTAAAAATTGTGGGTGCACGTAACCACAATATATTCTTTGAATTACCAGTCAGAAACTGGCACTATATGGCAGTAGCAAGAAATGAGGGTATTTATAACCCCAATATATTCTTTGAATTCCCAGTCAGACAATGGCACTGTATACCAGTAGTAAAAATTGTGGGTGCACGTAACCCCAATATATTCTTTGAATTCCCAGTCAGACACTGGCACTATATGGCAGTAGCAAGAAATGAGGGTATTTGTATTCCCAATATATTCTTTGAATTCCCAGTCAGACAATGGCACTGTATACCAGTAGTAAAAATTGTGGGTGCACGTAACCCCAATATATTCTTTGAATTCCCAGTCAGACACTGGCACTATATGGCAGTAGCAAGAAATGAGGGTATTTGTATTCCCAATATATTCTTTGAATTCCCAGTCAGACAATGGCACTGTATACCAGTAGTAAAAATTGTGGGTGCACGTAACCCCAATATATTCTTTGAATTCCCAGTCAGACACTGGCACTATATGGCAGTAGCAAGAAATGAGGGTATTTGTATTCCCAATATATTCTTTGAATTCCCAGTCAGACAATGGCACTGTATACCAGTAGTAAAAATTGTGGGTGCACGTAACCCCAATATATTCTTTGAATTCCCAGTCAGACACTGGCACTATATGGCAGTAGCAAGAAATGAGGGTATTTGTATTCCCAATATATTCTTTGAATTCCCAGTCAGACAATGGCACTGTATACCAGTAGTAAAAATTGTGGGTGCACGTAACCCCAATATATTCTTTGAATTCCCAGTCAGACACTGACACTATATGGCAGTAGCAAGAAATGAGGGTATTTGTATTCCCAATATATTCTTTGAATTCCCAGTCAGACAATGGCACTGTATACCAGTAGTAAAAATTGTGGGTGCACGTAACCCCAATATATTCTTTGAATTCCCAGTCAGACACTGGCACTATATGGCAGTAGCAAGAAATGAGGGTATTTGTATTCCCAAGATATTCTTTGAATTCCCAGTCAGACAATGGCACTGTATACCAGTAGTAAAAATTGTGGGTGCACGTAACCACAATATATTCTTTGAATTACCAGTCAGAAACTGGCACTATATGGCAGTAGCAAGAAATGAGGGTATTTATAACCCCAATATATTCTTTGAATTCCCAGTCAGACAATGGCACTGTATACCAGTAGTAAAAATTGTGGGTGCACGTAACCCCAATATATTCTTTGAATTACCAGTCAGAAACTGGCACTATATGGCAGTAGCAAGAAATGAGGGTATTTATAACCCCAATATATTCTTTGAATTCCCAGTCAGACAATGGCACTGTATACCAGTAGTAAAAATTGTGGGTGCACGTAACCCCAATATATTCTTTGAATTACCAGTCAGAAACTGGCACTATATGGCAGTAGCAAGAAATGAGGGTATTTGTATTCCCAATATATTCTTTGAATTCCCAGTCAGACACTGGCACTATATGGCAGTAGCAAGAAATGAGGGTATTTGTATTCCCAATATATTCTTTGAATTCCCAGTCAGACAATGGCACTGTATACCAGTAGTAAAAATTGTGGGTGCACGTAACCCCAATATATTCTTTGAATTCCCAGTCAGACACTGGCACTATATGGCAGTAGCAAGAAATGAGGGTATTTGTATTCCCAATATATTCTTTGAATTCCCAGTCAGACAATGGCACTGTATACCAGTAGTAAAAATTGTGGGTGCACGTAACCCCAATATATTCTTTGAATTCCCAGTCAGACACTGGCACTATATGGCAGTAGCAAGAAATGAGGGTATTTGTATTCCCAATATATTCTTTGAATTCCCAGTCAGACAATGGCACTGTATACCAGTAGTAAAAATTGTGGGTGCACGTAACCCCAATATATTCTTTGAATTCCCAGTCAGACACTGGCACTATATGGCAGTAGCAAGAAATGAGGGTATTTGTATTCCCAATATATTCTTTGAATTCCCAGTCAGACAATGGCACTGTATACCAGTAGTAAAAATTGTGGGTGCACGTAACCACAATATATTCTTTGAATTACCAGTCAGAAACTGGCACTATATGGCAGTAGCAAGAAATGAGGGTATTTATAACCCCAATATATTCTTTGAATTCCCAGTCAGACAATGGCACTGTATACCAGTAGTAAAAATTGTGGGTGCACGTAACCCCAATATATTCTTTGAATTACCAGTCAGAAACTGGCACTATATGGCAGTAGCAAGAAATGAGGGTATTTATAACCCCAATATATTCTTTGAATTCCCAGTCAGACAATGGCACTGTATATCAGTAGTAAAAATTGTGGGTGCACGTAACCCCAATATATTCTTTGAATTACCAGTCAGAAACTGGCACTATATGGCAGTAGCAAGAAATGAGGGTATTTGTATTCCCAATATATTCTTTGAATTCCCAGTCAGACACTGGCACTATATGGCAGTAGCAAGAAATGAGGGTATTTGTATTCCCAATATATTCTTTGAATTCCCAGTCAGACAATGGCACTGTATACCAGTAGTAAAAATTGTGGGTGCACGTAACCCCAATATATTCTTTGAATTCCCAGTCAGACACTGGCACTATATGGCAGTAGCAAGAAATGAGGGTATTTGTATTCCCAATATATTCTTTGAATTCCCAGTCAGACAATGGCACTGTATACCAGTAGTAAAAATTGTGGGTGCACGTAACCCCAATATATTCTTTGAATTACCAGTCAGAAACTGGCACTATATGGCAGTAGCAAGAAATGAGGGTATTTGTATTCCCAATATATTCTTTGAATTCCCAGTCAGACACTGGCACTATATGGCAGTAGCAAGAAATGAGGGTATTTGTATTCCCAATATATTCTTTGAATTCCCAGTCAGACAATGGCACTGTATACCAGTAGTAAAAATTGTGGGTGCACGTAACCACAATATATTCTTTGAATTACCAGTCAGAAACTGGCACTATATGGCAGTAGCAAGAAATGAGGGTATTTATAACCCCAATATATTCTTTGAATTCCCAGTCAGACAATGGCACTGTATACCAGTAGTAAAAATTGTGGGTGCACGTAACCCCAATATATTCTTTGAATTACCAGTCAGAAACTGGCACTATATGGCAGTAGCAAGAAATGAGGGTATTTGTATTCCCAATATATTCTTTGAATTCCCAGTCAGACACTGGCACTATATGGCAGTAGCAAGAAATGAGGGTATTTGTATTCCCAATATATTCTTTGAATTCCCAGTCAGACAATGGCACTGTATACCAGTAGTAAAAATTGTGGGTGCACGTAACCCCAATATATTCTTTGAATTCCCAGTCAGACACTGGCACTATATGGCAGTAGCAAGAAATGAGGGTATTTGTATTCCCAATATATTCTTTGAATTCCCAGTCAGACAATGGCACTGTATACCAGTAGTAAAAATTGTGGGTGCACGTAACCCCAATATATTCTTTGAATTCCCAGTCAGACACTGGCACTATATGGCAGTAGCAAGAAATGAGGGTATTTGTATTCCCAATATATTCTTTGAATTCCCAGTCAGACAATGGCACTGTATACCAGTAGTAAAAATTGTGGGTGCACGTAACCCCAATATATTCTTTGAATTCCCAGTCAGACACTGGCACTATATGGCAGTAGCAAGAAATGAGGGTATTTGTATTCCCAATATATTCTTTGAATTCCCAGTCAGACAATGGCACTGTATACCAGTAGTAAAAATTGTGGGTGCACGTAACCCCAATATATTCTTTGAATTCCCAGTCAGACACTGGCACTATATGGCAGTAGCAAGAAATGAGGGTATTTGTATTCCCAATATATTCTTTGAATTCCCAGTCAGACAACGGCACTGTATACCAGTAGTAAAAATTGTGGGTGCACGTAACCCCAATATATTCTTTGAATTCCCAGTCAGACACTGGCACTATATGGCAGTAGCAAGAAATGAGGGTATTTGTATTCCCAATATATTCTTTGAATTCCCAGTCAGACAATGGCACTGTATACCAGTAGTAAAAATTGTGGGTGCACGTAACCCCAATATATTCTTTGAATTCCCAGTCAGACACTGGCACTATATGGCAGTAGCAAGAAATGAGGGTATTTGTATTCCCAATATATTCTTTGAATTCCCAGTCAGACAATGGCACTGTATACCAGTAGTAAAAATTGTGGGTGCACGTAACCACAATATATTCTTTGAATTACCAGTCAGAAACTGGCACTATATGGCAGTAGAAAGAAATGAGGGTATTTATAACCCCAATATATTCTTTGAATTCCCAGTCAGACAATGGCACTGTATACCAGTAGTAAAAATTGTGGGTGCACGTAACCCCAATATATTCTTTGAATTCCCAGTCAGACACTGGCACTATATGGCAGTAGCAAGAAATGAGGGTATTTGTATTCCCAATATATTCTTTGAATTCCCAGTCAGACAATGGCACTGTATACCAGTAGTAAAAATTGTGGGTGCACGTAACCCCAATATATTCTTTGAATTCCCAGTCAGACACTGGCACTATATGGCAGTAGCAAGAAATGAGGGTATTTGTATTCCCAATATATTCTTTGAATTCCCAGTCAGACAATGGCACTGTATACCAGTAGTAAAAATTGTGGGTGCACGTAACCCCAATATATTCTTTGAATTCCCAGTCAGACACTGGCACTATATGGCAGTAGCAAGAAATGAGGGTATTTGTATTCCCAATATATTCTTTGAATTCCCAGTCAGACAATGGCACTGTATACCAGTAGTAAAAATTGTGGGTGCACGTAACCCCAATATATTCTTTGAATTCCCAGTCAGACACTGGCACTATATGGCAGTAGCAAGAAATGAGGGTATTTGTATTCCCAATATATTCTTTGAATTCCCAGTCAGACAATGGCACTGTATACCAGTAGTAAAAATTGTGGGTGCACGTAACCCCAATATATTCTTTGAATTACCAGTCAGACACTGGCACTATATGGCAGTAGGAAGAAATGAGGGTATTTGTATTCCCAATATATTCTTTGAATTCCCAGTCAGACAATGGCACTGTATACCAGTAGTAAAAATTGTGGGTGTATATAGCCCCAATTCTATTGCTAGGGGACTTGCAGGGTATTTCTGGGGTGAAGGTGGGGGGGCACACCGTTGGAACGGGTATGGGGGTATATATCGGGTATACGGGAATACACTGACAGTGTATTCCATTCAGGATCCTGGGAAAGCTGGGTTGCGGCGATTGAGCCCGTCAGTGCCACGTTACACTGACAAGCTTCTCCCTGGAATTTAGCTCTTATAAGAGCTGTTGGTTGTCTTCTCCTTCCTATCCTAGCCTGTCCCTGCCTACCCAGAATCTAAGCCCTAGCTAGCTGGACGGAAACCTCCGTCCTCGGTGAATTGCAAGCTCAGAATGACGCGAAGCTGGGCGTCGCTGTTCTTTTAAATTAGAGGTCACATGTTTTCGGCAGCCAATGGGTTTTGCCTACTTTTCTCAACGTCACCGGTGTCGTAGTTCCTGTCCCACCTACCCTGCGCTGTTATTGGAGCAAAAAAGGCGCCAGGGAAGGTGGGAGGGGAATCGAGTAATGGCGCACTTTACCACGCGGTGTTCGATTCGATTCGAACATGCCGAACAGCCTAATATCCGATCGAACATGAGTTCGATAGAACACTGTTCACTCATCTCTAGTGGTCGCCTTTACAAACCCATTCAAGTGAATGGGTTTGAAAATTGACCACTGGGTTTCCATCCCCTGTCCAGTTTTGCGGGGCAGAAGACGGAAACCTGCTGCATTGGCTAAATCGGAGACCGGACAGAGATGTGAACCCGCCCTATGACTGTAATTAATAGTACAGTAATCTTGAGTTTTGAAATTTTATCTTTTTTGTCTTTTTTTTTTCCTTTTTGTGTTGTTAAAATATACAGAAAGGAAATAAACAAGTATATAACAAAATATATATAATTGCAACAAGTTCCTGGCAGAAATACTTAGTTTCCTGGAAAGATTTCAGGGGTGCCAAAACTTACAGCCAGGACATATATATATATATATATATATATATATATATATATATATATATATATATATATATATATATATATAGTTTGTAGGGTATCCTGATCAGTTTTTTACACAAGCACAGGCACAGGCACAACATGTAGTGTTACTATTAATAATGAAATCTTTAATATCTTTGATATTTACATAACCTTGATTGGAGTTTCATAAGCGAAATGTATCAAGATGGCTTCTAATCAGTATCTTCTTCAAATCAAATTGTCTTATTTTATAGGTAGAACTGCTGACAAGGATATTAGAAACAAGCTTAAAGTACATTACTATGCCTATGAAACAAAAAAAGATGATGGGTAAGCAAAGGCAGAGGTTACTGTGAAAGTGCAGAAACAGCATTTACGACTCATATCTTATCCATCGCACTGTAATACTAAAACTGCAATGACAAGAAATATCTGTCACAGTAACATTATCTTTATATACAATATTTAACCGTGTCAGCTTTATGAAATAACACGCAATGGTATACAGAGAAAATGCAATTTAGCTTCCTTGACTGTTCTCCTAATAGACTGAGCTGTGTATATATTATATATATATATATATATATATATATATATATATATATATATATATATATATATATATATTGCAACTTTGTAGGATAAAACAAGCAGAGTAAAGATTATGACTTTACCTCTCCCCAAAAAATAACACTTGGCAAGTTTAAATGTGATCTTCCTGGGACCAGTAAATATTAAGATTTGTACTTACTATGCTGAGATATTCTGCAATATATACAGAATACTTTATCACTGGAGAACATTATGGTTCTTTAACCAAATAGCAAAGTCAGCCTGAAAAGCGCTGACATTGTTATACCATCACAGAGCAATTACACAGCGCTGCAATACAGATATAATGTTAAACAGTATGGTTTACTGAGCAGAGAAACCACACAATGGAAAAAAGAATCAGCCTTGTAAAGGTAAATAACGATTAAACAAATTACATCCTGTGTTTGTTATAAACTATATTTATGGCTCTATACAGATGTGTATTATTGCTCATTCCCCATTTTTGAATTATCAATAGTCATATTTGTAGACTACTGTATATTTATCCATATATCATGCCAAACCTCACTAGATTCGTGTTAAAGAGGACCTTTCACGTCCTTTGGCAACCGCAGTATTATATACTGCTAGAAAGCTGTATTAAGTGCACTGTCAGCTTTCCCAATGTGCGCCTGGATGCACGGCCGCAAAATAACGCGGAGTATGCGATCCTAACTCCCATTGAAATCAATGGGAGCTTTTACGGCGCGCAAACTCTAACACGCCATATACGTGCCAGATTATGCGGCACATTACATCGTGTGAACACACCCTTAAAAAGCCATTTTTGCTCCACTTAGGGATTATGGTAAAAATATGAAAATCTGTTTTCCAAAATATAAATAGGAAAATAGTGCCTCTGCTTCCTATTTACATCTTGGAAAACAGATTTGCATAATTTTCCCATAATCCCCCAGTGGAGCGAAAATGGCTTTGTAAGACTCCATATACCTGTGAAGGTGCACGCTCTCACTAAGGAGTGTAATTATCCGCTAATCCTGGACTATAGTCTCTCACTCTGCCAAACTAGTATCCCTATGCTGTGCTGAAGAGATCCAACAAATCGAAACAGCGCAGTCCACAACTGGGAATCTGTTCCTTTTGGAATAGAAATAATAGTGTGGCTAAACCCTGCATTATAACATAAAGACTTGTTGAAAAAGTTGTGCATGATGTTTAAGGGGGCTGTCCTGGTGAAACTATGGGATGGGATGTTATTAATCACTGCATAGTCTAAAGAAATTAATGAATTTTCTCTGCACTAGGTGTAGTAAAAATTTCAATAGAGCTGGAAAGTCATAGGAGTAGGAGAAGTAGAACAAATTTTAGTCATATTTAATAAATTACAGGCAGATTGTGATAAAAATCGTACATAGAGTGAGGGAGAATGTCTGTGCTGTGTGAGTTAGACTGCTTGAAATGCTGGCACTTGTCGGTGTACTATCTCTCCCAATATACTCAGCTTCCAGATTACCTCTAGTTTACGCTGTGCAGTTTCTGACTCTCCAGGCTGCTACTGCTCCAGCCTATAGGATGGGTGCGTCTTCTTTCTCAGTAATTTAAGAGATTACCAAATCCACCTTTTATTCCTATCCAGCCCATTCCACGCAGCTCATGTCTATTTTAACTTCTTAGCCCTTTATAATGTATGAGCAACAATATTTTTGGATCACCAGTTTCTGCCATGGTTTTGTGTTGACCAATTCGCTGCTTTGTGACCTCGGCTTGATTCCTGATTATGCTTCTGTTACCATTCTTGTTCTGTTGTTTATCCATGCATTGACCTTGGCTTATTTCTTGACTCTGCTTGAAATTGCTGATGATGATTCTTTTGCAGATAAGATCTGGCAACCAGGTCAGGGTGACAAGGTAACATCAAATGAAGAGGGTAGTGGTAATGGTGATAGTAAGAATTCAAGATTCCAAACAGTCTGACCAGGGTAGACCTAGTTGAAGTGGTAGTGTCAGGGCTCGTTCACATCAGCGTTGTGAACTCCGTTATGCAGGTTTCCGTTTCCTGCATAAAACAGAGGCAGGATACGGAAACCTGCAGGAGTCTCTCTCACCCATTCATTTGAATGGGTGAGAGAGATGTCCGGCCGTGAGCGGCGGTGAGCGTTTTATGCTCTCCGCCGCGAAACCGGGTTTTATAATCCGGACACAGAGTCGGACATGCAGTACTCTGTGTCCGGAGTAAAAAATCCGGTTTCGCGGCGGAGAGCATAAAACGCTCACCACCGCTCACGGCCGGACCCGGTCTGTGCTTTCCATCTTCTGGCATGCAGAAGACGGAAAGCACAGAACGGAAAGTGTGAACCTAGCGTCAGACACATTTCTGCTGCTGCTGGGCACAGCAACAACACACAGTCATCTCCCATGTGGAAATTTTTTCTAATATTGCCAAATGAGAAATCCTTGCCAATGTGCAAGATCTGCAAGCTTAAAGTTAATCATGGCTAAACAAGATTAAATGTAGGAATTACATCACTACATCACGTCCTTTTAGGCGGGCCACAGCTACACTCGGCACATGGTTGATGTTATCATTACCAACTATTATTCCCAAACTCCTACTCCTGCACGCTAATGCCAGTCAACCATAAGGCAATGTGTATCCAGGAAATAGCAGTATGCATCCTGTCATCCAGTAGTTCTGAAAATTAACTCACACCTCGCCATGCTGCTGATGGTACAGTTGCTGCCAAATCACTTAGTAGACTCAGATGCATTTCTCCATCTGATGGCATGTGCTCAACCTCGATGAAGGATACCTAGCCACTACTATTTCTGCAGGAAAGCTGTCCATGCTTTATATTTCCATGTGTCAGAGAACGAGGCCTTTCTTTGGAATGTCACTCTGGGGAAAGGTTCATGCCACCATTGACATGTGGAGCAGCAATTCTGGACAAGGAAAATACATGTCTTTCACAGCCCACTGGATCATTGTTTTAAACGACAATGGCCACAATCTGGAAATACAACAAGGCCAAGTGCTAGTTCTAGTTTGTGCAGGTCCAAGCTCGACACCACGCAAGGCCCTCCTGTTCTCCTGCTATCTTCCTGTGGACCCTGCTCTATGGACCGTTTCCTGCCCTCATCTTCAATAGCAAGGCATTGCTACCACTCCTCCTCCCTCATTTTATAAGTGTAAGGCAAAGTGCTGCCATGTGGTTTTACAGATACTGAGCCAGAGGAACCACACACTGGAGGAGCTACTCGGGCTGTAATCTGCACCAAATATTCTGCTGGATGACTACTCATTGAATAGCATATTGTCCTTGTATGGAACATGTGCTGAATCTGGTGGTATGCCGCTTTATTAAAATGTGTATTGTACATGTATGTATGTGTACATGTGACTTAAAAGAGGTGCTCCTTATGGCTAGAAATGTGTCTGCGCATTTTGTCCATTCTTATGTCGCCACAAAACAGTCTGCATTTGCGCCACCTTATCAGCAGCGTACTAACTTTGTGGAACTCCAACTTAAACATGTTGGAGCAGCAGAAGTTGGTGCATGCAATAAACCACATGGACAATATGTTATTTTGAGATCCATCATTGGAGGAAAGTGCGTCAGCTTCTCAGGCCCTTTGAAAAGGCTATCAAATTTGACAGCAGGGACAATTGCAACATCATCAATGTGATCCCTTTATTATATATCTTACAGTAAACACACTCATGCAACGAGTGATAGAAGAGGAAAAACAGATTCCACCTCTTAGTCAATGTCATAGTCTTGGGTTGATGCAAGGGGACCCTGAGGAGAATGAAGATCTGGGTCAGGATCTTATGTTGGAGGAACTGGGACTCCAACATTGCTATCTTTCATCCTTGTCATTGTGTTAACACACCCCTGAATGTTCCACAACAGCAAACTTCCAAAACATTTGCTTTTATAGAGGTTGTCACACATGTTGATAATTAAAGTAGGTGCAGCGAGTAGCTGCACCTACTTACCCTGTTAATTCCTATGGAAGAGTGTACTTAATTTTTCACACATATTTTCTCTATCATACTATGAAAAGATATCATCATTCCTGAAAATCCTGCTGTTACAGTGCCAGACAGTCCCCAAATAACAAATCCCCCAATAAATAGTTTTCTGTTAAATAGTGCAATAATGTGCACTGGCAAATAATGCCATACAGTACATACAATTACACAATGTTTTAATAAAAAACTAATATACAGTGACCACATAAACAGAATTATGCATATTGTCTTTAAAGGGGTTGACCAACAGTTTAAGAAATGTAGGAAATGTTATAAAGTGAAAAAGAACCATTAGTTGCCAGTTAAATCCCCTGTTGATCTGGGTTTGAAACTTCTGTGGTCCCTGTCTTCATTTAACTTCTACTCCCTCCCCTGACTAGTGGTCATTCCTAGCAGTGGATGTCAAGATATAAAACTTTGCACTCGCCTCACCCATCAAGATCCAATCACCGGCTTTGGAAGTGATGCTAACATCTACTGTATGCCGATGCTCTAGTAAAGTAATCAAAGCCAAGCAGAGACTACAGAGGTATAAAGCTAAGCAGAGACTACAGGGGTATTGATGCTGAAGATATGGCTGATTTAACAAATAATTTTTAATTTTAAGGAAAATCAATCAACAAGCAGTTCAACAATCATTGGAGATACTCAAAGTATAGCACTTGGCTATTTCCAGTGATTCCCAATTAAATGGATCAGTGGCTGGCATTTCCGAGCTACCAATCCATTCAAACTGAGAAGCAAGACCTCACCAGTTTTCATGATCAATGGAGATCCCAATTGTCAAACCCTCAAAATCAGCAAGTTACCTTGTATCCTTTCCTAACTTGTGTCCAGAATACTTTAGCTATCAGATAGGAAAAATAGAAATATTTTTTTAGTTTATGGTCCAATACAATATATGATTTTGTGGAACCACATCAGTACATATATCCAAGTAGAGAAAATAAAATATTGTCTTTTTCCTAATTAGTTTTCATGCACTGAACTATTTGGGAATATTGGGGTTTTCTTCTTTCTTTACAGAAATGTTCATCTTTTCGAGAAATTATAGTCATTGACAGCTGAGGTACAGATACATCAAAATACCATTCTAAATGATAAATGTTTAAAATTCTAATATCAGTGGAGAACCATACGGGTTTGCACTGGGGACCATTTCCATCTCACTTGTCTGTACAAAATGCAGTGGGACTTTATAGTACAGCACTGTAAATTACTGGTAGTAATATCGATCCACAGATTCGTTGAATCTCTGATAGTAAACATGTAGGATTTAGTCTATGGCAAATTGATGTATACCATTTAAGAAATATCATTTGACTATGATTAAAACATATTTTTAGGTAAGATATTTCTTTTCAAATCTATAGATCCTTTGTTAAGGATTACTTACACGATAAATGATTTGTGCTGTTCTGGTATTCATGTACAAAGATTTTGATATAACATTTTACATGCCATACTTGTCTAGTAGTTATTTAATGTATTTATAAAATTCAGTGGCTGTATTCTTTACCTACTGCTATAAGAAATTTCTTCATGTGGAATGGTAATTGTACTTTACATAGTTAATATAATTAATAGGCCTATCTTAGCTCACTGAAACAATGTATTGATTGTACAAGTGCAATTACAGGTTTTCCCAGACATTACAAATGGTCATTTAGTAATCATCATTTGCCCTTATCTCTAGTGGTTTTATTCAATTATTAAAAGTCCATAATGGTTTAAATAAGCATAAGGAGGAGAGAAGGGAAAAAGGAAATCACAGTTTAGATGAACTACTTCTCTTGACCATGTTCTATTATTACTGATATACAGTAACTATTAGTACTACTAGAAGTTTTTGGAACCAAATCCTTCCCTCAACTATAAAACTTAAATTGACTAATTTACATTTAACCTACAAATATTTAAATATACTTGTATGGGCGGGTTCACACTTGCGCCCAGTCTCCACTTTCAGATTTACGTCCTGTGCCCAAGAAACTGGACAGGAGACGGAAACCAGCAGTCAGTTTTCAAACCCAATCATTTGAATGGGTTTGCAAAGCGTCTGCCCGTGAGCGCCTGTGAGCGTCTTCTGCCTCTCTCCAGCGTTGTTTTTTTTTGTAACCGGACACAGTCGGACATGCAGGACTTTGTGCCCGGTTAAAAAAAAAAGATTTGCCCTGGAGACCAGAAGACGCTCACGGGTAGACACTGACTGCCGGGTTTCCATCTCTTGACGGCAGTAGACGGAAACCCACAAAGCGGAGACCAGGGTGCAGGTGTGAACCTGCCCTATAAGAGTTTAGAGTACATACATTTGATTACTCCATTGCTGAAGTTTCAACATGGATACTCTACAGAAGTTTTTTTCTGAAGGCTTTGGGGAAAAGTAGTTTTTTTTAGGTTGCAGATTTTGTTGCTTTTTTTGAGACAAAACACGCAGTGAGCTGAGCTGGGAGAAGTATAAGAGCTTCCTTTATATTTTCCATTGTTTTTGTAGCCAGTTTTGAGTTTGGCTCGAAAAAACACATCAAGATTAGAGATGAGCGAACAGTAAAATATTTGTTATTCGTTTCAAATAGCCGCTCAATATTCGACTATTCGAATGAATATCGAACCCTATTATAGTCTATGGGGAAAAATGCTTCGTTTCAGGGGAACCCACCATTCGACTCAGGAGGGTCACCAAGTCCACTATGACACCCCAGGAAATGATGCCAACACTTCTGCAATGCAACTGGGACAGCAGGGGAAGCATGCCTGGGGGCATCTAACAAGCCCAAGTCACAGTTTTACCCCACCATCACAGCCTATCAACTACACACTTTCCACACTCAAAAAAAACACTATGAAAGTGGAAAAATACCTGGGAACCTTCTTTCCTCCCCAATTGGATGGACAGAAACCCAAATTTAAATCTAAAGAAACAATACCAAGCACCCCTTTAAATCATGTTGCACATGACAACCACAGATGGAATAGGCAATGGGAAATCCAAAAGCCCCTACCCTTAACTGTCATTGTTTATGTGTGTGTGATGTGGTGAGACCTTCAAAAATTCACTTTTCTGGCCCTTAATGTGAGCCCTTCCAAATTAAGTTAGAGGGTTAGAGGCCCTTAAGCTGAGCTAACAGCAGAGACTGAGGCCCTTCAGGTGACTTCAGCCTTTTACCTGCAGAGTTTTAGGCCCTTTAACTTAGTTCAGCCTTGCACCAGCAGAGATTTGTTGGTCCTTTTGGTGAGTTGAGCCTTTAAAGAGCAGAGATTTAGTTTTTGACCCTTTGGGTGAGTTGAGCCTGTAAACAGCAGAGATTTAGTTTTTGGCCCTTAGAGTGAGTATAGCCTTTAAACAGCAGTGTTTTTGGCGCTTGGAGTGAGTAGAGCCTTTATAATCCATTGTTTTTGACCCTTGGAGTGAGTAGAGCCTTGTACCGGCAGTGTTTTTGGCCCTTGGAGTGAGTAGAGCCTTGCACCGGCAGTGTTTTTGGCCTTTGGAGTGAGTAGAGCTTCTAACCAGCAGAGTTTGGGGAAATCAGGGTGGATTGAGACTCTAACCAGCAGAGTTGGGGGGAATCAGGGTGGATTGAGACTCTAACCAGCAGAGTTGGGGGAAATCAGGGTGGATTGAGACTCTAACCAGCAGAGTTGGGGGGAATCAGGGTGAATTGAGATTCTAACCAGCAGAGTTGGGGGGAATCAGGGTGGATCGAGACTCTAACCAGCAGAGTTGGGGGAAATCAGGGTGGATTGAGACTCTAACCAGCAGAGTTGGGGGGAATCAGGGTGAATTGAGACTCTAACCAGCAGAGTTGGGGGGAATCAGGGTGGATTGAGACTCTAACCAGCAGAGTTGGGGGGAATCAGGGTGGATTGAGATTCTAACCAGCAGAGTTGGGGGGAATCAGGGCGGATTGAGACTCTAACCAGCAGAGTTGGGGGGAATCAGGGTGGATTGAGACTAGTAGGAGCAGAATTGTGCAACGCTGATGGTGGAGGAGTAGTATGAGGAGGAATTGTAGAGGGTGAGCACACACATGAAACTTCATGTCAGGGTGCTTGACACCAGTGGACATGAAAATGATGGGTCTATCCAGTGGCTGTTTTTGATCAGCGTCAGCCGGTCAGCACTGTCAGGTGACAGCCGGCTGCACTTATCTGTAATTATGCCACCGGCTGCGCTGAAGACCCTTTCCGAAAGCACACTGGTGGCAGGGCAGGAAAGGACCTCCAATGCATACAGCACAAGTTCCAGCCACAAATCCAACTTGGAGACCCAATAAGTATAGGGCGCAGAGGGATCGGAGAGGACAGGGCTGGGGTTGGCCAGGTACTCCCGCAACATGCGCCTATACTTGTCCCTCCTGGTGACACTAGGCCCCTCAGTGGCGGTACTTTGGTGAGTGGGTGCCATTAACGTGTCCCAGACCTTAGAGAGTGTGCCCCTGCTGGGTGTGGACCGGATGTCAGTTGTTAGCCTGTTGGAGCAACTCTCCTCTCTGCTGTCAACGAGACTTGATGGAAACATCTCCATCATATTCTGCACCAGTTGCTTGTGGCAATCACTGATGCAGCTGGTCCTCCTTGCTATCGGAATAAAATTGGAAATATTATTTTTATACTGGGGGTTGAGGATTGCAAAAATCCAGTATTCGTTGCTCTCCAGGATTTTGACAATGTGTTTGTCAGTTGAAAAGCACTCCAACATGTATTCAACCATGTGTGCCAGAGTGTTACTTGGCATAAATTGGCTGCCCCCACTGGAATGGTCACTCTCCATTTCCTCCTCTTCCTCCTCCTCCTTCTCCATTTTGCCCCAACTGCGCTGCAGCAATGGGATGCACTGAACTTCCCTGCTAGCCTCCTGTGTGACAATGGGATCTGCCACTTCATCATTCTCCTCCTCCTCCTCTTCCTCCCTCAATATACGCTGTGAATCGGACAGGAGTGTGCCCTGACTATCCTGCTGGGAAGGTTCTGCTTCTATTCCCGACTCCTCAGCGTACAATGCATTATCCCTGATGGCGATGAGGGATTCTTGCATCACACACAGGAGCAGGATTGTGACACTCACTAGTGCATCGTCACAGCTGACCTTCATGGTTGACTCCTCAAAGATATGCAAGATCTCGCATAAGTCTGCCATCCATGGCCACTCATGGTGCAGAAACTGCGGGAGCTGACTCTGAGGAACCCTTGGGTTTTGGAGATGGTACTCCATCAAGGGTCTCTGCTGCTCACACTCTACTCAACATGTGGTAGGTCAAGTTCCAGCGTGTGGGGACGTCGCACATCAGCCGGTGTTCTAGCAGATGGAGGCGTTGCTGGAGGCTTCGGAGGCTAGCAGTGGCTACTGTGGACTTGCGAAAGTGGACTCACAAGCACCACGCACTTTCACCAGTAGCTGGGGTAAATTGGGGTACGTTTTTAAAAACCGTTGCACCACTAAATTGAACACGTTGGCCAGGCATGGAACGTGTTGGAGGTTGGCAAGCTCCAGAGCTGCTACCAGGTTCCGGACGTTATCACACACGACCATGCCTGGGCCCAGGTGCAGCAGTGAAAACCATGTCGACATCTCATCAATGAGGACATCCTTCACCTCGGAGACAGTGTGCTGTCTGTCCCCCAAGTTGATGAGCTTCAGCACTGCCTGCTGACGTCTCCCCACGGCAGTGCTGCAGCGTTTCCAGCAGGTAGCTGGGGTCGATGTGATGGCAGAGGCGGAGGAGGTGGGTGGTGGTTCAGAGCCCCTGCCAGGAATGTTGGGCGGGGAAATGAGGTAGACCGCCCCACTTTGTGACCAGGTCCCAGCCTCAACTACATTCACCCAGTGTGCCTTCAGTGAAATGTAGCGTCCCTGTCCGCAAGCACTTGTCCATGCGTCGGTGGTCAAGTGGACCTTTGTGCAAATTGCGGAACTTAGGGCCCGCCTGATGTTGCGTGACACGTGCTGGTGCAAGGCGGGGACGGCACAGCGGGAGAAGTAGTAACGGCTAGGGACGGCATAGCGAGGTGTCACACTTGCCATCAGGTCATGGAAGACCTGAGTTTCCACAAGCCGAAATGGCAACATCTCCTGGGCCAGGAGTTTGGAGATGTGTGCGTTTAAGGCTTTTGCATGGGGGTGGATAGCGCTGTATTTTTGCCTGCGCTCAAAAGTCTGGGAGATGGTGGGTTGCTGTGAAGAGGCGCATGATGGTACAGGAGAAGGAGCTAAGGCAGGAGAAGGAGCTGAGGCAGGAAAAGGAGAGGATGAGGGAGAAGTCTCCAAAGTGGTGGAGGCACATGTGGAGGTTTCCTGGCTGCTGGTCTGGACTGCAGCTCCAGCACTGGCAACAGTGGGAGAGGCAGTGGCGTCAACACCGGACGACGATTGTCCTGCGTTTGCTCTCTGCCACTGAGCCCAGTGCTTGCCTTCCAAATGACGGCACATGCCAGTGGTCATAAGGTTGCTCTTTTCAGAGCCCCTACTCAGTTTCAAGTTGCAGATTGTACAAACCACACTATATTTGTCCGCCGCACAAACATTAAAAAAATTCCACTCCACCGAAGACCGTGGCCTCGATGTGGGAGTTTTTCTAGGCTAGCTACAAGAGGGAATATTTTGGGCCCTGGTTAGGCCTGGTCTGTGGCCTGGTTTCATTGAAGCAGCTGTCATCTGCCTCTGGACATGCCTCTGCCTCTAGCCACCCTCTTTGGTGCTACACTTCCCTCCACATCTATACTGCTGTCCCCGCTTGACATCCGCCCTGTCCAGGTCGGGTCAGTGCCCTCGTCATCCACCACCTCCTCTTCTAATTCCTCTGACGGCTCCTCCTCCTCTTGCACACCGACAATGGCAACAGGCTGCCCTGATGGCAACTGTGTCTCATCATCGTCGTCACTGAGGGCCGATTGCTGGTCAACAACAACAGGAGATAATGGATGCTCCAGTGTTTGGGCATCAGGACACAGCAACTCATCTGTTACCTCCAGTGATTCAGGACGTGGTGGGACAGAGAGAGGGACAGTGAATGGACTTGAAAACAGCTCCTGGGAGGTGGGAAAGGTAGGATTACTTTGCTGGGAAGATTGGGCATGTTGTGAGGAAGGAGGACCAGACTGTTGGGTAGGAGGAGGAGTTGAGGTAGAGGCTGACTGGCTGGTGGAGAATGTGCTGGAAGCATTATCTGCCAGTCATTGTAACACCTCTTTCTGGTGCTCGGGCCTGGTTGGTCTTGTACCCTGCACCCTACTTAATGTGGCCATCAAGCCGGGGACTGTGGGGAAGCGCAATGCTTGCTGCCGCAGAGCAGTAGGCACGGTAAACGCATTATTTGGTCACTGCATGCTTTTATTGTGTGAGAACCTTATGGTGGTATTTTTAGTCATTATACAGCATTGCTACTTAGAAATTATATATTATTTTTGTAGGGTGATGTTAGTTGCACTTTATAGAACGAAGCAATTTGTATCACAGCACTATTTTCCCTATTTTATGACACTGATAATTAGACATTCTAGATATTTTTACAATACATATATATAACTATAAAAGATGGGAGGAGTGCCAACAAAATTTGACTCACACAACATCATCCATTGTAAGGCCTGCCCTAATCCTGTATTCTAAAACAAACTACATAACACTGCCATAGTGTTATATTATCCTAGCTTCTGCCCACGACTTCGTCTATGGGTTGTTGGCATTGATGATCCGCCTATATTCAGCAAATTGCTGCCGTCAATGGTTTGCCTGCTCCAGCATTTTGGCAGCTCGCAAGCTGTCCTGCTTCTAACTTTGTTCCTCACACCATGCCTGTGATTGTTCTGGCATCTCAGCAGCTCGCTGGGACGTCATATAATAAGCATATTGTTGGTGTTGATGATCCACCTCCTTCAGAGTTTCCACAGCTGTCAAGCTGGCCTTCTGCTGAACTCGTTCCTCGCGCTGTGCCCGTGATTGTTCTGGTATGTCAGCAGTTCGCTGAAACGCCATATATTGAGCGTGTTGTTGACGTTGATGGTCCGCATGCTCCGGCGTTTTGACAGCTCTCAAGCAGGCCCACCACTGAATTTGTTTTTTGCACTGTGCCTGTGATTGTTCTGGCATATCAACACCTCGCTGGAATGTCATATAATGAACGTGTTGTCGGTGTTGATGATCTGCCTGCTGCCGCTGAACTCATTCCTCGCGCTGTGCCCGTGAGTGTTCCGGTATCTCAGCAGCTCACTGGGACACCATATAATGATTGTGTTGTTGGCATTGATGATCCCCCTCAGCTCCGCTTGAGGAGAACTTTGTGACTTCTCGCTGGCTCCTTCATAGCTCTCATTGTTTGCGACAAATTAGATTTTCTTTTTCCAGGCATGTTGAAAATTGGCAAACTGCCAATTTGGATTAAAGGTGTTTGCCCATGTCAGTTTGTCATCAGTGACTGAAGCAGATCAGATAATATGCAAATGCGTGAACACTCACCACTGAGGGTTAGCGTGTGTTTACACAAGAGATAACAGCCTTGACTTTCTCAGAAGCTGAAATAAGAGCAGTGTAATATAGTATATGAACATAAATTCATAACCGTCGTGAAGCCATGTCATTTACTGGGATAAAAAGTAGCCTATATGTGCAAAATTTCATTTGAATCCGTTCAGCTGTTTTTGCATGATTGAGGAACAAACATCCAAACACACAAACTTAGGATACTGTCATATCTATATACCTGCATAATCAACATTAAGTAATAGGCAGGGGTGAACCTGCCCCTTTCGCCGCCCGAGGTGAAGTGCAGAAAGTCGCTCCCCCCCCCCCCTGCCGGGGGAGGGGGCGGAGCGGGGGCGTGGCTCAGCGGAGGGGGCGTGGCTTAGCGCCGTTCGCCGGCAGAGAGCAGGCCCGGAGAGGCTGCTGGAACAGCGCTGCTCCAGTGGCCTCCCCAAACCACCGCTCCGTGCTAAGCCAGTCCAGGACAGCTTGTCCTGGACTGGCTTAGATTAGCAAAAATGCCGCCCTCCCTGAGGCCCTGCCATAGCGCCGTCTGAAGCGCTTGCTTCAGGTCGCCTCATGGGAGGTGCGGCACTGGTAATAGGGTTATATCGATTCCACCAGGAGATGCCATAAAAACCCACATCAGATAGCATCACATAACATATACAAGATCATGATAAAGTAAAAACAATTGATAAAGATATTGCGGGAACTTAGATAATCAAAACCGCAGAACTCAAAGGTCCAAGACATGTCATTCTTCCTTCTTACCCCAACATGCTAGAATGTGTTTCTGCATTATAAACAGGACAGGAGACCTTTTAATTTACCTCAATGATTATCAACTAGAAAACAAGTTTCTTTTACTAATTCGAGTCATTTAGGATTTTTATAATGAAATGTGATCTGTCTGTCTGTCTAGCTATTTATGATGTTTTATTCTCCCAGAGGATCCTTTATAACCAGTGAGGGTTTTTTGTTTTTTTTCAGAGAAAGACTTCAGCAAAAATTAATTTTATGGCCCATTAAAACGGTAAATGATACAAATTATAGGAAAGATAATCTGATTACGATTGGCTATATTTGTGAGTTATCCTGCCCTCTAAGCTGTGTCATGTGACTGACATTCTGACTCTACAGTTCATGCAGCATCTTGTGTGTTGACAGGTAGTCAGGATTTTTTTTTTCATTTCTTCGAGATTCTCACTCAGGTTCTTACAGGAATGAATAAGGAATATGACCTCCTGTCCATATATAAGACATTATATACAGTAGTATACATTATCTGCGTTAGATGGAGAGTCAGTGACCCAGTTTAGGACCAGGAGGGGTTGGATAATTCACAAATACAGCCATACGATGATTACATTCACAGCAATTTGCATTATATACTATTCTAATAGACCAGAGATTGAATTTTTTTTGGCGGAGTCTTTCTCTAAAGTAATTCTCAAATTCACCATGTTAAAGAGCCTTGTTGCTGGTCATGTGACACAGCTGAGGGCCAGAATGGAGTGCATAACACAAATACAGCTACCAGTAAGAAAACGTACCCTTACTACATTTTACATCATGCACCTTCCTAATAGGACGGAGGATATAACATTTGACTTAAGATGTGCACAACAGTAAATTCTGTTATGCGGTTCTTTATGTGTTCTTTATAAGAGAGAATGAAGAAATTGCCAGAACCAGTGACTGACAAGGTGCTTTTTTGTTCTCTGTTTATATGCCTGGAGCTAGTGAAGACCGCTGGTTGCAGGATTTTAACCAGTTATTGTAAAGATAAGAATTTGTACATTAGCAATGCTTATAGCTTACATTAAAATATCACACAGATGTGAACACAGTCTTATTAAGAAGTTAGAATTATACATTTATATGTTAAAAAGTATTATTTTTTATCAAAGACCTTTTTTGTTCTAACAATTCAATTATCCTTTAACAGAACAAATAATACACTTTTCATGAGGTAGTAATAGCATCATAGTCTAAATAGGTAGAGATAGAAAGATAGTTCCTGTAAATTGACAAAAAGATATAGATAGATAAATAGATTTAACTCCAAAAAAGCAGGCGGCACACCAAGAATAGTGAAAAAAAGTGAAGGAGGTTTATTGCCTGAAACAGGCTTGAAACAGGCTCTTGAAGCCAAAACGTCGCAGTATGAGGCAATAAACTTCCTTCACTTTTTTTCACTATTCCTAGTGTGCCGCCTGCTTTTTTGGCGTTATATTGAACGGGACAAATCCTTTTCCCATTGGTGAGCACCCTATGCCTAGACTGGTGCGGTCATATATATGTTTTGTGTAGATAAATAGATAAATACATAGACAGATAATAAGCAGATAAAAGATAGATAGATAGATAGATAGATAGATAGATAGATAGATAGATAGATAGATAGATAGATAGATACATACATACATACATACATACATACATACATAGATAATAAGAAGATAGAGATAGATAGATAGATAGATAGATAGATAGATAGATAGATAGATAGATAGATCGTAAGTAGATAAAAGATAGATAGATAGATAGATAGATAGATAGATAGATAGATACAAAATAATGTTGTATTGCAAAATTAATGAAGCAATGAAGAGAATTTGATGCTCACAGCTTGTTTCTGGGAGAGAAATGATCTGTCCATATTAGATACATGGATAACACTATACATTACATTTTCTTAATTTTCCTGCTACTTCTTCTTATTTATCACTCCAGATAATTTGAATCTATGCTGTGAGATGAAAAACTTTATATCTAAAAGTGACTCCTTTAAGTGTTATCACTGCTATAAATAAAATGATCTAGCTTTGTCTCGCTGTTGCAAGTTTGGAGAGACATGTCATACCAGTCTTATAATATATTCTCCCAGGGTTCTTCTCATGGCCTTGAATGAACTAAAACTATATTATAATATGCAAATAGTCATATGAGTTCTTCAATTTCTCTATCTGATTAAACCATTTTTCTCTATGAATAGCTATCATATTTAATTTGCAGATTATTAACTCTAAGCAAGTAATACATTAAAGTGAAGTTCTACTTTCTGAGACATGTTCAAAACACATTCTGAACTATAGATAGCACTTCTCTAATAAAATGTTTTTTTTTCAAACACTTGGTAACCTTAAGAAACACAGCAAGTATTAAACTCTCTAGTATTGCCTTGTATCTGCAGATCATTGAAACTGAGAAATTTGGATCGAATCTGGATTGGTACTAGCTAAAGGCATAATGCCCTGTGGAATAATGTTGGTGGTGTGAACAGTAAACAGAGATAAATTTGTTTGAGGACTGGAAGTGAAAAAGTGTTAGATTGGGAAACTTCCCCTGTCTTTTGTAACTCATCATGTCAATGGGACTCATCTATGTCCTCACAAATCTTAACAAACTTCCCTTATGTGCCCCTACCAGCTTGACTACCAGTCAAACACTTCCTGCCACTACTACCTCCATCAACATTCATGTCTTCTACCTCTACCTCCTCTACATCCAAAAATTACTGGAAGTTCTCATCAAACTCATCAAGAAGAGGAAGAAAGGGAAGTCTTGGGCTTTGATGCATAACTAAGCAGATGCCACATGACTACTAGAGAATTGGATCTATGTCAGTTAAGAAGACATGGTTGACAGTACACAAAGACAGCGTGGTAATTTATGTGTTACAACAGAGGAGGAAGAACACACAGAACCCAACATTTGCAGTACAGTGCTTTCAAAACCATCTTTACTCTCTGGAATACTGTGGTTACTGGCAGGCTGACAAGACCAAAAGTAGTGTTGCTGTTGCCATCACCAATCTTATTGTTAGTACATGCACAAGTATTTCCTCCTCCCCTCTTTTGCCTGTCGCCTGCTCTGTTTTTTTTGTAGTCATTTTACTGCACATTGCTTAATTATATTAATCATTGTAAACAATTCTGGCACTGTGTGTATGTCTTGTTTTTATTTTTATTTATGTTTTACAAAAAATTGCAAGGCACTAAAAGCAATATTTTCTCAAATTAGCACGTCTGTCATACTGTGTATTGGGTGAGAAGAGCAGAACAAACACCTTAAATAACAGAGATGTTTTTAGATTAGCGCAGGTGAGACTCTATATTTGAGCAGCAAAAAAAGTCTAACTTATTATTTTTTCTGATTAGCACACTCCATCATACTGGGTATTCTGTGAACAGAGTAGAAAAAAACCCTTATATAACAAAAAATAAACTCTTGCACTTAAAACCTTTAACAAAAGATTTTTCATTAACAGGGCTAATTATCAGTAAAGTATGTTTAAACAGTATGAGTACTTATGAAACAGCTTTATTGCTCAACAGACTTAGACAAAGTCAGATTACTAGATTATTGGAAATAAAAGTGTCTGTATCAGTGCAGGAATGCTGCTGTCAGTCTCACACAGCACAGATATACTTTTCAGCACTGTAAACTGTCAACCTACCATTGTCTATTAGTTAAGAGGCTGTCAGCTAATATCAACAAACAATTGGGAATATTTTGGTAGAACCTGGCTACTTCTCATCATGAGATAACTCAGAGAAAAATGGATTGTCCATAGCTGACAACCCCTTTAAGCATTTGCAGAGGTTTTTCGGATCATACACTTAGAAATGTTATTTCTCTGCTGACAAGCCTGCTTTTAATACAAGAACTGGATATATTGTTCACTGTATTTATTCTAGTAGAACACTTGCATGCCATCTTTTTTGATTTATCTATCTGGATCTTGCATCAACACATCCCCAGAGTTAGTATTTTTAACAGTGTGTTTGATTTATTACTACACATGAGTCTTGTTTTGTCTTCACATTTCTATAAATATTTTGAGATGATGCATTCAAAAGATCTGCTTTCCTTTCACAATAGCCTAGTTTATTTATTTATTACCATTCCCATCCTTTATATGGTAATATAACAAAACACATAGCAAACATCAGGTAAAGCAAAGATGGTTAACATACACTATTTTGTGTATTTATAAGAAGATCAGCCTACAGACTGCTCTGTGCTCCATATCATCTGCTGGAGAAGCTCTACTTCTCAGCGAAAGAGTTCTTAAGAGCTATGGCTTTAGTTCTATGGTCAATAGATGTATGTAAATAAGAATGACTGGGCCACAAATAAACAAAACTATGTTAAAGAATTCAGTAACATTTATAAATAAACAGTAGACTGAAGTGCTCTACCAGAAAGCTCTATCTAGGTCTTATCTGTCCACAAGACATATTCCCAGAAGGATTTTGGCTTACTCATGTACGTTTTGGCAAACTGCAGTCTAGCTTTATGTTTCTGTGTCAGCAGTGAGGTTCTCCTGGGTCTCCTGACTTTGAGTTTCATTTCATTCAAATGTTGACGGATGATTCATGCCGATACTGATGCAAACTGAGCCTGCAGGACAGCTTGAATATCTTTGAAAATTGGTTGGAGCTGCTTATCCACCATCCGGACTATTCTGCATTGCAACCTTTCATCAATTTTTCTTTTCTGTCCACATCAAGAGAGATTAGCTACAGTGTCAGTAAACGTCTTGATTATGTTGTGCACCGTGAACAAAGAAACATCAAAATTTTCCTCTTTCTGCTCTCCATGCATAATGTGGCACACACAGACACACAATGTAAAGATTGAGTCAACTTGTCTCCTTTTTTATCTGGTTTCAGGTGTGATTTTTATACTGCCCACACCTGTCACTTGCCATGGGTGAGTTATAACAAGCATCCTATGCTTGAAACAAAGACATTTACTTGTTTAATTTTAGGTCCTTTCTTCTTTATTTTAAATTTTGACACAAACACCCCACAATTTCAGGTTTTAAGAAATAAATTTCTTGAAACCTGATTGTGCAGCTGCTCAGATTGTGCAGCTTCTCAGAAGTGGTGAAGGTAGGACTTTCTACATGCTGTTGGTCAAATATAAGAACAAGACAGCACTCTTGTACCCTTAGTTTGCATCAGCATACCACTACTGTCAAGCCAGACTACATCCTGGCATATAATAAGTATAAGAGGGGTTGATATATCTGAAGTCCTGAAACCTTATAGTGCCATGAGAAAAACAAGAGTATGGTACAAAAAGCTGGTCAAGCACATTGTGCAGATGGCAATGTATAACACTTACATGCTATGACAATGTCAGGCAAGACAGGAACAGTACAACAATATCAGGAAGCGGTTATCAAGACTTTGATATTTGGGGATTAGAAAGGTCCCAATCCTAATACTGGAATTGAAGTTGCTCATATTGTACCAGGGTAACACTTTCGTAGTGAAATCCCACAAATCACATCTACATGTGTGCCATTTCTTTACCAATGATAAATTGATAAGGAAATAATGGATGCTTTTTCCTTTAATTGTTGTCAAAATGAAAAAATTGGGGCTAAAGTGACATTTTATTGAAAGAAAAAAGTAATTTTTCATTTTCAAGTCCCATTGGTACAAGATTCTGTGAAACATCTGTGGGTTCAAAAAGCTCTTTCTACCCCTTCATAGATCCCTTGATGTGTTTAGTTTTAAAAATAGAGTCATTTGGTGAGGGAAGGGGATTTCCAATGTTCTGGTACGTCAAGGGCTCTGTAAATGCAATATGGTACCTGAAACAAATTCCAGCAATATCTGCCTTCCAAAATCCCAATAAGTGCTCCTTCTGTTCTCTACTGTGTGCCAATACATCAATTTACATCCACATGTGGAGCATTTCTGTAGTCGTCAGAAAATGCTTAACAAATTGTGGGGTGCATTTTCTCCTTTAACCCTTTGCTGAAATGTAAAAAATGTGGTTAAAGCAACATTTTATAGTTATAATGTTGTTTTCCCTTTTGATGATCCAATTGTATGAAACACATGAAAGGTCAAATTATACACTATACCCCTTGATAAATTCCTTGAAGAGTCTTATTCAAAAAATGGGTCCACATTTTGGGTTTTCTACTGCTTTGGCACCTTGTCCTCCAAGCCAATTAGCGCAAAAACGTTTCTGGCAAGGAGGCCAGGGAAGGTGAAAATATATATATATATATATATATATATATATATACAGTGGGGCAAAAAAGTATTTAGTCAGTCACCAATAGTGCAAGTTCCACCACTTAAAAAGATGAGAGGCGTCTGTAATTTACATCATAGGTAGTCCTCAACTATGAGAGACAAAATGAGAAAACAAATCCAGAAAATCACATTGTCTGATTTTGTAAGAATTTTTTTGCAAATTATGGTGGAAAATAAGTATTTGGTCACCTACAAGCAATCAAGATTTCTGGCTCTCACAGACCTGTAACTTCTTCTTTAAGAGTCTCCTCTTTCCTCCACTCATTACCTGTAGTAATGGCACCTGTTTAAACTTGTTATCAGTATAAAAAGACACCTGTGCACACCCTCAAACATTCAGACTCCAAACTCCACTATGGTGAAGACCAAAGAGCTGTCAAAGGACACCAGAAACAAAATTGTAGCCCTACACCAGGCTGGGAAGACTGAATCTGCAATAGGCAACCAGCTTGGATTGAAGAAATCAACTGTGGGAGCAAAAATTAGAAAATGGAAGACATACAAAACCACTGATAATCTCCCTCGCTCTGGGGCTCCACGCAAAATCTCACCCCGTGGGGTTAAAATGATCACAAGAACGGTGAGCAAAAATCCCAGAACAACGCGGGGGGACCTAGTGAATGAACTGCAGAGAGCTGGGACCAATGTAACAAAGCCTACCATCAGTAACACACTACGCCGCCAGGGACTCAGATCCTGCAGTGCCAGACGTGTCCCACTGCTTAAGCCAGTACATGTCTGAAGTTTGCTAGAGAGCATTTGGATGATCCAGAAGAGTATTGGGAGAATGTCCTATGGTCTGATGAAACCAAACTGGAACTGTTTGGTAGAAACACCACTTTACGTGTTTGGAGGAAAAAGAATACTGAGTTGCATCCATCAAACACCATACCTACTGTAAAGCATGGGGGTGGAAACATCATGCTTTGGGGCTGTTTCTCTGCAAAGGGGCCAGGACGACTGATCCGGGTACATGAAAGAATGAATGGGGCCATGTATCGTGAGATTTTGAGTACAAACCTCCTTCCATCAGCAAGGGCATTGAAGATGAAACGTGGCTGGGTCTTTCAACATGACAATGATCCAAAGCACACCGCCAGGGCACCGAAGGAGTGGCTTTGTAAGAAGCATTTCAAGGTCCTGGAGTGGCCTAGCCAGTCTCCAGATCTCAACCCTATAGAAAACCTTTGGAGGGAGTTGAAAGTCCGTGTTGCCAAGCGACAGCCCCAAAACATCACTGCTCTAGAGGAGATCTGCATGGAGGAATGGGCCAACATACCAACAACAGTGTGTGCCAACCTTGTGAAGACTTACAGAAAACGTTTGACCTCTGTCATTGCCAACAAAGGATATATAACAAAGTATTGAGATGAAATTTTGTTACTGACCAAATACTTATTTTCCACCATAATTTGCAAATAAATTCTTACAAAATCAGACAATGTGATTTTCTGGATTTGTTTTCTCATTTTGTCTCTCATAGTTGAGGTCTACCTATGATGTAAATTACAGACGCCTCTCATCTTTTTAAGTGGTGGAACTTGCACTATTGGTGACTGACTAAATACTTTTTTGCCCCACTGTGTATATATATATATATATATATATATATATATATATATATACACTCACCTTTCGCTGGTGTCTCCCACTGTGGTCTGGCCATGGTGCTCCCAGGGTCTTGTTCCAGTACAAGTCCCCACCACTGAGGCCAATTAGCAGCCTAAGGAAAGTACATGGGACATTATAGGTGACTTGTGCGAGTGACATTTTGGTTTCTTTACATAAGCCGCTGATCGACCTCAGTGATCACATGTGGTGAGAAATTCTGCTAAAAGAGCCTTTGCAGCGCTGCTGGACTGAACTGCAGTGGGAAATACTGGAGACAGGTGAGTATGGTTCTGTTTATTGGGTTTTTTTTCACCTCACCAAAAGCGATTTACCCTGGACATCCTCTTTAACGGAGTTGCCCAGCAATTTCAGAAGTCAATTAGGAGGTCGAGGATAAAATACATACTCAACTATCTCCATTGGTCCGATCCAGTGTGCCATGCCATTCAATTGTCACAGGAGAGGAACTGGTGACGTATGTGAGTGATCTTTCCTGTAGCTGTTTGGCCACAGCAGTCATGTGCAGCACAAGACTTCCACCTGGCAACGGCAAAACGCGCACTGGACTGGACAATGGCTGTGAGCACCGGAGCGCTAGAGACAGGTATCCTCCTCACTGACATCTGAAATTCCTGGACAATAATGCTCATGTTTAATTAATATAGCCCAATACTTAATAGTTTGATACTAACTTACATAAATACTACTACCCATTTCCCCCCTTATATTAAATTTTTTTTAAAAAAAAATACACACAAACTGGTGCTACTCACTGCTACAGACTGTCTACCAATAAGTATTTGGACACCCATGCAAATGAAGATATCTGTGGTCTTGATGTACGTCACGCCTTCCGCATTGGCATTAGTGCATTGGCATCAGTGGCATGCAGGATGCCACGAAGTGCAGAGTTGTCTGATTTCGAGAAAGGGGTAATTGTGGGGTAACGTAGAAATGGTTGATCGTTAAGGGACATAGCAAGTGAACTTAATTACCCAAAATCGACAGTGGCCTATATGATTACGAAGTGGAAGGTGAACGGTGATTGTCAGAATGTGCCTCAAGTCAGCAGACCCCCGAAACTAGGAGATAGAGACCTACTAGTGCTGTCCAGAGAAACTGCACCCAACCGATGGCTCACATACACCAGGAGTTTCACCAGGCATCTGGGAGTATTGTGTCGATCAATACCATCCGTAAGGAAGCATCTGCTGGGTTCTACCAAATATTGAATATGACTAAATGTTGTTTTTCTATTCTACCACAGGTGTCTAAATATTTATTGGTAGACAGTGTATATGCTTAATATAGTCTGACTGTGATGCAGTGTTTACATTAGTTTAACTGCGACATTCTGCATTGGTGGTTTCATTTTTTTTCCAAAAATATACTTCTTCTGCACCACTTTTCAACAAGACACACTGCCACAATTTTTTTCTTCAAAGTAACAAACCTATTACACTTACAAATCCCCTTACAAATCCCCAAAGGGGGCACATTTTTGTAAGCACCATTAGTTTTTCCTATACAACCCCCATGGGGATAGGCTAGGTGTTAATGCCATTGTCACTGGTAACATTGCCCAGTTGTAGCTGACAAGAAACCATCCAGCGGGATACTTTCTGTAGGATATAGGGAAGCAACTCCTCCACTGTGTGGCTCCTCTGATTCAGGCTCATGGTAGCACTTCACCTTACACCATGGTAAAGATGGTGGTGGAAAACAGTCCAGAGAGGACAATACTGTGGAGTTGGATGGGCCATGTATGGTGTTGGAACTGGGCCTATACAATTGGGCAACTAGCAGCTGACCTTGTTGCTTTAATGGAGTGTGACCGCTGTTGCTCAAAACATTGATCCAGTGGGCTATTAACATCATTTATCATCCTTGTTCATAATTCTGCCACGTGTTGACGGTGGTATGCACCTTTCCCCAGAGTGATATATCCAACAAAAGGTCCACATTCTCCGACACATGTAGAGACATTCTAAAGAAATAATGGAGGTTTGGTATGCTCCATGAGGTTGAGTGCATGCCATCAGTTGGCAAAACACAGTGGAATCTACTTAGTGGTATGGCAACAACCGCACCACCAGCACCTTGGTCAGGTGCAAGTTTAAAAAGTTGTCTGGACTAAAAATATATTTTTAAATTAGGTTGGGGAGGTCAAAAAAGGAAAAAAAATATCATACCTGTCCCCAGTGCTCCAGTGGTCACATGACTGCTGAGGCCAATCAATAGCCTGAGGAAGAAACTCTGGAATGTCACAGATAGTGACGTCACGTGCCCTGACTGACGTTGACTGGCTTCAGCGGTCATGTACGCCAAAAATTTCCGCTGGAAGATGACAACAGATGAGGAAGACCACACCATGCTAAGAGGCACCAGAGTACTGGAGAAAGTTGAGTATGATTTTTATTTTATTTTTTAACTTCCCCCAGCCAATTTAAAAAATTATGTTGTGTCCTTTTTTACCTGAATGTTCTAGGTGTAGATTTGGCATGCCTACAAGGAAGATGACACAGAGAAGGAGTGGAACAGTTTTGTTATATGGTAGTGATGCATTTTCATGAGTACACAGAAATGTTGTTCCTACATTTGCTCATGCATGGCCAAGCTAAGGTTCGTTTGCACATTTTTGTACATTACCATGGATTTATCATTTGGCAATGTAAAAAAAAATTGCCACATAAGAGAGAACAGCATGTAGTTTTTGCCACCAATACCAGCAGCAGCAAAACCACTCTCACACCAATAGCTTTATTTAGGTCTGCCCCATTCAGGTTATTTGGATGTGGGGCCTCTGCATTGGCTAGAATTGTTAGTATCAGACTGCAACCACATTCTTCATTTGTTACCCTAACCCTGTTGCCAGGTCCTATCTGCGAAAGATTCATCTTCAGCAGTGTCAATGTCTTTCCTGATTATGACACATCATGGGCATGGGATTTCTGCACACCCTCACAATTTCCACCTCTAGGTTTCCCCCTAGCTCCTCTCCACTACCAACAGTCATGTCTTCCCCATCTGCTTGTAAATAATGTAAATAGGAAGCAGAAGAGGAAGTCACAAGTCTTAGAGAATGGGACTTGTGTCAATGAAGAAGACATGGTTTACAGTACATAAAGACAGCATGGTAAAATGCATTTTTATACAGAGGGGGAGAAGGAACACACAGAACCTTGACTCAGCATTTGTGGTTAACTGCTTTCAAAAATGAATTTATTCTCAGTAACATTGCAGCTACTAGTGCGGCTCTCAAGACCAGAAGTAGTGTTGCTCTTCCCATCCACATTCCTATTGTTAGTACTTGCACAAGTGTTTCCTTTTCTCCCTCCTTTTGCCTTCCCCTGCCCTGCACCCATACAATGGGTGCCTCTAGCTGGTGAAAAAAAAAGCTAGAAGAACCCATTGAAATCAATGGGAGCCTTTTTTTTCAGCCCTGAAAATTCTGCACCAAATAAAGCGCCATTTTCCTCCATGTGAATGGACCTTTTGGTGTCCACCTACCACTGACTATTAGCTGAGAAGTTGTCAGGTGAGGCCAGAATGTCACAGTGACTAAAAGACATGTGCTTCTTCCATATTTTTTTCTATGCAACACATGTGGCAAGGGCCATATTAGTTTGTCTGAGACAAATTTAATTAAAAACCAAACAATTTGTAATATTTCAGTTGAACCCTGCTTATGAATTGTGACAAATCAGTTCCCAAACTCTAATAGTAACAATATACAGTGTAGCACTCATGCCTTTTGTTGTTCTAGAAAAGCTCATAAAGAAAATTGAATATATGCTTCTATAAAGCCTGTATCATGCCTAACAATATGATTGTGTATATGTAAGTGTATTGTAGTAAAGAGAAAGTTACAGTACTGTATGTGTGTATGCCATGCATCAATATAATGTATCTAGAAGCATGTACATATCAGCTTATAATGTTATAAAACTAATTTCTAGTGCAACACTCAGAGCTGTAACAAAATTACCATTTAATCCAATAGGGTGTATTCAGAAATGATTACTTACCAGGATTTATACTGCAATGGAGGCTAATTGAATTTTTATAAAGAAGGAGAGTGGAAGCATTAACCTTTGGAGCCTGACAATGGCACTCAGAAATTCATCTTTTTTGACACTGCAATAAGATCAGAGGGTTACTACCCTAAGGGACATCACTTCTTTCCTTTTGAGTTATATGAATCTTTAATGTATTTTGTTTAAAAGACTTGTGCATGTTTCATATAACTCTGCAGCCATAGAGAACACATGGCAGGAGGCCTGTTATGAATGACAATTGCGGGAAAATCGCCTAGAGTAAAAAGTTCAATGAATGTAACTGATGAGGTGAATATTATAAATAAGCAATTCACACCAAAAATGAGATTTCTTAATGTTCATCTCACAACCATAAATGTCACCACCATGAACACACATACAAACACACGCTTATAAATATGACCTACCATGAAACTGAGGAGACATAAAAAGATTTCAATGTATCATGGCATTGCAACCTCTGTTACCCATCATAGAAATTTACGGCCTGTAGCAATTAATTTGATATATTCAGTATTGATTTTTTCCAAGACTTAGAATTTATATGTTTTTCAGTATGATATATTCATAGGCAGCCATGCTAGAATTTCAGTATTTATACATGTTGTGCATTGGGATTTTAGCAAAATGACATTTCTGTTATTTTTTCATCTTTTGGTATATTGTACATTCAATAATCAATTTGATTCTTCCTCTGTGCTGTAGTCAATTGTTAAACTGTATAAATGTATACACTAAGCTTAGATGAACTGTACAAAAATGATATAAGATAAATTGTATAGTTATATAATATAATACACCCATTATGCAAAATAATCCCACGTATATTATTATATTAATAAACTATTATACTATCACATTACGTTTTTGAGTCTTTGCTGCAATTTACTGTGCATTTTTTCTTCCCCTATTAAATATCTATAGAGAAAACACGATTACGCGGCTAAAATTAACATGATGTGTTTTTTAAAAATGCACAAGTGTTTATAATCCTTTTAATATTTTCCTTTTTTACCCCCTCCTTAAAATATCATCTTTCTTGATTTTTACAGCACCGACTGTGCAACCAAAATGACATGTTACCTATATTCCGCTGGTTGTTAAAGGGATCCTATCATTAGAATCCCTTTTTTTCTAACTAACACATAGGAATTGCCTTAAGAAAAGCTATTCTTCTCCTACCTTTAGATGTCTTCTCTGTGCCACCGTTCAGTAGATATTCCGTTTTCCTTCTTTATGCAAATGAGTTCTTTCGCAGAACTGGGGGCGGGCCCCAGCACTCAAACAGCACTGGGGGCATCCCCAATGCTGCAAAGAGAACTCTCCAGTGCCGCCTCCATCTTCTTCAGGAACCATCCTCTACGCGTTGTCTTTCGGCCTGGCTTTCAATCTTCTACGCATGCGCAATCAGCTCTTTCAGCATGCAGCCATTTTTTTGTGGCTGCTTACGCGAGCTCTTGTAGTAAGTGGCCACATAAAAATGGCTGCGCGCAGGTGCAGTTGGCTTTGCCCGAGGCCTGCTGGCAGAGTTGATTGCACATGCGTAGTAGATTGAAAGCCAGGCCGGAAGACGACGCATAGAGGCCGGTTCCTGAAGAAGATGGAGGCGGAGCCTGTAATAGAACCACAGTTATTACAAGTCTGGAAGCCTTCAATAAACTCCCAGCTGTAAAGGTAATGGAACGCCACTAGAGATGAACGAGTACTATTCGAAACGGCCGTTTCGAATAGCACGCACCCATAGGAATGAATGGAAGTGGCCGGCACCCAGAATTTGCCGGCAGCCGGCTGCGTCCATTCATTCCTATGGGTGCATGCTATTCGAAATGGGAGTTTCAAATAGTACTCACTCATCTCTAAATGCCACCCCTGGATCTCCTCACAAGGAGCAGTGATCCTACCAAAAATGGCAGCAATGGCCCATGTTTGACCAAGACATCTGTAGGGTAAATGCCTGCAATTGTGAGTTTGTGAGTATTGACACCTTGTCTCCACAGTATAGTAAAGTGGAGACTCGGTGGGTATGTTAACCATTCTGATTCTGAGCAGATACCAGAATATAGTGAATATTGGGTCTTTAAATATGGCAGCCGCACAACAGAGACTCAGCATTAATGCCCATGAGCATAAAGGCCCCTGACTCCTCAGTCAAAGCTGACTGAGGTACCATTTTGCCGGCAGTGCTGCCATTTTGTCGGGGATCACTGGCACCCGGAGTGAGCTCTGACACTGGCGTCCCGTTACCATCACAGCTTGTCTGTCATTACCTTCTATTGCAGGCTACTCTATGCAGCCTGCAATACAAGTGCCAATATGTTGCAATGTATTGCATTAGTGATCAAATTTCCTGGGGTTCAAGACAATTAGGGGTCTAATATATATATATATATATATATATATATATATATATATATATATATATATATATATATATTTTTATTTATCTATTTTTTTTAAGTAAAAATAAATATAAAAAAATCTTAAAAATCCAAATCACCCCCATACAACACATATAAAATTACTTCAATACTGTGAAAAACATACCGAATAGATGTAATGTAATGACAAGTCTTGGGATTATCTTGTTCTGGGGTATGGAGATCCAACACAGAATGGCAGCTGGTTTGATCAGAGCACCAGAAGGGTTAAATCCCACAATCAGTTCAGGGACTGATCAAGAGCATAATACAGCGGAAAACCGGCAGCTGTAGCAGCTGCTCAGAAACTGAACCATGTTTAAAGACCCAATATCTGCCGTAATAGTATGATGGATGTTAGGAAAGGGTTAAAGTACTTAAAGGGGTTTTCCCAACTCCCCTGCTCACTAACTTGCAGGCTGTATGCTCTGTTCACTTCCTGGTTTTCTCTGTAAATTGGTGGGTGGGGTTTCACTTGCTATCTCACAAACAAAGCCAGCTCTGCTATCTCTCTTCATAGCAGTACATGTTTGCAGTCAGTAATGAGGGATGGATGTAAATAAATTAGCTCAGTATCACTGGAAGATGCACAATATGAAGCTCAGCACGGGAAACTCAGCTCGGGAAAAGGGGAAACATGACTGAAACTTAAATAGATGTTAAGGTATAGGAGAAAAGTGTTTTTAGTGAAAACTAAACACAAGAAGGAAGTACAATCTGAAATTAGTTGAAAGGAAGTTCAGTAGTAATGTCAGGAAAGATTGTTTTTCTGAAAGAGATGTAGTTAGGAAATCTACATTAAATGAATTTAAGCATGCATGGTGAAAACATGGCTTCCCAAGACAATAATATAAAAGGCAAACTAGATGTTGTCAACCTTCTATGTTTCTAATATGAAAGTCAAGATCCCCACATAGTAGACAAAAGTGTTGGACTGATAAGATAAAGTGTATTCTAGCTAGAATTCTGGAAGTCATCATATAGATAAACCCAATCAATCTCATAATAATAATAATAATAATAATAATAATACATTTTATTTATATAGCGTCAACATATTCCACAGCGCTGTACAACTTGTAGGGTTCAAATACAGACAGTAAGATACATAAAGAAAGTAATTTCACACAATGGGACTGAGGGCCCTGCTCACAAGAGCTTACAATCTATGAGGTAGAGGGGGTGACACAAAAGGTAGCCGGGGTGACATTGCTTATGCAGAGGTCAGAAAATGTTGTAATAGAGGTTACTGTCATTACACAAACATAAAACTTTATGAGCCGTCACTTGTGGTGTCCTTTAACATATGGATGGAGCTTGGACCTATAAAGTTAGCCTGAAATGGCATCATATCATGTGGGGTAATGTGGGAGCGGGGACAGAGGATGGTTAAATTTTGGGGATTCTAATTGTAGTATGGAAGGGTTTACATTAGAAATTGTGATAGGCCTGTCTGATAAGATGTGTATTTAGTTTGCATTTGAAACTGTAGAAATTGGGAGTTAATCTGATTGTCCGGGGTAGAGCATTCCAGAGAAGTGGTGCAGCTCGGGAGAAGTCTTGTATACGAGCGTGGGAGGTTCTGATAATAGAGGATGTAAGTGTTAGGTCATTGAGTGAGCGGAGAGCACGGGTTGGGCGGTAGACAGAGATGAGGGAGGAAATGTAGGGAGGTGCAGCATTATGGAGAGCCTTGTGGATGAGAGTGATAACTTTATATTTTATTCTATAATGAATAGGCAGCCAATATAGCGACTGGCACAGACCAGAGGGCTCGCTGTAGCGTCTAGACCAGGGGTAGGGAACGTACGGCTCTCCAGCTGTTGTGAAACTACAACTCCCAGCATGCATACTGGCTCTGCTGTTCTGGGAACTCCCATGGAAGTGAATGGAGCATGCTGGGAGTTGTAGTTTCACAGCAGCTGGAGAGCCAAAGGTTCCCTACCCCTGGTCTAGACTGATAGATAAGCCTGGACGCTGCATTCAGAATAGATTGTAGACGGGAGAGTTTAGTGAGGGGAAGACCGATTAGTAAGGAGTTACAGTAGTCAAGGCAAAAATGAATCAGAGAGACAATAAGTGTCTTTAATGTATCTCTGGTAAGGAAAGGGCATATTCTGGAGATGTTTTTGAGGTGGAGGTGACATGAGCGTGCGAGTGATTCAATATGAGGGGTGAAGGAAAGGTATAAGTCAAACATGACCCCGAGGCAGCAGGCATACTGCCTAGGAGTTATAGTAAGGCCTGAGACTACAATGGATATATCAGGGACAGATCTATTAGATGGTGGAAACAGTAGTAGTTCAGTCTTAGAGCTGAGCTGTGATGTCACTGCTAATTATGCTGAATGGTGAAATTATTCTAAGCGTTATCAATGTACTGGGACATCTCTGTGTCAATAATAACTACAGTAGATTGTGATGTTATATGTGTGCTTTACTGCTGTACTTCACTGCTTTATCTCACTGCTGTGATACAGTGAAACATTGTGTTCAATATTCCTGTACATAATAGAGACCAAAATAATCACATGTGAACTTGCTCCTAAAAAGTGGTAATGGTGGAGAGGACCCCAGTACAAGTTTAGCTATGGGGCTCTATGGTTACTTAACATGTCCCTATAGCAATGGGTACATCACAGTTCAAAAAGATCTTACTTAGCTAATGCAAATCCTTATCCTGCAATACATGAACAACATTCTGATATCACAGGCCTAGTTCCTGGGCTCAAAGGCAAAATGCGTAACAGGTTCCCACCCTACAATGTGTCCTTTACAATAATGGCATCCTCTCTACCACTTTCAGAATGCACCTGGTGTCGACTAATTCTATACTGTATAGCTGTAATGACATACTAAACCCTATGCAGACAAAGTGGTAGGCAGGGATAATGATATTATAGAGAAGAGTTCAGACATACATGCTTTTCAGTGTTTGTAGATAGTTAGGGGTTACAACAAATGCCGCCATTGCGATAAATGTATTTAGTGTTTATCACTAGGCATTTACTTCTCAGATCACATCTGAAACTGCTAGTAGAATATTAAATGACTTTGACGAGAAGACAACACAGGGGCTTCTGGGTAATTCATTTATTCAGTAGGAAGCGCTGTTTAATTGAATGCGCATCACAGTTTTTGATGTATAACAACTGAAGAAATTTATAACACTGTATTGCTAGTTCACGAATTACACCTGCCTTATTTAATTCTGTATAAAGTGCGGCTGAAGGAATATTTATAGGATTTAGCCCTGTTTTGCATACAATGCTTTTAACAGCAACTATATTTCACGACTGAGTAATGGCTTGAGAATTTACAATAGTTAATACATAGACTGGGTAGAAGGTTTCGAAACCTTCCCATATTGCTGCTGAGTAAATAGGGGCTTGCATTTAATTGCATAGGTCAAATGCTATAGTGCTTTTACTTAATTTGTATATTCCTAAAATACTGTGTAGGTTACTTACCCTATTTTTCACAGTAAGATTTATGTGTACAGTCACCGACAATAAATTGATGAATACTACTCACAAACCTAATGGAGAATCATTTCGTCGTGAAAGTTTACATCCCGCAGTTTATTTTCCACAGCATGAAACCTGAAACATAGCATTATTCATGTAATACTATGACTAATCCGTATGAGAACTGCTTCAAGTTGTTTATTTTACATTTCCTTTATTTCCTATTGCTTATATGCTAGCAATATATTGTGCATTGTACAGAGATTGCCATCATTTGCTCAGTACTAGCCACTAGAGGGCTTCGAATGAAATTCCCCTATTTCACACATACACAATAGGGACAATTTCATAGGAAGCCAATTAAATATAGAGGGGTGTGGGAGGAAACTGGAGGACTCAGAAGACCCCACATAAACTCCATGCATATGTGGTTAAAAATGCACAAAAAAAGCTCTGCTCATTAAAAGAATGAAAATGCCTATAAAGGATATTCTACTTTGCAGAATTATAGTGTAAAGGTCCAAGGAGACCTCTAGGAATCCATTTTTGAATATGAAGCTAAAATAAAATATTACCCATGAGAACAGTGCTGTGAAGTATATACCTGTAACAGCTACAACAGTACCGGAGCAGGAGCATACAAATAACCAGACAATATGCACTAAATATACAGGCTCTGATAGCAAAATCACATTGGTAACTGGTAAAAAAAAATTAGCAATCCAATTTCATTAACCCGATATATCAATGCTTTTGGTAGGAGTTACATTTCTACATGGCATATTATTTACTTGTAAGTGTAGTGGAATACTAAAAAATAAGGAAGGTTATTGAAGGTTTTAGTGCATTTCCTTCTGTAATACTGTGGAAAATGGGACATTCCAGACATTATTCTGATTAAAAACAAACTTTGATTAAAAACATAATTAGAGAGAGAGAGAAACTTATAGAGAAAGTCAGCAAATTCTAGGCTGCTCAGCTTAAAGGATCTCAAATGACTTGATTGACAACCAAAGCAGAAAAGACGCGGAAGGAAGAATTGAAGAATAACCAAAATGGCAAAAGCTCAGACAATGATCACCTCCAGAAAAATCAAAGAAGATCTAAGGTTACCAGTAGTAACGCTACAAACCGAAGACCATAAACGGACGTCAAGTTACCAGCAAGAACACCCTGCAAAGTCCCATTTCTTAAACAATGTCCCAAATAGGTTAAAATTTGCCAAGAAACAAAGGCACAAAGATAAATGGTGCAACATTTTGTAGACTGTTGGGTCTAGTGGAAGGATGTTTGTCAATTTTAAACATGTCGGGAAAAAGAGAATCTAATTTGTTGCAAGCAATGAGAGCTATGAAGGTAGCCAGAAGTCACAGACTTCTCCTCAAGTGGAGCTGAGTGAAATCATCAATGCCAACAACACGCTCATTATATGGAGTCCCAGAGAGCTGCTGAGATGCCGGAACAATCACAGGCACAGTGCAAAGATTAAAGGATTATCTTATCTTATCTTATGATACAACTTCATTGCCAGGCCAACTTGAGAGCTGCTGAAATGCTGGAGCAGGCAAACCATCGACGGCAGCAATTTGCTGAATATAGGCGGATCATCCACTCCAACAACCCGCAGATGAAGTCGCGGGCAGAGGCTAGTGTGTATATATATATATATATATATATATATATATATATATATATATATATATATACAGTATATATATATATATATATATATGATATATGTGATTTGAGGCATATATTTTTTCTCACTTATAATAATAATAATATTATTATATAATCTATATGTTCACATATCCACGCCAAACAAATCATTATCTGCTATTTTAATGTAGGCACGATCAGTATACATAATGCAATGATTATTGTGCAGTCCCCACCCAGATATCATCTCATTGTGGCTATACTTCGCTATTTATTTCTTCCCCTTTTATTTTTTGTGTGACTGTTTACTTTTTGCACTGGACTATATAATAAATGATGGTCTATTTTATTATATGTATGGATTTCTTCATGCAGTTGTTTACTCATTGCAACTACTGTAGTTCTGAGGCACACAATGTATTTGACACACTAGCCTTTGGAAACAATCTGCTCAGCTATGAAATTGCATAATGTCGGACTGGTAAATGGAGGTCTGTACAAAAGACAGAAAAATATGGGAAAATGTAGATAAAACTGCACCAAAGGGACAATGCCAACTACATAGTCAGTGGTACAACACTAACAGAGGAACAATTCACCAACAATATGTGTGGAGATAACCAATATTACTCAACAAAACTACCACACAAAAACAAATTATATCAAAAATATTCTTTATTAAGTCTTACTAAAATTAAAACACAAAAACATAATTCACATACATATATTTTTTGGGGAGATGTAATAATCAATTAATACCAGAGATCAGAATCTGGTGTAAGGATGGTGGACAGCCATAATTAGTACATAGCTAACATAAATAGGGTGAAGTTCACATATCATAGGTAACTTAATTACTTTGAGAAGGGAAAAAACATTTCCAACATACCCATATGAAGTGTAGACCTTAAATGGAACCCACCTCAATAAAATATCTTATATAAACAATAATGGTGGCTAGTATCCACACATATCCTTACCAGCAAGAAAAACGCCCGACGCGCGTTTCACCCACCTACCAGTGAGCTTCGTCAGGGGACACTGAAAGTATGAAACCGTTGGTCTTAAAAACCCCAATAATCATTAGATAACTCACCACAGGTTTGAAAATTATCCCCATAGTCCGAGATTCATAGAGCCGTCACGGCGTCAAATCAAGATGGCCGACAAATATATCTCTGCGCATGCGCGAGATCCATCAAGATCTCGCGACTGCATTAAAGTGACGTCCGGCCCTTTCAATACATTGCCGACGCGTCTGAATGGACTCGTCGGATTTCACATAAGGGCGCATGCGCGAGATTTTAAATGATCGCGCAACCACGGCAGGGCAGCGCACAACCTACGGACAGGTCAAAAGGCAACACAGACCTCAAAAAATACAGCCGAACAAGTGCATCTTCTAACGCCAGATGTAAACAGTGCTCACCCTGCTGTCCCCTCATTTATGTAAAATACAAAAAATCTTCTATTTTTAGGAACACAGAACTCGGACAGTTGTATAATATAGGTAATAAAAACTGCAGTGTATTAAATATTTATATATCCTATATCTTATAAAACCACATCTAATGTGTAAAACATATGGATCATAGTATAATACAATCTTAATATCATATAGAACATCATACAACAGTGAAAAATCCAATATTAATCATAAATAGTGAAAATTATAATGTGAAGAGTGACCGAGTGCGCAGTGCAAAAGGTGACAAACAAGTATTTTTATATATTTTTTAAATATATGAATAATCATACAATTTAATTATAACATAGTGTAAAAAATATTTTTAATATTTTAATAAGAGGAATAAAGTCCATTTCTTCATGTGATGCACCGAGTGAATAAGAGTCAATTAAAGTTGATCTACCAGCTACCATAGTTTCGAACCTAGGATATATAAAGAAAAAACAAATTAGATATATAATACCAACCTAACATAACCCCAGTAAATGAAGTAACCAAAAAATAAAGAGACCAAGACATCAGACACAACATATGAAACATATAACATAAAAAGAATAAAATATATATAAATATATATATACATATATATACATATATATACAAAACATATAATTATTAAAATAATATATTAAAATTACTTTATAACGCATATCCATTTGTGAGAAAAGATCATAAAGCAGAATGTAAAGCAGATAAAGCACAGACGGGTAGGCCAATTATAAAAATGGAGCAAAACTAATGGTCTCGTTTAGCCCATTCGGTTGAACTGTATTCAATCTATAAATCCATTTAGTCTCCATTTGGTTCAAGCATTTCTTCCAATCTCCCATCCTAGGCCCCATACTAACCTGATTTATAGCACGGACCTTGAAGGAAGTTGGATCGGAATCATGGTGAAGAAAGAAGTGTTTTGGGATCGTTTTTAGTGTTGAAATGTCGTTTATATCCTTTGCGTTGATGATCCCTAACACATGTTCACGCACTCTTCTACGAAGTTCTCTCGTCGTTAGACCTATGTAGATCAGATTGCATGAGCATGTCGCAAAGTATATCACCCCAGTTGATTGACATGATAGGTGCTGCCGAATATCATAAACACGCACCTTTTTTGAATCCCAGAATGTAGAAGCTGTATCAATATTAACACACGCTACACAGTGGCCACAAGGTTTGCAACCTGGTTTCGGATTCTGACCAAATATGAATCTCTGATTCCTATTCCCAGAAAAATGACTTTGGACTAATTGGTCTTTTAAATTCCTAGCTCTTCTGCAAGTAATAGAAGGAGCAGTGTCAAGAGATTTGGCTAGCACTGGGTCACATAATAAGATGTTCCAGTATTTTTTAAGTATTGCCCTTTGTTGTACCCATTGTGTATTATAAGTAGTGATGTAACGTACCTTGTCAACATTTTGGGAAGTATTCCGAGGAGTGTTCTTTTTCTTTCTAATCAAATCACCACGATTAGACATCCGAGCCCTCTCATAGCCTTGTTGGATTGACTTTTGATTATAACCTCTTTGTTTAAATCTCATTTCCAAATCCTTTGCCGTTCGTTCAAAACTTCTATCAGTCGAGCATATCCTTCTTGCCCTAAGGAACTGTCCAGTTGGAATGTTATTAATAATGTGTCTCGGATGAGCTGATTTATAATGCAAAAGTGCATTAGTTGAAGTTGGTTTGCGATATAGGTCAGTTTGAATGTAACCATCTTCGTCAACTATTAAAGAGATATCCAAGAACTCCACTTTTGTTCTACTGTATGACCATATCAGTTTTATATTTTTATCATTATCATTGAGGCATTCCATAAACAACTCTAGGTCAGCAATTGAACCCTGCCAAATAAATAAAACGTCGTCTATGTAGCGCCACCAAAACTGAACATGGTCAGCTAAAAATACTGGATCCGTCAAAAAAATCCGTCTTTCCCACAGCCCCAGGAACAAACTCGCATATGAGGGGGCACATGACGCCCCCATAGCTGTTCCCTGGAGCTGTAGGAAGATGGACCCATCGAACAAAAAGAAATTATGAGTCAATGCAAACTCCAAAAGAGATAGTAAAAACTTACCAAAAAGTTCCTCCATGTTGAACATCTCACAGAATGATTGTACCGCTTCTAGACCATCTTTGTGTCGTATAGATGTATATAACGACTCAATGTCGCATACCACCAGGTACATATCCCGTTCTAAGTGAAGGCCATCTACTTTGGTCAAATTGTCCGACGAATCTTTAATGAATGAAGGTAAAAGTTCGACCAATGGTTTTAGATGATGATCTATTAATTTACAAATTGGCTCACACAAGCTTCCGATTCCGGACACAATTGGCCTACCTGGTGGACAGCTACTGTTTTTATGCAGTTTTGGCAGCATATAAAATGTGGCACATGTAGGATGTTCCGGCAAGAGATAATTCATCTGTTTAGAGGTAATAATACCCTGGTCAACACCTGTTTTAAGAATGGAAGACAAACTAGATGAAAATTGTGATAATGGATTGTGAGTTTTTTTTATAACAGGAAGAGTTTCTAAGTTGTCTTAATGCTTCTCTCCTGTACATCACTTTTGGCCATAAGACTACATTCCCCCCCTTATCCGATTGCTTAATAATGACATCAGTCATATCTTTAAGTTGTTTAATAGCCTCCCACTGTTGGAATGAAATGTTGTTAGATTTTACTTTAGATGACAATTTTTCGAATTCCTTACTAACTACTTGTACAAACGTGTCAACCTGACTTACCGTCGCTAGAGGGGGGAACCTTTTAGAACCAGGAATAACTGATGCAGGAAGTAACTCAGATGGTGTGCGTCTTTCACTTTGTTCATCCAGCAAGTCTTGTAAGGTTTGTATCGCATTGACTTCATCAGAGGTAGAAAATTCACTAGGTATTACATTGACTTCATCCATATTAGATGGTTCACTAGGTGCAGAGGTTTGATATAACAATTTTTTAAAAATAAGTTTCCGGGCAAACAGGTGGAGATCTTTTATGGCTTGGAATGTATCAAACCTAGGTGAAGGGATAAAATTAACACCTAGTGCTAACACTTCATATTGTGCTTTAGTTAATGTCTTATCAGACAAATTGATTACCTTAAGAGTGTCGTTTACTCCTGATGATTCTCCAGGGCCCAAATATGGTGTTTTTCTCTTCTGTTGCTGATTCGTTCCAGATTCATCTTGTTTCCTTTTACTCTGCCTAGTAAAATGGCGCTCCCGTCTGAAAAACGAATCACTATTTGTAGATCCTGTAGAGGATATTGACGATGATCGAGATCTATTAATATCTCGGGGTTGTTTCCATTTGTAAATACGATTGTTTTGAGCATCTGTTAGATCTCTTTGGTACTTTTTATTTTTAATGCTCTGTATCTGTTTTTCCCATGTTGCAGATGTTTCATCTAGTTCTTTTCTTAACACTTCAAAGTCGCCAGAAGACAATTTCTTTTGTAAATCCAATTCCACTCTGCGTATATCAATTGATAATTCCTCCAATACTTTAGCATTAAAATCAATAATCAATTGCATCAGCTCACTACTACATCTATTACAGATGTCTTCCCATTTTTTCACGAATTCGGTATTATCATTTCCAAAAGATGGGAAGATTTGGACCCTTAAACCTCTAGGGATGAGATGTTTAGATAGGTAATTGGTCAGGTAGGCCTTATTCCACCATTGTTTGACCCGTCTATGCAGCATCTGCTTATATGAATGCTTTAACTCACGAATGGATCGCTGATCCGATGTCTCAACTGAAACTCCAGTACCCCCAAATAATGCATCCACTTGCGTTTGCCAAGTGGCCGTGCGTGCCTCAAAATCCATTGTAATGGATACAGAAATCTGTAAAACAGAATGTAATGTTACAACACTAACAGAGGAACAATTCACCAACAATATGTGTGGAGATAACCAATATTACTCAACAAAACTACCACACAAAAACACATTATATCAAAAATATTCTTTATTAAGTCTTACTAAAATTAAAACACAAAAACATAATTCACATACATATATTTTTTGGGGAGATGTAATAATCAATTAATACCAGAGATCAGAATCTGGTGTAAGGATGGTGGACAGCCATAATTAGTACATAGCTAGCATAAATAGGGTGAAGTTCACATATCATAGGTAACTTAATTACTTTGAGAAGGGAAAAAACATTTCCAACATACCCATATGAAGTGTAGACCTTAAATGGAACCCACCTCAATAAAATATCTTATATAAACAATAATGGTGGCTAGTATCCACACATATCCTTACCAGCAAGAAAAACGCCCGGCGCACTCGGGCGTTTTTCGAAACTATGGTAGCTGGTAGATCAACTTTAATTGACTCTTATTCACTCGGTGCATCACATGAAGAAATGGACTTTATTCCTCTTATTAAAATATTAAAAATATTTTTTACACTATGTTATAATTAAATTGTATGATTATTCATATATTTAAAAAATATATAAAAATACTTGTTTGTCACCTTTTGCACTGCGCACTTCGGTCACTCTTCACATTATAATTTTCACTATTTATGATTAATATTGGATTTTTCACTGTTGTATGATGTTCTATATGATATTAAGATTGTATTATACTATGATCCATATGTTTTACACATTAGATGTGGTTTTATAAGATATAGGATATATAAATATTTAATACACTGCAGTTTTTATTACCTATATTATACAACTGTCCGAGTTCTGTGTTCCTAAAAATAGAAGATTTTTTGTATTTTACATAAATGAGGGGACAGCAGGGTGAGCACTGTTTACATCTGGCGTTAGAAGATGCGCTTGTTCGGCTGTATTTTTTGAGGTCTGTGTTGCCTTTTGACCTGTCCGTAGGTTGTGCGCTGCCCTGCCGTGGTTGCGCGATCATTTAAAATCTCGCGCATGCGCCCTTATGTGAAATCCGACGAGTCCATTCAGACGCGTCGGCAATGTATTGAAAGGGCCGGACGTCACTTTAATGCAGTCGCGAGATCTTGATGGATCTCGCGCATGCGCAGAGATATATTTGTCGGCCATCTTGATTTGACGCCGTGACGGCTCTATGAATCTCGGACTATGGGGATAATTTTCAAACCTGTGGTGAGTTATCTAATGATTATTGGGGTTTTTAAGACCAACGGTTTCATACTTTCAGTGTCCCCTGACGAAGCTCACTGGTAGGTGGGTGAAACGCACGTCGGGCGTTTTTCTTGCTGGTAAGGATATGTGTGGATACTAGCCACCATTATTGTTTATATAAGATATTTTATTGAGGTGGGTTCCATTTAAGGTCTACACTTCATATGGGTATGTTGGAAATGTTTTTTCCCTTCTCAAAGTAATTAAGTTACCTATGATATGTGAACTTCACCCTATTTATGCTAGCTATGTACTAATTATGGCTGTCCACCATCCTTACACCAGATTCTGAATTATGATCTGAATTATGTTTTTGTGTTTTAATTTTAGTAAGACTTAATAAAGAATATTTTTTATATAATTTGTTTTTGTGTGGTAGTTTTGTTGAGTAATACATAGTCAGTGGGCACAACTAAGTTTTACCCATTTGGAGAATCTTCGCCCTGCCTCTTTAGAGAAAACACCAGACTGAAGTAGACGCAATGACTTAGCAGATAATACACAATTAGGCTAAGGCCCCACGGGATGATCCACAGCTATAAAGCGCTGCAGGAAAAACCTTGGTGGGAATGCATCACGGTTCTTCCCATACCATTTTAACCACTTCAGTACCGGGCCAATTTGTGGTCCAGGACCAGACACATTTTAGGTTTATTTTGTATGTGCGGTTTTGAGGTCTGTAACGTTTTTCCCGTATGTCTCAGTCAACAAATTTTTGCGTCTTTTTTCGGGGACACATAGGGCACTTTATTTTTATGTTATCTTTATTTTCAAATGTGTTTTAATTTTTTTTATATCCAGGAAAATATAAACAAAATAGGAGGGAAATTGTGTCTGGTTTTCAATTTATTTATTTTTTTAAATTTAATAACACAAAGTCTCACTGAAAAACTTTATAATATAGTTTTTCCTCTCCGTTACGGTAATTTTTATTTTGTATGGTGTCGTCGGGGGTGGGGCTATAACCTTTAATAACAGCGTTTTAATAGCATATTTTTTTTATTATTATTATTATTTTATTTACATTTTTTAAAAACTTTTTTATTATATTTTTATTTTATTTTTTTTTCCAGATTGTGTCCCCATAAGGTGATAAGAGACCTTTGGGGATATCTGATCACTTATTTTTTTGTACTTGAGGCTGATTTCTCCTATAACTGGGGCTGTTACATTTAACCCCAGATGCAGGAGGAATACAGCCTCCTGCACACTGTATATACAGCTTACTGAGCTGATCTGGGGTCCTGTAGGACCCAGCAGCTCTGGCAAGACTCTGCTCCCGGCGGATCACGTGTCCGCCGGGTCAGAGGGCAGCTGAATTATGGCAGCGTCCATAGCTGTGTATACAGCGCTCATTGAGCACTGTATAGACAGCGATCGAGATAGCAGGGGAGGTAATAAATCTTCCCTGTCTTCTCTCTGGGAGCTCCGGCTGAAGTTACAGCCGGCTCCTATTGAAAGCAGCTGCACGATCTCCGTGCAGCTGCTGTGTTTTGACTGGACGTACAGGTACGTCCTGTCAGAACTAGGCAACCACTTCCCGGATGTATATAGTCTATGGGCGGTCCGGAAGTGGTTAAACAGAAAGTTTGCTGAGTTTTCCTCCACAGATTTTCCGTTACAATTATATCTACGGTGAAGCCACTGACGTTTCCGTAGATATAATTGACATGCTGTAATTTCCAAAACTGCAACAGTTTTGGAAATTGCAGTGTGTCTGCGCCACAGTTTTTACCACAAAGTGGGCATGGTATTTGCAAGAATTCCATCCACTTTGCAGTTACTTTGCAGTGCGGCCTTAAAGTGACAGTGCGATATCATATAATGCAATAAGTCATCAGCAAACTTAGTAAAATATACATCATAAAATGCTCAATAAGAGATACAAGAACAAGAAAACATTACTGTTACATAGACCAATCTTGAGAAAGGACCTAATTCTGGCCATATTTGGATAGTAGTTTTTTTTAACTTAGTTCCAGTGAAGGGAACTCTTAATGCCTCATCATACCAAGACATTTCCTTCAAGCATGACTATGCCCAAGTGCACAAAAAAAGTAGAGATGGGTGAATCAGTTTGTAACAAATCGGATTCAAGCCGAATATTCCTAATTGATTTGGGATTCATCACAAACGAACTAAAATGGGCACCACAACATGCATTGCAGTAATTTATTGTAATCCGGGGTCTCTTTAGACTCCCAGAGTATAATAGGTGGAGCTCAGAGGAAGTGACAAAAATAAAAAACATTTCTACTTTCTGTTACCTCTTTTGGGTCTCTATGTGGCACTTGGCATTCTGTCTCTGCCTCCTTGATGACATATGGTGCTCTCCTGTGACATTATGCACCTGGGGTCGCCACTAAAGTCTGTGTTTAGAACAAAATGAATCTTCAAAGGTTCACCCATCTCTAAAAACAAGTTGATAAATGCAAGGTTGGGTAGAAGAGCTTGATTTGCCTTCACAGAGCCGTGACCTCATTGACCACCTTGGAGATGAACTAGAATGAAGATGGTGAGTCAGACCCTGTCATCCAACATCAGTGTCTGACTTCACAAATGCTCTTCTAGAGAATGAAAAAATCCCACAGGCGTGTTCCAAATCCTATAGAAAGACTTCGTGGGGAACACTGCTATACTGATGCCTATGAATTTAGATTGGAACCTCCTGTAGGTGTAATGTGTAGGCCCCCCGATACTTTTGCCTATTTAGTGTGTATGGCAGTAGCACAATAATGGGAACAGGCAATTCCACTGTCACAGAGCCAACAATAACCCATAGTAACAATAAATGATGGAACAGTTAAACGCCATGCAGTGGATGTCCATGTGAAGTTAGTGTCCTTCTTGTAGAGAGTGATGAACCCATTTTTGAACCCCCTTTCAGGCATGTTGCTCAAAGATCCCAATGCACATCAGTAACAATGAATTCTGCACTCCAGTGATCTTTTAATGCATTATAACTCTGAATCACTGTTCTTTTATAGTCATCATTTTTACAATAATTTTAAGGTTTTAAACTGAAAAATATTCAGCTGCTTCCTCCAATTCTGTAACTTTAAAACACAGTGGTAAAAAGTATATAGAATCAATTGGTGCCTGAATTTTTTGTGCTTTGTAACTGAAGATCAACAACATCTGCTCTTAGTCAATATCTTTAATTAGTGTCCAGTGTAACGTGCAATAATTTAACCCTATAATATTGGTTCTTTCTTTTCAGCTAGGACTATGTACTATATATCTGATTATCACATTCAGCAGTCCTTGGTGGTATATGGTACTGGATGATGCATTTACATTTTTTTCTTCCTCATATCTGTTAACCCCATGTGAAGTACATGTACATTATTACATCTGTTAGCGTCGACGCCATTAGTAAATATTCACACATCAGTCTTTTGATCAGTGATATGTTTCAGTGGCTGTGTGCCAAGAACTTTGAAAATATTTGAAATCTTGAATCCTCTGTGTAGTCTCCATTCCCAGTTTTGGCTCACAATCGCTGATGCAAATCTGTGACCATAACACTAACTTGGGTGGGTGGTACCGTATTAGCTCTACCTACAATGCCAAAGTGGGACAGCGCTGATCACTTGTCATGACAGTCTGGAGCCTATCAAAGGCTCCCAGGCCTGGCACTATAGATTTTCTATCACACTCTGCCATAACATTATTGCAGTTTATTTTATGAATGATCAAACCTCCTAGGATTCAGACACCCATAGAGGAAATAAAAAGAAAAATTCAAAAAACAAAAGTAATACTAATTCAAATGATGCCCATTTTATAAATAAAGTTAAATAAAGCATAAAGAACTTAAGTATGGTCACATCTAAAAATGTCTGAACAATTAATATTCCAAAATATTTATATAATACATAAATGTATAGTAGATGAGGTAATGGAGGAAAAATCTAAATGGTCAAATTGCTGTTTTTTGCCACAAAAAAGTTCATGAAAGTTGTTAAATATAACAACTTACTATATCAATTGTTTCATTGTGTTCACACTGGCCCACAAAATAAATGTAACAGGTCAATAGGTCACTTCACAATAAATGCTATAAAAACAAGGCTCCTTAGAATAAGATGAAATTGCTTCTTTTTCCAAACTCACCAGACTCATAATTTTTTTTCCAGCTCCCTTGTACATCATATGGATATTAAATTGGGCTTTTATGAAGTACACTTTGTCCTGCATGAGACAAAATCACATATGGCTAAATAAAAAAGGCATGGATTTTGGAAGGTAGGGAAGAAAAAAAATTAAAAATCAGAAATTTGATGCAACGGGATGGGGTTGCATTTCTGCCAACAACTTACAGGCCATTGCTCTTCAAACTAAAGAAAAACTGTACTGCAGAAAACACTACTGCTGAAATTTGGGTCCAATATTTAACAAAAATCACAAAAATCGAACTTTGCAGCTATATTTCTAAGAGAACATGCTACACATACTGGTATACACATGTGGACAAAATTGTTGGTATCCTTTCATTAAAGAAAGAAAAACCCACAATGGTCACTGAAATGACTTGAAATTGATAATAGTATTGATAAATTTAAATTTACTGAAAATCAACTGACACTGGGTATGAATTGTGGTTGAACAAAATCCTTTCCAAAACCAAACTAATGAAACTGTCCTGGACAAATATTAAATTAGCCCTAGAAAAGATTGAAAATAATTTGGCCATCAGGACTTGTATGGAGAGGGACTCCTAATATACTTATTTATGATGCTAGGAGTTCCTGCCTACTAGCGACATACTGTTCAGGCCTGTAAATCCAGCGAACAGGTGGACCAAGTTTCATAGGTGAAACTCAGTTGTGCAAATCTCACGTAAGGTGTGTCCTATAATTAGTATCTCAGGTGTCTTCAATCTTCAGTCTATCATGGTGAGCACCACACTCAATATGGACCGAAAAAAGCTAAGGAGAGTTGTATCTCCAGAGATTAGAAAGAATAATATAGACAAACAAGTTAAAGGTATAGGCTATAAGACAGCTTGATGCTCCTCTTACTATTATTGCACATATTATTGAGTAGTTTAAGGTCTATGGGACTGTAGCCAACTTTAGTAGATGTGGCCACAAGAGAAAATTTAATGACAAATTGAAGAGACAGATAATATGAATGGTAACCAAAGAGCCTAGAACAACATCTAAAGAGTATCAGTTTTAGATTTTGTGGCTGTCTTTGCCAAAGTGGACTTACTGGAAGACAACTGAGAATGGGAGAATATTCTTTGGACAGATGAGACAAAACTGGAACATTTTAGCAAGTCATATCATCCCTATGCTCTACGCAAGACACAGGGTGTCTTAAAAGGATCAAAGAAATCTCAAGACTATCATGGCATTCTGGAGAGAAATATGCTGCCCAGTGTCAGAAAGTTTAGTCTCAGTCACTTGTCATGGGTCCTCTAACAGCAACATACAGCTAAGGTCGTGTTTTTTTTTTTCCTTTAACGAAAGGGTACCAACAATTTTGTACATGTGCGTATATGATACCACAGCTATAAAAGGCCACATACATTAGATGATTGTAGCAATTTTGATTGGACCAGCTTACTATCTAACGTATAGGGTGCCTCCGCTATCCCCTAATGATAGATGTTGGTTGTCAATTGTCCAATTCTTTTGTTCTTGGAAAGATTAGCTATCACCAGAGATGTCTGACAACAGCTACCTCGCCTTTCCATTCAATACATATGGCCCTCTTGGCTTACCTGAGCATGCATACGTATAGAGAACAATTCTTCAGGCGACAGCTATCTTATGCGTGGCCTGCTTAAGACTCTCTGATGGTCCTGTGCGCATTTTAGGAGATACTATAGAATATTAGGAGCTGCATAAAGATGAGGATTGTCTTCAAAGAAAATAATGTACATATTAATATGGAGTACATTTAATATCGCAGATCAATATATAAGCTTAGTTTTTCTTAAACCACAATCTGCATTTCTTCAGAGAAAAATATTTCCTGCTGAGGAAAGGAATCTTTCACAAAGTCATTCCCCTGACATCTGTCTATATTAGCATTTTGCTCTGTTAGATCCAAAGTTGAAATAAACCAAGGCTTGAGTTACTTGATTTAGAAAATGAAGATACTTTATAGTGGATCTATTATTATAAATGTAAGCGGCTTGGTTCTGGAAGAAAATTTCCAATATTTTTCTAATCTCGTAACAGATTATATGACTATTCTTAATAGTTAACCCTTTCCCACTGCAGCCATTTTTCGTTTTTTTTACTCTACATTTAATATTGCATTCAATGTACTGGGAACTTGGACATAAATTCAGAATGGGGTAGAATTAGAGAGAAACTGCATTTTCACATCTTCTTATGGGTTTTGTTCTTACAGCGTTCAGCAAAAATGGCATCATGTTACCTGGGTCTTAACCCCTAGGGGGTCTGATCACTAATACAATATGCTGCAATGCTAATGCAAGTCAGCCTGTAATAGAACTGTACTGAAGACAGGCCTGTCTTGGCAACAGATTGTTGTCTCCAGATCTCTTTCTAGGGAATGATGATCTTACCAAACATGGCAGCACACTTGCACCGCCAATAAATACATGCTTCAAGGTATGTAATGGGTTAATGCCCTCAGTCATAGTGGACTCTGATCATGTGTATCACTGCTAGGTCTCTGCTGTGTTACAGCTCATGCCATGTTTAAAAACCCAACATTCGCCATACACCTTAATAACAAGCGCTGCCAATCTTGCTAGCTTACTATGGTTAGCTGGAATTCCTAAGAACAATTTCCTAATTTTCAGCACAACATCATCACATCAACAGGCCCTCCCTCCTCCTGACAGTACTCTTCCATAGAATTGTACTATGGGAAGAATATGCAAATCCGCCTTCCATGATGTAATTAGGAAGACAGTTGCTACCTCATTGTTGCAAACCAATAGAGGGCGCTCACTGGAATGTGCAAGCCTGTCTTAAAACAGGGTTCCAGTGAAATAACCCAATAATGGCTCCTCCCTTTAGCCTCATGCCCGACCTTCCAAGAGGCCTTTGTTTAGCAATGACGCTGGGATTAATACCAGGTATAGTCTCTCAATCGAGAAAGTGGAGTACTAAAGGCTTAACAAGTCTCCACACACCTATATGGTGGTCTCTCCCTAAGGAGTGACAATATCCCCCGAACCCTGTCTAAGCCTCTCACCTCTACCAGGTTATAGTCCTCTCTACATCGGGCTGATGAGATCCAAACAGCTGTCCTCGATTGAGAGACTATACCTGGTATTAATCCCAGTGTCATTGCTAAACAAAGGCCTCTTGGAAGGTCGGGCATGAGGCTAAAGGGAGCAGCCATTATTGGGTTATTTCACTGGAATCCTGTTTTAAGACAGGCTTGCACATTCCAGTAAGCGCCCTCTATTGGTTTGCAACAATGAGGCAGCAACTGTCTTCCTAATTACATCATGGAAGGCGGATTTGCATATTCTTCCCATAGTTCCTTGCAAAGTGGAGTGCTAAAGGCTTAACAAGTCTCCACACACCTATATGGTGGTCTCTCCCTAAGGAGTGACAATATCCCCCGAATAGAATTGTACTATCAGAGAGGGCGTTGCTTACCCACCAGTGATGATGCTGAACATTAAAGCCTGCCCTTCTGATGGTGAAGGGATAGTGATGTTGAAACAAACGGCACCAATATCTCCTGCACCCAGGCGCATACCGTCAAAGTGTGCAATGAATTTAGCACACTGTTAGTTTTCCAGTAGTATATAAAACCACCAGTGCCAGAGGACATAAAAGATCCTCCTTAAGATGTGTGCAAGAGGGAGAAGACAGTGGGTGCAGAGAGGATGCCAGGACTCTGTGCATGCTTATCCCTCCATCATCCCAAAAGTTCAGCTGCTTTAGAGAAAGCAGGATGGTGGAAAGCACTTCTGAATCTTCTTTTGGTTCTGTTCATGATGCTTAAAACAGCTGATTGGTGTAGGGTCTTGGTGTTAGACCATCACTGATCTCAAATGAATCACCTATGGTAAGGATAGGGCAGCATAGTGGCCCAGTGGTTAGCACTATAGCCATGTGTTGTTGGAGTCTTATGTTCCAGTCTAACCAAGACAACATCTGCAAGGGGCTTGTATGTTCTCCCCGTATTTGTGTGGGTTTCCTCTGGGTACTCCTGGACTCCAAAGACATACTGATAAGAAATGTAGATTGTGTGACCCCTGTATTTGACCATGTCTGTAAAGCTCTGCGGAATAGGATGGTGCCATACAAGTAAGCAAATAAGGAGTTGAATTCTATGGAGCTGTATAAGTAAGCTTTCTATGGAGCTAGATAAAATTCTTTTAGGCCTTTGACTTCTTTCTTTATAACATTTTTGTAACATTATATTACACGACTCTAAATCAATAGTTTGATAAAAGGAAATACTATATATTATGCTGATATGTTTGCAAAAGTGTAAATGTAGAGCGCAGGAGACGACCGATCAGCTTATTTATTTTATTTCCTAACATTTGCTGTCATTCTATTGCTAATTACCTGTTTGTAAAAACTGTGCGTGGGAGAATCTCCTGAACAGCTAGATGAAATTGATCTCCCTATCACTGTTGTTTAAAATGAACAAACATACTTACACACACACACACATATATATATATATATATATATATATATATATATATATATATATATATATATATACAGTCCTATGAAAAAGTTTGGGCACCCCTATTAATTTTAATCATTTTTAGTTCTAAATATTTTGGTGTTTGCAGCAGCCATTTCAGTTTGATATATCTAATAACTGATGGACACAGTAATATTTCAGGATTGAAATGAGGTTTATTGTACTAACAGAAAATGTGCAATATGCATTAAACCAAAATTTGACCGGTGCAAAAGTATGGGCACCTCAACAGAAAAGTGACATTAATATTTAGTAGATCCTCCTTTTGCAGAGATAACAGCCTCTAGTCGCTTCCTGTAGCTTTTAATCAGTTCCTGGATCCTGGATGAAGGTATTTTGGACCATTCCTCTTTACAAAACAATTCAAGTTCAGTTAAGTTTGATGGTCACCGAGCATGGGCAGCCCGCTCTCAAATGATCTGAAAACAAAGATTGTTCAACATAGTTTGTCAGTTTCAACTGTGAGGAACATAGTAAGGAAATGGAAGACCACAGGGACAGTTCTTGTTAAGCCCAGAAGTGGCAGGCCAAGAAAAATATCAGAAAGGCAGAGAAGAAGAATGGTGAGAACAGTCAAGGACAATCCACCGACCACCTACAAAGAGCTGCAGCATCATCTTGCTGCGGATGGTGTCACTGTGCATCGGTCAACAATACAGCACACTTTGCACAAGGAGAAGCTGTATGGGAGATTGATGAGAAAGAAGCCGTTTCTGCAACCACGCCACAAACAGAGCCCCCTTAGGTATGTAAAAGCACATTTGGACAAGCCTGTGGACTGTTGAAACAAAGATTGAGTTGTTTGGTCATACAAAAAGGCGTTATGCATGGCGTCCAACAAAAAACAGCATTCCAAGAAAAACACTTGTTACCCACTGTAAAATTTGGTGGAAGTTCCATCATGCTTTGGGGCTGTGTGGCCAATGCCGGCACCGGGAATCTTGTTAAAGTTGAGGGCCGCATGGATTCCACTCAGTATCAGCAGATTCTTGAGAATAATGTTCAAGAATCAGTGACGAAGTTGAAGTTACGCCGGGGATAGATATTTCAGCAAGACAATGATCCAAAACACCGCTCCAAATCGACTCAGGCATTCATGCAGAGGAACAATTACAATGTTCTGGAATGGCCATCCCAGTCCCCAGACCTGAATATCATTGAACATCTGTGAGATGATTTGAAGCGGGCTGTCCATGCTCGGCGACCATCAAACTTAACTGAACTTGAATTGTTTTGTAAAGAGGAATGGTCCAAAATCCCTTCATCCAGGATCCAGGAACTGATTAAAAGCTACAGGAAGCGACTAGAGGCTGTTATCTTTGCAAAAGGAGGATCTACTAAATATTAATGTCACTTTTCTTTTGAGGTGCCCATACTTTTGCACCGGTCAAATTTTGGTTTAATGCATATTGCACATTTTCTGTTAGTACAATAAACCTCATTTCAATCCTGAAATATTACTGTGTCCATCAGTTATTAGATATATCAAACTGAAATGGCTGCTGCAAACACCAAAATATTTAGAACTAAAAATGATTAAGATTAATAGGGGTGCCCAAACTTTTTCATAGGACTGTATATATATATATATACACACACCCTTATGAATACTTTAATCACCTTTTTCTGTTGCCAAGGTTGCGAGAGAATAATGTTAACTCAAAGATTTAGCCTTATGTTACCTGCACAATAGCTCAGTGGTTAGCACTTTCCTTGTAGCACCGAGGCCTTGAGTCTAAAATTGACCCAAAGTGTGTGTTTGAGATATAGACAATAGATTTTGTGCCCCATTTGCACAGTTTTGCAGAACATGTTGGCACTAATAGAAAGCATAATAGAAAATAATAATATTAAGTATAATCCTGTTACTAAGGTTTTAGCTGTTGGTTATAGGGATAATGATGCCAATAATGACTGAGATACTAAAGATAGAGTGGTAAAGTGCTATTTTATATTGAATAAAGGTTGCAATGAAGGTTACTATTAGGTGACTTGCTCTAGTTAAATACAGATGGCCTCATTAATTTCCTTTGAAAGTCAACTACACCCTCTGTTATAATTATGGTTTTCACTGCCCCTGGAAGTGCCCCTCCAATTTCAGGTATAGATAGCTTGTTGCTTCCTAACCTATAGCATTAGACTTGAAGAGGTATAACATTTTGGTGAGACTAAGCCTCCCAACTACAACAGCAGAGGTCATGGAAGCAAAGATTCAAGTAGTTCCATGCTGATCCTCTCTTTATGAGTCTGATCTGTTTGTTCTCAGGAGAGAGAACAGTTCCAGAGGTGTCTGGCAGCAGCTTATCCCCCTCTTCTTGCTTAAAACACAACCAAGTGTGCCCTGGGGAATCGGGAGAGACTTTCGGTCAAAAAATCTATTGTTTCATCTTACAGCTACATAATGTGTATGGCCAGTTATAGGTCCTATGCTGAGTCATGTATTTACCAAGGAACTATTTGGTCTTCACATTATACCTCCAATTTTTCTTCCATCACTACATTAGATACCACTTACCAAAGCCAACAATACCATTATAACACACTTATAATTGAATAAACCACACATTGATATCCAAATTATGTTGATCTAAGTTAGTGACATTCCCTTAACATCAAAAGCCCTTCATACTGCAGTTAGACCTGTTCAACAGCATAAACAGGAGAATAGATATACAAAATCTCCTCTCCATAGCAGGGACCCTCAACATATAGAAAGTGATTAAATAAAACTTGACATTTAATTTATCTGTTAAAATATTACAGCCCTATAAGACGACAATCACATATCATATAAAACATAGAACAGTCTTACCAGTTTCAGTGGTGGGTGGAATATACTGAATGTGGAGTTAATCACACCAAATCAACACAGGAGTCAAGATCACCACTGTGAGAGGGAGAGCTCCCCTGCATCTGGAGTTGTAGCACCTTTTTGGAATGATTGAGTTCAACCTTTAATATCCCCTGAGGAGTACTCACAATCGGGTGACGAAACGCGTCGGGTGGGGGGGGAGTTGTTTATAGGGTTGTCTGTTGCAAGCAATGGGACTGCCCTTATTAGGGCAAGAGTCAAATCGTTTGGGGTGGTAAGAGATTTTGAGGTTAGTACTACACTTCCCATTGGTTTTGGATCTCGACTCCTGTGTTGATGTGAATTTGGTGTGAATCTAACTCCACATTGATTATATTCAACCCACCACTGGAACTAGTAAGACTGTTCTATGTTCTATATGATATTTGATTGTCCGATAGGGCTGTAATATTTTAACATATAAATTAAATGTTAAGTTTTATTTAATCACTTTCTATTTCACTCTTCTGCTTGCTTTTTATACAGTTAGACCTGTATTGAAGACTATGGCTGAAGACTCAAAGAAAACACTGGAGAGGGGCTTTAAGATATGAATATGACCAACTTAAATCAACATAATTATATAATGGTATGCATTATACAATGTTAAAAATGTTAAAATGGAATTTTAGTACAAACATCTCTGAATATTTTTCACAGGACCCCTGAAAATATGACAAGTATCAAGAATCCAAGACCAATGAGCCTCAAAGTCCTGTACTGGCCACAGGCCCAAAGAATGTAGGGGTGCATTCACACTGAGTATATGCTGACTGATTATGAACATTAAAACACGTTCAGAATCAGCACGTACAAAGCAGATCCCATTCATGTCAATGGGAGCCGACATACGTGTGCTCCCCATTGAAATGAATAGGCTGCTTTTTTCCCTATTGGTTTCAATGTGATACGTACGTAGTGCGCGTATGTCGGCTCCCATTGAAATGAATGGGATCTGCTTTGTACGTGCTGATTCTGAACGTGTTTTAATGTTCAGAATCAGTCAGCATATACTCAGTGTGAATGCACCTAGTGATCATGATGATATTTAGGCTTCATATCCTCAATAGATTCCATCACAATTCAATCTTTTCTTTGAAAGACAACCTGTCTGAGAGAAGACAAGAATATAATAGGTGGAGCCCTCCATTCATTAATGATGGAGGTTTCTTCACAGCCTATCCCCCATAGCTTATAAGTGATGCAGAAGGCTGCCTGAGGAACAGCACTTTTTGTGAATCAGACTGCTTCCTATGGGACACTCAGAGTAGATACATTATTGGGAAATTGAGTAAAATGTTTTGCAGAAAGCCACAAAACTGCTGAAAATGGGGGTGATTTTTGCAGCAGGAATTGCAATGGGATTTTCACTATTTTCAACCTTGACATTGCAAAGGTTGAAAATCTTGGGATAGACTTGCAGCAAAACATTGGCAAGCTGCGGGTTGGTATTTTGCAGCTGTACTATTTGACTCCAGTGACTTCATTGGCAGCTAAGGTGTTGTGGGTACTGTGACCCAAGCCTTAGAGAAAGCAAAGCAACAAACTATGCAACTTCAGTAGATAGAAATGTTATTGTTCTACCTTCCATTTTTTTTATATATATATGAAATATAGTTCTATTATAACTTATTCATGTATAATATAATATTAATATGAATCCTTATTGCTATATGCAAAATAGAATGATAAGAAATCCCTTTTGTCTATCTGAATTATGAAAACATGAGAAGAACATATTTATCAATTTGATTTTAGATTTTGGGATTTTAAATGGTCTACTGTAGAGATGAGCGAACACTAAAATGTTCGAGGTTCGAAATTCGATTCGAACAGCCGCTCACTGTTCGAGTGTTCGAATGGGTTTCGAACCCCATTATAGTCTATGGGGAACATAAACTCGTTAAGGGGGAAACCCAAATTCGTGTCTGGAGGGTCACCAAGTCCACTATGACACCCCAGGAAATGATACCAACACCCTGGAATGACACTGGGACAGCAGCGGAAGCATGTCTGGGGGCATAAAAGTCACTTTATTTCATGGAAATCCCTGTCAGTTTGCGATTTTCGCAAGCTAACTTTTCCCCATAGAAATGCATTGGCCAGTGCTGATTGGCCAGAGTACGGAACTCGACCAATCAGCGCTGGCTCTGCTGGAGGAGGCGGAGTCTAAGATAGCTCCACACCAGTCTCCATTCAGGTCCGACCTTAGACTCCGCCTCCTCCGGCAGAGCCAGCGCTGATTGGCCGAAGGCTGGCCAATGCATTCCTATGCGAATGCAGACTTAGCAGTGCTGAGTCAGTTTTGCTCAACTACACATCTGATGCACACTCGGTACTGCTACATCAGATGTAGCAATCTGATGTAGCAGAGCCGAGGGTGCACTAGAACCCCTGTGCAAACTCAGTTCACGCTAATAGAATGCATTGGCCAGCGCTGATTGGCCAATGCATTCTATTAGCCCGATGAAGTAGAGCTGAATGTGTGTGCTAAGCACACACATTCAGCACTGCTTCATCAAGCCAATACAATGCATTAGCCAGTGCTGATTGGCCAGAGTACGGAATTCGGCCAATCAGCGCTGGCTCTGCTGGAGGAGGCGGAGTCTAAGATCGCTCCACACCAGTCTCCATTCAGGTCCGACCTTAGACTCCGCCTCCTCCGGCAGAGCCAGCGCTGATTGGCCGAAGGCTGGCCAATGCATTCCTATGCGAATGCAGACTTAGCAGTGCTGAGTCAGTTTTGCTCAACTACACATCTGATGCACACTCGGCACTGCTACATCAGATGTAGCAATCTGATGTAGCAGAGCCGAGGGTGCACTAGAACCCCTGTGCAAACTCAGTTCACGCTAATAGAATGCATTGGCCAGCGCTGATTGGCCAATGCATTCTATTAGCCCGATGAAGTAGAGCTGAATGTGTGTGCTAAGCACACACATTCAGCACTGCTTCATCAAGCCAATACAATGCATTAGCCAGTGCTGATTGGCCAGAGTACGGAATTCGGCCAATCAGCGCTGGCCAATGCATTCTATTAGCCCGATGAAGTAGAGCTGAATGTGTGTGCTAAGCACACACATTCAGCACTGCTTCATCAAGCCAATACAATGCATTAGCCAGTGCTGATTGGCCAGAGTACGGAATTCGGCCAATCAGCGCTGGCTCTGCCGGAGGAGGCGGAGTCTAAGGTCGGACCTGAATGGAGACTGGTGTGGAGCGATCTTAGACTCCGCCTCCTCCAGCAGAGCCAGCGCTGATTGGTCGAGTTCCGTACTCTGGCCAATCAGCGCTGGCCAATGCATTCTATTAGCCCGATGAAGTAGAGCTGAATGTGTGTGCTTAGCACACACATTCAGCTCTACTTCATCAGGCTAATAGAATACATTGGCCAATCAGCGCTGGCCAATGCATTCTATTAGCTTGATGAAGCAGAGTGTGCACAAGGGTTCAAGCACACCCTCGGCTCTGATGTAGCAGAGCTGAGGGTGCACAAGGGTTCAAGTGCACCCTCGGCTCTCCTACATCAGAGCCGAGGGTGCGCTTGAACCCTTGTGCAGCCTCGGCTCTGCTACATCAGAGCCGAGGGTGCGCTTGAACCCTTGTGCACACTCTGCTTCATCAAGCTAATAGAATGCATTGGCCAGCACTGATTGGCCAGAGTACGGAATTCGGCCAATCAGCGCTGGCCAATGCATCCCTATGGGAAAAAGTTTATCTTACAAAAATCACAATTACACACCCGATAGAGCCCCAAAAAGTTATTTTTAATAACATTCCCCCCTAAATAAAGGTTATCCCTAGCTATCCCTGCCTGTACAGCTATCCCTGTCTCATAGTCACAAAGTTCACATTCTCATATGACCCGGATTTGAAATCCACTATTCGTCTAAAATGGAGGTCACCTGATTTCGGCAGCCAATGACTTTTTCCAATTTTTTTCAATGCCCCCAGTGTCGTAGTTCCTGTCCCACCTCCCCTGCGCTGTTATTGGTGCAAAAAAGGCGCCAGGGAAGGTGGGAGGGGAATCGAATTTTGGCGCACTTTACCACGTGGTGTTCGATTCGATTCGAACATGGCGAACACCCTGATATCCGATCGAACATGTGTTCGATAGAACACTGTTCGCTCATCTCTAGTCTACTGTCATATTATTCTTTCAGCTTTCACTACAGCTGCACATTTTAGGTTTTATGCTATTCCACTGGAACATTTCTTTTGTCAAGCATTAAATGTCAATGCTGTCATCTAAGTAAATGACCTTGAAAAGATTATTTAATAGAACATTGTATTTCCCTTCTACTACCTGTCAATTGCCCTAATGACTTTTATGTTACTGTAGACAGAAATTCTTGTATATATGCTATTATGAAAGTGTGGTATTGTATGCTAATACTCAACGCCTGGCATAAATACGGTAACAATGTGATGAGAAAGTTCTGACTAATCATGTGTGTCAGACATGGGAGTCATAAAACCTTTGGCTTACACATGATATATTTTGTGTTTTATTCATCAAGTAACAGGTGGACTCCTACATGTTATATTTGTATTGTGTCTTTGTCAATGCAATAGTCATTTTTCCCTAATTCTAGGCAATAGCAATTAGACAATCTGGATGTAGGTAGTAAATTATTATTGTAAAGACACGAACTGAAGTGACTAAAAAAAGCAATGGAAAAACATAAATATTCTGATTATACAGTCCTATGAAAAAGTTTGGGCACCCCTATTAATTTTAATCATTTTTAGTTCTAAATATTTTGGTGTTTGCAGCAGCCATTTCAGTTTGATATATCTAATAACTGATGGACACAGTAATATTTCAGGATTGAAATGAGGTTTATTGTACTAACAGAAAATGTGCAATATGCATTAAACCAAAATTTGACCGGTGCAAAAGTATGGGCACCTCAACAGAAAAGTGACATTAATATTTAGTAGATCCTCCTTTTGCAGAGATAACAGCGTCTAGTCGCTTGAAGGTATTTTGGACCATTCCTCTTTACAAAACAATTCAAGTTCAGTTAAGTTTGATGGTCACCGAGCATGGGCAGCCCGCTCTCAAATGATCTGAAAACAAAGATTGTTCAACATAGTTGTTCATGGGCAGAATACAAAAAGTTGTCTCAGAGATTTAACCTGTCAGTTTCAACTGTGAGGAACATAGTAAGGAAATGGAAGACCACAGGGACAGTTCTTGTTAAGCCCAGAAGTGGCAGGCCAAGAAAAATATCAGAAAGGCAGAGAAGAAGAATGGTGAGAACAGTCAAGGACAATCCACCGACCACCTACAAAGAGCTGCAGCATCATCTTGCTGCAGATGGTGTCACTGTGCATCGGTCAACAATACAGCACACTTTGTACAAGGAGAAGCTGTATGGGAGAGTGATGAGAAAGAAGCTGTTTCTGCAAACACACCACAAACAGAGCCCCCTTAGGTATGTAAAAGCACATTTGGACAAGCCTGTGGACTGTTGAAACAAAGATTTAGTTGTTTGGTCATACAAAAAGGCGTTATGCATGGCGTCCAACAAAAAACAGCATTCCAAGAAAAACACTTGCTACCCACTGTAAAATTTGGTGGAAGTTCCATCATGCTTTGGGGCTGTGTGGCCAATGCCGGCACCGGGAATCTTGTTAAAGTTGAGGGCCGCATGGATTCCACTCAGTATCAGCAGATTCTTGAGAATAATGTTCAAGAATCAGTGACGAAGTTGAAGTTACGCCGGGGATAGATATTTCAGCAAGACAATGATCCAAAACACCGCTCCAAATCGACTCAGGCATTCATGAAGAGGAACAAGTACAATGTTCTGGAATGGCCATCCCAGTCCCCAGACCTGAATATCATTGAACATCTGTGGGATGATTTGAAGCGGGCTGTCCATGTTCGGCCACCATCAAACTTAACTGAACTTGAATTGTTTTGTAAAGAGGAATGGTCCAAAATCCCTTCATCCAGGATGCAGGAACTGATTAAACGCTACAGGAAGCGACTAGAGGCTGTTATCTTTGCAAAAGGAGGATCTACTAAATATTAATGTCACTTTTCTGTTGAGGTGCCCATACTTTTGCACTGGTCAAATTTTGGTTTAATGCATATTGCACATTTTCTGTTAGTACAATAAACCTCATTTCAATCTTGAAATATTACTGTGTCCATCAGTTATTAGATATATCAAACTGAAATGGCTGCTGCAAACACCAAAATATTTAGAACGAAAAATGATTAAGATTAATAGGGGTGCCCAAACTTTTTCATAGGACTGTATGTGACTAGTGTGATCTTAAGTGCTAACACATATCACTGTAACTATGATAGTAATAATATGTTTCTTAATGGTCTTCTGCAGGGAGCTTACAAAGTACAATACTTGATTAAGATACACGGTCCATAAGACTGGGGCCTCACATGGTGTGAACGGCCCAGTTTGCCCGTGGCTAAAGCACACCACGGTGTTTTACAATCACTCTATAGTGCAAAGTGCAGGAATACACGCTGCAGACATGCTCCGATTTCCAAAAATGTAGCAGTTTTTGGAAATCACAGAATGTCAATTATACCTACGGAAACAATGGCGGATTCCCTATACATATAATGGAAGCAGGTTTTCTCTGCGGACTTTCTGTGAAAATAAACGCAAAGCATTATACAGTTATACAGATTCTTGTCAGGTAACTGCATTGATAATGTTTTGCTCCTTAAAATCTAAAATAAATTTTTATTATTTGTAATTCCCCCTTTGGCTTTCAACACTGCCTGAATCCTTTTGAGCATGCTCTTGAACAGATTCCATCATGTCTTGACCGAAGTCCAATCACCTACACGTTCCCAATGTTGGTGCAAACTGGTTGACTTACTTGGGTACAAATACAGCTTTTTCTTCTACTCTATCCACAAGTGTTTGATTGGATTGAGGTCTGGGGACTGTGGAGGCCAATCCATCACCTCTACTTCATTAACATTGAACCATTTCTTTGCAAATATCGACATATACTTTAGGTCATTGCCCTGCTAGAAATAGAAAACTCTCTCATCCTTTTCATACTCATAGTACTCGAGTGTATGAAGTAACTCATCTTGTAGGGCACTCACATGTAGCTCAGCATTGAGATCACCATCAATCCTGGTGTAGTATCCCACTCCATACCAGGCTTCCTCCACCAAACTTAGAAGTTCCTTCAATTTCTCAATCTTAGCTCCCCTTTCACTTGTTTATTCCAGACCCATATGCACCCAGTCTATTGATTTTCATTTCATTGCTCCAAATAACCCGTATCCAATCTTCTACTGTCCACTTTAAGTACTTTTTTTTGCAAACTCAGGTTAAGACTGGACTAGTCTTGAATATCAGGTATATAGTGAGTGGCTAGGGTACACATACACTCACCGGCCACTTTATTAGGTACACCTGTCCAACTGCTCGTTAACACTTAATTTCTAATCAACCAATCACATGGCGGCAACTCAGTGCATTTAGGCATGTAGACATGGTCAAGACAATCTCCTGCAGTTCAAACCGAGCATCAGTATGGGGAAGAAAGGTGATTTGAGTGCCTTTGAACGTGGCATGGTTGTTGGTGCCAGAAGGGCTGGTCTGAGTATTTCAGAAACTGCTGATCTACTGGGATTTTCACGCACAACCATCTCTAGGGTTTACAGAGGATGGTCCGAAAAAGAAAAAACATCCAGTGAGCGGCAGTTCTGTGGGCGGAAATGCGTCGTTGATGCCAGAGGTCAGAGGAGAATGGCCAGACTGGTTCGAGCTGATAGAAAGGCAACAGTGACTCAAATAGCCACCCGTTACAACCAAGGTAGCCAGAAGAGCATCTCTGAACGCACAGTACATCGAACTTTGAGGCAGATGGGCTACAGCAGCAGAAGACCACACCGGGTGCCACTCCTTTCAGCTAAGAACAGGAAACTGAGGCTACAATTTGCACAAGCTCATCGAAATTGGACAATTGAAGATTGGAAAAACGTTGCCTGGTCTGATGAGTCTCGATTTCTGCTGCGACATTCGGATGGTAGGGTCAGAATTTGGCGTCAACAACATGAAAGCATGGATCCATCCTGCCTGTATCAACGGTTCAGGCTGGTGGTGGTGATGTCATGGTGTGGGGAATATTTTCTTGGCACTCTTTGGGCCCCTTGGTACCAATTGAGCATTGTTGCAACGCCAAAGCCTACCTGAGTATTGTTGCTGACCATGTCCATCCCTTTATGACCACAATGTACCCAACATCTGATGGCTACTTTCAGCAGGATAATGCGCCATGTCATAAAGCTGGAATCATCTCAGACTGGTTTCTTGAACATGACAATGAGTTCACTGTACTCCAATGGCCTCCACAGTCACCAGATCTCAATCCAATAGAGCATCTTTGGGATGTGGTGGAACGAGAGATTCGCATCATGGATGTGCAGCCGACAAATCTGCGGCAACTGTGTGATGCCATCATGTCAATATGGACCAAAATCTCTGAGGAATGCTTCCAGCACCTTGTTGAATCTATGCCACGAAGAATTGAGGCAGTTCTGAAGGCAAAAGGGGGTCCAACCCGTTACTAGCATGGTGTACCTAATAAAGTGGCCGGTGAGTGTAAGTGGATAATGTGGTAAAGCATACATGTAAAGAACATTGTGAGATATTGTGCTATGGTTAGACAGGAATATCTGTTCAAGAAAAAAGGCAAAAATGTGTATCAGCGTAGAGTCAGCGGCTCTTTGCATGCCAGTGAATTTTATTTCCATTTGTTGTCGAGCAGAACTCCTGAGAGAACTATTAATAATGGCTACAACATAAACACAACATAAAGACATCTTACTGCAGTTTTAGAAGCTAAACGTCTTTAGCCAAACCAATCTTTCCACAATAAACAAAATCTAAGATTCATTTTATAAGCCATTACAGATGCTAGTTATAATATAGCTTATTCATTTTGCATGGGTGTATGGTATAAAATAAGAATAATTTGATTCTGCAGGAAAGAGCAGGCAAATTTAGCTTCCCATAGAACGTGGCATATTTAATGCTACAAAAACACCGCAAAAATACATGTTTGATTTATATTGATCAACTAAAATTGACTTTCACAAATTTCAGAGAACGCTCATCAGGTTGGGAAATCGAAGAATAAACTAGGTCTCTGGGACAAGTAATTCCATGGGGGACTTTAAAGTGTACCTCCAGTTTTATTCTTGTTTTATAAGAACCTGTATGATGTATTATTTTGAGGCTTTTGTCATTATACTCAATCACAGGATGGTGGCCTGTTTCTTTACTATTGAGCGTCAATCATATCCCCTCCCCCAAACACTGACTACATTCACAAAATCCTGGCAACATGCTGCTGATCAAGGAACCAAGCAGTGCAAATTTTTATAAGGTACCTATTAAGATCAATTAGAGCTTATGCAAAGTACAAATGGATTGGACTCCCCAGGGGTAGCAGGGTTAGACCAAGATGTACTGAAGTTTGAAGAGTCTACAAAAATAGGGGATAAGTGATTAGAGATTCATTTACACTAATACAGCTACAATGTGTCCTAAAGAATCATCACTTTACATTTTAGCCCCATTTATTAAAAAACAAAATAAACTGTTTTCTATTATTGAATTAGAAACATAAAGGGTTATTCCATTCTCATAAAATTACAGTCGCTGGGAATAAGTGGCACAGGAATAAAATAACAGCTGTAAATCAAGCTACATCAAGTGTATATACTGTATTAAGACCAACTCTCAATGCATATAGTTAATCCACCCCGGACATTAAAGATGCTCATACTCCATTAATGCCTGTCAGTCAAATGCTTATTCCACTGACAGCTACCCCTCCCATACACATACAAATTTAGGTAAACCAAACAAGCTTGTGTTTTCAATGGAGAGAATGAAGTAAGTCACTGTCAGAAATCTCCAAGACCCTATTCAGAGGAACAATATGTAAGCCTCTTTTGTGGCTGCAGTAACCATGAGGAAACCTTTGGCTTCTGCACATTGTAATCTGCATCCACTAGTAACTGGTACAGTACCAAGGAACTGGCGCAAGGCAAATGTGGTGCCCATTTTGAAAAAGGCCTCTCAGTAGGGTTGAGCCGATCTTGACTTTTCAGGATCGATTTTAAAATCTGATTTCCGATCATTTTTCATTCAAACCCGATCTCGATCCCGATCTCGATCCCAATTCCGATCCCAATGCAGGTCAATGGGATTTTTTTATTAATCGGAGATCGGATTTTAAAAGCAATCCTATTCACTATACAGCATGGAATCTAACAATTGGATGCTTTGTTAGAATACACGCTGTGTAATGAATCACTAAGTAGCCAGAGGATTTTTTTTTAATCCTCTGGCTACTTAGTCCCCCCTGGTATCCACTTACCTCCAGAGATGGCTGTTCCGCTGCTCCGGTGTTCTTCTTCGCCTCGCTACCGCTCCATGCTGCAGTCTTCTTGCCTCGCTGCCCTCTGCCTCCCAGGTTAGGAGAGTGTGGGCGGGTATTGGGAGACGTCACGTCTCCGCACCCTGTACCCGCCCACACTCTCCTAAGCCACAAGCCCCGCCTTCCTAGCTCTTTAAACACTAACCTTGGAGGCGGGGCAGTGAGGCGAGAAGACTGCAGTGTGAGCGGCAGCGAGGCGAAGAAGAACACCGGAGCAGCGGAGCAGCCATCTCTGGAGGTAAGTAGCTACTAGAGATGTTAGTTTAGTCTCCCATTAGAATGAATGGAGGCAGCCGGCATGCAGGGGGTTAAGGCTGTGTGCCGGCTGCTTCCATTCATTCCTATGGAACCGCAGCAGAACCTTCATACTGAGTATACACTATATACTCAGTGTGAAGGCTAAGCAAAGCATTGTGGGAAATAGTACCGATCTTGATCCCACTATGAAAGATCGTGTTCGGAATTTGGATCGCGATTGTGAAATTTTCTCGATCGCCGATCGGAATCCGATCTTTTCCAAACACGATCGCTCAACCCTACCTCTCAGTCCTCTCGAGGTAATTGCAGACTGACAACAGTTTGGATGGAGGAAAAGCTGTGGATATTGTGTTCCTGGATTTAGACTTAGTCTCATTAGATTTAGGCAAATTTGCCTAATGAGACGTTGGATTAACCTTTAGAAAGGCTATTCTATATCTACCCTTCTTTAGCATTTATCTGATGCTGTTATAGAAATACAGACTTTATTCTTATATGCTAATTCTGTGTTCTCCCTGTGCTCCGAGCACAGCACCCTCATATTCAGTATCCCTCCTCCTTCGGCCACTACACGCCACTTCATGTGTAGATATCCTTCTCTGCTTATCCTTTGCTGTGTAGGAAGCAGCACTTCTCACTGCAGCGCATGCGCGAGATTTGCATGCGCTGTAGTGAGAAGTGCTACTGCTAACACAGTGAAGGATAAGAAGAAAAGGATCTTCTTTATTAATGATATAAAAGATAGGATTAATAGCATTTTCTCTATTTTTTCAGATGAGACCAAGCTATGTAGTATAGTACAGTCTATAGAAGATGTATGTAGGATACAAGCAGACTTGGACAGACTGGGTGTTTAGGCATCCAAATGGCAAATGATGTTCAATATGAATAAATGTAAAGTTATGCATCTGAGTGAAAATAATCTTTATGCAGCATATGGAGGAGTAACACTGGGAGAGTGACTGGTGGAGAAGAACCTGGGTGTACTTGTAGATCATAGGTTAAATGACAGAATGCAATGTCATTCAGCTGCTTCTAAGGCCAGTAGGATACTGTCTAGTATTAAAAGGGACTCACGGGATGGGCATGTAATATTACCACTCTATAAATCATTGGTACGGCCCCACCTGGATTATGCAGTTCAGTTCTGAGAACCAGTTCATAGAAAAGGATGTTCTAGAGTTGGAGAATGTACAAAGGAGGGCCACAAAACTAATAAGGGGCATGGAGGACCTCAGTTATGACAATAGAATAAAGGAGTTAAATATGAGAAGTGTTAAAGGGGAGATATGATAAACCTGTATAAATGGCCCATACAAGAATATAGGGAAAAGCTGTTCCATGTAAAATACCCTCAAAAGACAAGGGGGCACAACCTCTGTCTCGAGAAAAAAACATTTCATTTCTAGAGGTGATAGGGCTTCTTCACTGTATGGACTGTGAATCTGTGGAATAACCAACCCTAGGATTGGTCACAGCAGCAACAGCTGAAAGCTTGAAAAAGGGCTTAGGCTTGGTTCACACATCAGTATGCCATCTGTCTTTTTGAATCCAGTTTGAGACTTTAAAACGGACTCATGCACATACTGATTGTATACTGACACCTTTTTATGCTGATAGCAAACGCTGTCCTGTACCATAGAGGACAGATAAGGGGATTAAAAGTAGCAATTGTAAACAGAGTAGAGATAAGGACATTTATTATTTATTATATATAGGGGAGGGACAGCGTTTGCTATCAGCATATAAAGGTGTCAGTATACAATCAGTACTAAATTCAAATGGACGGATGGCATACTGATGTGTGAACCAAGCATTAGGTGCCATTTTAGATTCAAAAAGCATTGATGCTTATGGAAATGTATAGAATACTTTTTTCCTTCAGTTGTGCCTTTTCCCATCCCCCGGTTGAACTTTTTCAACCATGATAACTATGGAACTATGTTCTGATCCCTGAAAATGTGGCTCTATGTGAAAAAAGGGGTCAGTATGCAGTACTAATTTAGACCCCAATTACCCAAATGCAAATATATGATGGGGTATCTCCAGGGAGAGCAAAAGTTCAACATTTTAGTGTTCCCTGAGAGAATTGGGAGGTCAAGTAAGCAGATTTGACTAACTTTTCTCTATTGTGTATGGGGACTTTTAGCTTCGGATGCCATAATCCACTGGCCCATGGGCATGTGCCTCTTATCCCTAAAGGAAAATCCTTCTTTCCTGATTTGGGATATTTAGCAAGGCCATAAAATTAAACAGGAATAATTGTTTCTAAATCTTTTCTTGGCAACCATTGCTGCCTTGTTTACTCCCCTACATAGAGATGATTTCCCAATAAATCCATTTAATTTGCTGTGTAGTATGAAATGGAAAGTGATTTCATACCTCTGCCTTAGGAAATGTTGTCTTTGACTTTTCATGTTCTTTTCAAGGACTTTATATTTTAATCCCAAGATCACTTTCATATAATTGTGGCTGAAACCAGAGGATATGTTTTATCTCATCCCAATTTCTAATTTGTATATTATGTTTTGGCTTGTTTGAGGATTTTCATGGTTTTGTACTTAATGTTTCTGATGAGATTTTATGATAAATATTTCCTATGGAATATGGTTTTTAATTTGGAACATATAGCAAATCTACATTAATACAAGTATTTTTCAAGCAATATTAAAGGGATCCTATCACTCAGACATGATTTTTTCTAAGTACCACGTCGGAATAACCTTAAGAAAGGCTATTCATCTCCTACCTTTCGTCTTCTTCTCCGCGCCGCCGTTCGCCTACAATCCCGGTTCTTGTCCACTCTTTCTATTTTAGAATGCGAGACGCTTCATTTACTTTAACACTAGAGATGAGCGAACAGTGTTCTATCGAACACATGTTCGATCGGATATCAGGGTGTTCGCCATGTTCGAATCGAATCGAACACCACGTGGTAAAGTGCGCCAAAATTCGATTCCCCTCCCACCTTCCCTGGCGCCTTTTTTGCACCAATAACAGCGCAGGGGAGGTGGGACAGGAACTACGACACTGGGGGCATTGAAAAAAATTGGAAAAAGTCATTGGCTGCCGAAATCAGGTGACCTCCATTTTAGACGAATAGTGGATTTCAAATCCGGGTCATATGAGAATGTGAACTTTGTGACTATGAGACAGGGATAGCTGTACAGGCAGGGATAGCTAGGGATAACCTTTATTTAGGGGGGAATGTTATTAAAAATAACTTTTTGGGGCTCTATCGGGTGTGTAATTGTGATTTTTGTGAGATAAACTTTTTCCCATAGGGATGCATTGGCCAGCGCTGATTGGCCGAATTCCGTACTCTGGCCAATCAGTGCTGGCCAATGCATTCTATTAGCTTGATGAAGCAGAGTGTGCACAAGGGTTCAAGCGCACCCTCGGCTCTGATGTAGCAGAGCCGAGGCTGCACAAGGGTTCAAGCGCACCCTCGGCTCTGATGTAGGAGAGCCGAGGGTGCACTTGAACCCTTGTGCACCCTCAGCTCTGCTACATCAGAGCCGAGGGTGCGCTTGAACCCTTGTGCACACTCTGCTTCATCAAGCTAATAGAATGCATTGGCCAGCGCTGATTGGCCAATGTATTCTATTAGCCTGATGAAGTAGAGCTGAATGTGTGTGCTAAGCACACACATTCAGCTCTACTTCATCGGGCTAATAGAATGCATTGGCCAGCGCTGATTGGCCAGAGTACGGAACTCGACCAATCAGCGCTGGCTCTGCTGGAGGAGGCGGAGTCTAAGATCGCTCCACACCAGTCTCCATTCAGGTCCGACCTTAGACTCCGCCTCCTCCGGCAGAGCCAGCGCTGATTGGCCGAATTCCGTACTCTGGCCAATCAGCACTGGCTAATGCATTGTATTGGCTTGATGAAGCAGTGCTGAATGTGTGTGCTTAGCACACACATTCAGCTCTACTTCATCGGGCTAATAGAATGCATTGGCCAGCGCTGATTGGCCGAATTCCGTACTCTGGCCAATCAGCACTGGCTAATGCATTGTATTGGCTTGATGAAGCAGTGCTGAATGTGTGTGCTTAGCACACACATTCAGCTCTACTTCATCGGGCTAATAGAATGCATTGGCCAGCGCTGATTGGCCGAATTCCGTACTCTGGCCAATCAGCACTGGCTAATGCATTGTATTGGCTTGATGAAGCAGTGCTGAATGTGTGTGCTTAGCACACACATTCAGCTCTACTTCATCGGGCTAATAGAATGCATTGGCCAATCAGCGCTGGCCAATGCATTCTATTAGCGTGAACTGAGTTTGCACAGGGGTTCTAGTGCACCCTCGGCTCTGCTACATCAGATTGCTACATCTGATGTAGCAGTGCCGAGTGTGCATCAGATGTGTAGTTGAGCAAAACTGACTCAGCACTGCTAAGTCTGCATTCGCATAGGAATGCATTGGCCAGCCTTCGGCCAATCAGCGCTGGCTCTGCCGGAGGAGGCGGAGTCTAAGGTCGGACCTGAATGGAGACTGGTGTGGAGCGATCTTAGACTCCGCCTCCTCCAGCAGAGCCAGCGCTGATTGGCCGAATTCCGTACTCTGGCCAATCAGCACTGGCTAATGCATTGTATTGGCTTGATGAAGCAGTGCTGAATGTGTGTGCTTAGCACACACATTCAGCTCTACTTCATCGGGCTAATAGAATGCATTGGCCAATCAGCGCTGGCCAATGCATTCTATTAGCGTGAACTGAGTTTGCACAGGGGTTCTAGTGCACCCTCGGCTCTGCTACATCAGATTGCTACATCTGATGTAGCAGTGCCGAGTGTGCATCAGATGTGTAGTTGAGCAAAACTGACTCAGCACTGCTAAGTCTGCATTCGCATAGGAATGCATTGGCCAGCCTTCGGCCAATCAGCGCTGGCTCTGCCGGAGGAGGCGGAGTCTAAGGTCGGACCTGAATGGAGACTGGTGTGGAGCGATCTTAGACTCCGCCTCCTCCAGCAGAGCCAGCGCTGATTGGCCGAATTCCGTACTCTGGCCAATCAGCACTGGCTAATGCATTGTATTGGCTTGATGAAGCAGTGCTGAATGTGTGTGCTTAGCACACACATTCAGCTCTACTTCATCGGGCTAATAGAATGCATTGGCCAATCAGCGCTGGCCAATGCATTCTATTAGCGTGAACTGAGTTTGCACAGGGGTTCTAGTGCACCCTCGGCTCTGCTACATCAGATTGCTACATCTGATGTAGCAGTGCCGAGTGTGCATCAGATGTGTAGTTGAGCAAAACTGACTCAGCACTGCTAAGTCTGCATTCGCATAGGAATGCATTGGCCAGCCTTCGGCCAATCAGCGCTGGCTCTGCCGGAGGAGGCGGAGTCTAAGGTCGGACCTGAATGGAGACTGGTGTGGAGCTATCTTAGACTCCGCCTCCTCCAGCAGAGCCAGCGCTGATTGGTCGAGTTCCGTACTCTGGCCAATCAGCACTGGCCAATGCATTTCTATGGGGAAAAGTTAGCTTGCGAAAATCGCAAACTGACAGGGATTTCCATGAAATAAAGTGACTTTTATGCCCCCAGACATGCTTCCGCTGCTGTCCCAGTGTCATTCCAGGGTGTTGGTATCATTTCCTGGGGTGTCATAGTGGACTTGGTGACCCTCCAGACACGAATTTGGGTTTCCCCCTTAACGAGTTTATGTTCCCCATAGACTATAATGGGGTTCGAAACCCATTCGAACACTCGAACAGTGAGCGGCTGTTCGAATCGAATTTCGAACCTCGAACATTTTAGTGTTCGCTCATCTCTATTTAACACACATGCGCTTCACAGCGTATGCCTCCACACGGGAAACAAGGGTTTCCCTATCCATGCCCACCAATGGTACAAATTGCTGTGCCTTCGCTGGGTGAACAAGCATTCAGCCCAGCGGCAAAGGTAAGACACTTTTGATCATAGAATTACGGGGGTTTTATGTGTTTTTTTGTTTGTTTGTTTTATTTGTATCCGAATGTTTTATCTTGGAATTTCACTATTTGACTGCGGCTTACCATACACTATTGCGAGACAAGTATGGGGTTGTTTATTCTTCATGCATCGACCATTGGTAAATTATGTTGGCCAACATAGCTGTTTCTATATTGTGAACTGATACCACTCTTGGAGTATTTATTTATTTTTAAACATCTATTGACTTTTTTGTTATTGACACATGTAGACTTTTTACCCGATTTGTTATATACTGTATGTCCACTGAATGTGGAAGTAGTGGTGTAACTAGTAACGGCGGGGCCCCGTGGAGAACTTTTGACATGCCCCCCCCCCCCCCCGCCGACCGACACCGACCGACCCCCTCCTACGCATTCCTGCGTGTTCTATTATGCCCCATAGTGGCCCCTGCACGCAGTATTATCCCCCATAGTGGCTCTTGCACATAGTATTATCCCCCATAGTGGCCCCTGTACATAGTATTATCCCCAATAGTGTCCCCTGCACACAATATTGTACCCCAATAGTGGCCCCTGCGCACAGTATTGTACCCCAATAGTGGCCCCTGCACACAGTATTGTACCCCAATAGGGGCCCCTGCACACAGTATTATCCCCCATAGTGAACACCCATAAACAGTTATTATACTCTGGGGTCTTTTCAGACCCCAGAGCATAATCATTGGAGACCCAGGGGAATAAAAACATAAAAAACACTGTTACTTACCTGTCCCCAGGCTTCTACGCTGTCTTCTCTGCTGCCGTCCTTCTGCTATGACGTCGGACGTCACATGACCCGGGACACAGGCCGGGTTCATGTGATGTCAGAGAAGTCAGAAAGGACGACAGGAAGGAGGCCTGGCAGGATCGTGGAGAGGTAAGTAACATGTTTTTTATGTTCCCTTACCTTTCCCGGTTCGCCAATCATTATACTCGGGGGTCCGAAAAGACCCCCGAGTATAATGATAGCAGTGGTAGCGGCTGTCACTGGGCCCCTGATGTCCCGGGCCCTGTGACAGCTGCCTCCGCTGCTATGGCAGTAGTTACGCCACTGTGTGGAAGTATGGAGATTCCTTCAGTCAGGCATAATGGTCATCAATTGCAATGGCTACTTATTTATTAATTTTGTCTTTTCAGGCTTAAAGAGGACCTTTCACCATTTTGCCCACAGGCAGTTCTATATACTGCCGGAAAGCTGACAGTGCGCTGAGTTCAGCGCACTGCCCACTTTCCCGATGTGGGCCCAGTGTGAAGAGCTTACGGTCCCAGTACCGTAGCTCTTCTATGGTCAGAAGGGCGTTTCTGACACTCAGTCAGAGACATCCCTCTTCACAGCACAGCCAATCGCGCTGTGCTGTGAGAGCCGGGAAGAACGCCCCCTCCATCTGCTCGCAGTACTCGTCCATAGACGAGCATTATCAGGGAGGGAGGGGGGCATTCCTCCCGGCTCTCACAGCACAGAGCGATTGGCTGTGCTGTGAAGGACGTCTCTGACTGAGTGTCAGAAACGCCCTTCTGACCATAGAAGAGCTACGGTACCGGGACCGTAAGCTCTTCACACTGGGCCTACATCGGGAAAGCCGACAGTGTACTGAACTCAGCTTTCCGGCAGTATATACTGTAGAACTGCCTGTGGGCAAAATGGTGAAAGGTCCTCTTTAATGGCTATTTTTTTTTAATATTGAGATGGAATATAATGCTGTATGTATTTTTGATGTGCATTATGTGGAATCTTTTTTATAATTCATTTGTAAATGGTATGGAAGGGCCCAATAAGTGGTCCTGCACTTTTATGTATTTTGTATATAACTTTTATCTTGTGAACACTGGGCATCTATTTCTGTATTTGATACAGATGGACAAGGACTTTTTATCTTATTTTATTCTTAGAAACTATGCTCCTGAAGAAGGGCGTAGTCTGACGCCCAAAACGTGTTGTGTGAGTTTGTTACTAATAAAGCCGATATTGTTCAATTAAACAAGGGGAGCACAGTTCTTTCAAACCAGATTATTCACCGAATCTGAGTTGTTGGTCCTTTTACGTCACTGATTGACACACCCGAGGGGTGTAAGGAACATTGCAGCTTTACCCCAAAAGGAGGATCTGTTAGGGAATAGCAGACGATAATTCCCCAGGAGCTGCTGGTGAACCCTGGAGGGAGGGGCACAAGGGACAGTGAGCCCTAAACTGAAGCCCCCCACTTGCCCTTCCTATTGCCAGACCCTATCCTAAGTAATAGGCGACAACCACGAAGACAGTCCCTCCCTGAATACGTGAAACACAAAACGCAGACAAGACGAACAACAACAAAGGGAGGTCAGCTAGCCAGGGTTCGGTAACAGGAGAGCCATGCGGTGCCAATCAGAGTCCAAAAGAATTGTCAGTAGGGAAGCCAGAGGTGAAGGATAAGAATATAAGTAATATAACAGCAAGAAAAACCAGAAAGCTAGAGGCAATAACCGGCACCAGTGTGACTGTGAGCCAAGACTAAATAGGGGAGGAAGAACCCGCCCTGAACCTGATAGGAAAGAAGGCTGTCAATCACAGGAAAGACAATATCAAACACTTAATGAGCAGAGGCAACATTGGCAGAAGACGGGTGTGGTGCAAATCCAATTAAGAACTAGAGCCGTGTTCACACAGTGCAACAAAAAACTTTAAGCAGATTATCAAACTGCACACGCCTCCTGCGCCGCAGCACGCGAGCAGAGGGTGGCGCAGAGGCCCGAACAGGCAGAGATGTTACAGTACCCCCCTTTTATGAGGGGCCACCGAACCCTCACCAGACAAACCAGTTCTAGAGGGATTCTGAATTTTCCCTGCCTTGTATTTTGGTTCTGCTTGAACCACAGACGCTTGAGAACCAGGCAAACATTTTTTATTCATCCGGCGTTTCTGATACCACCAGGTTTTAATACCAGAGGCGCGTTCCCAACTTTTAGTAGCTGAGACCTTCTCCTCAGTGACACAATCTACAGAATGTAAAGCAATACAGTGGGATGAGCACTGATCTCCCCACTTTACCAACTCCTTTTTACCCCAATCCAAAATAGGGTTATGGAGCTTCAGCCAGGGGAACCCCAAAATAACATCAGCAGAGAGATTCTCCATAACAAAAAGGCTTATGACCTCTGAATGTGTAGAACCCACTTGCAAAGAGATCAAGGGGGTTTTAAAACTGACTTTACCCCTGGCCAGTGGAGTAGAATCCGCTCCAGTAACAGACATAGGTGTGTCAAGTGGCAAAAGCTCAATACCCAAAGATTCAACAACTGAATATGTAATAAAATTTGCTGCAGACCCAGAGTCAACTAGGGCCTGGTCAGAAACAGATCTGTCCCCAGAGGACAAAGACACAGATAACAACATCTTATTGTTATTTCCCCAAAATACCTGGTTGCCTGAGTGGTTCTTCTGATTACCACTCAGGCACTGAAGTTTTTTCGCAGGTGACCATGGTCTGATAGAGCAGTCTCGGATGGCATGACCAGAGGAACCACAGTACAGGCACAGGTTATTCCTGAGACGATGCTCTCGTCGTGTCTTGGCGTCCACAGCTCCCAGTTGCATGGGTTCTTCCCCAGAAGTGATGGGAGGAAAGGTAGGTTTTTCAGAGGAGAGAGAGGAAGAGACAGACAACTTGGAGGCAACAGGCCCTACTCTCTCTTTTAAATTTTCTCGGATCTTACGGTCAATACGGACCGCCAAAGTCATGGCCTTCTCAAGAGTCGGGGGATCTGGGTGACCAACCCAGAGCTCCTTAACACGATCACATAGCCCTTGTTTAAAGTGAGCTTTTAGCGCTGACTCACACCAACCTGCCGTTACACTGTATTTACGGAACTCAGAGCAATACTCCTCTGCAGAGCGTTTTCCCTGCCGCATGGTGAGGAGTTGAGATTCCGCAAGCGCAATGTGGTCTGGCTCAGCATAAATAGAGCCCAGGGACTTAAAAATTTTTTCCACATCAACCCACTCCTCAGCCTCAGCAGGGAGTTTAAGGGCCCAAGCTTGTGGGTCCCCCTGTAAAAGAGAAATAACCACTCCCACCATTTGGGCCTGAGTCACATGTGGATTAATCCGAAAATACAAGCGACAAGACTCCCTGAAAGTTTCAAATTTAGCACGGTCCCCTGAGAAACGGTCCGGGAGTAGCATCTTGACCTTGTAAGGTGCCAAAACAGCTGGGGATGATGCAGCAGCCTCAGTTAGGGTCTGAACCTGTTTAGCTAGCTCAGCTACCAGGCCTGTCAATCCCTCCAACTTGGCTGCAAGGCCCTGAATAGGATCCATGCTATCTGTAGGGAAGCAATGGATGTAGGTTTTTTCGGCCGGTTATTCTGTTAGGGAATAGCAGACGATAATTCCCCAGGAGCTGCTGGTGAACCCTGGAGGGAGGGGCACAAGGGACAGTGAGCCCTAAACTGAAGCCCCCCACTTGCCCTTCCTATTGCCAGACCCTATCCTAGGTAATAGGCGACAACCACGAAGACAGTCCCTCCCTGAATATGTGAAACACAAAACGCAGACAAGACGAACAACAACAAAGGGAGGTCAGCTAGCCAGGGTTCGGTAACAGGAGAGCCATGCGGTGCCAATCAGAGTCCAAAAGAATTGTCAGTAGGGAAGCCAGAGGTCAAGGATAAGAATACAAGTAATATAACAGCAAGAAAAACCAGAAAGCTAGAGACAATAACCGGCACCAGTGTGACTGTGAGCCAAGACTAAATAGGGGAGGAAGAACCCGCCCTGAACCTGATAGGAAAGAAGGCTGTCAATCACAGGCAAGACAATATCAAACACTTAATGAGCAGAGGCAACATTGGCAGAAGACGGGTGTGGTGCAAATCCAATTAAGAACTAGAGCCGTGTTCACACAGTGCATCTAAAAACTTTAAGCAGATTATCAAACTGCACACGCCTCCGGCGCCGCAGCACGCGAGCAGAGGGTGGCGCAGAGGCCCAAACAGGCAGAGATGTTACAGGATCCCTCCGGTTTTATATCCACTGCAATCTCAGAGTTGTGACTTAGGTACACAACTCTCCAAGGTGAGCTCTATTCCCTTTTTTTTCCTAATCCAACATTCTTGGGATACTACACTACGGTTTGCTCGGTGTTCTTATTTTGTTTTTGAGATTCCTGCTTCTAGAAAGGAAGAGTGGCTTGTCCACTTGTAACTATCCATAAGTTACAGCATTACATTACACTACATTACAGTCAGTGGCTTGTCCACTTGTAACTATCCATAAGTTACAGCATTACATTACACTACTTTACAGTCAGATCATTGGGGATCCAGGTAGGATCCTTCATTGATCACAAGAACATCTGTCCTGTGTCTCTCTGTATGAATGGAGCAATGAGGCAGCATGCACAGTCGCTTCATTCAAAGTCTATGCAACTGCTAAAGATAGCCATCTAAAGTGCTTTACACCACAATAGGCAATAGGATTTGGTTTAGATAAAACCCCTTTAGGCTAAAGCCGCATGTAGCGGACCACAGCCAAAAAGCACTATGCAAAAAATCATGGCGGAAAAACAATGCGGTTTGTCCCACAGCACTTTTCACAGAAAGTTTGCAGAGGTTTCCTCTGCGGACTTTATTCTGCAATTACTGTATACCTTCAGGGAATCGCCTGGCATTTCCATGGGTATAAATGACAGGTTGCAATTTCCAAAACCGCAAAGTTTTTGGAAATCGCAGCATTTCCACTGCACAGATTTAGTTTTTTTTGTAGTGTGTGTATTGGATTCGCCTTGCAGAGACTGTAAAATGCTGTGGGTTTTTGCCACATGGAGCCCAGACCTTAAGCTAGTTGTAAATCTACAGGTGGGTGAAGCAAAAATGAGCATTACAAATATTTATTTTTTATTAAAATATCGGGAATTTTAATATTTCATTGCACATCCCTGATAATATGATAAATATTTCCTATGGAAATTAATTTGTAATGTGGGAAATATTGCAGATTTGATTTAACCCGTATATTTTTCAAACAAAAGTGAATTGAATTCATGGTTTGTGAGTCAGAGCTGTGGAAAGTCATATTTACAGCTTAAGTCCTCTATCCTGGCACAGAAAAGCTCACAAGGGCCAAAATGAATGGCAGTAAATTAAATTAGTCACACATTATAAGACTGCAAGAGAAAACAATATAAAAGGAAACTGGCATGAAAAAGGAGCTCTCCGTATATCTTATATCTTACTAAGTTAGTTGTGAATGGTAAAAATCTATGTAGATGCATCAGTGGATTAGAAGGAATCGTTTTTGGTAGTTGGCAGAGATCATAGATAGATACTGTAGATAGATAGATAGATAGATAGATAGATAGATAGATACCAGCTTGGTGGATTACATACACTTGATCATTTTCATTTGTCTTTTATGCTATACAGTCTTCCAAGAAACAATGGAGCTATTGCCCCCAACTCAAGGAAGAGAGAAACAATATGTCGCACAGAGAACAGCTACATACTAGACTGCGGATCAGTTTTATTATGTCATACCAAATTGTATCCAATTGTGCCATATATCCAGGCAATGGTTTTATGCACATGTAGGACATGTAATCACAGCAGCTGTCAACAGGAGCAGCGGAGAATACACCAAGTGAGCATAAATTATGTTTCTATTCTAAGGGAGAGTTCACACTACGGTGGGTGTCCAACAGCTAGTGTCTGCTGCTAATGTCCGTTCAAGCGGACAGCAAAACCCGACATGTAGGTTTTTTCTGTCCGCTTGAAAAGTCGGACATCTTTGGGAACGGACAGTTAAGGACAGACACGGACTGTAAAGGAACGCACCCGATCTCCATTTAAATCAATGCAAAATGTCAGGGACACAGCTAGTGTCCGATGCTAATCTCAGCACAAGATTTTGAACGGACATTAGCAGTGGACACTAGCTGTCGGACACCGATGGTAGTGTGAATGCCCCCTAACACATTCCTGTTTTGGGACATTTTCAATGGTGATGGAAGAATTGGGAGACAGAGGGTTGGAGCTTCCAAATTTTATATTTCACTCTACCTTTAATTATATTTGCTCTATATTCAACTAATGTAAAAACTAGTATCTGGCATGAGATATTAAAGGCATTGTGCCATCAATACATATGGCAATGAGTAAGCTGAATATGTATTATAGCACAACTTTGAAAAGAAAAAATTAAAACCAATGCTTTCTCACAGAATTATCTGTATTATCTGCTTGTTATAGCACCCCCTGGTGTTCAACCTGTATAGAGTCCTGCATGTCATTCTAGTGAGGCTCTGTTAATCATGTATGTGCGTAGGATACATCACCTGGCCACTCCATGCTGCTCCATCCTGTATGACCGCTCTTGTATCTGTCCCTAATAAGTAAGAGAGCAGTATGAAGTGGTCAGGGGCTTATCTAATTACTTTCCCTTGTTAGACTAACGTAAGATTGGTCTTATTCAATTAATCTTACCAGCAGTGGCGTAACTAGGAATGGCCCGTGGCGAACTTTTGACATGGGTCATCCCCCAGTCCACCTTCCTCCCAACCGATTACACCCATTTAAAGACCTCGACCGACCCCCTACTCCGCATCCTGAACCACTATTTTGCCCCATAGTGGCCCCTACACACAGTATTATGCCACATAGTGGCCCCTGCGCACAGTATGAAGCCCCACCGTGGACCACCCATGAACAATTTTCAGACCCCAGAGTATAATAATCGGAGACCCAGGGGAGGATACAAACATAAAAAACACTTTTACTTACCTCTCTCTGGATCCGGTGCATTCCATGCATATGTCGGCCATCTTCACTGATGGAAGAGACGTCACTTGAGCCAGGACTTGCGTCGCGATGCATAAGGACGTAAGCCCCTGCCCACGTGACATCTGGGACATCACACAAGTAGGCCTGAAGCCTTCCAGAGCCAGGAGAGTTAAGTAACTGTGTTTATGTTCCCTCACCTCTCCTAGCCCTCTGAACATTATACTTCAGGGTCTGAAAAGACCTGGAGTATAATGATATTGTTTGTGGGGTTTACGGGCCCACGTCCTTACTTACTGATCCAGGCTCCTTTGCCACGATCGGTAAATAGGGCCCGTTACCTGCTGAAGTTATTCCAGCAGGCAATTGCTTATTAAAATTAAATAAATAGATAAAAATCCTTAGCGGTAGCGGCTGCTGCCGGGTCCCCTGATGTCCTGGGCCCTGTGGCAGCTATGAGTATAAAATACAAGGAAAGTACAGTAAATGCTGCACATTTGCTGTCTACATAGACTCTACTGAAATAAAAACATCTAGTGTGAAAAAATGAGGCGCAAATAATGAGTGAGTTGGTGCTTACGTAAAGTATCCCAACATAGTGTATGACCTAAGCTTTGTATAGAGAGTAGCAAATAAGGTAAAGTAATATATGCAGGTCACATGCCATAATTGGTCAAGTGAAGCTATAAATGTCAAATGAGAATCAAAAACTATTTATCAAAACAGGAAGATAAGTTTCTCATTTTAATTCTCAGCTCCTGACAAACTACTTTTCTTCTCCTGTATAGGCAGACGTAACCAGAATGTTCAATTACTTTGTAGCTGTAGACCCGGAATTAGGTCAGATAAGTGAACATAAATGATTAATAACAGCAGTCCCTAACATATGCAACTTCAAAGCTGTGCGGTCTGCATGGAAATATGTCAGTCTAGGTTTACTTTGTTAACTTAAAAGAGAAAGGAGAATAACCTGTAATGCAGGTACTCACAGTGGGTGTTAGAATATTTGTTATGAGATGGCGCTTGGATCAAACGAACAAAAAAAAAAAATCTCCAGTTTAACTTACACAAACTTAGATTACATTTACAGGAGGAAAGCAGAAAACTGTAATATGTAAATTATATGTATGGTAAAGGAAGAGTTGTATATTAAAGGGTTAGTTCCGTCACTGACACTTATGTGATAGCCACAGAATATTCCAAAAACATCTGACAGGTCCACCTTTGGGCCTGCACCTGTCTGCAGAACAGGGTCCAGTTACCATTTATGCTGCTTTAGGCGGAATCCGCCTAAAAATCCACCTGCAAAAAGGCTCCCATTCACTTCAATGGGACTGTTCGCTAGCGGGAAAAAGAAGCAACATGCCCTAACTTGCCACGGATTTCGCGGCCAAGTTAGCCGCAGCATCCGCGGCTCGAGACTCACTCTCAATTAGGCCCATTCATTTGGGCCTATTCAGGAGAGGGATGCCAATGCAGTACAGCTAGTCGTGCAGAGAATTCACACGGCGGAAAAGGTTTCCACCGTGTGAACAGACCCTTAGTCCAAGTATATCCAAGCCAATGGCTAAAGATGGCCATTGACATTTCATGATTGTTGGTAAAACCTGTTGATTTGACATGTATGATATGTATGGGAGCCTCCCAACCTTGGATTTCAACAGACTGACCCTTTCATTCTCAGGCAAATTTCTCATGTCTTGAGAGAAACCTTGCAGATAATTTCTCCCTTCTCTCCATTCAGGGCACATAATGTGATAGAGGTGAAAGCTGCAATGAAGACATAAAGTATAAACTGACATTCTGCTGATAGAATACCCCACCTCAGGTCTATCTGTGCTGTCAACTTTTTTATGTAGCACATGGGTGAGATTTGTTTAAACTCAACCACTTGACTTGTACTGTACAACGAATAGAAATGGCTACAAGCTGAGTGGCTAATGTGCTTTGTGTCCATTCTGTATGCATGTAAAGCGTGTGGGTCAGATGTGGTAGTAATGATGATGCAAGACCCAGTGTAGTGAAGAGCTCGGATTAAAATGGCAAAACAAAATTCTTTTTATTGTATTGGGCCACGGGGCTAACACAGTAAAAGGTACAGTCACTTAAACATTACACACCAACATATTCATAGTTCACACATGGCAGTTCAAGTACACTTTTGGTGTCTCCTACTCAGATGGATCACACGTCTCTCTTCTACAGCGTTCCTTTTGGCCTTCTCACACTAGACCTCCCTATAGCACCAAAATCAGCACAAAAAAAACTCTGTGTTCATTGACCCTTAGCTGCGCCTTGTGGCTGACTGTTGGGCTATACTTCTGTGTATATTTCTGTGGGTGGAGCCTTGCAGCAGCAGAGTCTTAGGCCCTTTCTGTGAGTGCAGCCTTGCACCGGCAGAGTGTTAGGCCCTTTCTGTGAGTGCAGCCTTGCATCAGCTTAGTGAGCATCTCTCACCTCGGAGGCAGTGTGTTGTCATTCCCCCAAGCTGCTGAGCTTCAGCACGGCCTGCTAACATCTATATTTGCATATTCTTCCCAGAATTAAATAATCATGGCTTCTCTAAACCACACTGTTAAAACCTGCATTAAGCCTGCCAATAGGCCACCAAATAATGTGTCTCCCACTTAGTTTTGGGTGGGTAAAACACCGTTAAAACCTGGATTAAGCCTGCAAATAGGCTGATAAATAATGTGTATCACAGTTAGTTTTGGATGGGTACACACCGGTGAAACCTGAATTAAGCATATATAGGGTATATAGGCTGACAATTTGAGTGTATCCCACTTAGTTTTGGGATGCATCAGATCTTTCCAAAAGGTATCACCCTTGGTTTGGAAAGAACCGATCTAAACGTGGCACCTTCAATAGAGTTGAGCCTTGGGCTAGCTTAGTCTTTTGCACTTTTTTTGTTGTGGAGCCTCAAACCGGCAGAGTTTGGGGAAATCAGGGTGGATTCAGCCTCTAACCAGCAGAGTTTGGTGAAATCAGGGCGGATTCAGCTTCTAACCAGCAGAGTTTGGTGAAATCAGGGTGTATTCAGCCTCTAACCAGCATAGTTTGGGGAAATCAGGGTAGATTCAATCTCTAACCAGCAGAGTTTGGTGGAAAAAGGGTGGATTCAGCCTCTAACCAGCAGAGTTTAGTGAAATCAGGGGCGGTGTCAATGTCCTCGTCGTCCACCACCTCCTCTCCTATTCCTCTCTCGCCTCCTCCTCCTGCACACCGTACATGGCAACAGGCTGCGCTGATGGCAACTGTGTCTTGTCATCGTCACTGAGGGTGGGTTGCTGGTCAACCACCACAAAATCAACAGGAGATGGAGGAGATTCCAGTGTTTGGGCATCTGGACACAGAAAGTCGTCTGGTACCTCCATGGAATCAGGAAATGGAGGGACAGGGAGAGGGACAGTAAAAAAGGACCAGAGAACAGCTCCTGGGAGCAGGGAAAGTTGGAATTACTCTGCTGGCAAGATTGGGCATTTTGGGAGGAACACAATGCAAAAGGAAATAGGGGAAGGGGAAAAAACACAGCCCAACAAGAAAAAAACTCTGGATGTTTTGTAAAATAACAATGTCCATATGTGTCCGATTCACGGACTAACTCACAGCTCTGTAGAATCAGGTGCATGGACCAGGATCTCCGTCGGCTCGGAGCGATATATAGCAAAAAGTTGTGGAGTCCAGCAACCGAGTTAAAATGTCCAAAAAACTTTAATGATAATTATTTAAAAATATTGACGTCCAACAGAACAACACACCATACCCCTGCAATATAAGGATATCCTTATATTGCAGGGGTTTGGTGTGTTGTTCTGTTGGACGTCAATATTTTTAAATAATTATCATTAAAGTTTTTTGGACATTTTAACTCGGTTGCTGGACTCCACAACTTTTTGCTATTTTGGGAGGAAGGCTGACCAGAATGTTGTGAAGGAGGAGTTGAGGTAGAGGCTGAATGGCTGGTGGATAATGTGGTGGAAGCATTATCCGCCAACCATTGTAACACATGTTCCTGGTGCTCAGGCCTACTTAGGTTTGTGCCCTGCACCCTACTTAATGTGACCAGCAAGCCGGGGACTGTGGAGAAGTACAATGCTTGTTGCCCCTGAGGAGTAGGCACGGGATGTGCTGTGGCTTCACCGCAACCTTGCTCCCCAGCAGCATTCCCACGCCCCAGCCTCATCCCTTATCGGTAGCCTTGCGCATTTTTAGATGGTTTTGATGGTTTGGTGGGTACACACCGTTACAACCTGGATGAAGTGTCTATAGCCTGAGAATTAGAATGTATATCCCACTGATTTCTTGTGGGTACACACCGTGACAACCTGAATGAAGCGTATATAACCTGAGAATTAGAATGTATATCCCACTGATTTTTGGGGGGTACACACCGTGACAACCTGAATGAAGCGTATATAGCCTGAGAATTAGAATGTATATCCCACTGATTTTTGGGGGTACACACCATGACAACCTGGATGAAGCGTGTATAGCCTGAGAATTAGAATGAATATCCCACTGCTTTTTTGTGGGTACACACTGTGACAACCTGGATGAAGCGTATATAGTGTATATGGGCTGAGAATTTCATTGTATACCCCTTAGTTTCGGAGGAGGGGGGAAACACACTGTTGAACCCTGGATTAAGTGTATATAGGGTATATGGACATACAATTTCAGTGTATCCCATTTAGTATAATCCCCACCGTGGAAAGCTGGGTTGCGCGGATAAAGCCTGGCTTAATTGCTGTGAATCCCACTTTGGCGTTTGTGGGTAGACACTGTTCCAAGCTTGTTTGAGTTTCTCTCTTTAGTGTAGCTCTTAAAAGAGCTGTTGTGGTTCTTCTTCTTTGCTATTCCTGCCTAGCAGAATCTAAAACTTATCTAGCCCTCAGCAGATGTCTCTCTCTAACTAAGTGCAAGCCGCAAATGAATCGGAGATGATGCCGCCTGTTCGTTTGAATCAGAAGTCACATGTCCTCGTCAGCCAATGGCTTTTTCCTAGTTTTTTTTCATGGCTTTCGTTTTCCTGGTTCCTGTCCCACCTCCCTGCGCTGTTATTGGTGCAGAAAAAGCGCCAGGGAAGGTGGGAGGGGAATTGCATTTTAAGTGCATTTGCAACGCGGTGTTCGTATGGAATCTAATCATGATAGCAAATTATGGCAAAAAATATAAAAATTATAGTTGTTAATTTTCCACATTTATTTCATTTTATTCTGCAAAACCTTCTTACTGCATAAAATGTTACCATGACAAACAGATAACAGATTATACTTCTGCACTAATATTATTCCTTTTGAGATTATATTTTATAAGATATGACATCATTTCTTTTAACCAAAAATGTAAACCTGACATAAAACTTAATGGATGAAATGTAAATTGTATCATTAAAGATAATTATTACAATTGCAAACTCAAGTTCTATTTAGCCTGTATCTGTATTGAGTTCTATCTAATAGTCCTGTCTATTAAGATAAATGTACCTTTACTGTATATAATGTTATATTACTTAGGGTTTATTTTAAACAGATTTTTTGTGGCTCAGTTCTTCTGTTTGCTAGAGCTTACTTTTCCGCTTAAGGCCCCACATTGCAGAAACCCAGCTTTTTTTGTTGCAGATTTTGTTGTGGTTTTTTGAGCCAAAGTCAGGAGTGGATTGAGCAGAAGGGAGAAGTATAAAAACTTCTTAGATATTTTCTCTGTCGATTTTCTGTCTCTACTATACCTATATGGTAAATGACAGTGTTTCTGTAGGTATGATTTGCACGATGCAATTTACAAAAACACAAGCATTTCTGAAATTGCATTTCCATTGCAGATTTTTTTTCTGCAATGTGTGAATGGAATTTGCCAGAATCCCAACCACTTTGCAGGTAATGTAAAATGCAGCATCTTGTGTTTTGGTTTCACTGTACACAATGAGACAGGGTGATCAAAATTTTACCATTATCTATAACCCCTTTGGGTGCATTCACATGGAGGAAGTTGGCGCTGATTCTGGCATGATAACTCGCGGTAGAATCAGCGCTGAAAAAAAGACTCCCATTGACTTCAATGGGTTCCGCCTGGAAAATGGAACCCATTGAGGTCAATGGGAGTCTTTTTTTCAGGGCTGATTCTGCCGCGAGTTATCTTTCTAGAATCAGCGCCAACTTCCTCCGTGTGAATGCCCCCTTCCTGTTCAGAGCTGTTCTATTACATCGCACTGAGACATACAGTTAACAAGTTAACATTCAGTGCCATAATAGTACAACTCTTTCATATGACAAGCACAAGACCTGTGTCCGCTACATGACTTCTACTCCGGCTATGTTGCACTACTGAGATTAGTTGTCGGAAAATACTCTGATGGCTTAATCTCTCAGAAGCAGTGATCAATACCAATCATGGAATATGGGTGGTTATGAGGCAAGATTATCCCCTCCCCTTTTAGTCACTCAGACGCCCCGTGATGAGTTTGCCGGATCTGGCAGCCAGGGGCCCAGTCAATGGCCTTCTGATTGCTTTAACCTACTGCATGTAGAAAGTCTATATGCAAAGTACTGAAATACAGAACTATTTTACTTCCCAGGTTTAAAAACCCATATGGGACAGAAAGAATGAAAAACTATTTTTTAAAAAAGTTTACAAAATAGATAATAAAAAGTAAAAAAAAAAAAACCTTTAGAATAAAAAATAAGTAATGTGAGCAAATAAAATAAACAAATATAAAGAGCCCTCACATAGCTCCATAAACAAAACAAGTATAAAAGTATGATGTCAAAATGCAATGCCGCCAGGCGAATAATTTATATAAAAAAAAAATTGCCTAATTTTTTAAAAGCAGAAAAGCATTTAAAAAAAATGGTCCCAACTGAAAGTAAAACTTGAATATGCCTTCATGTGGCTATGAAAAATAAAGTTATGAATTTTGGAAGACGGAGATGGAAAACATGAAAAAAGTCACAAAGCGTTAACGCCCATACTGCTCTGCAGAATTAAAGGGGTACAGGTCAGTGGGTTTAATGGCAGCTCTCATGTACTGTTTAAAGGGGTAGCCCAGGCTAAAATTTAAGGTAAAAAAAAATGTTTTTTTTTTTAAAAATACTCATTTGTCCCCTGTGCTCTGGTGCCTCCCAGTGTGGTCCGGTGCGGCAGATCTGTTGTCTTCTGGCAAAAGTTCCATTCATAATTGACCACTGAGGCCTTAGTGGAAGGAACCCGGAATGTCACAAACGCCGATATAGTCCACAGCAAGAAGACAACCCAGTAGACGAAACAAACCATGCCTAATTTTAAAAATATATATTTTAGGCTGGGGCCTGACGGGACGGAAATGCCGTGATTTGCCCGACCCAGTTTTGGAAATTACAGCATGTCAATTATACCTACAGAAACACAGGCGGTTTCCCCATAGATATAATTGTAACAGAAAACTCTGGAACCATGGGACGTCCCGTTGCTGCAGGAACTCCCATGGGGCCTTAGCCTTACTGTAGGGTAAGTTCACACTGCGATTTTTGGACTGGAACCTGAGGCAGAGGCCACCTCAGGTTCCAGTCCAAAAACCGGGTAGCCACAACTGAAAGCCGGTGCACTGCTCCAACATCCAGCCGCGCATTCCGCTCTGGATTAGTTCCAATGAATGGGCCTAGTCCGGAGGAGGGAGTGTCTGCAGGCTGAATCACAAGGCGACTCAGCCTGAAGAATGAGCATGTTGCTTCTTGTTTCTGGGAGCCAGAAAAAACGGCTCCCGGAAAAAACTCCTGAGCGGCTCCCATTGATTTCAATGGGAGCCGTCTTTTTGGTCTGGATTTTGAGGCGGATACAGCCTCAAAATTCTGACCAAAAGTCGCCATGTGAACTTACCCTTAGTCAGGACAACGTGTGCAAGCCCTACATAAAACAGAACAGCAAAATTATACACCAGGGTGCAGCTCCAGACCTTGGATGCAATGCTGTCCTGTTTTTTGTGATCCATTCCTATGAAATAAACACTTGAAATAGCCGCATTTTTGAATTTTAACTTTATACCAATAGTTTTGATGAGTAAAAGCTAAAAAAAAAAAATCTGTCTCACAATACAAGGATCTTACGTGTGCATTTCAATAGGCAAACAAGAAGCCAACTCAATAAAGAAAAGTTTAGATGTTAAATATTACTTTTCAGCTCATACGGCAGACTGCAACCTAATTCTACACTATATTGCAGCACTCAAGACTAAAAAAAAAAAAATACTAATGACGGCAAATTGATGGCGTTCATGTAGAGAGCAGACTTTGAAGCAATGCAGATCCAGTAATTGCTTTGTTGTGCACCTTGATTATACCCTTCTAGATAAAGATGCTGAATGAAATGTGTGCAGTCTGACTTTTCCCTGCACTAACTCCTATTTTGCATGATTATGACCGTCAACTAATTACTGAGCTCTAAGATGATCACACGTGCTGTGAATCTTTTACTGGGCAGAGATCCAGGAGCACCATAAGAGGAGATAAATCCAATCCGCTATTTTCCCACATGACACAGAAAAATAGGAGCTTTATTTGCTCATGAAATGTTTTAATAGAATGAGAAATGACTTTATCTGACAATGTGAGACATTCTTATTCAGCGGAGGACAGCAGTGATTCAGAAACTACATAAGATTACATGTAACATACAAACTACGTGTTTGCTGGAGGAAATGAGATGAGTTTCTCGACGAATATAAGAGTAATGCAATGGGAAATGAAATATGGTAAGATTACAGTATATATCTTAACATGTGGATAGCAAGAGATAAGGCGACATTGCGAAGACTTCATACAATTTGCACTGACATCCATTTAAACTAAGACTGCATTCACACTGGTAATTCGCTTTTGAAGGATCCATGAAAAAATATTTGCTCCTACCAAAAATGGATGGTCAGACAAATTCAAATGCATTCAGAGCTTTTCTCTCCGCATGATACGCATGGATACCACACAGAAAACATTTTGAATCATGGTCTATGGTGTCCGTGTGGTTTCTTAGCTAAATGCTTTTTAACCCGTATAGGTTTCCGTTCTGGGGGGAACCCATGCAGACTCCCTGAATGGAATACCGAACACAGATGTAAACCAAGCCTGAGTTTGAGGATCAGCTGCCTCTTATTCATTTCAATGCGATACAGATGCTAATTTTTTTGACTAGGAGAAAAATTAAGAATCTGGTTTGATCCTTAGGAGGAGCCTACTTGATAACTCCCATTGAAGTGAATGGGAGAGAGAAAAATTCTGCCTGGTTGGTGCGCAATTCCTGAAGCTGAATATTTAAGCTTGTAGAAATTGTCTGACTATGTAAGAATGCATATTACTCCATCATTATAAAGGTAACGCAAAGCGTAATTTGTAATTTAACTTTTTGCGACTCCATTTTCAGAGCATTGTGTTCACATTATAGATTTTTTTCTGTATGTAACCACATGAAATGCGCGGTGATATTATGGTGAGCTGTGATAAATGACAAGTAGGTCTTTGACAATGAACTGTAGCACTTGAATGAACAATGATGATGGCATAGATTCTTCAAATAACAAATATGTAAGTTATATTTAATAGCTTCGTTCATAGTGTTTCTGAATGTATTCATAGGTTTCCCAAGGCCGTACATAAGAAACCACTTTATCAGCGGAGAAATACCTGACATATATTCAGTCTACATCTGGACTGACTGCAAAAATAGTATTCATTAAGAAAAATCATTTTTCTCCTAACAAGGACCAGTAAACCCACTCAGGTCAAATGAGAAATAGATGTAGAGCCTCAGCCTACCGAGATCTAGGAAGAGACACTTGCATCGCCAGCGGTTCTGTCAATTAATGTGACACAAGGACAATCTCTGGTATAGAATACATAGAACCTCATGGGTTAAAGCGTAACTAAACTTATTAACAACTCTGATATTCCAACAGCATTTGTAACATTAATAAGTGATGTAATATACTTTATTAACAGAACCTCTGTGAAATCCTGCACCAAAATCCACTTCTGTCCCTTCTACATTCTTTTCTTTGATTCTTTCACTGGCTTCTCATTGGAGAAGGGTCTTATGGGCTCTGATAGACCAGGGGAACTGAGTGTGTGTGGAGGGGGGGTCACTTTAGATAATGAAGTATAGAGACTTGGTGACACTGCTGCCATTTGCAATGCATATCACCCTGGAGTGTATCATTCTAAGGGGGTGTTCACACTTGCACCCATGTCCACCCTGTGCCATTCTGGGTTCCATCCTCAGCCCCGAGAAACTGGACAAGGGATGGCTACCTGGCGATCATCTTTAAAACCCATTTATTTGAATGGCTTTTTAAAGGTGATCACCGGTGTCCGCCTGCGGCCTCTCTGCTGGACATAAAGTTGGACATGCAGGATTCTGTGTCCGGCCAAAAAAAAAAAATGGTTTTCCCGGGGAGAGGCCGCAGGCGGACATCAGCAATCACCTTTAAAATGAATGGGTTTTAAAGCTGACTACCGGGTAGCCAACCTCTGTCCAGTTTCTCGGGGCTGAGGATGGAACCCCGATGGAATGGCACAGGGTGGATACCGGGCGCCAGTGTGAACACCACCTTAGGAGGCCATAGTATTCAAGGCAGTTCACACAAGGACAGATCAGCCATAACAACAAACTTGCAACAGGAGAGGAGGAGTAAATGGGTCTCACTCACTAGTCCATAAAACATCCTTTATTTCTCCAAACCATAAAAACCTCCAGACTCTGCAGCTGAAATGACCAGGTAAAGGCCATTTCAGGTGTACAATACAGTTCCCCAAGCCCTGCTCGGCTGTGGGCCCGGTGCCTTGCTCTGATAAACGCGTCAGGCGGCACTGCTTGGCAACCACATACAATGATTCACACTCAGAAATAGTTTGCAGTCAGACATTGCAGTTACCAATGTGAGTCAGGTTATGGTTGCTAGGCAGCGATGCTAGGCCACGCTTATCAGATCAAGGCACCAGGGCCACAGTGTAGCAGGGCTAAGGAAAGCATGTTGTACACATGAAACAGCCATGTTTCATGTACTGTTTTATCACAAACTGACAACACAGTTGGGATTGGAGAAGATGCCACTGTATATACATGTGCCAGTCCAAGCTGTATTTTAATTGATGATATTTCTGAAAATAATACTGAAAACTTGGTGTCATATTAGTATTTTATTTGAGACCAAAAGTACGGTTTTATAATGGCTGTTTACATTTAACAGTTTCTGAAAGTGTCCTGTGCGGAGTGACAATTTAACATGGGCAGAGAAGAAGGCACTTACTAATCTTTCTAGTTGCACACATGGTACAAATAAGACAGGTGCAATTGTCTTACAGGATCTTTCAACCTACTTGACTGAGACCAATAAGACTCTGTCAGACAGTGAATATTACACTGTCTTACCTAATGATCCTATGACTGAACACATCCTCTATATCTGGAGGAGAGAAAGTTTCACCAGCAACATAGGCGGGGATTCTTCACATTAAGAACAGCGAAACTATGGAATTTTCTGCCCCAGGAAGTGGTGATGGCAGATTCATTGAGCAAGTTCACGGAGGGCCTGGGTGCCTTTCTTGAAGAGAACAATATTACGGGTTATCGATTGCAGATTTTAAGGACACGTTGATCCAGGGTTTTTATACCGACTGCTAGATTGGAGTCAGGAAGAAAATTGGGCAATTGGCATAAGCCTCATGGGTTTTTTGCCTTCCTCTGGATCAACACTGTAGGGATTGTAGGGTTATAGGTTAGACTTGATGAGCTGATGTCTTCATCCAACTTCATCAACTATGTAACTATGTAACATTGATGAATATAGTAGTTTTAGTAATAGAGCCTGATCTCAAAGTACAAATAAAAAAAAATATATCGTTAAAAAACTCAGTATGACAATTTATTATCACCTCTCTAAAAGTCCATAGGGATGCTGAAAATTTCTTAGGTCGTCCCATCATATCAGGGATTAACTCCTTAATTATACTTCTGAGTACATTGATTTCCATCTGCAGAAATATGTTATTACAACACCATCTTATCTACAAGACGCTGCATCTCTGATAACCAACATTAGAAATATCATTTGGTCTTGTGAATATAAATGGGTTACTTAATATCACTGTATTATACAACGATATACCACATATCAAAGGCGCCTAGGCAGGCTCACAGTCTGCAGAAACAAGACAGCACTATGCCTTATATGCCAAAGAAATGGTATTTTGCATAGTATCATGTTTATTTTGCTTCATGTGTATTTTTTGGAGGGCAAGTTATAGTTGTAGAGGTACACGGGGACCAAATTTGTGCCCAGTTTTGCTAACCTCCTCATGAGGCTATTTGAGAAAATGTTTATACACAAAAATAACATGGAGATGGAGAATATAGTTCTTTACTATATATATTGTAAGCCGATGGCTGGTCAAGTAATGGAGGGGGTGTACATCTCACCCAGACTACTAAGGTGGGTGAGATGAGAAAACTCCAGAAGGAATGTTTGTTCTCAGCAGACAACTTTTGTCTGCTGAGCATTTTGGTAAATGCTCATTATTGGGCTGGATTTTTAGGAATGACAGGTAGGTTGGTAGTGGGACCTGTCATTCCACCCCCCTCCAGTGCACACTTTGGGGATGTTCCGGCAGCGATTCATCTGCAGAGTCTGCTCATCAAAGGAGCTTAAGAAGCCAGCTCCAGCAGCAGACGTTGGGCAGAGCTTGGCTGGAGAATCAACAGAAAGGTCTGCACTTGAATAAAAGTGAATGGGGCGAATGTTCACCTTTACCTCTTCAGATATACAGATTGGATATCTAGATGTACTGCTAAGTACTTAGGGAGCTAAAGTGGTCACAAAAACTTTTCCAAAAAGAGAGATGACATCACTCTCCTTGATTTCAGGAGAAGTCACTACAAAGAATGTTCAACTGTATTATAATTTATTTTGCTCACTTACAAAGCGCTATTATATTCCACTTACTCTGTAATGAGATCTTCTCAACACTGCCTAAAAAAAGGGCTCACAAGTATGTGTGGGAATAAAGCAGAGAACCTACACAAATATGTAGAGCACATACAATGTGGTCCTTGGCTGGATTCAAAACTAGGACTCCAGCACTGAAAGGCATCAGTACCAACCACTGAGCCACCATGTTGTTCTATACTCTTTAATGTAATATATTCCAAAGTGTTACTTACTATATAAATGAACAGACTGTTTTATAAAAGGGTTCAGGATCCAGTTTATAATTTGCAGTATTGTGAACCTAAATATAGCAGGATGAATGATGTAGACATTTAACCCTTTCCCGCCGATAGCATTTTTTGAGTTTCGTTTTTCGTTTTGACTCCCCTCCTTTTAAACCCCATAACTTTTTTATTTCTCCACTCCCAGAGCCATATGAGGTCTTAATTTTTGCGGGACAAATTTTTCTTCATGATGCCACCATTAATTATTCTATATAATGTACTGGGAAGCAGGAAAAAAATTCAGAATGGGGTGGATTTGAAGAAAAAATGCATTTCTTCAACTTTCTTACGGGCTTTGGTTTAACGGCGTTCACTGTGCAGCCAAAATAACATGTCCCCTGTATTCTGCGTTTCAGTATGATTTCAGGGGATACGAAATTTATGTTTTTATTTACATTTTGACCCCTTAAAAAAAATCCAAAACTGTGTTAAAAAAAATTTTTTTCTAAAAGTCGCCATATTCCAACAGCCATAACTTTTTTATACGTCCGTGCACAGGGATGCATAGGGCGTCATTTTTTGCGGGGCCAGGTGTACTTTTTAGTTCTACCATTTTTGGGAAATGCTATTGCTTTGATCACTTTTTATTCAAATTTTTATCAGAATCAAAACAGTGAAAAAACAGCGGTTTGGCACTTTTGACTATTTTTCCCGCTACGGCATTTACCAATCAGGAAAAATATTTTTATAGATTTGTAGAGCGGGCGATTTCAGATGTGGGGATACTTAACATGTATGTGTTTCACAGTATTTAACTACTTTTATATGTGTTCTAGGGAAAGAGGGGTGATTTGAATTTTTAATACTTTTTATATATTTTTTTTTACTTTTTTTACATTTTTTTTTTTTTTTGCATTTATTAGACCCCCTAGGGGTGTTGAATCCCAGGGGGTCTGATCACTAATGCAATGCATTACAATGCTAATGTATTGCAATGCATTGCAAAAAATCATCCTTTTGCAGGCTGCATAGAACAGCCTGCAAAAGAGAGAATTTGCAGACAAGCCTGGGAGCCTTGTAAAGGCTCCCGGCTGTCATGCCAATGTGACGTCGTTCCTGGAGCACGCTCCAGGAGCCGGCGATCACCGGCAAAATGACGGTGCCCATGCGCCGCCGGGAAAATGGCGCCTCTGGCGCCTTTGACCGTGGCGCCAGGGACCGATCGGAGGCATTAGAGGCGGTTGTCTACTGCTTAAAGCAGTAGACACTCGGCAGCTATGGCGGCCGCCTGGCTCCAGGGCGGTCGCCATAGTTAGAGACCAGACATGCGCCGTACTATTACGGCGCATGTCGGGAAGGGGTTAAATCCAAAGTAAGATCATGACTGGTCTGTTTCTGGGAAAAAGTTAGCCAAAAAATTTATAAAATCTGCTCTAGAACAAGCTCAGGCACAAGCTGATGGCTTGGCTCAGCAAACACAGATCACAACTTCTAAAAATGGCAACATAACTTACTCACTACTTATAATTAGAGATGAGCGAACACTAAAATGTTCGAGGTTCGAAATTCGATTCGAACAGCCGCTCACTGTTCGAGTGTTCGAATGGGTTTCGAACCCCATTATAGTCTATGGGGAACATAAACTCGTTAAGGGGGAAACCCAAATTCGTGTCTGGAGGGTCACCAAGTCCACTATGACACCCCAGGAAATGATACCAACACCCTGGAATGACACTGGGACAGCAGGGGAAGCATGTCTGGGGGCATAAAAGTCACTTTATTTCATGGAAATCCCTGTCAGTTTGCGATTTTCGCAAGCTAACTTTTCCCCATAGAAATGCATTGGCCAGTGCTGATTGGCCAGAGTACGGAACTCGACCAATCAGCGCTGGCTCTGCTGGAGGAGGCGGAGTCTAAGATAGCTCCACACCAGTCTCCATTCAGGTCCGACCTTAGACTCCGCCTCCTCCGGCAGAGCCAGCGCTGATTGGCCGAAGGCTGGCCAATGCATTCCTATGCGAATGCAGACTTAGCAGTGCTGAGTCAGTTTTGCTCAACTACACATCTGATGCACACTCGGCACTGCTACATCAGATGTAGCAATCTGATGTAGCAGAGCCGAGGGTGCACTAGAACCCCTGTGCAAACTCAGTTCACGCTAATAGAATGCATTGGCCAGCGCTGATTGGCCAATGCATTCTATTAGCCCGATGAAGTAGAGCTGAATGTGTGTGCTAAGCACACACATTCAGCACTGCTTCATCAAGCCAATACAATGCATTAGCCAGTGCTGATTGGCCAGAGTACGGAATTCGGCCAATCAGCGCTGGCCAATGCATTCTATTAGCCCGATGAAGTAGAGCTGAATGTGTGTGCTAAGCACACACATTCAGCACTGCTTCATCAAGCCAATACAATGCATTAGCCAGTGCTGATTGGCCAGAGTACGGAATTCGGCCAATCAGCGCTGGCTCTGCTGGAGGAGGCGGAGTCTAAGGTCGCTCCACACCAGTCTCCATTCAGGTCCGACCTTAGACTCCGCCTCCTCCGGCAGAGCCAGCGCTGATTGGCCGAAGGCTGGCCAATGCATTCCTATGCGAATGCAGACTTAGCAGTGCTGAGTCAGTTTTGCTCAACTACACATCTGATGCACACTCGGCACTGCTACATCAGATGTAGCAATCTGATGTAGCAGAGCCGAGGGTGCACTAGAACCCCTGTGCAAACTCAGTTCACGCTAATAGAATGCATTGGCCAGCGCTGATTGGCCAATGCATTCTATTAGCCCGATGAAGTAGAGCTGAATGTGTGTGCTAAGCACACACATTCAGCACTGCTTCATCAAGCCAATACAATGCATTAGCCAGTGCTGATTGGCCAGAGTACGGAATTCGGCCAATCAGCGCTGGCCAATGCATTCTATTAGCCCGATGAAGTAGAGCTGAATGTGTGTGCTAAGCACACACATTCAGCACTGCTTCATCAAGCCAATACAATGCATTAGCCAGTGCTGATTGGCCAGAGTACGGAATTCGGCCAATCAGCGCTGGCTCTGCTGGAGGAGGCGGAGTCTAAGGTCGCTCCACACCAGTCTCCATTCAGGTCCGACCTTAGACTCCGCCTCCTCCGGCAGAGCCAGCGCTGATTGGCCGAAGGCTGGCCAATGCATTCCTATGCGAATGCAGACTTAGCAGTGCTGAGTCAGTTTTGCTCAACTACACATCTGATGCACACTCGGCACTGCTACATCAGATGTAGCAATCTGATGTAGCAGAGCCGAGGGTGCACTAGAACCCCTGTGCAAACTCAGTTCACGCTAATAGAATGCATTGGCCAGCGCTGATTGGCCAATGCATTCTATTAGCCCGATGAAGTAGAGCTGAATGTGTGTGCTAAGCACACACATTCAGCACTGCTTCATCAAGCCAATACAATGCATTAGCCAGTGCTGATTGGCCAGAGTACGGAATTCGGCCAATCAGCGCTGGCCAATGCATTCTATTAGCCCGATGAAGTAGAGCTGAATGTGTGTGCTAAGCACACACATTCAGCTCTACTTCATCGGGCTAATAGAATGCATTGGCCAGCGCTGATTGGCCAGAGTACGGAACTCGACCAATCAGCGCTGGCTCTGCTGGAGGAGGCGGAGTCTAAGGTCGGACCTGAATGGAGACTGGTGTGGAGCGATCTTAGACTCCGCCTCCTCCAGCAGAGCCAGCGCTGATTGGCCGAATTCCGTACTCTGGCCAATCAGCACTGGCTAATGCATTGTATTGGCGTGATGAAGCAGTGCTGAATGTGTGTGCTTAGCACACACATTCAGCTCTACTTCATCGGGCTAATAGAATGCATTGGCCAGCGCTGATTGGCCGAATTCCGTACTCTGGCCAATCAGTGCTGGCCAATGCATTCTATTAGCTTGATGAAGCAGAGTGTGCACAAGGGTTCAAGCGCACCCTCGGCTCTGATGTAGGAGAGCCGAGGGTGCACTTGAACCCTTGTGCACCCTCAGCTCTGCTACATCAGAGCCGAGGGTGCGCTTGAACCCTTGTGCACACTCTGCTTCATCAAGCTAATAGAATGCATTGGCCAGCGCTGATTGGCCAATGTATTCTATTAGCCTGATGAAGTAGAGCTGAATGTGTGTGCTAAGCACACACATTCAGCTCTACTTCATCGGGCTAATAGAATGCATTGGCCAGCGCTGATTGGCCAGAGTACGGAACTCGACCAATCAGCGCTGGCTCTGCTGGAGGAGGCGGAGTCTAAGATCGCTCCACACCAGTCTCCATTCAGGTCCGACCTTAGACTCCGCCTCCTCCAGCAGAGCCAGCGCTGATTGGCCGAATTCCGTACTCTGGCCAATCAGCACTGGCTAATGCATTGTATTGGCTTGATGAAGCAGTGCTGAATGTGTGTGCTTAGCACACACATTCAGCTCTACTTCATCGGGCTAATAGAATGCATTGGCCAATCAGCGCTGGCCAATGCATTCTATTAGCGTGAACTGAGTTTGCACAGGGGTTCTAGTGCACCCTCGGCTCTGCTACATCAGATTGCTACATCTGATGTAGCAGTGCCGAGTGTGCATCAGATGTGTAGTTGAGCAAAACTGACTCAGCACTGCTAAGTATGCATTCGCATAGGAATGCATTGGCCAGCCTTCGGCCAATCAGCGCTGGCTCTGCCGGAGGAGGCGGAGTCTAAGGTCGGACCTGAATGGAGACTGGTGTGGAGCGACCTTAGACTCCGCCTCCTCCAGCAGAGCCAGCGCTGATTGGCCGAATTCCGTACTCTGGCCAATCAGCACTGGCTAATGCATTGTATTGGCTTGATGAAGCAGTGCTGAATGTGTGTGCTTAGCACACACATTCAGCTCTACTTCATCGGGCTAATAGAATGCATTGGCCAATCAGCGCTGGCCAATGCATTCTATTAGCGTGAACTGAGTTTGCACAGGGGTTCTAGTGCACCCTCGGCTCTGCTACATCAGATTGCTACATCTGATGTAGCAGTGCCGAGTGTGCATCAGATGTGTAGTTGAGCAAAACTGACTCAGCACTGCTAAGTATGCATTCGCATAGGAATGCATTGGCCAGCCTTCGGCCAATCAGCGCTGGCTCTGCCGGAGGAGGCGGAGTCTAAGGTCGGACCTGAATGGAGACTGGTGTGGAGCGACCTTAGACTCCGCCTCCTCCAGCAGAGCCAGCGCTGATTGGCCGAATTCCGTACTCTGGCCAATCAGCACTGGCTAATGCATTGTATTGGCTTGATGAAGCAGTGCTGAATGTGTGTGCTTAGCACACACATTCAGCTCTACTTCATCGGGCTAATAGAATGCATTGGCCAATCAGCGCTGGCCAATGCATTCTATTAGCGTGAACTGAGTTTGCACAGGGGTTCTAGTGCACCCTCGGCTCTGCTACATCAGATTGCTACATCTGATGTAGCAGTGCCGAGTGTGCATCAGATGTGTAGTTGAGCAAAACTGACTCAGCACTGCTAAGTCTCTGCATTCGCATAGGAATGCATTGGCCAGCCTTCGGCCAATCAGCGCTGGCTCTGCCGGAGGAGGCGGAGTCTAAGGTCGGACCTGAATGGAGACTGGTGTGGAGCGATCTTAGACTCCGCCTCCTCCAGCAGAGCCAGCGCTGATTGGTCGAGTTCCGTACTCTGGCCAATCAGCGCTGGCCAATGCATTCTATTAGCCCGATGAAGTAGAGCTGAATGTGTGTGCTTAGCACACACATTCAGCTCTACTTCATCAGGCTAATAGAATACATTGGCCAATCAGCGCTGGCCAATGCATTCTATTAGCTTGATGAAGCAGAGTGTGCACAAGGGTTCAAGCGCACCCTCGGCTCTGATGTAGCAGAGCTGAGGGTGCACAAGGGTTCAAGTGCACCCTCGGCTCTCCTACATCAGAGCCGAGGGTGCGCTTGAACCCTTGTGCAGCCTCGGCTCTGCTACATCAGAGCCGAGGGTGCGCTTGAACCCTTGTGCACACTCTGCTTCATCAAGCTAATAGAATGCATTGGCCAGCACTGATTGGCCAGAGTACGGAATTCGGCCAATCAGCGCTGGCCAATGCATCCCTATGGGAAAAAGTTTATCTCACAAAAATCACAATTAAACACCCGATAGAGCCCCAAAAAGTTATTTTTAATAACATTCCCCCCTAAATAAAGGTTATCCCTAGCTATCCCTGCCTGTACAGCTATCCCTGTCTCATAGTCACAAAGTTCACATTCTCATATGACCCGGATTTGAAATCCACTATTCGTCTAAAATGGAGGTCACCTGATTTCGGCAGCCAATGACTTTTTCCAATTTTTTTCAATGCCCCCAGTGTCGTAGTTCCTGTCCCACCTCCCCTGCGCTGTTATTGGTGCAAAAAAGGCGCCAGGGAAGGTGGGAGGGGAATCGAATTTTGGCGCACTTTACCACGTGGTGTTCGATTCGATTCGAACATGGCGAACACCCTGATATCCGATCGAACATGTGTTCGATAGAACACTGTTCGCTCATCTCTACTTATAATAAGCCTCACAATGGTGTTCAGAAGATTTGTTAATGACTAGATATGAGCTAACTGATAAAGATCCAGATTTAACCTGAATTGTCCAAACTTTCTGGTTCTACCCGGTTCTACCCAAATCTGAAAGTTTTGGGGTATTTCATCCACAAAACATTCAGTTCACAGAGTATAATAAATAGAGGTCCAGGGAATGTGACTAAAAATTCAAGAAACAGTCATGCTCACCTTAACTCTCCTTGGCATCCTTGTGGCATCCTGCAGGCCACTTGCATCCTCTTCAGGCCTACTCCGGCCTCTGGGTGACGTCACACACCCCATGGTCACTGTTGAGGCTTGTGATTGGGCTTCAGCAGTCACATGGGATGCGCCGATGTCATGACATTAGGTCAAAGTGTCAACAAGTTTGACCTGATAAGAACGAAGGGGCTGAGCCTCACGAATATTCATCTAAACGAATCTTTGTCCATTTCCATTAATGGCCATTGGCACATTTTGCGTACAGATTCATAACTTAAAGATAATATTCCTCACTTTTTGGCATGCTAGACCTATTAAAAACACTATAGTTCCAAGTAAGAACAATGCATATTTTATTCATTATTCAAGACAACTATGGGTGTGGGGTAACATGTTCTAAATGTTGCAAACAATACATGGATGGCAGACAGAACTATCCAGGCCACAGCTCAAGTGCAATCTTTACTTCTTGTTTTATGAATTGTGCACCAGATTTTATCAAAAATCTGCTAGGGCTCCAATATTTGGAAAGAACTATGATCCCATTACGTATATGTATTGATAAGCATAGATCAAATGTGCAGAAATTTTATCTCATAATTAGCTTTTCCAGACATGCCCCGCTATCCTATAATTGTGACTTTAAGGCATTTAAAGTTACGCCAATTGAACTTATTCCAGACATTTGCCCCAATAAATTTAATACATTGAGAAGACATGAAATGTAATGAATCTTTAAAATGAGTTCTTTAATCCCATTAGGTCTAAATGAAGACAAAGAATCAGTAATATAGGGCACATTGACCAATGCTTTGTGTCATTTTCATAGACAGGTTTCTATATATATTTGTTATCAGACATGTCTTATCTTGTTTATTCTATGTATTATTTCTACCAATTTACTTTTTTGATCATTCTGTGTTTTTTGGTATATACTAGAGATGAGCGAACAGTGTTCTATCGAACACATGTTCGATCGGATATCAGGGTGTTCGCCATGTTCGAATCGAATCGAACACCACGTGGTAAAGTGCGCCAAAATTCGATTCCCCTCCCACCTTCCCTGGCGCCTTTTTTGCACCAATAACAGCGCAGGGGAGGTGGGACAGGAACTACGACACTGGGGGCATTGAAAAAAATTGGAAAAAGTCATTGGCTGCCGAAATCAGGTGACCTCCATTTTAGACGAATAGTGGATTTCAAATCCGGGTCATATGAGAATGTGAACTTTGTGACTATGAGACAGGGATAGCTGTACAGGCAGGGATAGCTAGGGATAACCTTTATTTAGGGGGGAATGTTATTAAAAATAACTTTTTGGGGCTCTATCGGGTGTGTAATTGTGATTTTTGTGAGATAAACTTTTTCCCATAGGGATGCATTGGCCAGCGCTGATTGGCCGAATTCCGTACTCTGGCCAATCAGTGCTGGCCAATGCATTCTATTAGCTTGATGAAGCAGAGTGTGCACAAGGGTTCAAGCGCACCCTCGGCTCTGATGTAGCAGAGCCGAGGCTGCACAAGGGTTCAAGCGCACCCTCGGCTCTGATGTAGGAGAGCCGAGGGTGCACTTGAACCCTTGTGCACCCTCAGCTCTGCTACATCAGAGCCGAGGGTGCGCTTGAACCCTTGTGCACACTCTGCTTCATCAAGCTAATAGAATGCATTGGCCAGCGCTGATTGGCCAATGTATTCTATTAGCCTGATGAAGTAGAGCTGAATGTGTGTGCTAAGCACACACATTCAGCTCTACTTCATCGGGCTAATAGAATGCATTGGCCAGCGCTGATTGGCCAGAGTACGGAACTCGACCAATCAGCGCTGGCTCTGCTGGAGGAGGCGGAGTCTAAGATCGCTCCACACCAGTCTCCATTCAGGTCCGACCTTAGACTCCGCCTCCTCCGGCAGAGCCAGCGCTGATTGGCCGAATTCCGTACTCTGGCCAATCAGCACTGGCTAATGCATTGTATTGGCTTGATGAAGCAGTGCTGAATGTGTGTGCTTAGCACACACATTCAGCTCTACTTCATCGGGCTAATAGAATGCATTGGCCAGCGCTAATTGGCCGAATTCCGTACTCTGGCCAATCAGCACTGGCTAATGCATTGTATTGGCTTGATGAAGCAGTGCTGAATGTGTGTGCTTAGCACACACATTCAGCTCTACTTCATCGGGCTAATAGAATGCATTGGCCAGCGCTGATTGGCCGAATTCCGTACTCTGGCCAATCAGCACTGGCTAATGCATTGTATTGGCTTGATGAAGCAGTGCTGAATGTGTGTGCTTAGCACACACATTCAGCTCTACTTCATCGGGCTAATAGAATGCATTGGCCAATCAGCGCTGGCCAATGCATTCTATTAGCGTGAACTGAGTTTGCACAGGGGTTCTAGTGCACCCTCGGCTCTGCTACATCAGATTGCTACATCTGATGTAGCAGTGCCGAGTGTGCATCAGATGTGTAGTTGAGCAAAACTGACTCAGCACTGCTAAGTCTGCATTCGCATAGGAATGCATTGGCCAGCCTTCGGCCAATCAGCGCTGGCTCTGCCGGAGGAGGCGGAGTCTAAGGTCGGACCTGAATGGAGACTGGTGTGGAGCGATCTTAGACTCCGCCTCCTCCAGCAGAGCCAGCGCTGATTGGCCGAATTCCGTACTCTGGCCAATCAGCACTGGCTAATGCATTGTATTGGCTTGATGAAGCAGTGCTGAATGTGTGTGCTTAGCACACACATTCAGCTCTACTTCATCGGGCTAATAGAATGCATTGGCCAATCAGCGCTGGCCAATGCATTCTATTAGCGTGAACTGAGTTTGCACAGGGGTTCTAGTGCACCCTCGGCTCTGCTACATCAGATTGCTACATCTGATGTAGCAGTGCCGAGTGTGCATCAGATGTGTAGTTGAGCAAAACTGACTCAGCACTGCTAAGTCTGCATTCGCATAGGAATGCATTGGCCAGCCTTCGGCCAATCAGCGCTGGCTCTGCCGGAGGAGGCGGAGTCTAAGGTCGGACCTGAATGGAGACTGGTGTGGAGCGATCTTAGACTCCGCCTCCTCCAGCAGAGCCAGCGCTGATTGGCCGAATTCCGTACTCTGGCCAATCAGCACTGGCTAATGCATTGTATTGGCTTGATGAAGCAGTGCTGAATGTGTGTGCTTAGCACACACATTCAGCTCTACTTCATCGGGCTAATAGAATGCATTGGCCAATCAGCGCTGGCCAATGCATTCTATTAGCGTGAACTGAGTTTGCACAGGGGTTCTAGTGCACCCTCGGCTCTGCTACATCAGATTGCTACATCTGATGTAGCAGTGCCGAGTGTGCATCAGATGTGTAGTTGAGCAAAACTGACTCAGCACTGCTAAGTCTGCATTCGCATAGGAATGCATTGGCCAGCCTTCGGCCAATCAGCGCTGGCTCTGCCGGAGGAGGCGGAGTCTAAGGTCGGACCTGAATGGAGACTGGTGTGGAGCGATCTTAGACTCCGCCTCCTCCAGCAGAGCCAGCGCTGATTGGCCGAATTCCGTACTCTGGCCAATCAGCACTGGCTAATGCATTGTATTGGCTTGATGAAGCAGTGCTGAATGTGTGTGCTTAGCACACACATTCAGCTCTACTTCATCGGGCTAATAGAATGCATTGGCCAGCGCTGATTGGCCGAATTCCGTACTCTGGCCAATCAGCACTGGCTAATGCATTGTATTGGCTTGATGAAGCAGTGCTGAATGTGTGTGCTTAGCACACACATTCAGCTCTACTTCATCGGGCTAATAGAATGCATTGGCCAATCAGCGCTGGCCAATGCATTCTATTAGCGTGAACTGAGTTTGCACAGGGGTTCTAGTGCACCCTCGGCTCTGCTACATCAGATTGCTACATCTGATGTAGCAGTGCCGAGTGTGCATCAGATGTGTAGTTGAGCAAAACTGACTCAGCACTGCTAAGTCTGCATTCGCATAGGAATGCATTGGCCAGCCTTCGGCCAATCAGCGCTGGCTCTGCCGGAGGAGGCGGAGTCTAAGGTCGGACCTGAATGGAGACTGGTGTGGAGCGATCTTAGACTCCGCCTCCTCCAGCAGAGCCAGCGCTGATTGGCCGAATTCCGTACTCTGGCCAATCAGCACTGGCTAATGCATTGTATTGGCTTGATGAAGCAGTGCTGAATGTGTGTGCTTAGCACACACATTCAGCTCTACTTCATCGGGCTAATAGAATGCATTGGCCAATCAGCGCTGGCCAATGCATTCTATTAGCGTGAACTGAGTTTGCACAGGGGTTCTAGTGCACCCTCGGCTCTGCTACATCAGATTGCTACATCTGATGTAGCAGTGCCGAGTGTGCATCAGATGTGTAGTTGAGCAAAACTGACTCAGCACTGCTAAGTCTGCATTCGCATAGGAATGCATTGGCCAGCCTTCGGCCAATCAGCGCTGGCTCTGCCGGAGGAGGCGGAGTCTAAGGTCGGACCTGAATGGAGACTGGTGTGGAGCGATCTTAGACTCCGCCTCCTCCAGCAGAGCCAGCGCTGATTGGCCGAATTCCGTACTCTGGCCAATCAGCACTGGCTAATGCATTGTATTGGCTTGATGAAGCAGTGCTGAATGTGTGTGCTTAGCACACACATTCAGCTCTACTTCATCGGGCTAATAGAATGCATTGGCCAATCAGCGCTGGCCAATGCATTCTATTAGCGTGAACTGAGTTTGCACAGGGGTTCTAGTGCACCCTCGGCTCTGCTACATCAGATTGCTACATCTGATGTAGCAGTGCCGAGTGTGCATCAGATGTGTAGTTGAGCAAAACTGACTCAGCACTGCTAAGTCTGCATTCGCATAGGAATGCATTGGCCAGCCTTCGGCCAATCAGCGCTGGCTCTGCCGGAGGAGGCGGAGTCTAAGGTCGGACCTGAATGGAGACTGGTGTGGAGCGATCTTAGACTCCGCCTCCTCCAGCAGAGCCAGCGCTGATTGGCCGAATTCCGTACTCTGGCCAATCAGCACTGGCTAATGCATTGTATTGGCTTGATGAAGCAGTGCTGAATGTGTGTGCTTAGCACACACATTCAGCTCTACTTCATCGGGCTAATAGAATGCATTGGCCAATCAGCGCTGGCCAATGCATTCTATTAGCGTGAACTGAGTTTGCACAGGGGTTCTAGTGCACCCTCGGCTCTGCTACATCAGATTGCTACATCTGATGTAGCAGTGCCGAGTGTGCATCAGATGTGTAGTTGAGCAAAACTGACTCAGCACTGCTAAGTCTGCATTCGCATAGGAATGCATTGGCCAGCCTTCGGCCAATCAGCGCTGGCTCTGCCGGAGGAGGCGGAGTCTAAGGTCGGACCTGAATGGAGACTGGTGTGGAGCTATCTTAGACTCCGCCTCCTCCAGCAGAGCCAGCGCTGATTGGTCGAGTTCCGTACTCTGGCCAATCAGCACTGGCCAATGCATTTCTATGGGGAAAAGTTAGCTTGCGAAAATCGCAAACTGACAGGGATTTCCATGAAATAAAGTGACTTTTATGCCCCCAGACATGCTTCCGCTGCTGTCCCAGTGTCATTCCAGGGTGTTGGTATCATTTCCTGGGGTGTCATAGTGGACTTGGTGACCCTCCAGACACGAATTTGGGTTTCCCCCTTAACGAGTTTATGTTCCCCATAGACTATAATGGGGTTCGAAACCCATTCGAACACTCGAACAGTGAGCGGCTGTTCGAATCGAATTTCGAACCTCGAACATTTTAGTGTTCGCTCATCTCTAGTATATACCTTTTGAAATTTATTATTTTTCAATTCTTTCTTTATTCATTTATTTTATAGCCTCAAGTCCCTGATTCTTTATGAATTGACTTCCTTAGGATCCATAGCTAGACTCTTCCTTTGCCATTAGCTTTTGCCCTCAATTATCACACATAGATAGGTAGTGGGCATGGACTTATAGCTGTACTGCGCATGTGCTGCCTTAGCTGCTGTTTGGGTGCTTGTGCAGGCCGTGTGTGTCCTTTTTAGTAGTCTGATCACTGAGAGTGGCACACAGAGTACTCAGCCTACTTTTCTTCTGTTCACATGGTGCAGTGTTATATGGTGTCTGCTGCTCCTGTGGTGTTGTTCCCATGGGGCGATGTGACCCAGAGCCTGGGGGCTTAGTCTGGTTGCAGAGGTGTTGCTGGACCACTGGATTGCTCTCCCTGTGGGCGCCGTGTTGTCTTTGTGGCGGTCGCTGTGTAATCGCTGCACCCAGTAGAGTAGGGACCCACTATGCACTTTGATCAATATGTATACTAAGAACCTCATGTTCAGTATTGTAGAATTTGCTGAGAAGCACTAGATCAATGTATAAGATTGGGATGTGCGGGCCATGTCTTTTTCTCTTTTTGTGTGCTACTTTTCTACTACCCTCTCCTTATATGTGAATGGCCAAATAGAGGCTTTTTATATACAGTATTATGTGCCCACGGCTACACACTGCTGGTTTGTTGTCTTTCATAATAAGTTTATTTATCTATTAACCACATTCATCTCCAATCATTATTTTTTATATTATGCTGTGGATTTTCTTTTTATGTAACGTGTTATGATATACATATCCTTGTGGTTTATCACAGTTATCGTGTGACTGTGGTCACTAGCTTGGAAGTAATTTCCATGTGTCTATTTGTATTTATATCATTGTGTGTGGGCTGTTGTATATACAAATCTGAAGAAGGGTTGTCTATACCTAGAAACACGTTATTATTTGACATTTATATTACCAGTAAAGGAGCTCAGTATAGTTATCACTGTATCCATTATTACTACATGACTACATCAAACTGTGTTCTATGCTGGAGGAGAAGTGCATATCCTGGTGCTGTGTTATGAGCATCAGCTCATCCTATCTACTGGATATTATAGTCTGGGATTATTCCACAGGCCATTCCCAGTCCCTACACTCAGCTAAGGTGAACAGCAAACACGAGTCTTGTATATTGGAGATCTTTCATACTGTCTGGTGTCTCTACACAAGGAGTGCTCCATTTGTATTTTGACTCTAGAGCTGTGTGTAGACATTACCCAGTAATACATAGTTTATTTAAATCATTGATCTATTTTTATACATCCTGCATATAAAACTACATGACCTTAAATGCAGAAAACTTGCATTTAAGAACATATCATCATGTGTTTTCATGCATTTATGTATATGCAGTTGTCTGTAGATCTTTGTATCATATACTCTAATGTTCAAGGCAGTTTCAATTTTTAAATCAGTTCTGTACAATTGAAAATACCTGAAGCTGAAATAAGCTCACAAGATCACAGTAAAGCCTTGGCAGCGCTTGCAGCTTAGGCGTCCATTTCATTAAAATGTCCAAGTTTTTCATTAGAGAAGCATCTTTTCTTCCCTCCAGAGTCTGTGTAATACAATTCTTGGAAAAGAACTAAATCTCAGTATCAGGTTCTTCATCCCATACATAAATTGTACCAAATTCCCAGCCAGGAAAGAAAGTCTAAGACGGCCATCACAATACCCTCCTGAAGTTCTCCTAAGGTCATCACTTATACAGAGCCCATGCTATATCTTGATCAGTTCAGCAGTGCCACATCCAATTTGTCAAATGCTGACCTCGGAAACTGCTGACTGTTTATAGAAAGGATTCAACACTTGCTGCATTATACATGGGGTCCAAGACATCTGACATGGAGCTAGAATAGAAATGATTGTAATGAAATATGTTAACTTAGGTGCAAATTGGGGTTGTACACTAAAATGAACATGGCTTGTAACATGCTGTATCTATAAAGTTACTATCAAATCTACCTGAAGCAGTAGGAGTTAAGGAGATTGATATGGGAAACGACATTGCAAGTTAGCAAATATGAAGGACTGGATGTACTCCGAAACATATTATTAGAATCTAAACATATTATTGAGAATAAATATTATTAACCATTAATCCTTGTCACTTTCCAAAAAGCAGGTGGTGCCCTGGGTGCAACCATCACCCGGACCACAATTATCTTCATTTATGCAACTCTTGTGGTGTGATTTGCAACAAAATCTAAGCCAGCAAGCAGCTCGCATTGATTTTTGCCAAGGCACAAGGATGCCAGGAAGATGCACCTAAGTCATGAATGTAATTGTATCTTTCGCTGGCCCAGGGGACATAAAGATTGTCATACAGTATGTCAGTACTTATGTGCGGTACTACAACACTTTTCCTACAATGATCACTAAAATAAGAGGCTTCCTGCAGCTCCATCAAAGGTTACAGCTGATAACTGGAAGTTACTGAATTCTGGGTAGAGACCAGAAAGGGTTTATAGATAGGACCACCTACTTTCGTCAGTATGATATTAACTAGGCCAAATATACTTTTATTATTAATACAATTTGATCCTTATGGAAACACGTCGGCTTTTCTTAGCGTATTAGTAAGACATTTTTTAGTGTGGTGGTGCATACTATTATACATGGTGGAAAATATCTGCTGTGACTCACTTTCCTTATTTATACCATGACACATGGTTGGCAAAGCTTTTAGCAGCATAATATACATATAGTGTTTAAGTTGATTAGTAATATATATTGTCCCTGATCATTTGTACAAAGGCTGAGCTGAGCAGCGCAACAACCATTTATGTTCCCTTGTTTCTCCACAGTTTAATGGCTGGATTGGTTAACAACTGTTATATACAACTTTGACATTTTAATTTCTATTTCTGAGAAACCCACATAAACACCTCCTTTTCTAGTGCCAAGCGATGTAGATCTTCTTATATAAAGAATAATGACATGATTTTATATCATGTGCATGACTGGAGGAAGTTGTTTTATTGTGCCATAAATAAAATGCTCCATATTTTACTATAATTATCCTTACAGAAACAAATCTTTAGTCTATAACAGCCTGATACAGTTATTCATGGCGCGCTGTGAACGCAATTATTTACAGGCCATTTTCGGTGGTAAAAGGGACAAGTAATGGTAAAGAGACATTGACACGAGTAAATCTGTTCCTTTCAGATAGAGGTCTGTTCTCTCAAGGTACAATGGCTATAAACTGTATCTACTAATGCAGATCCTGATATTAGCTCTCCAGATATGATGATATCCATGAAAGCGATATAAATACTATGCTCTTAAAGAGATGTTTCGTTTCTTTATTTTTTTCACCCATAGGGAGTCTTAAATTGATAAACAGTAGATACTTACCTGGCCCAAGGATCCATTCAAGTCATCAGTCTTTGTTTCCTGTTTATCTGTACAAGAACTCGTCAGTCAAACAGTGGCGGAACGCTGATGCTCCGGCTGAACACAGCACCAGTCCTCAGCAACTGCTTGGCTGACGCTCTTGTGTTCAGGCCAGAAGTCAGGAACATTGAGGATCCGAACAGAGACTTTCCCCTGGATCCCCAGCCTAATGGACAGGTAAGTGAACACTGCTTATTATTTTAAGCCTCTGCTGGGGTTGAAAAGATTAATTAGAACAACCCTTTAAATTAATTTTATGCAGTTTTTTGTTCACTGTGCAGGCATTGGTATAGATGGGGCTGCAGAAACTTGGGGGCAACATGGGGAATCTTTAGGCCACTCTGACTTGGTTGGGCTTGGGTAATGAATAAAGATGAGCGAACACTAAAATGTTCGAGGTTCGAAATCCGATTCGAACAGCCGCTCACTGTTCGAGTGTTCGAACGGGTTTTGAACCCCATTATAGTCTATGGGGAACATATACTCGTTAAGGGGGAAACCCAAATCCGTGTCTGGAGGGTCACCAAGTCCACTATGACACCCCAGGAAATGATGCCAACACCCTGGAATGACACTGGGACAGCAGGGGAAGCATGTCTGGGGGCATAAAAGTCACTTTATTTCATGGAAATCCCTGTCAGCTTGCGATTTTCGCAAGCTAACTTTTTCCCATAGGAATGCATTGGACAGCGCTGATTGGCCAGAGTACGGAATTCGACCAATCAGCGCTGGCTCTGCTGGAGGAGGCGGAGTCTAAGATCGCTCCACACCAGTCTCCATTCAGGTCCGACCTTAGACTCCGCCTCCTCCGGCAGAGCCAGCGCTGATTGGCCGAAGGCTGGCCAATGCATTCCTATGGGTATGCAGAGACTCAGCAGTGTTGAGCCACACTCAGCTCTGCATCACTGCTGGCGTTGGCCAGCATTGATTGGCCAGTATACAGAATCAGTATACAGAATCAGCAGAACCCTTGTGCACCCTCGGCTCTGCTAAATCTGAGCCGAGGGTGCACTAGAACCCTTGTGCACACTCGGCTCTCCTACATCAGAGCCGAGGGTGCACTAGAACCCTTGTGCACACTCGGCTCTGCTACATCAGAGCCGAGGGTGCACTAGAACCCTTGTGCACACTCGGCTCTGCTACATCAGATGTAGCAGAGCCGAGGGTGCGCTAGAACCCTTGTGCACACTCGGCTCTGCTACATCAGAGCCGAGGGTGCACTAGAACCCTTGTGCACACTCGGCTCTTCTACATCAGATGTAGCATAGCCGAGGGTGCACTAGAACCCTTGTGCACACTCAGCTCACGCTAATAGAATGCATTGGCCAGCGCTGATTGGCCAATACATTCTATTAGCCTGATGAAGCAGAGCTGAATGTGTGTGCTTAGCTCAACTACTCCACCGGCGTAGTTGAGCTAAGCACACACATTCAGCTCTACTTCATCACGCCAATAGAATGCATTGGCCAGCGCTGATTGGCCAGAGTACGGAATTCGACCAATCAGCGCTGGCTCTGCTGGAGGAGGCGGAGTCTAAGGTCGGACCAGAATGGAGACTGGTGTGGAGCGATCTTAGACTCCGCCTCCTCCAGCAGAGCCAGCGCTGATTGGTCGAATGCCGTACTCTGGCCAATCAGCGCTGTCCAATGCATTCCTATGGGAAAAAGTTTATCTCACAAAAATCACAATTACACACCCGATAGAGCCCCAAAAAGTTATTTTTAATAACATTCCCCCCTAAATAAAGGTTATCCCTAGCTATCCCTGCCTGTACAGCTATCCCTGTCTCTTAGTCACAAAGTTCACATTCTCATATGACCCGGATTTGAAATCCACTATTCGTCTAAAATGGAGGTCACCTGATTTCGGCAGCCAATGACTTTTTCCGATTTTTTTCGATGCCCCCGTTGTCGTAGTTCCTGTCCCACCTCCCCTGCGCTGTTATTGGTGCAAAAAAAGGCGCCAGGGAAGGTGGGAGGGGAATCGAATTTTTTTGGAGTTTGCCACGTGATGTTCAATTCGAATCGAACACATCGAATAGCCTGATATCCAATCGAACATGTGTTCGATAGAACACTGTTCGCTCATCTCTAGTAATGAACTGAATCTTTTTTTTTTATGTAGATTGTGAACCCCACATACGGATCACAATGTACATTTTTTTTGCTTCCTATCAGTATTTCTTTGTAGATTGGGAGGAAATCCACGCAAACATGGGGAGAACATACAAACTCCTTGCAGATATTGCTCCTGGCGGGATTCGAATCCAGGACTCCAGCGCTGCAGGGCTAACCACTGAGCCACCATGTTACCCCATGAACTGAATCTTGACCCAGGTACTTCTGGCATACAGTATTCCATCATCAGTGCCAGTGGCAAATGTTCAGGCTCATGTACCATATTGTTGCAGGTTTTCACATAAGGAAAGCTAATTGATGTGAATAATTATTTAAAGGGTATTCCTACAACAACAATAATATTTCATATAAAAGTAAAATATCATTGTCACCCATTGAAACAATTAGCAAAACTATATTTCAATTGAAATTTCCTTTTCCTTACCACTTTTTGAGGACTGTTGCCAATGGATACGAGCTATAATCCATTTGCATTCAGGATGAGCATGCTCAGTTTGTCTTTGACTTCCCTATGGCTGCTTATTTGATGAAGGCCACATAACAATGTATTCACAGAAAAAAATAATTTGCCGTATAAGACTATTTACATTTAACACAGGTAGCCCAAAAAGAGCAACTTAAAGTCCATTTTTAATTTAGGTTAAAATCAATAAGCACCATTGGCGCTATTGGTGCTTATTCTGAGTCCACTCCAGTCTGCCGATCCACCTAATAACCATTATCAACTCCTTGGCTTGCCTGTCACAAAGCATCATTGTAATGTTATAATGGCTCATTAATAATGTATAATGGCGCATGGTAATGTCATAGAACCCATTGTAAAGTCATTGAACCCTATTGTGATATCACAATGCTCCAAAGTGATGAAAAATGCACAAATGTGAGGCTACTTAGAGGAGTGGTCCAATAGCAAACCGAACCACTTTTGGGTGATGTAAAAGCGCCTTTTTAGTAAATCACTGTACATGACAATTTAGATATTGGCCATATTTTGTACAGTTTTACACAAATTTTCTAAAACACAGAAAACAACTGACAAACTATAACAGCAAAGCTTGTTTATATAGCAGTAAAAACAAGAAAATGGTACAGAAAGAACATGCCCCATAAAAGAAAGTCAGGATGAACCAATAAGAAGAAAAAAAAACTAAAGAAATAAATAAAAGTAGAAGCTAATGGTGACTTTTGTTGTACACAAAGTAGATTTACAATGGACTAAATGCATTCTTGAAATACAACATTACTTCAGAAAAGCACCCGGTGAACAGTCCAACGTTTTATAGATCACGGAGTCAAATGCACTTAGTTGTAAAGTATGTACATTATGTTCCCTGGATTGCTGCGGTTTCTTTCCGCATTTCATAATCACTATTTACTTCTTTGCTTTTTTTGTCACACAGTTTTTTTCTTTTCTCGTGCAGTTAATCTTTATATTATAGAGAATAACAAGTTCAGTATATAGAATTCTGATTTTCTTCCTGGTGTCTAAGACTGTATGAGCATGTAAATGTGGGTACTGCAGTCATGCTTGATAAATCCACCGCTTGCAAACACCATCACTTCTTGCATAATTTCGAGCTACTAGAGCTATACTTGCCTTTAGGATAAAAATGTCTTTATCCTAAAGGAAATAACACATCAATAAAACCATGTTCTTCTTTTTTTTTATACAAATAAATGTGCCCATGGGTTAAATGGTTTCGTCTGATAGCATAGATTATCATTAAAGTATCAAGATGTCTCCAATAAATAAGTCACCAGTATAAAAGCTTTTGTTTGTTTTTGTTTAAGCATAAGAAGGTTAAGCTGGCCATACACTAAAGATTGCAATGGGCTTATTCATCAGACGGACGACCTGTTCGGGGAATCAATCCCTGAATCTGGTTGAAAAGCGGTATTTTTCTCTCTGCATTTTTAGAGAGGTAACCCATTATAGTCTATGGGGTCTGCTGGTATCATGAACCTTAGCAGCTTTCTGAACATTAAGTGCCTTCATTGGCGCATCAAGAAAGCTACTCTTGCCCCTGGCTCTTTGAGAGGACAGCCCTTATAACAACTGGAATAGTTTAACATAATAAAACACTGATACTCACTCCTCCTCTTCTCTGCCACTATGTGCAGTCCTCTTGTCCTGGACCGTTCAGGGAGCTACAGACACAATGTGAGTGACATCATCACATCACGCCTACAGCTCCCGAGGCCGGAGCACACAGGGATATGCTTCACACCCATGGTGAAGCATGATCTTTCTGAGAATGGCTCCTGCTTCACCTTTGCGATGTATGTAAGTATTCTTTGGCAGAGTATGGACTTTAGTACTCCATGCCCTGACATAGGCTTCAATTGTATCGGCATGCATAGCATGTTCATACAGTTGTGAGTGCAGCTGTCTTGGGCAAAAAGTTTGGTGCCCGGATCTGGGGCCCCCACAACCATAGGGCCTGTGCAAGTGCACCATTTGACCTATGGTTAAGCCCTGACTGGACCGTCAGCACTGGAATGATGGGTAATTTAAAGGTGAGTAACTGTATTTCCTATTGTTTATAATATTTATTGTATTTGGCTTCGTTTTTGAAATTTTTGTACTACCTCTATAACGTAGGCTGGTTCAGTGTGGTATATGGGTTTTTCCCAAATAGTATACAGTCCCATTTGTGGGCCAACAGTCTAGGCCACACTACTCAGGAAAGATCCTATTCCCGTTTGGTTATGCGGCCGAGCTTCTGAGGCTCCTATTCATTGAATGAATGGGGCTGTGGAAGCATAGCCAATACACGGGCGGCACACAGATGACATCCATGTGCCGCCCGAGCGCCAGCTGTGCCATTGAATCACAGTCAGCGTCCAGCAGATAGTCATCTGCAAGGGTCCTAAAGCACAGTCTATTCTATAAGTTTCTGCTGGAAACTCTATATAGCATTTTGAACATTTGGAAATGGTAGCAAAGACAAAAGCAGACACTTATCTACCCCTCAAGAGAGTCTAGCTGAAAGCCTTGAAGTCTGCAGAACCCGAGGACTTTGCCTATGTAAATTTCTATGATGTCAGACATTATACACTGATTTTAAACACCTGCAATATGCTACATTTTAATTTAAAATGATTTATTTCTAATGTAGATTTTTATTTCACCGAGCAATTGAGCTTGTACTGTATATTTTACTTCACAAACGTAGTACATAAAATGTCTCAAAATATGTAAGAGGAAGCCATATGAATATGCAAGACTGCTTCAGAGGTCTCTGTGGTTTTCCTAATCCTATCTTTCTAACAGAACGGTTCAGATAAGAACGGGTATTCTACATTGTACTTAATAATAACCTGTTGCTTGGCTTACGTAATACTGCACTATAGCTATAGTGAAAAAAATGGGCCATTAACTCCGACCAGCTTGACTTGTGACTGACAGTGGAACATTTGCAGCCTTGTCAGACCATGTTCCTTTAGATAAGGTTCACCATATGGTCATGTCAGCCAGTGCTGAGGTGAGTGTAATTATCTTTCCCGCTTTTGGCAACTGTGTGAAACTGTTACATTTAGTGTCACCACCAGTTTTTTGCATGCTGTGCATTCAATTAAAGACTACGCACATTCTTGTCACCATTTGGTTTCTCTTTTATTTAGGAAAAAAAAACAAGAAATGAATTTTTCATTGCTCCAAAATTAAAAACATAACAAATAGTCTTCATTTTAAATCTCCTACTGAATGTGTATAACGTTTCTCTGCAGATCTATGTATCTCCATACAAACTGTGATTAGTTAGATTCTATAGGCAAATTGCAGCATGGTCACTGCTTAAACATGTATTATTCTATATTAAAGAGGACCTTTCATCACCTGGGGAACATATGGTTTTATATACCGCTAGAAAGAATTCAGCGCACTGTCGGCTTTCACTATTTGTGCCCCAGATGAGGAGCTATCAGTGCCAGTACCGTAGCTCTTCACCGTCAGACGGACATTTCTGACAGTCAGTTAGGAACGCCCTTCCTCGCAGCAGCACCTATAGCGCTGTACTTTGAGAGCAGTGAGGAACGCCTCCTCCCCTCCTGATAGTGCTTGGGAGACCAATGGTCTAACACAATCCATGGTTGGCTACGTAAGAGGTGGAGACTCAGAGACTGAAGATTGAAAGGTCCCGATGTCTGACATCCATAGGCTTAAACAGGTACATCAAACAGCTCATTTGCATATGCATTAAAAGTTGATTTTCTTGCCAGCAAGACTGCACTGTACCACATATAAAGTATGAATACTTGGCCACCAACTGACCATACAACAGCACAGACATGGTTTAGAAGCAATTGTAGGAGGGGGGATTGCGGGAGAACTGGCCCTTGACCATAGAAATTGCTCTTCTTCCCAGAAATTTTCTATATAGAAAATATTTTCTATAACATAATGCATGCACAAAAGTACTGCCACTGTAATGCTCATATGGATAATCTTCATAAATAGTATAATCCCGGAAGGAGTGGACAATTATGGGATGAGCACTGGATTAGTTGTGGACTGTATTATTCCTTGTGGCTTAGTGGTGGACCATTAGGTTTCTGGTGATCCATAGGTAAAACACCCATAGTGCCCCAGTGGAGTATTTTTTTTTATCCCTGGTTTTGCACCGGAGAACATTTAGGAAGACGTATCATTCCCCTATATCAGAAAACAAGCATATAAAAGTTGAAACTACAGGTCCATGATACTGCACAAATGGCATTTGTAAGCCACTGCACCACTTTTAGAAAAAGTTGTTAAAATCAATAATATACATGAACAATAAAGAAATTAAACATGTTGAATAATACTATTAATAATTATCAATAATAATAGAACACAATTTCTAATTAGAAAAATTGTAATCTAGAGGCCAGATAAAATAATATGACATAACTATATAAAACTAAAAAAATCTATCAAAAGGTTGACCCTCAACTTATTTGGCACCGTTTCATCCTATTAAAATTCTGCCACCGTACAAATATTTCTTAACTTCTCCCCTCTAATATTTTGCAAGAAAAACGGCCTTATAATATCTAGAATATACTTTTTATGAGTACTATCGATTGTGTCTTTACATATAGGATTGCCTACACTTCTCTCTCCATGTTCATGAGCACAGATCATATGGATGCCGAGATTAAATGAAATGAATTCAAATTTATTGCAAGAGACGCTTTCATTTTTGTAACTTTCATTAGCAATGTAAACTGGAATGCTGAGCAGTTCATTTAGTCTACACCACTAAACAGCACTATTTTTATATATACTGCCAAAATGAGCCCTACCTAAAGTTTGCAGAGCTTCCACTAGTTGAAATGACACCGGATTGATTAAATATGACTGAGAATTTACAGCTCACTAGTATTCCATATATTATAATGTCACTGGTTACCAAGCAGCCAACCAGTGAATTATGCTTCCATAGACCAGTTTCTAAATGTGATGTTACACTTTGTGCTGTAAACATAACCTTTGACCTCACCAATAATATTCAGTAACGAAATGGAATGAACAGGCACAAACCTTAGAACAAATAATAATGCAATCTGTGATATAAAGTGTCATGCCTGCACCGTATTTATAGCGTTCTAATAAAATAGCCTCACATGTTTATGAATTATTATAGCATTACATTATTCTTTAATTGATATAAATTGTGTATGATCCATATCAGTGATTCTCAATGGGTGGCCTCATGAGTCATGACTACATACATGATGCCCACTTGTTTGTTATGCAGCCCAGGCCAAATAGAAAGGTAGCTGCATGGGGGAAAATACTTTCTCCAGAGCAGGAACTTTCATGGTTCATTAATGGGTTTTCGGCATATGTTTCGTTATGGACTGAACTTATCTAATCCAAACTGCAACTCCTATTATCATACTCTGGGGGTCTTTCAGACCCTAGAGTATAGTAAGTGGAAGCGTCTAAGCAGAGAAGTCAAAGGAGAATGACATGAGCAGCCACAATGTGGGGCAGGTAGACATCGTGCTGCTTAGACTCTGAAGAAACCCCAGGATATAAAGTGTATAGAGTGTGTATAAAGTGTATATAATGGTCTGTGGATGGCGAACTCCAAAAATTTTGAGTTTGGCTGAACCTGAAATTTTAATGAACCTGACTCATGATGAACCAGTTGGCTGATCCCTAGCTGCAACAGAACATACATTTATGTGTTTCCATAAATCACCTGGATTTGGAACCAGCTGAAAAGTTTAAATGGTCGATAGGATTGCAACAAACTTTATAGCCATCAATAGTACAGGCTTTAGTAATACTGTGTAGTATACAGAATCTTATTAAGATAAAAAAAAAATAATTCTGCTTTTATCAGGCAGTTCTCCTGTGACTCTCTTTTCCCTAAAATAACCTTTACTCTGAAAATCTCTGCTATATCATCTTGAAATGGGAAGCCGGTCACATAACTTAGATTATGCATGTCTATCGAAGTCTATAGAGAGAGGAGAGGAAGGAGTGAGCAGAGCAGAGAGAAAAATACAGACTTAAATATTATCAGTTGTTTTATTTGACTTTTTCAGGATAAAATGCTGTGTGTAAATATGAGGAGTAACATTATTTCTTGTCATTATATGACTTATATTTTGAGTCATTTAGCACATCCTCCCCTCTGAATGCTGTACAGGTACAGTGATACAAGCACACAGATAATCAGCACTGACAAACAATATGAACTATCTCTCTCTCTATATATTATAAAAATGAATTCTTGTCTGTCTGTCTGTCTGTCTGTCTGTCTGTCCGTCTGTCTGTCTGTTCTCTAATGCGAACCAAACGACTGGACCGATCTTCACCAAATTTGGTACAGAGATACTTCAGATATCCGGGAAGGTTTAAGACGAGACTCCAACTCACTCGGACGTACCGTTGCTGAGATACAGCATTCCAAACACAGTGCCCCCCCCCCCCCCCTTAGCCAATACAGACCTGCAAGACTTTCACTCATATTCCAACTGCAATACACACGGTCACTCCACATACACAACCCAACACTGATATCCAAACTGAGATACACGCATCAGAGGATTAGATACACAGATCAGCACACAGTATCACACGCCACAGGATTAGATACACGGGTCTGCACACAGTCCCACACACCAGAGGATTAAATATGCACTTCTGCACATAGTTCCACACACTGAAGGATTTGATACGTGCATCTGCACACAGTTCTACATGCCGAAGGATTAGATACAGGCGTCTACACACAGTTCCACACTCCAGAGGATTAGATACGCGCGTCTGCACACATTTGTACACGGCATAGGATTAGATACACGGGTCTGCACACAGTCCAACACACCAGAGGATTAAATACGCACTTCTGCACACAGTTCCACACACTGAAGGATTTGATACGTGCATCTGCACACGGTTCCACATGCCGAAGGATTAGATACAGGCGTCTACACACAGTTCCACACTCCAGAGGATTAGATACGCGCGTCTGCACACATCTGTACACGCCATAGGATTAGATACACGCGTCTGCACAGAGTACCACATGCCGTAGGATTAGATACACGCGTCTACACACAGTTCCACACTCCAGAGGATTAGATACACGCGTCTGCACACATCTGTACACGCCATAGGATTAGATACACGCGTCTGCACACAGTACCACATGCAGTAGGATTAGATACGTGCGTCTACACATAGTTCCACACGCCGAAGGATTAGATACGCGCCTCTTCACACAATACCACACGGGAGGATTAGATACGTGCATCTGAACACAGTACCACACTTTGGAGGATTAGATACATGCCTCTGCACACAGTACCACAAGCCAGAAAATTAGATATGCGTCTCAGCACACAGTATCACACGGGGGAGGATTAGATACGCGCGTCTGCACACAGTTTCACTTACTGGAGGATTAGATACGCGCCTCTTCACACAATACCACACGGGGAGGATTAGATATGTGCATCTGCACAAAGAACCACACCAACAAGGATTGGATACTTGCATCTAAACACAGTACTACATGGGGAAGGATTAGATACAGCTTTACTCCAGGTATCCATAACAACTGATCACAGGATTTTCACTGACATTCAAAATGAGATACACATAATCACATGACGCTTATGGACATACACACAAACCACATACAAAATACATCAGTGCAAAATTGGACAATTCTTATGGGGCCACTACACAAACATAAAATGTAATATACCCGTGCGAAGCCGGGTCCTCCCTCTAGTACTATATATTATGTACAGGTGCATGTTGTCATGGCTGCAATAAGAAATGCAAACACAAAAAAAATTCAACCAAGTGCTACATTGCTATACCTACCGTACATAAAATACATGACAATTAGGTTTTTGGTGCAGATATTGATCAAATTGTGTAAGCACTTTTGCCAGTGACAAGACCACCTCTTTATGTAGGACACTACATCACAAAGACCACCTCTTTATATAGGACACTACATCACAAAGATCCACTTCATTCTGGACCTTGGCCTCCAAAATAATTTAGGGTACATCTAGTTCAACCATATTATGCTCAAATTAAAATCGGTCTTCGCCACATACGTTGTGTGCATGAGCAAAATGGAATCACCCACACCTTTATATGCACAACGTGACAAACACACAAAAATAGTGAGCAATGTCAAAGAATATGAAGGCTCAGGGAGAGGTGAGTATTTTTAGTGTATGATTGCATCTAAAAAGGTGCGTTGGCGTTAGTAGATCAGTTTATGAAATTTCATCAAAATGTGCACTAGTAAACTAGTTTCCAGGGTCGGACTGGCCCGCCGGGGAGCCGGGGGATCCCCCGGTGGGCCCCAGCCTTGACTATTACCGTACTGCTCATTTCCCCAATGCAGAAGCATTGGTCAGGGGCCCGATCGGGATTTTCAGTGGCCGGGTCGGGCCCCTGAACCAATGCATTTGCACTGGCAAACTGAGCACTTGATAGTGGCAGGGGCCGGATCTGTAAGCTCGGGGCCCCGGCTGCCAGCAGCACTGTAATGGTTAAAGATGGCCGGCTGCCGGCAGTTTCCCAGGGCCCTGACACTTACACCGAGAGGCCTCCTGCCAGGGAGAACTGAAGACTCCGGGGCAGCAGCTGCAGTAGCTATTGCTACCATCCTATGTAGAACTCTCTGCCCGGAATTCCCCCTCCCCCTCCCAGCAGTGAGTCATCGCTCACATCCTACTGTGAGGGGACAGAGAGAAGTCTGCTGCTGCGATCAGATCAACTTTCTACTTCACAAATGTGAGTATATTTTTTTCCATTTTTTGGTAAAATGTAATGTTTAATATGTATATGTGTACATTTGTTTAACCCTTAAGTCCTATCATGGTGTCTATCATACACCACTACCATACACATGTCATTATGATAGACACCATGATAGTACTTAAGGGTTAAAGCATGTGTCTTGTATACTGTGTGAGGACTATGTTTGTATACAGGTATGTGTGTGTATACACAGTATGCTATAATAATGTTTGAGTGTATGTATATATGGGAGTATATATAGTATTCATATATGTATATATATGGCTTATATATGAATGTATATAAATGTGTATATATGCTATAATAATGTATATGAGTGAGCCGCTTATATGTAAGCGAACTCATGGTAGCTATGATCCACCACACTCCTTATGCCATCGGACCCCTTCCCTATTTACGGCTTGTCCCCCACGCACCAGCGCTCTTCCCCCCCCCCCCCCCGCACCAGGTCCCTTCCCCCATACATGCGCTTCCGCGCCCATGCGCCTTTCCCCGCCCTTATGTCTGCCTGTGCCCATGTCCCGCCTTCCCTTGCGGTGTGACCGCAGCCGCCCCTCCCGTTCACAGGTCCCCCCCGTGCTCCGGTTCCTCCCCACCAAACATCCAAACCCACAAACTTTCACATTTATAATATTATTAGGATAAATGTATATATGCTAATATATATATATATATATATATATATATGTATATATGAATGTATATGTATGGGTGCGTTCACACAATGTAAAATGGAGAGTGATCTGGCACGTCTACGCGTGTCAGCAGTTTGTGCGCTCAAAAAGATCCCATTGATTTCAATGGGAGTTACGGCTGCAAAATTATTGGCGCAAAATAACGTGGCATATACGCTCGTAACTCCCATTGAAATCAATGGGATCTTTTTGAGCGCACAAACTGCTGACACGCATAGACGTGCCAGATCACTCTCCACTTTACATCGTGTGAACGCACCCTATGAGTGTCTAAGTAACTGTTGCAGTTTTTGGAAATCGCAGCATGTCCCTTATACCTACAGAAACACCGGCGGTGTCCCTATAGATATAATGGAAGCAGAAAGTCCTCAGAGGAAACCTCTGTGGAGTTTCTGTAAAAAGTGCTGCAAGAAAACTGATGTGTTGCCGCCGGGGGGTTTTCCCACAGCGCTTTTTGGCTGCGGGCCGCTGTGCTAGGCCTTGTCCTTATAGTGTGGTGTACAGCATATTGAGCTGTTAGACAGGAGCTCTCACCACCTGGGGCGCATGCAGTTTTATACACTGCTAGAAAGTCGACAGTGCGCTGAATTCAGTGCAGCTTTCCCATTCTGTGCCCCCGGTGAAGAACTATCGGTCCCGGTACTGTAGCTCTTCACTGTCAGCAGGGCATTTCTGACAGTCAGTCAGGAACGCCCCTCCTCACAGTAGCGCCTATTGCACTGTACTGTGAGCAGGGAGGAACGCCCCCTCCCCTCCTGATAATGCTCGTCTATAGACAAGTACTGGGGAGGTGGGGGGGGGAGAGAGCATTCCTCACTGCTCAGCGTCATCGCTAGGCGGTAAGGAACGCCCCCTCTCAGAGTACAGCGCAATAGACGCTACTGTGAGGAAGGGGCATTCCTGACTGTCAGAAACGCCCTTCTGACACTGAATAGCTACGGTAATGGCACCGATAGCTCTTCACCGGTGGCACAGAATGGGAAAGCTGAATTCAGTGCACTGTCGGCTTTCTAGCTGTGTATTAATCCGCATGTGCCCCAAATGGTGAAAGGTCCTCTTTAAGGATTAGGCACAACAGTGAGACGCAGTGTTTTTCATTGAGCTTTTGTCCCCAGCACCTCTGTCAGGATCCAGGTGTATTGCTTTGCCCATTTTGTCTTTATCTGCCCTGTTCCAAGATGGAGAAGACTGCTTCTTTCGGCACACCCAGTTCCTGCTTGGACTTTGCTTAAAAAGCCTCACCTGCTGCTGCTTAGTGCCTCAGTATCAGCACTGGTTTCTGGACTTTGGCTGCTGAACCTACCTCTTCTGGCTTTGGGACCTTGACTGCAGAACCCCTCTCCCTCCTGGCTCCTGGACTCTGGCAGTGGAACTCTCTCTCCTGGCTTTTGGACTCTGGCAGTTGCACTCTCCCTCTCTTGGCTCCTGGAATCCATGACATTGCCACAACACCTGCATGGACTTGGATAAGTTGTCTGCACTCTGTTCCTACATACCATTTGAGCATTGTCTGAACTCTGTTCTTGCATATCGTGTGAGCCTGTGTCTAAACTCTGTACCTGCACAAGATAAAGAACATTATTGACTGTATATTGTTGTGCTAGTCTGCTTGCAGGCCGGTGGCACAAGGTATCCCCAGATTAAGGAGTATCATTACAACCTCGTTGTCTCCTGCCTGTGTCTGTTCAGTCTCATGGTCTTATTTCTGGAAATCCTGCACCTAATTAGTCTTAGTGATCACATGAGGTGCAGGACTCCCAGCAAGGAGGCGCCGGCACGAGACTAAATGGACACTGGCAGCATACAATGGAGCAATGGGGACAGGTGAAGGCGCTTTTTATTGATTTATTTTTAATTTTACACCTCCCTCCCAGCACATGGGCTGCTCCAATTCCTGGACAAATCTTTAAAGGATTTATCCATCTTTGTAATATTTATGGTCTGTCCTTAGGATAGGCCATCAATATTACATCTGTGATGATACAACAGCCAGGACCTCTGCAGATCAGCTCTTCCAGGACAGCGTGGCTACAGGTAATGGTAACATTTCTAGGAGCCATGCTGATCACTTTCCATACAGAGTGTAGCAATAGGTTTAGGTAGTGCGTTGTTGCACATCGTATGGCAGGTGAGCTGCATGGCTCCCGACATGTTATAACCTTTAGCCTCCCTGTGTCGGTATCGCTGGTCTGCAGGGGTCCTGATGGTGGGCCCCTAGAAACAATTCCACTGGTGGGCCCTAGACACCCCAGTCCGACCCTGCTAGTTTCCATGCATTTATATATACAGTAGGAATAGCAGTAATGCTTTTGGTACTAGTAGAGTGCTGTTATAACTTATTTAGTGTAATCTGTAGTTTGCATTCCTTTCTGAACAGGTAGAGACTAACTGCAATACATTGCTCACAGTAAGTAGATCATGGGAGGAATATGCAAATCTGTCTCCCAATCTAATCCTTCGGCATGTGGAACCGTGTGCAGATGCACGTATCAAATCCTTCAGTGTGTGGAACTGTGTGCAGAAGTGCGTATTTAATCCTCTGGTGTGTTGGACTGTGTGCAGACCCGTGTATCTAATCCTATGCCGTGTACAAATGTGTGCAGACGCGCGTATCTAATCCTCTGGATAGACAGTAAATAGGGAGACAGTGCTTCTGTGATAAGATAAGATAAAGATAAGAAGTCTTTAATAGTCCCACAGTGGGGAAATTTCAGTATGTTACAGCAGCATAGTAGTACAGATACAGGATAATACACAGTAATATATGACGGAGGTAGACACCCATATGCTGAAAGAGAAGATATACTAGGAGTCTATAGCAGCTAAGGAACAGAGGAAGAAAGAAGGAAGACTTCATAATCATAATCATTTAGTTTCTGTGCGGGGTGATCTTTGCTTGGTCTGATGTAGATTATGTAGCCTGATCGTGGTTGGAAGGAAGGACTTGCGATAGCGCTCCTTCTTACATTTGGGGTGAAGCAGACGGTCATTTACAGTGCTGCCATGTGCCATCAAGGTCTTATTCATGAGGTGGGATTTGTTCTCCCGCATGGAGGTCACCACAGGCAGTATCCTTCTGTCACCCACCACCTGTACTGGGTCCAGGGGGCTCCCCAGGACAGAGCTGGCCCTTCTGATCAGCCTGTCAAGTCTATTTCTGTCCCTGGTTGATATACTGCTCCCCCAGCAGGCCACACCGAAAAAGATGGCTGAAGAAACCACAGAGTTGAAAAAGGCCCTAAGAAGTGGCCCCTGGACTCCAAAGGCCCTCAGCCTCCTGAGCAGGTAGAGCCTGCTGTGGCCCTTTCTGTGCAGCACCTCCAGGTGATCAGCCCAGTCTAGCTTATTATTGAGGAGCACACCCAGGTACTTATAGGTCCTGACTATCTCAATGCATGTCCCGGAGCACTTCTCCATTTACTAAAATCCACCACCATCTCCTTGGTCTTCCCAGCATTAATCCTGAGGTGGTTCCACTGGCACCATTCAACAAAGTTCTGGTTTAAGTCTCTGTATTCCCTATCGTCACCATCAGTGATGAGGCCTACTATCGGAGTACTTCTGTAAGTAACAGTTGGATGAGTTGTGCCTAAAGTCAGCAGTCTACAGTGTGAAGAGAAATGTAGCAAGAAATGTACCTTGTGGTGCCCCTGTACTACAGATCACAGTGTCAGACACACAGTCCTGGGCTCTCACATACTGAGGGTGGTTTGTGAGGTAGTCTAGGATCCAGTTGGCCAGGTGATGGTCCACTCCAACAAAGTCCAGCTGCCCTCTGTAAGAAGCACCCTGAACATCATTCCTGACTTTCCCAGAAGCCTTTACTGCATAATGTGGGATTTTTACCAAGTTAGTTTCTCATTTATAGATGGCCGTTTCGGTCTGGTTGGACCTCATCAGCGCTGCGTAGAGAGAACTGACTTGGTAGAAGTGAGAGGCTGATAGAGCAGATTATGGGGATAATGTAACTCCTTAAGGAGAGACCACCTATTAGGTTTCTGGAGACTTATACAGCCATAGTCGCTCCACTGTAAGGGATCATGGGAGGAATGTGCAAATCTGTCTCCTAAGATGTAAATAGGTAGACAGTGCCTCTGTTATGCTGCCCTCTGTAGGAAGCACCCTGAACATCATTCCAGACTTTCCCAGAAGCCTTTACTGCATTATGTGGGATTTTTACCAAGGCAGTTTCTCAGCTACGGATGGCCATTTCGGTCTGGTTAGACCTCGTCATCACAGCATAGAGAGAACTGACTTGGTAGAAGTGAGAGTAAGTAGGGAGAATCTCCTCTATAACTGTCTCTTTCTCACTTGGAAACAGTATCCAGACCACGCAGGACATATAGAAAGATGTACTGACATAAACTAAAGTTTCAATTCAGCTCAAACATCAACCTGACCCGCGTCCTTCTCTTCCTGCTCACTCCACCCCTCTCCATTGCATAGACCTCTATAGAGATGAGACATTTGATCTGTAGTCTGTCTGGAAACAGATAGATCAGTGATTTTTTGAGTAAAAGGCAGTTTTGCATAGAGGAGGGAGAACAGGGAAGCAGCCAGATAACAGAGAAAGGCATTTTTTCCTAATAAAACATATCTCACCTGTACTATTCATTTATGGAGCCGTCATGGAGACCATTCCCATTTAGGCTGGTCATATATGGTGGTTTCTTTGACTATGCGGCCATTCATTTGATGATGGAAATATTAAAAGATGATCCCATCGTCAACATTATCAACTAAACTGACTGACTGGCAGCTTAAACAGCACAGAGTAAAATGTCCTGCACACAACCATGTGCGGGACACCAACTATAAATGAACCCAGATAGCACACTGAACTAGTACAGTTTTTTGCATGGGCCCTTAGTCTGCACAAATTGGATCATGATCATCCAAAAGCGGCCAATTGTGCTGGCTGAAAATATCCAATACAGATGTTTGCTGAATTTCCAGGTCGATTGTTTGCCAAAGTAGATGAAATCTTCCATCTCAGTTGATGAAAGTCATTTGCATGTCAGTCAATCAGTGGATGAGCGGAGATATTCGGTTCTGCCCCTATTCTGGCACAAGGTCAAAAAGACTAGAGACACAAATGATGACCCTCCTCTGGATTCCACACTAAAGAGAAAAGTGAGTATACCTTGTTAGGGTTAAAAATAACTGGAACACCCTTTTAAGGAGTTAAAACTATATCAATTTGGTATCAACTGTAAGCCAATGGCTGGTAAAGTGCTGGAGGGGGTGAACATCTCACCCAGACTGCTCAGATGGGTGAGATGAATAAAATCCAGAAGAGTTTGTTTAAGTGCCGTGCACTTGGCTGGATTTTTAGGGAATAGCAGGTAGGTTGGTAGTAGAACTTGCCATTCCCATCCCCTTCAGTCCACACCATGAGCTGTTTCTCAGAAAATAATCCCTACTTGGCTCTGTGAATGAAAAAACAGTTATGGCTTTTGGAAGGTTGGAAGTAAAAAAAACAAAATTCAATAAAAGAAAAATGGCTGCGATGGGAAGAGGTTAAAGCAACTGTACCACCAAACTATAAGGGGAGAAGATAAAAAATAAAGTGAACACTATAGATTGTCAGTTACAAATAAGCAGTTTAAGGCACAGTTGAAATCCTGATCCATTGTCAAAGGATATTGAAAAACCTATCTTTACCTTTACAGTAGTTCAGACATTGTCGGCAAAAGGATTTTCAGCTTTGCCAGATACATCAGACTGAAGTTAATCTTAACATCCCATTTTCTGATCAATTGCCTAAAATCTTCCCTTAATTGAAACTAAATTACAGTTGAGATCTAAAAATTAGGAAACGGTTATTGATGCCTAACTATCACTTCTTCACCTCTGAAGTAGCTGCTTGCCTATTTTTTAACCTTGCTTGCTTGCGACATAGCTATGATCATTGGCTACAGCTACTTGGTAGTCTATACCATGACTTTTCAACCATTATCTATTGGGGACTCATCACTTAGAAAATAGTGACATCTGCGCCACTCCAAAATGTGTCTTCTTAACCCAATAGAACATAATCACAAAAGTAAATGTAATAGCAAAACTAGGGATTGATACAGAGAGAGAAGGGCTTTTGCTGGTTAACATAACTAAAGTCACCAATAAGAGGAAGAGTCTTCACCATTGTGACCCAACTTGGAGTTTTAGAATCTTATTAGTATCTCAGGCTGCTGTTATGTTTTTCTCTATCTCTATCATGCCTCTACATTTGTGCTCACGTTGACTGCTGTTTGTACACACAGAACCAACATACCTGGAATTAAAGGGGTAGTCTCATCTCAAGGATCCGATCTATCTAATCTGGTAGTTTATGTAAATTGAAGACTTTTCCTAAATATATTGATTTTGAAATGCTGCTTTGTTTGCCTGCAATGTGAACTTTTTGCTTATTGCTATAATCATGGACCTGGGAGACAGGACAAGTGACGTCACTCACTCAGTGCAGGCAGGACAATCATTCAGCTAATTGCAGTTTGTTGATAAAGCCTGGTCTGTTATCTCTCTATGTAAATACCCAGATAACACTGAGCCCATTCTCTACAAACATCTTCATATTATCTGATCTGCATAAGTATCTGTGTCCCATTCAGCAGGAGGGAGGGCGAGGGGGGGGATACAGGAAGTGAGAAGAAGAGACTTCAATTAAAACCCCTTTAATTGCTTGTTGAGAGGAGTATAATATTAATTCTAATATGAATGTTATTTATATACTGCCAACACATTCCAGTTTACAAATCAGTGCGTACATGTTGTATATGATTACAAGCTTAGCAACTGGTAAGTCCACATTTATGGCAGCCTGTCACTGTCAACCACATGGGTTTACTCACAACCAATCTAGATAAAAATAGGCTAGGAGATAACAACCACCCTCAGGTAGGATCCCTTCTAGACATATGATACCCAAGGACAAGATCTGTGCTAGGGCTGGTCCTGTTGTAAAAATGGTGCATGTCTGAGAATAATATATTGGATTTCCTTGAATTGCCTACTATAACTTGTGCAAAAAGTTACTTTAGTAACAATGGGCACTCTCCCTTCAGTTTCGCCTATTCCTATACAGATTACTAACACTTCTATAGGCTTCTCAAGGATTTTATCAGTATAGTGCCTGGCTTTCAATCTCATGTTAAGCTTTTTAGATTCCGCTGGGACACCAGTTCATCTGTGCAGTTCATTCCATCATATGGGATATTAGCTGTCACATGGTGTGGGTGTCAAGAGAAGGACAGTAAAATAGAATTTCCAGATACTGTATTTCCTTTCTATAAGGGAGGACTTCACTCATCCCTGTCTGTCCCTCAATAAAACATCAAGGAACATTGTCTTTTGTCCCCATTGTGAGCCTCAATTTAAGATAAAAATTCATTGCTGTTAATATAAGACACAGACTGCAGGAATCTTTTCTCAGACTCTCTCCACACCATAACCAGAGCATCCATAAAAAGGCCCATCAACTGTTCTGAATCATAAGACGGGCTGCTAGGAGTTAGACTACTAGACTCCTCTTCATTTCATTGTGGGATGGGAGGAAGATTACAGTTTAACTCCTAGGATCCCATTTTTAATCCAATCAACCTAGTGAGCCTTATAGATGCTCTGGTTGGGGTATGAAGAAAATCTGAGAGAAGATTCCTTATGTTTGTGTGCAGTATTAAAGCGTACCTTCAATCATAAAACCACTTTATGAAAATAAATAGTACAGGCGAATATAAGAAATGTAATATATTTTATTACAGAAATCTGTTTCCTTTTGCAGTTCTTTGTTATCCTGTTTATTTCCTTTAGATGTCTAAAGACTCTTTCCTCTGTAATAGCTTTGTGCAACAAGACACCATAGCATGCATTTGGAGTGGTGGGCTACTTGTGTGCTTATAGTCTGCATCTACTACACTCAGAACAACAGTCCTGAAATAACAGCAGGTTGTATTACCTGTAGCCTTCTGTGGCATTATTACGCCCTGCATAATTGAGGGGAGGTCTTTTCTTCAAACTACAAGCCCCAGTACTTTCATATACAGTGATGTAAAAGAATTTCATTTTTATTAACCCCTTGCTGCCGATGTCATTTTTTGATTTTTGTTTTTTACTCACTCCCCTTCCAAACCACATAACTTATTTATTTTTCCACTCTCAGAGCCATATGAGGGCTTAGTGTTTGCGGGACAAATTTTTCATGATGCTGCTATCAATCTGTATAATGTACTGGGAAACTGGAAAAGAAGAAAAAGTGCATTTCTCCAACTTTCTTCTGGCCTTCATTTTTATGGCGTTCACTGTCCAGCCAAAATGATGCATCACTTGTATTCTATGTTTCGGTACGATTCTGAGGATACCAAATTTATATGGTTTTATTTACATTTTAACCCCTTAACAAAAATACTAAATTGTGCCAATTTTTTTTTTTTCTAAAAGTCACCATACTCTGACACCCATAACTTTTTTATACTTCTGTGTACAGGGAATACATAGGGCGTCTTCTTTTTGCATGACCAAGTGTAATTTTTATTTATACCATTTTGGGGAATGTCTATTGCTTTGATTCGCTTTATTATCAGAGGCAAAACAGTGAAAAAATGGCAGTTTGGTACTTTGGGTTTTTTTTTCCCCCACTACAGCATTTACCGTACAGGAAAAATATTTTTAGAGATATGTAGCGCAGGCATTTTTGGACACAGGGATACCTATGTGTATTTAATATTTAAGTACTATTATGTGCTCTATGGAAAGGGGGTGATTTAAACTTTTAATATTTTAAATTTTTTACTTGAACCCCAGGGGGTCTAATTACTAATGCAATGCATTATAATGATAATGCATTGCAATGCATTGCAAAAATTCAGCATTTCTATTGCAAGCTACATAGAGTAGCCTGCAATAGAATATACTGGAAGACGGACCTGGGATCCATCACAAGGCTCCCAGCTGTCTTAGCAACAGGATGCCGAGCCCAGAGCTTGCTCCAGGTGCTGTTGATCTCTGGGAAAATGGCACCTTGGTCAGCTTTGACCGAGGCGCCAGAGGGGTTAATGCCTGCGATTGGTGCGGGCACAGATCGTGGGCATTAGTTCCGGGTGTATGCTGTATAAAACAGCGACCGCCATCTTTAAACACCCAGCATTCACCACACTAGTATGGCAGATTCTGGAAAGTGTTAACAACCATCACTTCATAGCCATTAGAGATCAGTTTCTAAGTAGACAGCTTATATAGATGTATAGTGTTTAACCCAACACTCACAAATTTATTTTTTTTATTTTGTTTAAAAACATAATATAGATCTTTAATATAAACTTATGGGTTTCAAAATAATCCGCTGGTTCTTAGTCACAGTCAAACATAAAACATAGGCTATGGAGATCCTACTAATATTATAAATGTGAAAGTTTGTGTGTTTGGATGTTTGGATGTTTGTGTGTTTGGATGTTTGTGTGTTTGTTCCTCAATCACGCAAAAACGGCTGAACAGATTTGAATGAAATTTGGCACATAGATAGATTGTAACCTCAATTAAAACATAGGCTATTTTTTATCCCAGTAAATGACATGGCTACACGATTGTTATGAATTTATGTTCACAGACTATATTACACTGCTCTTATCTCAGCTTCTGAGAAAGCCAGGGCTGTTATCTCTCTGTGTAAACACATACGCTAACCCTCAGTGGTTTGTGTACACACATTTGCATATTATCTGATCTGCTCAAGGTAATGCAGACAAACTGACATGGGCAAATACCTTTAATCCAAATTGGCAGTTTCTCAATTTTAAACATGCCAGGAAAAAGAAAATATAATTTGTTGCAAACAACGAGAGCTATGAAGGTTGAACCGAGAACCTTCCGTCTTTCAGGTGTCTCCACCATCTGAGGGAAAGACAGGTATTGGGAGTAAGGCAGATTTTCTTGTGCAGTCCCCGTGAAGCCCTGTTCCAGGCGCTCAAAACTTCCATCTGAAGGGGACGCAAATGCCATAAAGCCCAAGGGACCGCCTTGGTTGAAGATGACATTAGGCCGAGGACACGCATGGCGCTACGGATTGTGATCCGCCGGGTCCGGAGAAGGCATCGGCAGAAGATTCTATTCTCGCTCTCCTTGGGTGGGTAAGAAAAATCTGCATCTTCTGGGAATCCAGAATAAACCCTAGGAATTTCTTTTGGGTGGATGGCACTGTTTCTGACTTCTCCCAGTCGATTAGCCAGCCCAACTCCTGGGCTAAGGAGATGGCAATCCGGAGGTGATGATGGAGAATTGAAATAGACTGAGATTTTATAAGCCAATCGTCGAGGTAGGGAACCACGAACAGGCCTTGCAGTCTGAAGGCAGCAGCGACGGGTGCGACCATCTTAGTAAAGACATACGGGGCTGATGAAACGCCGAAAGGCAGTGCGGTGAATTGAGGGTGCTCTTTGTGGCCACCATAAAAATGGCTATTCGTAGGTACTTCTTGTGTGGTGGGTAGATAGGAATGTGTAAGTAGGCATCTTTCAGGTCTAGGGTGACCATGACCTCGTTGTTCAATAGAAAGGTGGTTACTGAGTCTATGGACTCCATCCTGAATGGTTTCTTCTTGATTGATTAGTCTTGGAGATTAGAGCCAACGTCGATGGGCACCACGGTGCCACAGGATAATTTCGAGATGGCCAGATCCACCTTAGGTGGCGGTCCCCAACGGTCCAGATGAGCGGGATTAATTGGGTACACTGATTTAAACACCCTTGTAGTCATGTAGGCCTTCTCTGGCTGTCTCCACTCCTGCTCCATTAAACTGGCCATGGAGGCGTCCACTTGAAAGGCCCTCCATGTTCCAGAGGTGGACGCAGAGGCTTCCCCGTCGCCATCCTGGTCCCATGACCGAATGGCCTTTAGCAGTTTGTTGGTTTTATCCCGATGGAATATGGGCCTGCTGGAAACGGAGGACTGATTATCCGATGAACTGGATTCGTCCTCTACCTGTAACCGCTCCAGAGAGAGTAATGAAACGGAACGTCTCTCCACACGTTGCTTCTTAGTGAGCTGAGCCAGTGAAGTACATATATCCTTTAGGGAATCATCCTGCAAGAAAAGGATACTTAAAAGCCAGTGCGGACCCTACCCACGCAACAGCTACCGTACTCACCATATACTCCTTGACCCATGCCATCATATCTCTACTGGAGGTCTGCTCCTGAGGATGACCTCTACATTGACGGCAACACGACCAGTCATAGCCTAGAGGCAAAAATGGTGTTAGAAATCCCCTAATTGGGAAAATTTCAAATGGAGAAAAAACCGCCACCTACCATCAGGTAGTGGTATCTCACAGTCAATGCATGCCGGATGTCGTCTTTTGGAAGACTTTCTCCTCCTCCCTTGATCACCAGGAGGTGTAGTGGAGGAAGACATATTTATAACCCGGCATAAGGATTTGCTGGTGAAAAACACCTACATACAAGACATGGAAAGGAGTACATTCTTTAGGAAAGTAATGCTGGAGAACTTACCACAGCTCTGCTGAACCTGGGGAGGAACATACCAAGCTTCTTTTGAGTTGCTCTTTTAGCAGCTTGCTTTTAACAGCTCACCTTTCAGCTTGCTCAAAACACAAGTCTCTAGAGGTTATCTAGGACTCAGGAACCCACTAGCTTACCAGAGGGCAATGAGAGCAGTGACCAGTGCCATTTTAACCTCCCGACCCGGAAGGGGCGAGGTTAATCCGTTTACTTTTTTTTCTCGTCCTCCCTGTCTGTTCTGTTCCTCATGGAATATACTGTATATCCCCTGCTACCAGCAGGTACCCACTCATTATCGAGTGTAGTCTGCGTGCACCCGGCTCCAGGCTACTTCCACCGGAAGCAGACGGCTGCCCCATGCTCCTGCAAAGGTGTCCAGCCAGAACTTCGTTGTGATTAGGGAGTTCCGCCGCGCCGGGGCTACAGGCAGAGCCACGATCCTATGCCGCACGCCGAGGCACCTCCTCTCTTTTTTTTTTCTATTTTTCTTTTTAAGAGGACAGTGTCCTCCCACCTGTCCGGTCCTTCACACAGGACAGAAAAAAACACGCAGCAGGGAGGTATCTGAGCCCTCTTAAAGGGGTCAAGCCATGTGAGATTAATACTGACTAATTAAAATTCCACCTGTCCTACCAGCACACAGGGGCAGAAAATACCCCACATTGTGCCGCTGGTACGGACGACAGGGAACAGTGGAGATGGATCAAAAGGAATGAGTAGATGAGAGATTTAGTCTTATAACACCATTGTTGCCTCAGATAAGAAAAAGAAGATCTAATTTTACTCTAGAAACAGCATCATAAGCCCCCTGTATATTTGGCTTGGTCATCAATGATTGACAGCTAGCTGCTGTTTATCTGCATGCGGAGCAGGTCTTTCATTACTACAAGAAGGGCCTGGAAAGGAGGGGTAACCTTCCACTCTTGAATACACCAGACTCATAAACTATGTGTCCAGTTTATTTTTGATCACTTCTATTAGACCTGCTTTAAGTACATGTAAAATATAAGCCATAATTCATAATACTTATAGATTCAGCATTTAGCCTGATGGTGATGAAGACTTTTCCACACAGGAACATAGGAAATAATCATTCATTATCATCTCATCAATCAGAAAAGTCCTGCAGAGAAACAACTAATGGAGAATTAATGGCTTTAGATTACCAGCCATTCACTATTAAATATGCTAAATGACTTCATTTCTATTTCTAGTCAAACGTAGACCAAGGCTTACTGAAAGCGAACACCAAAATCTACAACTGTCTAAGAGCTGCAATGTGCAAAGTGATCAATCACCTTTACAATACATGAGTTAATAAAATGCAAATCATTCACTGAACAGAGACATCGAGGATGACTGTATTGGAAGCCAAAAATTGCATCCAGAGGGAATTGTGGTGAACCTATAATAGGATCAGATGTACAGTGGAGCTCATTAAAACATACACAAAATATATCTATTACCAATGCTGTCACTGCCAAAGAATATATACATTACTAGCTGATAGGTCCCGGCTTTGCATGGGTATATTTCATTTTTTGTTTATGAAGAATTTCCCAGTTTTGCACTGGTGTACTGTATTATGCATGTTGTTTGTGTGTGTGTCCATAAGCATCATGTGATCATGTCTATCTCAGTTTGGAGATCAGTGAAAAACCTGCCATCAGTTGTTATGGATACCTGGAGTAAAGCTGTGTGAATGTGACCTTGTGTAACAGAGTCATCTACTGCGCCCTGCCCCTTTACAGCTGACATACAGCAATGAAGAAAAATGGCTGGGTTGCAATGGAAACCTGGAGTAAGGCTATGATGTGTAGTGCAGAGCCACGTATCTAATCTTCTGGCCTGTGGTACTGTGTGCAGAGCTGCGTATCTAATTCTCCAGAGTGTGGTACTGTGTGCAGAGGCACGTATCTATTCCTCCGGCGTGTGGAACTGTGTGCAGAGGTGCTTATCTAATCCTTCGGTGTGTGGTACTGTGTGCATAGTCGCGTATCTAACCCTCCATTGTGTGGTACTGCGTGCTGAGCTGCATATAAAATCCTTTGATGCGTGTATCTCAGTTTGGATATCAGTGTTGGATTGTGCATGTGGAGTGACCGTGTGTATGGCAGTTGGAATATGAGTGAAAGACTTGCAGGTATGTATTGGCTAATGCGGGTCACTGTTTTGGGAATACAGTATCTCTGAAACAGTACGTCCGAGAGAGTTGAGGCCCAGTCTTAAACCTTCCTGGATACCTGATGTATCTGTGTGCTAAATTTGGTGAAGATCGGTCCTGTTGTTTGGTCGCACATAAAGAACAGACTCCTGGGTGCACGCTCTTTGGGGGATGGGACAAGATTGATAGCTCAGAGTGCATCCTCTGCTGAGCCTCTCTCAAGTCGGGGCCAGCCTGGGTTGGTCGTAAAACTAACCAATGTCAGTAACCTAAATAAGGGGGTGTGAAAAGATGAAGAGGTACGTGCAGAAATAAGTCTGATCTGGTGTCTGCAATTTAGGAACAATCCGAATAATCTAGTAGTCTGGCATGGAGTCATGAAATTTAGTGGTTGGTGTTTCTGAATTTTTTGCTTGTCTGATCTGGGGTCTAATAATTTAGAGGTCTAGGGTCTGAGTGAACTTAGGATCTGGTCTGAGGTGTGATTAGTCTCTTAGTTTGGACTGAAGTCCAAAAAATTAATGGTGTTTTTGGGCTTTCAAGTGAATGGAAGTTTACCTACAGGTAAAAAGTCTGTAGACATAAATGGATGCAGTGAAAAACGAGATTTTATTCACCAACAGATAGAAAATTTGGAGAGTTTTCAGTAACGTTTCGATCAGATAATGACCTTTGTCAGACTCTTAGTTAATTGAACAATGGAGGACTTGTAGGAAAGGCAGAAGTCTGTCAGAAGAATAGTGTCAGCTTCCAGAGGGAGCTGCAGTAGAATGGCGGTGTGACCGCTGTGAGCCTGAAACGTTACTCATAACTCTACAAATCTTCTGTTTGTTAATAAAACCACGTTTTTCACTGCATCCATTTACGCATGTGGAGTCTTTTTAGCAATGGTTACTATATTTTGGGATCCTACTTCATAATCATTTTGAGAGTGTCTTCTACACCTGTCTAATACTTGGCGTTTACTTACATTACTCCGGCACAGTAACTACACAGTGTACCCAGCCTTCTGGCTCCATACACTATATAGTCCCATGTTGGAGGCTGACATAACAGCTGAAGAGTGCAGAGTCAGAACCACATTAATATTGGGCTAGGTATGAAGGACCTATTGGGCTAGGTATGAAGGACCTTGCCTATTTAGAGTGTGACATGAACAAAAAAGAACGTGTCACATCCAAAGGGGCTCAGTCATGCTCAGCAAATTTTGAAATGTGGTCCACACCCTGTTTCCCTGAAACCAACAACAAAACCTTGGCAAGTATGATTTAAATCAGTGGTTCTAAACCTGTGGGTTTCGACCCCAGTGGGGGTCGAACGACCAAAACACAGGGGTCGCCTAAAGCCATCGGAAAATACATATTTCCGATGGCTTTAGCCGCTGAGAAACCGCGTTACCTTTTGCTGCAGGGAAGATCCTAGTGGGCTGAAGGACCTGTGATGATGTCATGACCATGTGATCGGACTCTGGTGTGGGCGGAGCTATTCAGTACAGTGCCGAGTTACACAGGAAGAGAAGGCTGCAGTGAATGGAGACTGGAAGGTAAGATGGAGAGAAGAGACAGCATGTGTAAGCAAGAGGGGAGGGAAAGGGTGTGCAGGCTGTGTGTGAGTATGATAGTGGGGTTCAGGCTGTGTGAGAGCATGATAGTGGGATTCAGGCAGTGTGTGAGCATGATAGTGGGGTTCAGGCAGTGTGAGAGCATGATAGTGGGGTTCAGGCTGTGTGAGAGCATGATAGTGGGGTTCAGTCTGTGTGAGCATGATAGTGCGGTTCAGGCTGTGTGTGAGTATGATAGTGGGGTTCAGGCTGTGTGAGAGCATGATAGTGGGGTTCAGGCTGTGTGAGAGCATGATAGTGGGGTTCAGGCAGTGTGAGAGCATGATAGTGGGGTTCAGGCAGTGTGTGAGTATGATAGTGGGGTTCAGGCTGTGTGAGAGCATGATAGGGGGGTTCAGGCTGTGTGTGAGCATGATAGGGGGGTTCAGGCTGTGTGTGAGCATGATAGAGGGGGTTCAGGCTGTGTGTGAGCAAGATGGGGGGTGTTTCAGGCTGTGTGTGAACATAATAGTGGGGTTCAGGCTGTGTGTGAGCAAGATGGGGGAAAGGGGGTTCAGCATATCTCCCAACCGTCCCGATTTCCGCGGGACATTCACGATTTCAGTGACGTGTCCCGCGGTCCCGGTTGGAGGGAGGTATGTCCCGTTTTCAACTCAGACCTGCGTCCGGAGGACGCAGATCTGAGTTGAATACAGACGCGGCTAAAGCAAGGAGCTGTTACAGTTCAGCTCCTTGCTTTGCTGCTGCTAGTCGCTGTGTAGACGCGATGTGATGACGTCACATCGCGCCTACAACTGTTAGAGAGAGAGAGAGCGGCGGGGGAGCGAGGAGAAGGTAAGTTCAATGTGTACACTGAGGTGGAACATGAATCTGGGGGCAGAGATGGAGGGGACATGAATCTGGGGCAGAGATGAGGGGACATGAATCTGGGGCAGAGATGGAGGGGACATGAATTTGGGGGCAGAGATGGAGGGGACATGAATCTGGGGGCAGAGATGGAGGGGGGGCATGAATCTGGGGGCAGAGATGGAGGGGACATGAATCTGGGGGCAGAGATGGTGTCACGAACTGAACTCACTGGGTCTTGAACCCATGACTTCCTGACTATGTTCTGCGGCCTTAACCATTGCACTATTTGGAAACCTGTTTTGTTCTGTGCTTTACCTTGTCTGGTCTCTTCTGTTGGAGTAATTGGTTTATTAAGATCACCTTTTCTGTGGCCAATCACAGTTTAGCCTGTCCTATATGAACTCACAGCTCACTCCATCCTGTGCCTGATTATTCTGGCTGTCTGCATCCTGTTGCCCTGAACCGCACCACTGCCTTGCTGCTCTTGTGTACCGAACTTTGCTTATGCCTGACTACGATTGATCTGCTCCTCCTGTGTACCGAACCTTGCTAACGCCTGACTACGATTGATCTGCTCCTACCGTGTACCGAACCCTGCTAACGTCTGACCACGGTTTCTTCTACTTCTGAGGTACTTATCCTTCATTTATTACTATTTAAGTACTGTACCATTTGCCCCACCAATTGGACTCCAAATCTGATAACTAGCATCGTTACATAATAATCAGGCCCAACATGGAGGCCGGAGGGGCGGAGTCTGCTTTGTCACAGCATGCCTTCCAGATCTCGGAATTGCATAACCTTGTGTATGGCCTTCAAGGACAACTAAATGAAATGAAAAGTCAAGTCACTGAATTACAACAACAAGTAAATGAATTGCGTGCAAATTCTGCTGCTGTCAGTGCCACTTCTCAAGTTTACCGGATTCCACTACCAGAAAAATTTGGTGGAAAGAGACACTTGTACCGAGGATTCCTTAATCATTGCCGGATGATTTTTTCTACGCATTCCTCACAGTTCCCTACTGATAGGTCCAAAGTTGTGTTCATCATTGCCCTGCTAATAGACGATGCACAAGTATGGGCATCACCTTATTTAGAACAGGATGATGAGATTTTGGACAATCTGAAGGACTTTCTTGCAGCAATGGACTTAGTATTTGATGACCCCAATCGTTGCGCCACTGCTGAGGGGGTTCTGCGGGATCTTCGCCAGGGAAGACGCTCTGTTGCGGAATATGCTGCAGAGTTTCGGCGCTGGGCTTCTGATGTTTCCTGGAACACCTCCGCACTAAAATGGCGGTTCTATGGAGGACTTTCTGAATCTGTTAAAGATGAACTTGTTAAAGTAGATCTTCCAGCTGACTTTGAGGAGTATATACGGTTATGCGTCCGTATTGACCAAAGACTCCTGGAAAGGAAGCGAGAAAGACGAGGCTATTATGATGCAGGCACCTTCTCTCATTTACCTGAGGGACGGTTTCTCCCAAAGATGCAGACACCTTCTCAAACAGGTTCGGCCCCAGAACCTATGCAAGTAGATGCCATCCGTGGACCAATTTCAACTGCTGAAAAACGTCGCCGCCTTGCTGAAAAATTATGCCTTTATTGTGGGCAACCTGGACATTATGTTCTTGACTGCCCTAAGAAACCTCAACGGGCAGTTGCGGCAACTGAGATTCTACCAAATTTGGAATCTTGTCCCCACTGTGCTTCTCTTAGTCTGGTGACACAGCCTCTGTTTTCCACCACACCATGTCCTGACAATATGACCTCTAACCGACCTCATTTCACCTTACCAGTTCAGCTTTCATATGGTTCCTACAAGTTGTCCACTACAGCAATGTTGGATTCCGGTGCAGCTGGAAATTTTATGGACATTAAGTTTGCATTTGATAATCATATTGGGCACAGTGCAAGATCTTCACCAGTTGAATTAGTAACTGTTGATGGGTCACCTTTAAATTCTGGTCCGGTTACTCATGAAACTACTGAACTGGAAGTATTGATTGATCCCGGTCATCAGGAGAGGATTTGTTTTCAGTTAATCTCTTCACCAAAATTTCCAGTAATTTTGGGCATACCATGGCTTAGCATCCACAATCCTTCAGTAGACTGGAAGTCAGGAAATGTAACTTTCACTTCTGAATATTGTCAACAAAATTGTCAACTGAAGCAGCCTATTCTTTCACAGGTGGGAGCTACTGAAAGATCCAGCACTATCGCTGTCGAATTACCTGAACCTTATAAGGAATTTAAAGATGTTTGTGACAAAAGGAATGCCGACCAGCTACCCCCTCACCGCACGTATGATTGTCCTATTGAACTTTTACCAGGTGCATCCATACCTTATGGACGCATATATCCACTTGCAGAGATGGAGCTGAAGGTCCTGGATGAGTACATCAAAGAAAATCTGGCCAAAGGATTTATACGGCATTCCACTTCTCCGGCAGGTGCACCTATATTCTTTGTACCAAAGAAAGATGGCACATTACGTCCTTGTATTGACTACAGAGAACTAAATCAAATAACCGTTAAAAATCGTTATCCTCTTCCGCTTATTCCAGAGTTACTCGAGAGGTTACGGTCAGCAAAGATCTTTACCAAGTTGGATCTACGAGGGGCATACAATCTTGTCCGTATACGACCTGGGGACGAGTGGAAGACAGCATTCCGAACACGCTACGGCCATTTTGAATCCCTTGTTATGCCTTTTGGACTTTGCAATGCCCCAGCAACTTTTCAATATTTTATTAATGATGTCTTACGAGATCTGCTGGATCAATTTGTGGTGGCGTATTTGGATGACATATTAATATACTCTGAGAACCTTGAAGAACATCGTAAGCAGGTTACCATGGTTTTGAGCCGTCTAAGAGAGAACCAACTATATATTAAACTGGAAAAATGTGAATTTGAAAAGACAGAAATTCAGTTTTTGGGGTACATCATTTCTACAGAAGGATTGCGCATGGACCCTAGTAAGATCCAAGCTATTTTAGACTGGCCTTCTCCCAAGAATGTCAAGGAGATCCAAAGATTTGTCGGCTTTGCAAACTTCTACCGCAAATTTATTAGGAATTTCTCAAAAGTTATTAGTCCGATAACAAAATTAACCCAGAAAGGGATTCCTTTTAAATGGTCTTCAAGTGCCGACGAAGCATTTAACCAATTAAAGACACTTTTTACTTCTGCTCCTATCTTAGTTCATCCTAATCCAGACCTCCCATTTATAGTTGAAGTGGATGCTTCAGATTCAGCAGTAGGAGCAGTGTTGTCCCAAAGAGTTGGAGATAAACAGTTGCTTCATCCTTGTGCTTTTTTTTCTTGCCTGATGTCTCCTCCAGAAAGAAACTATGACATTGGGAATAAAGAATTATTTGCAATTAAGAAAGCATTCACAGAATGGAGGCATCTTCTTGAAGGAGCATCTCATGTGGTTCAGGTTCTTACAGATCACCGAAATCTAGAATTTATTAGATCAGCCAAGAGACTTTCTGGTAGACAGGCTAGATGGTCTTTATTTTTTTCAAGATTTAATTTCATTATTTCCTACAGACCGGGATCCCGCAATGGAAAAGCAGACGCCCTATCCCGGATGTGTTCTGACATAACACAAGATGACACATCCGAAACCACCATCTTACCTGCTAAGAATTTTGTAGGGGCAATAATTTCCAAGGATATACTTGAGAAGATCAAAGAAGGTTATAATGGAGATTCCTTCCTTAATCATCCCCCCACAGATATTGATTTGGTGTTTAGAGATGGGGTTTGGACTCTTGATCAGTGTGTATATGTTCCTGAGACTACTCGATTGGAAATTCTGCGCCTTGTTCACGACTCTAAACCCGCAGGTCACATGGGAGTCGAAAAGACCAAAGAACTTTTGTCTCGTTCATTTTGGTGGCCCAAATATCAAGTGGATGTAAAGAAGTATGTTTCTTCCTGTCAAACCTGTGCTAGGAATAAGACCCCTCGATCCTCACCAGTAGGATTACTTCAACCCCTTCCTATTCCATCTCGTCCTTGGGGTTCTGTTTCCATGGATTTTATTGTTGAACTACCATCTTCAAGAGATATGCATACAATTCTGGTAGTGGTAGACCGTCTGACCAAAATGGCTCATTTTATACCAACAAAGGGGGTACCCTCTGCTGAAGAGACTGCAGAATTAGTCATCCGAGAAGTTTTCCGCCTACATGGCATACCCGACAATGTAGTTTCTGACCGTGGGGTACAATTTACCTCAAAGTTCTGGAAGAGTTTTTGTGCCACTCTAGGGATTGAAGTAAACTTATCTTCTGCCTTTCATCCACAATCTAATGGGCAAACTGAGCGCACTAACCAAACCCTTGAACAGTATTTGCGGTGTTACACAAGTTATCTCCAGGATGACTGGGTTCATTTCCTTCCTACAGCGGAATTTGCTTATAACAACTCCCAGCATTCTTCTACATCTCAGAGTCCATTTTTTGCCAATATGGGTTTCCATCCTACATTCATTCCCAACCTTCCAATTTCTTCTTCAGTTCCTGCTGTCTCCGACAGACTGTCTACTTTGAAGCAAGTTCAAGAAAAATTGACAAACGCTCTGCATGAAGCCCAAGATCGCTATAAGAAGACTGCTGATAGACATCGCAAGTCTTTTCCTTCCTTTGGTATAGGAGATAAGGTATGGCTCTCTAAAAGAAATTTGAAGCTCAAGATACCTTCAGCCAAGCTAGGTCAGAAATTTATTGGACCTTTTGAGATTGTGGCTCAAATTAATCCTGTAGCATTTTGTTTAAAACTCCCAGAATCTATGCGGATTCACCCTGTTTTTCATTCCTCTCTTCTCAAGCCTTTTGTGGAAAATCCATTCCCGGGACGTAACTTGCCTCCACCTGACCCAGTTATTGTTGAGGGAGAAGAGGAATATCTAGTAGAGGCTATTTTGGATTCTCGTATTCATCGAAATCAGTTACAGTACTTGATAAAGTGGCAAGGGTATGGTCCTGAAGACAATTCATGGGAACCCGTAAACAACATCCATGCTCCACAACTGGTAAGAGAATTTCATCAGCGCTATCCAGAAAAGCCAAGCCAAGTACCGTCCAGAGGACGCTCCTGGAGAAGGGGGAGTAATGTCATGAACTGAACTCACTGGGTCTTGAACCCATGACTTCCTGACTATGTTCTGCGGCCTTAACCATTGCACTATTTGGAAACCTGTTTTGTTCTGTGCTTTACCTTGTCTGGTCTCTTCTGTTGGAGTAATTGGGTTATTAAGATCACCTGTTCTGTGGCCAATCACAGTTTAGCCCGTCCTATATGAACTCACAGCTCACTCCATCCTGTGCCTGATTATTCTGGCTGTCTGCTTCCTGTTGCCCTGAACCGCACCACTGCCTTGCTGCTCTTGTGTACCGAACTTTGCTAACGCCTGACTACGATTGATCTGCTCCTCCTGTGTACCGAACCTTGCTAACGCCTGACTACGATTGATCTGCTCCTACCGTGTACCGAACCTTGCTAACGCCTGACTACGATTGATCTGCTCCTACCGTGTACCGAACCCTGCTAACGTCTGACCACGGTTTCTTCTACTTCTGAGGTACTTATCCTTCATTTATTACTATTTAAGTACTGTACCATTTGCCCCACCAATTGGACTCCAAATCTGATAACTAGCATCGTTACAGATGGAGGGGACATGAATCTGGGGGCAGAGAGGAGGAGACATGAATCTGGGGGCAGAGAGGAGGAGACATGAATCTGGGGGCAGAGATGGAGGGGACATGAATCTGGGGGCAGAGATGGAGGGAACATGAATCTGGGGGCAGAGATGGAGGGGACATGAATCTGGGGGCAGAGATGGAGGGAACATGAATCTGGGGGCAGAGATGGAGGGGACATGAATCTGGGGGCAGAGATGGAGGGGACATGAATCTGGGGGCAGAGATGGAGGGAACATGAATCTGGGGGCAGAGATGGAGGGGACATGAATCTGGGGGCAGAGATGAAGGGGGGCATGAATCTGGGGGCAGAGATGGAGGGGACATGAATCTGGGGGCAGAGATGGAGGAGACATGAATCTGGGGGCAGAGATGGAGGGGACATGAATCTGGGGGCGGAAATGGAGGGGACATGAATCTGGGGGCGGAGATGGAGGAGACATGAATCTGGGGGCGGAGATGGAGGAGACATGAATCTGGGGGCGGAGAGGGAGGAGACATGAATCTGGGGGCGGAGATGGAGGAGACATGAATCTGGGGGCGGAGATGGAGGGGACATGAATCTGGGGGCGGAGATGGAGGGGACATGAATCTGGGGGCGGAGATGGAGGGGACATGAATCTGGGGGCGGAGATGGAGGGGACATGAATCTGGGGGCGGAGATGGAGGGGACATGAATCTGGGGGAAGAGATGGAGGGGACATGAATCTGGGGGCAGAGATGGAGGGACATGAATCTGGGGGCAGAGATGGAGGGACATGAATCTGGGGGAAGAGATGGAGGGGACATGAATCTGGGGGCAGAAATGAGGGGACATGAATCTGGGGGAAGAGATGGAGGGGACATGAATCTGGGGGCATAGATGAGGGGACGTATCTGGGGACAGAAATGGAGGGGACATGTATCTGGGGACAGTAATGGAGGGGACATGAATCTGGGGGCAGAGATGGAGGGGACATGAATCTGGGGGCAGAGATGAGGGGACATGAATCTGGGGGCAGAGATGGAGGGGACATGAATCTGGGGGCAGAGATGGAGGGGACATGAAACTGGAGGCAGAGGAAGGGTGTATATGAAACTGGGGGAGAGATAGAGGGGGGACATAATTTACGGGTGACTGTAGGAGGATTATACTGTGCGGGGAGCACGTGAAAAATGAATGAGAATGGGCGGAGTCAACATACAAGTGGGCAGAGCCAAATATGCCACGGCGCACTGTGCGCTCCGAACATTTTGTCCCTCTTTCTACTTTTCAAAAGTTGGGAGGTATGGGTTCAAGCTATGTGTGAGCAAGGGGGGGGGGTTCAGCAGATTTTGTGGAAGAGAGCTTTTGTGATTAATCACTATGTTTAACCCTTTCCCGACATGCGCCGTAATAGTACGGCGCGTGTCGGGTCTGTAACTATGGCGACCGACCGATCGGAGGCATTAACCCCTCCGGCGCCTTTGACAGCAGCGCCATTTTCCCGGCGGCGCGTGGGCGCCACCATTTTGGCAGGGATCGCCGGCTCCTGGAGCATGCTCCAGGGCCGACCCCCCCCCGTTGCCATGACAGCCGGGAGCCTTGTTAAAGGCTCCCAGCCGGTCTGCAAATTCTCTCTTTTGCAGGCTGGTGTATACAGCCTGCAAAAGAGATGATGATTTTTTGCAATGCATTGCAATGCTTTAGCATTGTAATGCATTGCATTAGTGATCAGACCCCCTGGGGTTCAACACCCCTAGGGGGTCTAATAAATGCAAAAAAAAAATAAAAAAAAAGTAAAAAAAATATAAAAAAATATAAAAAGTATTAAAAGTTCAAATCACCCCCCTTTCCCTAGAACAAATATAAAAGTATTTAAAAACTGTGAAACATATACATGTTAGGTATCCTCGTGTCCGAAATCGCCCGCTCTACAAATCTATAAAAATATTTTTCCTGTTCGGTAAACGCCGTAGCAGGAAAAATAGTCAAAAGTGCCAAACCGCCGTTTTTTCACTGTTTTAATTCTGATAAAAATTTGAATAAAAAGTGATCAAAGCAATAACATTTCCCGAAAATGGTAGAACTAAAAAGTACACCCGGCCCCGCAAAAAAAGACGCCCTATGCATCCCCATACACGCACGTATAAAAAAGTTACGGCCATCGGAATATGGCGACTTTTAGAAAAAAAAAATTTTAACACCGTTTTGGAATTTTTTTTAGGGGTCAAAATGTAAATAAAACCATATAAATTTGGTATCCCTGGAACCATACCGAAACACAGAATATAGGGGACATGTAATTTTGGCTGCACAGTGAACGCCGTAAAACCAAAGCCCGTAAGAAAGTCGCAGAAATGCATTTTTTTTTCAAATCCACCCCATTCTGAATTTTTTTCCTGCTTCCCAGTACATTATATAGAATAATTAATGGTGGCATCATGAAGAAAAAATTGTCCCGCAAAAATTAAGACCTCATATGACTCTGGGAGCGGAGAAATAAAAAAGTTATGGGGTTTAGAAGGAGGGGAGTCAAAAACGAAAATCAAAAAATGCCATCGGCGGGAAGGGGTTAAATTATGTTTGTTTTGTAGCAATGAGAATACATAATGCATATCAGGTATTTACATTCTGAATCATAACTGTAGCAAAATTAAGGCCTGTTCACACAGGCACAGAGGGGGAAGATTATGGCGCGAAATCCACGTCATAATCCGTCCCCTCACAATGGAGGTCTATTTAGGCCACCAGGCTTGTTTTTTGCGTGAGCGGCATGTTGCCGCTCACGGAAAAAAAAGCGGGCTGTCCTTTCTCTGGCAGCAACCTCTGGAGTCGGCCCATTAATTTGAGCCGACTCCGGGGGGGGAGCTGCGACAGTCGTGGCAAGCGTGTTTTGACCCGAGAGTGACACGGCTCCCAGCGTCACTCTCAGTGCCTAAATCCGCTATACCGACCCCTGTGTGAACTAGCCCTTACAGTTATGAAGTAGCCACCAAAATTATTTTTTGGTTTGGGGTCACCGCAACATGAGGAACTGTATTGCGGGGTCACGGCATTAGAAAGGTTGAGAACCACTGATTTAAAGGGAACTTGTCATGTCAAACAAGCAATCTGATCTACCATCCTCATGATACAGAGCTAGTTATCTGAACAGATTGATATATAGTATAGTGTGAAAAGATTCAGTATAATAATCTATTCATCTAAACATCTATAACATGATGCCAATAGATTACATTACATTTTCATGGTAACACCTTTAGGCAAGTTCCCATCATTGTGACCACCATTCCATTATAGTTCTGCTATACAAGGCCATATTAGAAAATGAAAAATGCTTCTGTTTGTGCCAAAGGAAAAGATTAATAAATGATAACCATATATAACCATCAGAAAAGGAATGCTACACATTTAACCATGCAGGATAAAAGCCATAATATCTGTTATACAGGAGATTCTCATAGTACAAATGCTTGACTTAGGTCCCTGGCTCCTGTTAATGCAACAAAAAGCATGAAAAGATAACAAAAGAAATGGCACAAAGTCAAGAAATAAAGGATAGGTTTAGTGTACTGAAAGGGAGATCTGAGGAAGGAGAAAAACTGATCTTATTGCCTATGGCAAAAAATGAGCACCAAAACTGCTCTGGAGGAGGAAAACTGAACTGTGATTGGTGGCTATTGGCCACAAGGACAAATTTTCTATTGTTATAACACCTATTGCTTAGCTTTTTTTAATTATTATTATTATTATTATTATTATTATTATTATTAGTTTTATTAGCTTATTATTATTAATTTTTTTAACAGTGCTTACTATTGGACAACAACATAATAATTTAATGAATGCATGAATGATAACTATTATTCAGGAATATGATTTTTATACTGCAAATATTCAGCCTTTATGCAAGAAATATGGATCTCATATTTATTGGAGGATGTTGCATTGTATATGGCCATGACAAATACATGTGGTAGTTAGACCATCATGCACTGCACATGCTCCATCTGTTAGGACAGAACATGCAGGGTTATGTATCCCTGATCTAATAAGTAGCTAAAGGGAAGACAAAGGCAAACTGATGCATGTTCTGGATGAAGATGGACTACAGGACGTATGCATTGGCAACAGTGCTCAAACAGCGGTAAGGAAAGGGGGATTTTATTGGGATTTTTCTAGTGAAATTTGCATTTCAGAAATGGGTGACAGTGCTATTTTGCAAAGTCCTTATATGTGAAATATGATTGCTGTTGTATTCTTGTAGCCATTTTATTAGAGACATTCATCTACCACCACTGGAGCCAAACTGAACCTTGCCTTCCCGCCTTCCTTAAAGTGGCCATACACATTAGATTTTATAATGTTGGTTAGTCTACATAATCCTATGGCAGTCCATACAACTAAAGTTAGGCAGAACCAAAATCTGTTGTGTTGGATTTTTTTCTGGCATCAGTCTGACGTGATCTGTTGTGTGTGGGCTAGACTAACAGACCTGTGAGTGATTTTTACATTGGGAGAATATGTTTGTACCACTAACACACCCAGAAAGTGTCCCTCATTTACTCTTTTCAGAACCTCAAGAGCATTAAATGACTTTCATCTATTATTTTCCATGTGTCTGAGAGAGTTGAGCGCTTGTTGGAAGGTTTGTGGTTGTTCATGTCTTTGGGACAGTTGGCCATACAACCAACCAACAACTGTTCATTCAGACAAAGCCTAAATAGTATATTAAGCTTCAAAATTAAAAGCATTGATTACTTGGGAATGGAGGGGGCTAGAGGAAAAATTCTGGAATCAATGTAACAGCAGCTATTAATTGATGTATAGAGCTAGATGTGGAGAATCTGAAAGGTCTTTAATAGAGATGAGCGAACACTAAAATGTTCGAGGTTCGAAATTCGATTCGAACAGCCGCTCAATGTTCGTGTGTTCGAACGGGTTTCGAACCCCATTATAGTCTATGGGGAACAGATACTCGTTAAGGGGGAAACCCAAATCCGTGTCTGGAGGGTCACCAAGTCCACTATGACACCCCAGGAAATGATGCCAACACCTCTGGAATGACACTGGGACAGCAGGGGAAGCATGCCTGGGGGCATCTAACACACCAAAGACCCTCTATTACCCCAACATCACTGCCTAACAACTACACACTTTCCACATTCAAAAAAACCTCTATCAAAGTGGGAAAATACCTGGAAACCTTCTTTACTCCCCAAATGGATGGACACAAACCCCAATTTAAGCTCAACAAACAGTAACAACCACCCCTTTAAATCACGTTCCCCATGACAACCACAAATGGAATAGGCAATGGGAATTCCAAAAGCCCTCACCCTTAACTGTCATTTTGAGTGTGTGTGTGTGTGTGTGTGTGTGTGTGTGTGTGTGTGTGTGTGTGTGTGTGATGTGGTAAGACCTTCCAAAATTCACTTTTCTAGCCCTTAACATGAGCCCTTCCAAACAAAGTTACATGACCTTAAGCTGAGCTACCAGCAGAGATTGAGGCCCTTGGCATGAGTAGAGCCTTGCACCAGCAGTGTTTTTGGCACTTAGGGTGAGTTGAGCCTTGTACCAGCGTGTGTCCCTTAACATCAGGCGGGCCCTAAGTTCTGCGCTTTGCACAAAAGTTCCACATTAACTAGGCTGAATGGTACAAAGATTAGTAGGCCCGAGAACCAGGAACAGGTCTTGCAATGGCTGTCGGATAACGCTTAAAGCACATTGTCCACCAGCCAGTCAGCCTCTACCTCCTCTTACCCAACAGTCTTGTCCTCCTTCCACCCAAAATTCCCAATCTTCTCAGAACAATAACCCCAACTGTCCCTGCTCCCCAGAGCTGTTCTCCCTTCCTTTGACTGTACCGCAACCTGCCCCTCCATTTCGCGATTCCACGGACCTAACAGACGAGTATCTGTGTCCAGATGCTCAAACACTAGAGTCTCCTCCATTCCATCTCCGGTCGATTTGGTGGCGGATGACCAGCAACCCACCCTCATCGACGACGATGAGACGCAGTTGCTGTCAGGGCAGCCAGTTGACATGCGCATTGTGCAGGAGGAGGAGGCGAGACAGGAGTTGGAAGAGGAGGTGGTGGACGACGAGGACACCGACCCCACCTGGACAAGGCAGATGTCAAGCTGGGAAAGTAGTGTGGATGTTGAGGCAGGTGCAGCACCAAAAAGGGTAGCTAGAGGCAGAGACATGTCCAGAGGCAGAGGTCAGCTGCTTTGCCGAAGCCAGGCCAGACCCGGAATGTCCGAAGATGTTCCCTTTTGTACCCAGCCCAGAAAAACTCCCCCATCGAGGGCACGTTTCTTGAAGGTGTAGAGTTTTTTCAAGGAATGCGCCGAGGACAGATATAGTGTCGTCTACACAATTTGCCTCTCGAAATCGAGTAGGGGCCCTGAGAAGAGCAACCTGTCCACCACTTCAATGCACCGTCATTTGGAATCCAAGCAATGGAATCAGTGGCAGGCAGCAACGGCAGGACAAACGTCGCCCGCCGTTCATGCCACTGCCTCTGCTCACAGTGCTGGCGATGCACTCCAGAGGACGAGCCAGGACATCACTTCATCTGCCTCCGCCACTTTGTTGACTTCTCCCTCATCCTCCCCTGTTTCTGTCTTATCTCCTTCTCCTGCACCATCAAAGGCACCATCAGGCGCTTCTTTACAACAACCCACCATCTCTCATACATTGGAGCGCCGGCAGAAATACACCGCTAACCACCCACCCACGCAAGCCTAGAACGCCAACATCGCTAAACTGCTGGCCCAGGAGAGGTTGGCGTTCCGGCTTGTTGAAACTCCCGCCTTCCCGGACCTGATGGCAACTGTGGCACCTCACTATGCCGTCCCTAGCCGTCTCAACTTCTCCCGGTGTGGCGTCCCCGCCTTGCACCAGCACGTGTCACTCAACATCAGGTGGGCCCTTAGTTCCGCGCTTTGCTGCAAGGTCCACTTGACCACCGACACTTGGACAAGCGCCTGTGGTCAGGGATGCTGCAGTGCTTATCTTTAATGACAGGCAGGGTGAATGTGGTGGAGTCTGTTCCCCGGGTGCAAACTGGGGTGGCCTATCTCCTCTCCCAGGCCAAAATTCATGGCAGGAGTAGACTGAAACCCTACGACGCTGCAACCTCCACCACAGCTACTAGCGGCAAACGCTAAAACACTGGTGTGGGGAGACGTCAGCAGGCGGTGCTGAAGCTCATCAGCTTGGGGGACAGACAGCACAGTGCCTCCGAGGTCAGGGATGCCATCCTGGCTGAGATGGCATTTTTTTTTCCCTGCTACACCTGGGGCCTGGCATTTTTACGCCTGTGATAATGGCTGGAACCTGGTAGCGGCTCTGGAGCTTGCCAGCCTCCAACACGTTCCATGTTTGGCCCACGTCTAACCTAGTGGTGCAAAGTTTTTTAAAAACATACCCAAATGTACCGAAGCTACTGTTGAAAATGCGGCGCTTGTGCGCCCACTTTTGCAAGTGCACAGGAGTCGCTGCTAGCCTAAAAACACTCTAGCAAGGCCTACATCTGTCCAAACACAGGCTGTTGTCCGTCATTCACACACGCTGAAACCCTACAATACCATATCTTGAGCAGGGTGTGTGAGCTGCACAGACCTTTGATGGAGTTCCATCTACAAAACCCAAGGGTTCCTCAAAGTCAGCAACCAAAGTTTCTGCACCATGAGTTTCCAGGGGTGGCAGAGTTATGGCTAGGGGAAGAGGCATGGATAGGGATGATGTCTAGGGGCAAAAGCAGTGTGGATGTGGAGGCAAGCTAAGCAGGAAAAACTGGGGGTACAAGCTAAGGCATGGACTGGGGTGATGTCTAGGGGCAAAAGCAGTGTGGATGTGGAGGCAAGCTAAGCAGGAAAAACTGGGGATACAAGCTAAGGCATGGACTGGGGTGATGTCTAGGGGCAAAAGCAGTGTGGATGTGGAGGCAAGCTAAGCAGGAAAAACTGGGGGTACAAGCTAAGGCATGGACTGGGGTGATGTCTAGGGGCAAAAGCAGTGTGGATTTGGAGGCAAGCAAAGCAGGGAAAATGGTGGCTAGAGGCAAAGGGATGTCCATAGGCAGCAAGGGCAAAGATGCAAAACTCTCCCGTTTCAAGAATTTTCCTGACTTGTTTCCCCACAAAACATTCCTGGGAGGAGGGCTGAAACACCACCCTCCTCCTCCTCCGCTGTTAGATTTACCCCAGCTACGAGCTGAAAACGCTGCAACACTGGTGTGGGGAGACGTCAGCAGGCTGGGCTGAAGCTCATCAGCTTGGGAGACGGACAGCACACTGCCTCTGAGGTCAGGGATGCCATCCTGGATGAGATGGCAATTTGTTTATCCCCGCTGCCCCTGGGGCCAGGTTTTTTAGCTTGTTGGAGGGCTCTGGAGCTTGCCAGCCTCCAACACGTTCCATGCCTGGCCCACATGTTCAATGTAGTGGTGCAATGATCTTTAAAAACATACCCCAAATTAGCTGAGCTAAGGGTGAAAGTGCGGCACTTGGACACCCACTTTCCCAAGTCTACAGTACCTGGAGCTAGCCGCAATACACTCCAGCAAGGCCTACATTTGCCTGAAGCACCTACTGTTGTGCGAGGTCACCACACGCTCTAACCCTAGATACCGTATGTTCAGCAGGGTGTGTGAGCAGCAGAGACCTTTGATGGAGTACCAGCTACAAAACCCAAGGGTTCCTCAGAGTCAGCTCCCTCACTTTCTGCACCATGAGTTTCCATGGGTGGCAGACTTATGGCTAGAGGCACAGGCATGGATAGGGGTGATGTGTAGGGGCAAAAGCAGTGTGGATGTGGAGGCAAGCTAAGCAGCAAAAACTGGGGGTACAAGCAGCCGGTGACATCATCACTGACAAGCACAGCTGTCTGTCAGCTGACAGGCTGACTTTCACCAAAATGAACAGACAATGGATAGACTCATCATATACATGTCAGTTACATGACAAATTTAGTGCAATTTGCAAGTCCAAGATGGTTTGGAGATCTGCGGAGAGGAATCTCACCACCTCTTGCGGGTGCCATCATTTGGAAGGCAAGCCCTGGGCTCAGTGGGTGAGAGCAAGCGCAGGATAATCGTCGTTTGGCCTGGCGGCCACTGCCTCTTCCACTGTTGACAGGGCTGGCGCTGCAGTCCAGACCAGGAGCCAGGACACCTCCACATCTGCCTCTGACACTTTGGGGAGTTCACCCTTATCCTCACCTTTTCCTGCCATTTCTCCTTTTGCCCGCGCCATCATGCGCCTCTTCCCATCAACTCCCCATCTCCCAAGCCTTTCATTTCATGCTAAAGTACAGCGCAACCCACCCACATGCCCAAGGCTTCAACGGCCTCATCTCAAGAAATCTGGCCCAGGAGATGTTGGAATCCCGGCTGGGGGACACTCTGCCCTTTTTGGGCAGAGTGTCTACTGCGCCACCGCACTGTGCCGTCCACACCAGCACTTTCCCCCAAACATGAGGCGGTCCCTAAATTCAGCGCTTAGCCCTAAAGTTCCATGTGACCAGTTACGAATGGACAAGTGCATGCGGACAGGGACGCTACCTTTCAATTTGGGCACAGTGGTTGAATGTAGTTGAGGCGTGGACCGGGTCGCAAAATGTGGTGGCCTGACTTGTCTCCCCACACAACATTCCTGGGAGGAGGGCTGAAACACCACCCTCCTCCGCTGTTAAATTGACCCCAGCTACGAGCTGGAAACGCTGCAACACTGGTGTGGGGAGACGTCAGCGGGCCGTGCTGAAGCTCATCAGCTTGGGGGCCAGACAGCACACTGCCTACAAAGTGAGTCATGCCATCCTCGATGAGACGGCAATGTGGTTTTTGCCACTGCACCTGGGCCCAGGCATGTTGTCATGTGTGATAATGGCCGTAACCTGGGATTGGCTCTGTAGCTTGGCAGCCTGCAACATATTCCATGCCTGGGCCACGTTTTTAACTCATTGCTGCTAATCTTTTGAAAAAGGTACCCCAATGTTCCTGAGCTACTGGTGAAAGTGTGGCGCTTGTGCGGATAGTTTTTAAAGTGTATAGTTGCCGCTGCTAGCCTCTATGCACTCCTACAACGCCTGTACCTGCTGGAACAACGGCTGTTGTGCGACGTCTCCACACTGCTGGCACTAAACATATCATGTGTTGAGCAGAGTGTGTGAGCAGCACAGACCTTTGATGTAGTTCCAACTCCAAAACCCTCGGGTTCGTCAAAGTCAACTCCCTCAGTTGCTCAACCATGAGTGGCCATGGGTGGCAGACTTATGTGAAATCCCATCCCATCCATTGCACTGGACACGAAACATTAGCATGCGCTCAGCACAACTTCGGATATGGCAGATGCGTTAAGCAGGGTGCAGGGTACAACACAGACCAGGCCCGAGCACCAGGAACAGGTGTTAGAAATACTGCAGCATCTGCCATTTCCTTCCAATTTTGGGGTTTTGGACCCGCCACCGACTTGTCTGGACCTAAGTGGGGATCATGAGACACAGTTGCCATCAAGGCAAGCTGTGGTCATGTGCGGTTTGCAGTAAGGGGGCAGTGCGCAATTGGAAGAGGAGTTGGTGGATGACGAGGCCACCGACCCCACATGGACAGGGGTGATGTCTAGGGGCTAAAGCAGTGTAGATGTAGAGGGAAGCTAAATCAACAAAAAACCTGGGTAGAAGCAAAGGCATAAACTGGGGTGATGTTTAGGGGTGAAAGCAGAGTAGATGTGGAGGGAAGCTAAGCAGCAAAAACAGTGGGTAGAAGCAAAGGCATGCAAAACTCTACCCTGTTGGAAGACTTATTCCTAGGTCTGGAACACGTTAATGGCCCCCCTGGACAAATTACTGCCACTCAGGGGCCTAGTGTCACCAGGAGGGACAAGTATAGGCGCATGTTGTGGGAATACCTGGCCGACACCAGCTCTGTCCTCTCCGATCCCTCTGTGCTCTACAGCCTAAACTTATTTTCTCATCTTTTTTTCTGAACTGCACATCTCTTGCCTGCTTCCTTTGGGATCTTAGAAATGGTGGTCCACTTCCACAGATGGTAACTTCAATAGACAGTGTAACGGGAGTAGCTGAGGGATCGCTGTCTTAACCACTTTTTGGCACAAAATTAACTTCCAAAGCCAAATATGGTGCAAGTATATGATGCAAGGACACCTACACACCTATCTCTGACACATTGGGGAGTTCACCCTCATGCGCCCTTTTGGCCTGCACCATCATGCGCCTCTTCCCAGCCACTCCACATTTCCCAAGCTTTTCATTGCAGGCAGAAGTACAATACAACCCACCCCCATGCCCAAGCCTGTAACAGCCTCATCGATAAACTGCTGGCCCTGGAGATGTTGGTGTTTGTTTATGCTTCTGGAGACCCAGGCCTTCCGTCAGCAGATGGCAGCTGGGGCACCTCCCTATGCTGGGCCTAGCCGTTACTACTTCTCTTGGTGTGCTGTCTCTGCCTTGCGCCTGCATGTGTCCCATAACATCAGTCGGGCCCAGAGCTCTGCGCTTTGCTGCAAGGTCCACTTGACCACCGACACATGGACAAGCGCCTGTGGTCAGGGATGCTGCAGTGCTTATCTTTAATGACAGGCAGGGTGAATGTGGTGGAGTCTGTTCCCCGGGTGCAAACTGGGGTGGCCTATCTCCTCTCCCAGGCCAAAATTCATGGCAGGAGTAGACTGAAACCCTACGAAGCTGCAACCTCCACCCCAGCTACTAGCGGAAAACACTGTAACACTGGCATGGGGAGATGTCAGTAGGCCGTGCTGAAACTGATCAGCTTGGGGGACAGACAGCACAGTGCCTCCGAGGTCAGGGATGCCATCCTGGCTGAGATGGCATTTTTTTTTCCCTGCTACACCTGGGGCCTGGCATTTTTGCGCCTGTGATAATGGCTGGAACCTGGTAGCAGATCTGGAGCTTGCCAGACTCAAACACGGTCCACGCATGGCCCACGTTTTCCAACTTGTTGGTGCCATGTTTCTTTGAAACCTACACCATTGTGCCTGATATACAGGTCAAAGTGGGGCCATTTTCGTAAGTGAGAACTAGCCTCTGCTAGGCAGAAAACATTCAGAGCACACTCCTCTCATCTTCGCACCGTTGGCTGGCGGAGGAAGACGAGGGGGTTGGAGTGGCATCTGATGTCCCTATCCCACACGAGGCTAGAGGGTGCACTTCAGTGCATCCCATTGCTTCACCACAAATGGTGTGAAGGGGAGTGGAAAATGGAGGAAATGGAGAGTGACCCTTACAGTTGGGGCCAGCAAAGGCATGCCAAGTAACACACTGGCACACATGGCTGACTTCATCTTGGGTTGCTTTTCAACACATATTTCACATCATGAAGAACAAATAATACTGGATTTTTTCAAGCCTCGAACCCCGGTCTAGGTCTAATGTCTGTTCCTTTCTTATATTAGGGGAGAGGGAAAAAAAATTACTTCAGTGATACGTTTAGCGTACATAGACTGACTATTAATGTGTATCCCACTTAGTGTTGTTAGGGTTACACACCGTCACAACCTGGCTAAAGCTTCTATAGCTGTTAATAAAGTCAACATAACTTTACGGTATCCAAAAAGACAGCTGGTACCGACAGAGAGCAAGACAAATGTCACCCAAAGCTGTGAGCTCTGAACACCCACAGTGACTTTGGCGTCATCATCATTATAAGGGAGTGGGTGGTAATAAATAACTTGGCAGTGCCTAAAACCCAAAAAGCTTATACAACTATATTTACATTAAGATACACAAATGAAACTTTTCAGTAGCATGTCATGAGACAAGCTGATAAGCTCTTCCTTTGTGCAGTGCTATTTGAAAGTTAAACGCTGCCTTTATTTTAATTCTGGAGAAGGTGCAGACATTAGATTTAGAACATGTTGTCTTCATTGTCCAAATCCTCTATATAGGTAACGCGTTTTTCGGGCCGAGCTGTCTGGGAACGAGCTGGTGCAGCACTGACAACCTGGGTGAATATGGCAAGAGCCTGAGATGTAGGGTGAATGAATCCCCAAATTATTTGTGGAATTCCCAGTGAGACAATGGCACTGTATACCAGTATTAAAAATTGTGGGTGCACATAACCCCCATATATTCTTTGAATTCCCAGTCAGACAATGGCACTATATACCAGTATTAAAAATTGTGGGTGCACATAACCCCCATATATTCTTTGAATTCCCACTCAGACAATGGCACTGTATAGCAGTATTAAAAATTGTGGGTGCACGTAACCCCCATATATTCTTTGAATTCCCAGTCAGACAATGGCACTATATACCAGTATTAAAAATTGTGGGTGCACATAACCCCCATATATTCTTTGAATTCCCAGTCAGACAATGGCACTGTATACCAGTATTAAAAATTGTGGGTGCACATAACCCCCATATATTCTTTGAATTCCCAGTCAGACAATGGCACTGTATACCAGTATTAAAAATTGTGGGTGCACGTAACCCCCATATATTCTTTGAATTCCCAGTCAGACAATGGCACTGTATAGCAGTATTAAAAATTGTGGGTGCACGTAACCCCCATATATTCTTTGAATTCCCAGTCAGACAATGGCACTGTATACCAGTATTAAAAATTGTGGGTGCACATAACCCCCATATATTCTTTGAATTCCCAGTCAGACAATGGCACTGTATACCAGTAGTAAAAATTGTGGGTGCACATAACCCCCATATATTCTTTGAATTCCCAGTCAGACAATGGAACTGTATAGCAGTAGCAAAAATTGTGGGTGCACGTCACCCCAATATATTCTTTGAATTCCCAGTTAGACAATGGCACTGTATACCAGTAGTAAAAATTGTGGGTGCACATAACCCCCATATATTCTTTGAATTCCCAGTCAGACAATGGCACTGTATACCAGTATTAAAAATTGTGGGTGCACATAACCCCCATATATTCTTTGAATTCCCAGTCAGACAATGGCACTGTATACCAGTATTAAAAATTGTGGGTGCACGTAACCCCCATATATTCTTTGAATTCCCAGTCAGACAATGGCACTGTATAGCAGTATTAAAAATTGTGGGTGCACGTAACCCCCATATATTCTTTGAATTCCCAGTCAGACAATGGCACTGTATACCAGTATTAAAAATTGTGGGTGCACATAACCCCCATATATTCTTTGAATTCCCAGTCAGACAATGGCACTGTATACCAGTAGTAAAAATTGTGGGTGCACATAACCCCCATATATTCTTTGAATTCCCAGTCAGACAATGGAACTGTATAGCAGTAGCAAAAATTGTGGGTGCACGTCACCCCAATATATTCTTTGAATTCCCAGTTAGACAATGGCACTGTATACCAGTAGTAAAAATTGTGGGTGCACATAACCCCCATATATTCTTTGAATTCCCAGTCAGACAATGGCACTGTATACCAGTATTAAAAATTGTGGGTGCACATAACCCCCATATATTCTTTGAATTCCCAGTCAGACAATGGCACTGTATACCAGTATTAAAAATTGTGGGTGCACGTAACCCCCATATATTCTTTGAATTCCCAGTCAGACAATGGCACTGTATAGCAGTATTAAAAATTGTGGGTGCACGTAACCCCCATATATTCTTTGAATTCCCAGTCAGACAATGGCACTGTATACCAGTATTAAAAATTGTGGGTGCACATAACCCCCATATATTCTTTGAATTCCCAGTCAGACAATGGCACTGTATACCAGTAGTAAAAATTGTGGGTGCACATAACCCCCATATATTCTTTGAATTCCCAGTCAGACAATGGAACTGTATAGCAGTAGCAAAAATTGTGGGTGCACGTCACCCCAATATATTCTTTGAATTCCCAGTTAGACAATGGCACTGTATACCAGTAGTAAAAATTGTGGGTGCACATAACCCCCATATATTCTTTGAATTCCCAGTCAGACAATGGCACTGTATACCAGTAGTAAAAATTGTGGGTGCACATAACCCCCATATATTCTTTGAATTCCCAGTCAGACAATGGAACTGTATAGCAGTAGCAAAAATTGTGGGTGCACGTCACCCCAATATATTCTTTGAATTCCCAGTTAGACAATGGCACTGTATACCAGTAGTAAAAATTGTGGGTGCACATAACCCCCATATATTCTTTGAATTCCCAGTCAGACAATGGCACTGTATACCAGTATTAAAAATTGTGGGTGCACGTAACCCCCATATATTCTTTGAATTCCCAGTCAGACAATGGCACTGTATAGCAGTATTAAAAATTGTGGGTGCACGTAACCCCCATATATTCTTTGAATTCCCAGTCAGACAATGGCACTGTATACCAGTATTAAAAATTGTGGGTGCACATAACCCCCATATATTCTTTGAATTCCCAGTCAGACAATGGCACTGTATACCAGTAGTAAAAATTGTGGGTGCACATAACCCCCATATATTCTTTGAATTCCCAGTCAGACAATGGCACTGTATACCAGTATTAAAAATTGTGGGTGCACATAACCCCCATATATTCTTTGAATTCCCAGTGAGACAATGGAACTGTATAGCAGTAGCAAAAATTGTGGGTGCACGTCACCCCAATATATTCTTTGAATTCCCAGTTAGACAATGGCACTGTATACCAGTAGTAAAAATTGTGGGTGCACATAACCCCCATATATTCTTTGAATTCCCAGTCAGACAATGGCACTGTATACCAGTATTAAAAATTGTGGGTGCACATAACCCCCATATATTCTTTGAATTCCCAGTCAGACAATGGCACTGTATACCAGTATTAAAAATTGTGGGTGCACATAACCCCCATATATTCTTTGAATTCCCAGTGAGACAATGGAACTGTATAGCAGTAGCAAAAATTGTGGGTGCACGTCACCCCAATATATTCTTTGAATTCCCAGTTAGACAATGGCACTGTATACCAGTAGTAAAAATTGTGGGTGCACATAACCCCCATATATTCTTTGAATTCCCAGTCAGACAATGGCACTGTATACCAGTATTAAAAATTGTGGGTGCACATAACCCCCATATATTCTTTGAATTCCCAGTCAGACAATGGCACTGTATACCAGTATTAAAAATTGTGGGTGCACATAACCCCCATATATTCTTTGAATTCCCAGTCAGACAATGGCACTGTATACCAGTATTAAAAATTGTGGGTGCACGTAACCCCCATATATTCTTTGAATTCCCAGTCAGACAATGGCACTGTATAGCAGTATTAAAAATTGTGGGTGCACGTAACCCCCATATATTCTTTGAATTCCCAGTCAGACAATGGCACTGTATACCAGTATTAAAAATTGTGGGTGCACATAACCCCCATATATTCTTTGAATTCCCAGTCAGACAATGGCACTGTATACCAGTATTAAAAATTGTGGGTGCACATAACCCCCATATATTCTTTGAATTCCCAGTCAGACAATGGCACTGTATACCAGTATTAAAAATTGTGGGTGCACATAACCCCCATATATTCTTTGAATTCCCAGTGAGACAATGGAACTGTATAGCAGTAGCAAAAATTGTGGGTGCACGTCACCCCAATATATTCTTTGAATTCCCAGTCAGACAATGGCACTGTATACCAGTAGTAAAAATTGTGGGTGCACATAACCCCCATATATTCTTTGAATTCCCAGTCAGACAATGGCACTGTATAGCAGTATTAAAAATTGTGGGTGCACGTAACCCCCATATATTCTTTGAATTCCCAGTCAGACAATGGCACTATATACCAGTATTAAAAATTGTGGGTGCACATAACCCCCATATATTCTTTGAATTCCCAGTCAGACAATGGCACTGTATAGCAGTATTAAAAATTGTGGGTGCACATAACCCCCATATATTCTTTGAATTCCCAGTGAGACAATGGCACTGTATACCAGTAGCAAAAATTGTGGGTGTATATAGCCCCAATTCTATTGCTAGGGGACTTGCAGGGTATTTCTGAGGTGAAGGTGGGGGGGCACACCGTTGGAACGGGGATTTGGGGTGTATATATGGGGTATACGGGAATACACTGTCAGTGTGTTCCATTCAGGATCCTGGGAAAGCTGGGTTGCGGCGATTGAGCCCGTCAGTGCCACGTTACACTGACAAGCTTCTCCCTGGAATTGAAGTTATATGTAAGCCCAATATATTCTTTGAATTCCCAGTGAGACAATGGCACTATATGGCAGTAGCAAAAATAGTGGGTGTATATAGCCCCAATTCTATTGCTAGGGGACTTGCAGGGTATTTCTGGGGTGAAGGTGGGGGGGCACACCGTTGGAACGGGTATCGGGGGTATATATCGGGTATACGGGAATACACTGACAGTGTATTCCATTCAGGATCCTGGGAAAGCTGGGTTGCGGCGATTGAGCCCGTCAGTGCCACGTTACACTGACAAGCTTCTCCCTGGAATTTAGCTCTTATAAGAGCTGTTGGTTGTCTTCTCCTTCCTATCCTAGCCTGTCCCTGCCTACCCAGAATCTAACCCCTAGCTAACTGGACGGAAACCTCCGTCCTCGGTGAATTGCAAGCTCAGAATGACGCGAAGCTGGGCGGCGCTGTTCTTTTAAATTAGAGGTCACATGTTTTCGGCAGCCAATGGGTTTTGCCTACTTTTTTCAACGTCACCGGTGTCGTAGTTCCTGTCCCACCTACCCTGCGCTGTTATTGGAGCAAAAAAGGCGCCAGGGAAGGTGGGAGGGGAATCGAGTAATGGCGCACTTTACCACGCGGTGTTCGATTCGATTCGAACATGCCGAACAGCCTAATATCCGATCGAACATGAGTTCGATAGAACACTGTTCGCTCATCTCTAGTCTTTAAGTTAAGGCCCCATGTAATGAAACACAGCAAGAAAACACACACACTGCAGAAAAAAAACGCAACAGAAGCACATATGCGGGTTTTTTCCGTAGTGTTTTTTATTGCATTTTTGCTGAATTTCCTCTCTGCCCCTATTATACCTATATGGAAAACTTAAGCATTTCCGCAGTTTACTTCACTTGCTGCAATTTTCAAAAAACAGGTTGTTTTTGTTGTTTTTTTTAAAAAAACACAGCATTTACACAGTAGATTTTATTCTAAAAAATGTGGTTAGGTACTGTAAAATGTAGCATTTTTCGCTCATCCCTAATCCTGTCCATACATGATCTTTATAGAGTACAATATGCTGACCTCCTCTATAACACAAACTACAAAAATAGCAAGAGCGATTATCATTAGAGAGGAGCCTGTTATACATTTCTGGCAGTGTGAAAGTTCCATCAGTCAGAAAAGACATTTTCACCCAATGATTGTCACCATTAAAAACAATTAATCAGTATTAGGCGGCTCTCAGATGGGTTTAATAGCAGGTGCTTTTTTGTATACGGAGTATAGACACAATTTCTAGACCTCCATTGGGTCATCACATTCAAAGTTATGGCACTCTAAGCGTAAATTCACACACAGTTTTTTGGTCTGGATTTTGACCGCGTCAAGTGCAAAGTGGGACTAATCCAGTCATGGCATTCCGCTCCGGATTAGTCCCAAATGAATGGACCTAGTCGAGAGGGAGTGTCGCGAAGCAGATGTCCGTGGCTGAATCAGCCGTTGAATCCACCTCAAGAAAGGGCATGTTGTTTCTTTTTTCCATGAGCAGGAACAAACCGCTCGTGGAAAAAGGAACCCATTAATGGGAGGTGGTTTTTTGATCCAGATTTTGACATGGATTACGCGGCAAAATCCGTCCCAAAAAACTCTGTGTGAACTCAGCTTAAGGCTAAGGCCCCACGGGCCGGAACCACTGCACCAAAGCGCTGCGGGACAACCGTGGCGTGAACGCATTGCAGTTCTTCCCGCAGGGCTTTGAACATAAAGTTCACAGAGTTTAATGCCATGCTGCAATTTTCAAAACTGCAACGGTTTTGGAAATGGCAGCGTGTCCGTGCTGCTTATTTTCCTCATAGTGGGCATGGGATTCGCATGAATCCCATCTACTTTGCAAGTACTGTAAAACGCCACGATTTTTCCCACGTCGTTTATGGCCTGTGGGGCCCTGGCCTAACTGCGGCATTGATGTACCTGAGTTCTAGTTATCACATGAGTTAGATTTACAGATTTATAATTATTGTTTAGGTTACAATTTCTATAGGGTGATGGAAAACAATAGTCCTATGTAATCACCAATATGAACTGTATGCAAACATTGGCTGTGCATTCATGCCTCTAATAATATGGCCATTCAGTATAGTCCCCATAAAGGTAAAATTACATGTACTGAAGCTTTGTATTTTTTTTTTTTACTTTATACAAATGTACACTTGTCATGTTCCTCCTTCAAGTTTTACAAGAAATTGCACAAACTATATTCAAATGATCCAACTGTTGGAGTATTATGCAACCTTTATGCAAATATAATGAGACAGATATGGGAACAGATTGATATGGGGAGTCATTTTTAAATGAAGGGAACAAGAAAATAGCTACAGATGGACATCATCATCATAATCGCTTAATTGTCTGTGGCTACTAGAGAGTGTCACTGTAGCAGAAGATAAGAAAATGTAAGGTTGGCACATGCTGTGTATTTCATAAAAGTGATGTGACATGGCAGTATTACACTAAATTATAGTCAATGTACATTTACTGCTACTTACAGGACCTCACTAGAGATGAGCGAACAGTGTTCTATCGAACTCATGTTCGATCGGATATTAGGCTGTTCGGCATGTTCGAATCGAATCGAACACCGCGTGGTAAAGTGCGCCATTACTCGATTCCCCTCCCACCTTCCCTGGCGCCTTTTTTGCTCCAATAACAGCGCAGGGTAGGTGGGACAGGAACTACGACACCGGTGACGTTGAAAAAAGTAGGCAAAACCCATTGGCTGCCGAAAACATGTGACCTCTAATTTAAAAGAACAGCGCCGCCCAGGTTCGCGTCATTCTGAGCTTGCAATTCACCGAGGACGGAGGTTTCCGTCCAGCTAGCTAGGGCTTAGATTCTGGGTAGGCAGGGACAGGCTAGGATAGGAAGGAGAAGACAACCAACAGCTCTTGTAAGAGCTAAATTCCAGGGAGAAGCTTGTCAGTGTAACGTGGCACTGACGGGCTCAATCGCCGCAACCCAGCTTTCCCAGGATCCTGAATGGAATACACTGTCAGTGTATTCCCGTATACCCGATATATACCCCGATACCCGTTCCAACGGTGTGCCCCCCCACCTTCACCCCAGAAATACCCTGCAAGTCCCCTAGCAATAGAATTGGGGCTATATACACCCACAATTTTTACTACTGGTATACAGTGCCATTGTCTGACTGGGAATTCAAAGAATATATTGGGAATACAAATACCCTCATTTCTTGCTACTGCCATATAGTGCCAGTGTCTGACTGGGAATTCAAAGAATATATTGGGGTTACGTGCACCCACAATTTTTACTACTGGTATACAGTGCCATTGTCTGACTGGGAATTCAAAGAATATATTGGGAATACAAATACCCTCATTTCTTGCTACTGCCATATAGTGCCAGTTTCTGACTGGTAATTCAAAGAATATATTGGGGTTACGTGCACCCACAATTTTTACTACTGGTATACAGTGCCATTGTCTGACTGGGAATTCAAAGAATATATTGGGAATACAAATACCCTCATTTCTTGCTACTGCCATATAGTGCCAGTGTCTGACTGGTAATTCAAAGAATATATTGGGGTTACGTGCACCCACAATTTTTACTACTGGTATACAGTGCCATTGTCTGACTGGGAATTCAAAGAATATATTGGGAATACAAATACCCTCATTTCTTGCTACTGCCATATAGTGCCAGTGTCTGACTGGGAATTCAAAGAATATATTGGGGTTACGTGCACCCACAATTTTTACTACTGGTATACAGTGCCATTGTCTGACTGGGAATTCAAAGAATATATTGGGGTTATAAATACCCTCATTTCTTGCTACTGCCATATAGTGCCAGTTTCTGACTGGTAATTCAAAGAATATATTGGGGTTACGTGCACCCACAATTTTTACTACTGGTATACAGTGCCATTGTCTGACTGGGAATTCAAAGAGTATATTGGGAATACAAATACCCTCATTTCTTGCTACTGCCATATAGTGCCAGTTTCTGACTGGTAATTCAAAGAATATATTGGGGTTACGTGCACCCACAATTTTTACTACTGGTATACAGTGCCATTGTCTGACTGGGAATTCAAAGAGTATATTGGGAATACAAATACCCTCATTTCTTGCTACTGCCATATAGTGCCAGTTTCTGACTGGTAATTCAAAGAATATATTGGGGTTACGTGCACCCACAATTTTTACTACTGGTATACAGTTCCATTGTCTGACTGGGAATTCAAAGAATATATTGGGGTTATAAATACCCTCATTTCTTGCTACTGCCATATAGTGCCAGTTTCTGACTGGTAATTCAAAGAATATATTGGGGTTACGTGCACCCACAATTTTTACTACTGGTATACAGTGCCATTGTCTGACTGGGAATTCAAAGAGTATATTGGGAATACAAATACCCTCATTTCTTGCTACTGCCATATAGTGCCAGTTTCTGACTGGTAATTCAAAGAATATATTGGGGTTACGTGCACCCACAATTTTTACTACTGGTATACAGTGCCATTGTCTGACTGGGAATTCAAAGAATATATTGGGGTTATAAATACCCTCATTTCTTGCTACTGCCATATAGTGCCAGTTTCTGACTGGTAATTCAAAGAATATATTGGGGTTACGTGCACCCACAATTTTTACTACTGGTATACAGTGCCATTGTCTGACTGGGAATTCAAAGAGTATATTGGGAATACAAATACCCTCATTTCTTGCTACTGCCATATAGTGCCAGTTTCTGACTGGGAATTCAAAGAATATATTGGGGTTACGTGCACCCACAATTTTTACTACTGGTATACAGTGCCATTGTCTGACTGGGAATTCAAAGAATATATTGGGGTTATAAATACCCTCATTTCTTGCTACTGCCATATAGTGCCAGTTTCTGACTGGTAATTCAAAGAATATATTGGGGTTACGTGCACCCACAATTTTTACTACTGGTATACAGTGCCATTGTCTGACTGGGAATTCAAAGAGTATATTGGGAATACAAATACCCTCATTTCTTGCTACTGCCATATAGTGCCAGTTTCTGACTGGTAATTCAAAGAATATATTGGGGTTACGTGCACCCACAATTTTTACTACTGGTATACAGTGCCATTGTCTGACTGGGAATTCAAAGAATATATTGAGGTTATAAATACCCTCATTTCTTGCTACTGCCATATAGTGCCAGTTTCTGACTGGTAATTCAAAGAATATATTGGGGTTACGTGCACCCACAATTTTTACTACTGGTATACAGTGCCATTGTCTGACTGGGAATTCAAAGAGTATATTGGGAATACAAATACCCTCATTTCTTGCTACTGCCATATAGTGCCAGTTTCTGACTGGTAATTCAAAGAATATATTGGGGTTACGTGCACCCACAATTTTTACTACTGGTATACAGTGCCATTGTCTGACTGGGAATTCAAAGAATATATTGGGGTTATAAATACCCTCATTTCTTGCTACTGCCATATAGTGCCAGTTTCTGACTGGTAATTCAAAGAATATATTGGGGTTACGTGCACCCACAATTTTTACTACTGGTATACAGTGCCATTGTCTGACTGGGAATTCAAAGAGTATATTGGGAATACAAATACCCTCATTTCTTGCTACTGCCATATAGTGCCAGTTTCTGACTGGGAATTCAAAGAATATATTGGGGTTACGTGCACCCACAATTTTTACTACTGGTATACAGTGCCATTGTCTGACTGGGAATTCAAAGAATATATTGGGGTTATAAATACCCTCATTTCTTGCTACTGCCATATAGTGCCAGTTTCTGACTGGTAATTCAAAGAATATATTGGGGTTACGTGCACCCACAATTTTTACTACTGGTATACAGTGCCATTGTCTGACTGGGAATTCAAAGAATATATTGGGGTTATAAATACCCTCATTTCTTGCTACTGCCATATAGTGCCAGTTTCTGACTGGTAATTCAAAGAATATATTGGGGTTACGTGCACCCACAATTTTTACTACTGGTATACAGTGCCATTGTCTGACTGGGAATTCAAAGAGTATATTGGGAATACAAATACCCTCATTTCTTGCTACTGCCATATAGTGCCAGTGTCTGACTGGGAATTCAAAGAATATATTGGGGTTACGTGCACCCACAATTTTTACTACTGGTATACAGTGCCAATTTCTAACTAGGAATTCAAAATGCGCAAGGCTCCCGGAAAGGGACGTGGACGAGGCCGTGGGCGAGGTCGGGGGAATGGTTCTGGGGAGCAAGGTAGCAGTGAAGCCACAGGGCGTCCCGTGCCTACTCCTGTGGGGCAGCAAGCATTGCGCCACTCCACAGTGCCAGGGTTGCTTGCCACATTAACTAAACTGCAGGGTACAAACCTTAGTAGGCCCGAGAACCAGGAACAGGTCTTGCAATGGCTGTCAGAGAACGCTTACAGCACATTGTCCAGCAGCCAGTCAGACTCTGCCTCCTCTCCTCCTATTACCCAACAGTCTTGTCTTCCTTCCTCCCAAAATTCCGAAGCTTTACAGAACAATAACCCAAACTGTCCCTGCTCCCCAGAGCTGTTCTCCGCTCCTTTCATTGTCCCTCAACCTGCCTCTCCACGTCACGATTCCACGAACCTAACAGAGGAGCATCTGTGTCCAGATGCTCAAACACTAGAGTCTCCTCCATCTCCGTTCGATTTGGTGGTGGATGACCAGCAACCCACCCTCATCGACGATGATGTGACGCAGTTGCCGTCAGGGCATCCAGTTGACCGGCGCATTGTGCGGGAGGAGGAGATGAGACAGGAGTTGGAAGAGGAAGTGGTGGATGATGAGGACACTGACCCGACCTGGACAGGGGGATGTCAAGCGGGGAAAGTAGTGTGGATGTTGAGGCAGGTGCAGCACCAAAAAGGGTAGCTAGAGGCAGAGGCAGAGGTCAGCAGCTTAGGCGAAGCCAGGCCACACCCGGAATCTCCCAAGATGTTCCAGTTCGTACCCAGCCCCGAAAAACTCCCACCTCGAGGGCACGTTTCTCGAAGGTGTGGAGTTTTTTCAAGGAATGCGCCGAGGACAGATATAGTGTTGTCTGCACAATTTGCCTCTCGAAATTGATTAGGGGCTCTGAGAAGAGCAACCTGTCCACCACTTCAATGCGCCGTCATTTGGAATCCAAGCACTGGAATCAGTGGCAGGCAGCAACGGCAGGACAAAGGCCGCCTGCCGTTCACGCCACTGCCACTGCCTCTGCCACTGCCTCTGCCTCTGCCACTGCCACTGCTGACTGTGCTGGCGATGCACTCCAGAGGACGAGCCAGGACACCACTTCATCTGCCTCCGCCACTTTGTTGACTTCTACCTCATCCTCCCCTGGTCCTGTCTTATCTCCTTCTCCTGCACCATCAAAGGCACCATCAGGCGTTTCTTTACAACAACCCACCATCTCTCAGACATTGGAGCGGCGGCAGAAATACACTGCTAACCACCCACACGCGCAAGCCTTGAACGCCAACATCGCTAAACTGCTGGCCCAGGAGATGTTGGCGTTCCGGCTTGTTGAAACTCCCGCCTTCCTGGACCTGATGGCAACTGCGGCACCTCGCTATGCCGTCCCTAGCCGTCACTACTTCTCCCGGTGTGCCGTCCCCGCCTTGCACCAGCACGTGTCACTCAACATCAGGCGGGCCCTTAGTTCCGCGCTTTGCACAAAGGTCCACTTGACCACCGACGCGTGGACAAGTGCATGCGGACAGGGACGCTACATTTCACTGACGGCACACTGGGTGAATGTAGTTGAGGCTGGGACTGCTTCCCAAACTGGCCCGGTGTACCTCGTCTCCCCGCCTAACATTCCTGGCAGGGACACGAGAAGAACACCCCCCTCCTCCTCCTCCTCTACCGCCTCCTCCTCCGCCACCGCCTCCTCCTCCGCTGTTAGATTGACCCCAGCTACGAGTTGGAAACGTTGCAGCACTGGCGTTGGTAGACGTCAGCAGGCTGTGCTGAAGCTGATCAGCTTGGGGGACAGACAGCACACTGCCTCCGAGGTGAGGGATGCCCTCCTCGATGAGACGGCAATATGGTTTGAGCCGCTGCACCTGGGCCCAGGCATGGTCGTTTGTGATAACGGCCGGAACCTGGTAGCAGCTCTGGAGCTTGCCGGACTCCAACATGTTCCATGCCTGGCCCACGTCTTCAACCTAGTGGTGCAACGTTTCCTAAAGAGCTACCCCAATGTTCCAGAGCTACTGGTGAAAGTGCGGCGCATGTGCGCCCACTTTCGCAAGTCGACAGTAGCCGCTGCTAGCTTAAAATCTCTCCAGCAACGCCTGCATGTGCCACAACACCGGCTTTTGTGCGACGTCCCCACACGCTGGAACTCAACGTTTCAGATGTTGAATAGAGTGGTTGAGCAGCAGAGACCTTTGATGGAATACCAGCTACAAAACCCTAGGGTGCCACAAAGTCAGCTGCCTCAGTTTCACATCCATGAGTGGCCATGGATGAGAGACCTTTGTGACATCCTACGGGTCTTTGAGGAGTCCACAAGGAGGGTGAGCTCTGAGGATGCGATGGTGAGCCTTACAATCCCGCTCTTGTGTGTTCTGAGAGAATCCCTGATTGACATCAGGGATAACTCAGATCACACAGAGGAGTTAGGGATAGCATCCGATCCGTCACAGCTGGAGAGTAGGTCCACACATCTGTCCGCTTCACTGCGTTTAATGGAGGAGGTGGAGGAGGAGGAAGAAGAGTTGTCCGATGATGTGATGGTGATACAGGAGGCTTCCGGGCAACTTCGAATCGTCCCATTGTTGCAGCGCGGATGGGTAGACATGGAGGATGAGGAGGAAATGGAGATTGAACTTTCCGGTGGGGCCAGAGGAGTCATGCCAACTAACACTGTGGCAGACATGGCTGAGTTCATGTTGGGGTGCTTTACAACCGACAAGCGTATTGTCAAAATCATGGAGGACAACCAGTACTGGATCTTTGCTATCCTTGACCCCCGGTATAAAAACAACATCTCGTCTTTTATTCCGGTAGAGGGGAGGGCCAATCGCATCAATGCTTGCCACAGGCAATTGGTGCAGAATATGATGGAGATGTTTCCAGCATGTGACGTTGGCGGCAGGGAGGGCAGTTCCTCCAGTAGGCAACCAAGTTCTCACCGGTCCACACAAACGAGGGGCACACTGTCTAAGGTCTGGGACACCTTGATGGCACCCCCTCGCCAAAGTGCCGCCACGGAGGGTCCTAGTGTCACCAGGCATGAGAAGTATAGGCGCATGTTGCGGGAATACCTTTCCGACCACAGCCCTGTCCTCTCCGACCCCTCTGCGCCCTACACGTATTGGGTGTCGAAGTTGGACCTGTGGCTTGAACTTGCCCTATATGCCTTGGAGGTGCTGTCCTGTCCTGCCGCCAGCGTCCTATCTGAGAGGGTGTTCAGTGCAGCCGGTGGCATCATCACTGACAAGCGCACCCGTCTGTCAGCTGAGAGTGCCGACCGGCTCACTTTGATAAAAATGAACCACCACTGGATAGAGCCTTCATTTTTGTGCCCACCTGTGTAAAGCACCCCAACATGAAACTCCATGTCTGTACTCAACCTCTCCAATTCCTCCGCATCCTCATACTCATCCACCATAAGCGTTGCACAATTCTGCTAATACTAGGCTCCCTCCAACATGATTTCCCCCAACTCTGCTGGTTAGAGGCTCCCGCCACCCTGATTTCCACCAACTCTGCTGGTTAGAGGCTCCCTCCACCCTGCTTTCCCACAACTCTGCTGGTTAGAGGCTCCTTCCACCATGAATTTGCCCAAACTGGGCTGTTTAGAGGCTCCCTCCACCATGAATTGGTCCAAACTGGGCTGGTTAGAGGCTCCCTCCACCATTAATTGGTCCAAACTGGGCTGGTTAGAGGCTCCCTCCACCATGAATTTGCCCAAACTGGGCTGTTTAGAGGCTCCCTCCACCATGAATTGGTCCAAACTGGGGTGGTTAGAGGCTCCCTCCACCATTAATTGGTCCAAACTGGGCTGGTTAGAGGCTCCCTCCACCATTAATTGGTCCAAACTGGGCTGGTTAGAGGCTCCCTCCACCATTAATTGGTCCAAACTGGGCTGGTTAGAGGCTCCCTCCACCATGAATTTGCCCAAACTGGGCTGTTTAGAGGCTCCCTCCACCATGAATTTGCCCAAACTGGGCTGGTTAGAGGCTCCCTCCACCATGAATTGGTCCAAACTGGGGTTTTTAGAGGCTCCCTCCACCATGAATTGGTCCAAACTTGGCTGTTTAGAGGCTCCCTCCACCATGAATTGGTCCAAACTGGGGTGGTTAGAGGCTCCCTCCACCATTAATTGGTCCAAACTGGGCTGGTTAGAGGCTCCCTCCACCATTAATTGGTCCAAACTGGGCTGGTTAGAGGCTCCCTCCACCATGAATTGGTCCAAACTGGGTTTTTTAGAGGCTCCCTCCACCATGAATTTGCCCAAACTGGGCTGTTTAGAGGCTCCCTCCACCATGAATTGGTCCAAACTGGGCTGGTTAGAGGCTCCCTCCACCATGAATTTCCCAAAACTTGGCTGTTTAGAGGCTCCCTCCACCATTAATTGGTCCAAACTGGGCTGGTTAGAGGCTCCCTCCACCATGAATTGGTCCAAACTGGGGTTTTTAGAGGCTCCCTCCACCATGAATTGGTCCAAACTTGGCTGTTTAGAGGCTCCCTCCACCATGAATTGGTCCAAACTGGGGTGGTTAGAGGCTCCCTCCACCATTAATTGGTCCAAACTGGGCTGGTTAGAGGCTCCCTCCACCATTAATTGGTCCAAACTGGGCTGGTTAGAGGCTCCCTCCACCATGAATTTGCCCAAACTGGGCTGTTTAGAGGCTCCCTCCACCATGAATTTGCCCAAACTGGGCTGGTTAGAGGCTCCCTCCACCATGAATTGGTCCAAACGGGTTTTTAGAGGCTCCCTTCACCATGAATTGGTCCAAACTTGGCTGTTTAGAGGCTCCCTCCACCATGAATTGGTCCAAACTGGGGTGGTTAGAGGCTCCCTCCACCATTAATTGGTCCAAACTGGGCTGGTTAGAGGCTCCCTCCACCATTAATTGGTCCAAACTGGGCTGGTTAGAGGCTCCCTCCACCATGAATTGGTCCAAACTGGGGTTTTTAGAGGCTCCCTCCACCATGAATTGGTCCAAACTTGGCTGTTTAGAGGCTCCCTCCACCATTAATTGGTCCAAACTGGGCTGGTTAGAGGCTCCCTCCACCATGAATTGGTCCAAACTGGGTTTTTTAGAGGCTCCCTCCACCATGAATTTGCCCAAACTGGGCTGTTTAGAGGCTCCCTCCACCATGAATTGGTCCAAACTGGGTTTTTTAGAGGCTCCCTCCACCATGAATTGGTCCAAACTGGGCTGGTTAGAGGCTCCCTCCACCATGAATTGGTCCAAACTGGGGTGGTTAGAGGCTCCCTCCACCATTAATTGGTCCAAACTGGGCTGGTTAGAGGCTCCCTCCACCATTAATTGGTCCAAACTGGGCTGGTTAGAGGCTCCCTCCACCATTAATTGGTCCAAACTGGGCTGGTTAGAGGCTCCCTCCACCATGAATTTGCCCAAACTGGGCTGTTTAGAGGCTCCCTCCACCATGAATTTGCCCAAACTGGGCTGGTTAGAGGCTCCCTCCACCATGAATTGGTCCAAACTGGGGTTTTTAGAGGCTCCCTCCACCATGAATTGGTCCAAACTTGGCTGTTTAGAGGCTCCCTCCACCATTAATTGGTCCAAACTGGGCTGGTTAGAGGCTCCCTCCACCATGAATTGGTCCAAACTGGGCTGGTTAGAGGCTCCCTCCACCATTAATTGGTCCAAACTGGGCTGGTTAGAGGCTCCCTCCACCATGAATTTGCCCAAACTGGGCTGTTTAGAGGCTCCCTCCACCATGAATTGGTCCAAACTGGGGTGGTTAGAGGCTCCCTCCACCATTAATTGGTCCAAACTGGGCTGGTTAGAGGCTCCCTCCACCATTAATTGGTCCAAACTGGGCTGGTTAGAGGCTCCCTCCACCATGAATTTGCCCAAACTGGGCTGGTTAGAGGCTCCCTCCACCATGAATTGGTCCAAACTGGGTTTTTTAGAGGCTCCCTCCACCATGAATTTGCCCAAACTGGGCTGGTTAGAGGCTCCCTCCACCATGAATTGGTCCAAACTGGGGTTTTTAGAGGCTCCCTCCACCATGAATTTGCCCAAACTCTGCTGGTTAGAGGCTCAATCCACCCTGATTTTCAAAACAAATGTTGGTGCCAACCTCAACTTACTACAAGGGCCAAATTCACTGCTGGTGACAAGCTCTCCTCACTGCAAGTGCCAAATACACATGTTTCAAGGTGTTTTCCTACTGTCAGAGAGGTGGTATTGAGTGTGTAAAGTGTGTAGTTGTTAGGCTGTGATGTTGGGGTAATAGAGGGTCTTTGGTGTGTTAGATGCCCCCAGACATGCTTCCCCTGCTGTCCCAGTGTCATTCCAGAGGTGTTGGCATCATTTCCTGGGGTGTCATAGTGGACTTGGTGACCCTCCAGACACGGATTTGGGTTTCCCCCTTAACGAGTATCTGTTCCCCATAGACTATAATGGGGTTCGAAACCCGTTCGAACACACGAACATTGAGCGGCTGTTCGAATCGAATTTTGAACCTCGAACATTTTAGTGTTCGCTCATCTCTAGACCTCACCAACTGAAAGACACAATTACTACAGATTTATATCACTGTATGGTGTGATGCATGAAGTACGTGAAATAATGAAAGAATAGCAAATGCCCTAAAACATAGTACTAACACATTCATAAGAAATGTAAAGACAAATACATTCTAGGTAGCATTTATCTGAGATAAATGGCTGTGTATTAACCCTTTCCTGACATTTGCCTTAATAGTACTGCATATGTTAGGTCTTTAAATATTGTGGCCACTCAGGAGCTGAATGGCTACCATAGCCACCGGGTCTTATAATAATAGGGGGCATTAATACTGCTGAATGGCTACCATAGCTACCTGGTCTTATAGTAATAGCGGACATTAATCCTGCTGATGGCTACCATAGCCACCAGGTCCTATAGTAATAGTGGACATTAATCCTGCTGAATGGCTACCATAGCCACCAGATCTTATAGTAATAGGGGGCATTAATCCTGCTGAATGGCTACCATAGCCACCAGATCTTATAGTAATAGGGGGCAATAATCCTGCTGAATGGCTACCATAGCCACCAGGTCTTATAATAATAGGGGGCATTAATCCTGCTGAATGGCTACCATAGCCACCGGGTCTTATAGTAATAGCGGACATTAATCCTGCTGAATGGCTACCATAGCCACCGGGTCTTATAATAATAGGGGGCATTAATCCTGCTGAATGGCTACCATAGCCACCGGGTGTTATAATAATAGGGGGCATTAATCCTGCTGAATGGCTACCATAGCCACCAGATCTTATAGTAATAGGGGGCATTAATCCTGCTGAATGGCTACCATAGCCACCAGGTCTTATAATAATAGGGGGCATTAATCCTGCTGAATGGCTACCATAGCCACCGGGTCTTATAGTAATAGCGGACATTAATCCTGCTGAATGGCTACCATAGCCACCGGGTCTTATAATAATAGGGGGCATTAATCCTGCTGAATGGCTACCATAGCCACCGGGTCTCCGCTGTATTATAATAATAGTGGGCATTAATCCTGCTATTACCTTGACCAAACACAAGTGATTTTCCCAGCAGCGCATGGCCACCGTCATTTTGGGGAGGATCACTGGCCTCTATTACCATTCCCATTACCATGAAGGCTATCGAAGGCTCCCAGGCTTCTCATTGTATGGGTACATAGCAATTCTACAATGCATTGCAATGTATTAACATACAAATGTGTGTTGGTGATCAGACTCTCTGGGGTTCAACAACAGTAAATAGCAGTAAACAAAATGTAAAAAGTTAAAAAATATATATTAAATATAAAAAAGAATAATACATTTAAATCACCTTCCTTTCCCTAGAACACATATAAAATTAAATAAAGAAAGAATACAAATACATGCCTACATCCAAAAACACCAGGTCTACAAACACGAGTGCCAAAAAAAACAAAGCTCGCCAAAAAGTCATGGAAATACAAAACAGTACAAATATTTCTACCTGTATTACTAGATACTGCTTCAGCTGAGGACTACCCATCTGATATTAGAGTCTAATTAGCATATTGGAAGACGAAACTAACAGAAATGATTGCTCGGGAGTGTGAATTAGATTCTGTGTGTCACAATAAGCAGCCCTATGGGGCGTCATATGATGGAGATAATATCTGTCATAAGAAATGCATCTATTGGAAACATCTCTACATCTGATGGGAGTGTTTCTTTTATTATTTAGATGTGTGCATTTCTTTTCTGTTAGATTTGTAGTTGATCCAGCAGAAAAAAAAGGTATATTCTACAAAAAGGAATAGAATTCAATAAATGTCATAGAAATTAGATTTAGACTGGCATGACCGTGGTGGCCACAACTCCCAACACACAACCATGGATTGCAGTGTTGCCCTGTGACCGTTTTTTCTTGGATGGACACAAAGTCATACAAAGTCATGCAAAGACTTTGTGCCCGGCCAAAAAAAAAACAGTTTCCCAGTGGAGAGGTTGCATATGGACATCGGCGGTTTGATTTTAAAACCCATTCAAATGAATGGGTTTTAAAACTGACCGCCGGGAAGTCGTCCCTGAATCAGTTTCTCTGGGGAGTAGGATGGAGGCCCAGCTGGCACACATGAGCACAAGTGTGAATGCCCCCATATATGTATGATACACTGACTTGTTTCTGGGTCAGAACGTATCAATATGAAGCTAACCCAACTATATCTCCAGACCCCATCAAGACTGATTTTCTCTTACAATTACATCCTGCCTGTGTGAAAAACCAGATAACCTAGAGTTACATTAGTTACTCCAATTTTAGGAACTACAACTTTATTTTAGGTGATATTTCAAAGCAGATACGTGAAGGAAAAAATAGGCTAGAAACAAGGTCAGGAACAATGATATAAAGTACAGGATAGATTGTGAAAATATGAAAATGCAAACACTGGTAGACATTTCAATCAATTTTCTTTCCCATTGGGAGCAAAGTGAAGATAAAAATCATTCAGTACTGAAGATACAGAAGTGTACATCTAATGAGTGAATGTATACCTTACAGCTAACATTCCAAAAGTTCATGATGTAGTGCCTAATAAGTATACCGGTAAGAGGGTCAAAAACAACTACTTTATCAGAGGCCTAGATACTGAAATACAAGTCGGTGGATGTTAGAGGAACCTGCCATTTATTCTATGGTGAGTATATAATATTCACTAATATGTGTTACTAATATGTGAGACATATGGAGGTAATAATAAAGTGCCTTAATATTGTATAATGTAATAATTATTAGCTCCATGTCATATCAGTAATAGTGTTGAGAGAGTAGTATTCGATCGAAAACCTCACCGGCATAGGAATGCGTGTAATCGGCCAAATACCAAGGGGTTAAATGCTTTGAATATTCAATGCGTTTAACCCTTTGGTGTTTGGCCGATTACACGCATTCCTATGCCGGCGAGGTATTCGATCAAATACTACTCGCTCAAGACTAATCAGTAACCCTTATGTGAGGCACACAGGGGGTTAAAGTGAGGAACAGGATGGGGTTAACTGCTATTAACCTGAGGCACATGGAGTTACTAAACTGTAATACACATGACTAGACTTTTTATCTGCAATGGTGGATAAAATTATGGACTATTACATTTCAATGGGCCCGTACACATAGATGCAGTCGCTTTTGCGGCTGTGTGTCTGGGCCAAATTGAAGAGCTGCAACTTATGAAGCAGGTCCTATATGTGTCCTATACCTGTCCTATATGTGTCTGCATTTGCAGCCCTATCAATTCATTTTTAATGTAAAGATTGGTGATCAGTTTATGTAATTTTATTGGTATCTATTTTAATTTTTTAAATTTTCCAGTAGCTGCTGCTGCATTCCCCCCCCCCCCCCCCCTCGGCTTTTACTTGAGTCAATAAGTTTTCCCAGTTTTTTTGTGGTAGAATTAGGGGCCTCGGCTTATATTTGGGTCGGCTTATACTCGAGTATATACAGTAGGTATATTTAATTTCAATAAAAACACTCTTAAAGAGGTTTTCTCATCTCACTGTTTCAGAAGTTTGCCTGCTGTCTCTTCTTCTCACTTCCTGTATTTCTCCCCCACGCCCTCCTAGCTTTCTGAACAGGACACTATGAAGTATCACAATACTTATGCAGTTCAGATAATATGCACATGTTTGAGAACTGACTCAGTGTTATCTGTGTGTTTACATAGAGAGATAATAGACCAGGCTTTATCAGCAAACTGCAATTAGCTAAACTGATTGTCCTGCAGTGAGTGATGTCACCTGTCCTATCTCCGAGGTCTGTGGTTATGGAAACACTGGGTAAACAATGGGAGGAATAAGTTCACAAAGCAGGAAAACAAATCAGCATTTCTATGGCAATATATTTAGGAAAAAAATTCAATTTACATGAGTTACCAGTATAGATAGGATCCTTGAGATGGAAATACCCCTTTAAGTGTGATAACTTTTGTAAATACTTTATTACAACCTTAGCAATTGAAAGCTTTCTTATTGACAGTATATTTTACTAAAGTGGGGCTTAGTGTTAGCCAGTTATGAAGCTAACATTAACCCCTCATTCTTACCTTTTTTCCATTGCCTTCATGGGTTCCCAGAAGAGCCAGGTAACAGCGAGTGCGCCACCATCTGATGTGCCTTTCAGGGACTGGGATGGCCCCAGGCTGGTGTTATTAAGCTGGAAAAATCTGAAAACTACGGGTCTTCTGACCATGGTAATACTATTACCTTTTGCTGTAACTGGCTAGTTATGAGTATGCTCCTTTTTGCTTGGTGACCACTGGTTTGCTCCCTGGATTTCATTTTAGCCTCCTGATTCTGCTTTGATGTTCCTGGTTGGATTTTTGACCTTTAGCTTGTTTCCCGGATACTGCTTTTGTCTTATGAGTTTCTCATACGTCCTCTTCTTGTTTTGACCCTGCTGTATGACTTCTCTTATCTTCATGCCACTGCATGTCTTATTGGATTTTGTTCTAGTGCATTTATTATTGGTACATCTCTCTTTCCATCTTGACTCATCATGAGCTCTGGTGAAAGTGTCTGGCGATTGGTCTTGGCTTGCAAAAATGTGCTAGTTTTAAATAGTTCTCTCTACTGCTTGCAGTTATCAGCCAATATCCTGCTATTGCTTTTATTTTGGCATTCCCAGTCTAATCAGAGCAGACACAAATAAGCCAACTAAAAGGAAGAGTAAAGTTAGACTAGACAATCTAAGAATCTGAAACAAACAGCATTAGACATTTTAATAAAACTTGTGCAGTTTAAGGCTGTTTTGTCTAAATTTAAACTCTCTACCTGTTAGACAGTATTAGTATATCTGCCCCACTGTTTGGCTGTTTTTTAGGGGCTGGTCTAGACAACTTAGATCCAGGGAAAGGAAATCTTAATGCTTCACCATTCTAAGACATTTGGACAATTGTATAGTTCTGACTTTCTGAGAACATACGTCATATTTTCCCTAAGCTTCACAGTATGTTCTGATATAACCTATCTATTAGGGCAAATGGCTATAATCTTCAGTAAAAGATCTGAAGTATTCATTCCATCCCACTCTGCACCATACATACATGATATATGATCGCTTAGTTTTCCTTTGATTTTATAGAGGTAACCTGCAGCCTATGTGAGGCTTCCCGGATTATATTACGGCAATGTCTAAATGCCCGTTAAAATTACCTTAAAGGGGACCTTTCACCTCCCGGGGCACATGCGGTGTAATACACTACGAGAAAGCCGACATTGTGCTGAATTCATCGCACTATTGGCTTTCCTGTTCTGTACCCCCAGGAAGAGCTATTGGTGCCATTACCATAGCTCTTCACTGTCAGGAGGGTAGGGGGGCATTCCTCACCGCTCTCACAGTACGGCGCAATAGACGCTGCTGTGAGGAAGGGTGTTCCTGACTGAATGTCAGAAACGCCCTTCTGACAGTGAAGAGCTATGGTATCGGCACTGATAGCTCTTCACCGGGGACACAGAACAGGAATGCCACTAGTGCGCTGAATTCAGTGCACTGTCGGCTTTCTAGTGGTATATAAATCCGTATGTGCCTCAGGAGGTGAAAGGTCCTCTTTAAAGAAAACTTGCCACCTTTACTGACACCTCTGTTCTACTGAGCCCCTGCATTCATCACAAAATAACAATTCTAGACCATATTTTCTGTAATGTGCTATTCTTCTATTATTCATCCTAGAAATTTATGAATAAATAACTGGGTGGTACCATTTCCCTTGTCAAAGGGGTGTGTTCCTACAAAATGTCATCACGATTACACATTGTGGGAGTCTGTATGGACACACCACCAACTAGCAACATCCAGGTTTAATTTTTCTTATACATTTTTAATAGCAATAATAGAGGAATTATGCAATACAGAGTAATAAGAAATAAGACTCCGACAGTGATACATTATGGGGACTTGCAACGTTTACTACATTGGGAACATCATGTGAGATCACAAGTCCTTTTTAAGTATGTCTTATCCTCATAACTAAGACAATCCGCATAATGATGTTCACATATTATCCATTTCCAATATTAGTTCATTTTTACTACTTCTGTCTGATATTTCTTCCTTATATGCATCTTACTATATTCTATTCTCTTAGAAAGCAGCTGTCATGGTTAAATAAAAATAGTATCATTTATGTTGTGTAACATATTGCACCTTCAATATAAAAGGCAGAGTATGTTTTAGAAAATCACTTCACTCTTGCAGTATGAATGTCATATATTTTGCCAAGAAACATCAACATAAAGAGGAACTGAGAGTCTAGCACACCATTGAAATGCTAATCAATCTCATTCACTGTTCTTCTGGATTATTTATAACCAAGGGAGAAGGATATGCTTTCTGCTGAAAGTTAAATTGCAACATAGATATTTATATTTGAGCTATGAATCTCTTCATTCTTATTTTTAGGGGGGGGGGGAGACGCTTCTCTTTTATCTAAAAGTTAATTAATTTCTAAGAGCACCGGTTCCAGCCTGGAAATAAGAAGATTGTTAACACTGATGGAAGCTTGGCACAGACATTGGATTTGAAATGACTTGACTTTTCTCAAGTGGGTAAAATGACAAAGAGACACATATGGAGCCTTCTGTATCATCAGCTGATAATTTATCAACACCTGCAACATTCTATGGTCAACCGTGTCAAGCTATCTCTTTCATGGACAGTGGCAAAAAATGATTGTCAGAGACCTCAAAGCCATCAATTCTGTATTAAGAATTCTGCTACAAAGTGGCAGAAATTATATATATATATATAACATGTTGCTCTTTAAACAAACGCAGTCAAAATTCCTCACCTGTCATGTTTTCTTTGTGGCATACTAGATATTATTGAAAGTTTAGAAGGTGTCAATTTGTCTAATACTTATCTCAGCGCTGCACTGAAGCAAATACTAATCATAACCTTAGGTGTCCTTCCTTACCTTTCCTCTTGGTTAGACACGTCCAGATATGTGTGACAAGAGATGACACCTTTTCAAAACAATATTATTTCATGATACTCTGTGCCATGTCTATCACATATGTGTCTATGTGTTGCGACCCAATGGTTGTGTTGGAAATTGCAGCTTGTCAAGGGTTTTTCTATCACTTCACAGTATTGTATTTTATGGAGTCTTTAACCAAATGCAATGGATGGTAATGGTGGACACACCCAGATTTTTTGTTACTAGAGTAGTTCTGAATGCATCAGCATGAATGAAACAGTTCTTTTGTGTTGTTTGTAACAAACAACATCTGGATAGTGCAAAACAGCACCCAGGTAAGTATGGTAGTGACAAATAAATTTAATGTTGCAGGATCAAGAAAGACAATCTTCATGAGAATGAAAATAAATACTAAATATGGGCATGCATATATCATAATTAAAAATACTATTAGGTACAGATTTGTGGTGCAGAGGGGGGAATTTACTATGGTGGCTGTGCCTGAATTCTGAGCAAAAATAGGCACATTATAAGTATAGTTAAGGTATCCAAAGTTGCACCTAGTTTTAGGCAAGAGAATAACCCAGGACATGGCCTAAAATACAACAACCTGAGGCATTTGGAGTAAAATTCTGGCATAAAGTAAACCAACCCATAAATGGTATAGTTTTGATTTGGCAGTCTAAGGTGATGGCCACGAGTGGTGGAAATGCAGAGAGTTTTTTGTAGTTATTGCTACGTTGATTTAAAGTCGAGTGGTTTTACCAGAAGGGAACCATCTAAAAGCTTCCTTTATATTTTAATTTCCTTTTCAAGCCACTCCTACCTTTGACTGAAGAAAAAAAATGCAGCATAAAATGCGTTTCCACAAAGTGGGGCCTTAGCCTAAAGGTGCCAGCATACATCCGAAATTCATAGAAGAAGCTTCACACAAACAGTGAGCTGCAAAAAACATCATTATTGTCATCCTTACTCATGGGATAGTGCTTATACCGGATTGTTCACTTATATAAACATGTGATTGATGGGAAAGAGCTGCCCCACTGAACCTGGAATAATAGGAATCAAAGAGAAGACTAACCTGTAAGAGAATAAAACTCCAAGTATTGTACCTAAATAAAACCAAAGTAAGTGAATCATGATAGTGTGAGAGAGTGAAGGGTGTGGTCTGGGAAGACGGGTACATTCCAGCCAGGCACCTAAAGGGTGTATGGTAAAGACCCACACCAGGGAGGTCAGCTGGGTAATCAGGCCCTAATAACAGTCTGAGTGTGAAGGCTAGCAGTGTGGCACCACACAGACAGAGTTGAACTGTCCAGACCGGACCTCCAAAGCAGGTACTGTGCCACCTGTTGTTGTTGCCAAGGTAAGGAGACTGGTAGCCAGTCTCCTGTATAGTCAGGGAAAAGTTTCCTTATGTTTAAGTTAGTTTCCCAGCCGAGCAGGATGTGGCTTTGCAAAAGCAGTGTAAGCGCTACATGTGAATAAAGCCTGAACCTGTGTGCAATCCAGTGTCTGCGTCCCTGTTTCCTGCAGTGCTACAAGCTTCTACCTGAGGGATTCCCTCACAATAGGTATTGCATTAGACTGTACTGAAAAGTACTTGGAGTGCAATCCCAATTTTCTCTATATACTGATATTTCACTTTGATCACAAAACCTAGTGTTTCTTTTTTTCACTAAAAATGTACTTACTTCAAACAACATCCCATACTCACCCTCCCACTCCACATTACACTATGTTCACATCTGCGTCTAGATGTCCATTGTTCTGGTCTGTCAGAGCACAAGAACAATGGACAAATGGACTGCTAAATCAGCGGACACCAACGGTGCCCGATGAACCCCATTGACTATAATGGGATCTGTTGGATATCTATTGTTTTAAGCTGAAAACGCCAGATGAAAAGTCAGACTTGAACGACCTTTTCGTCTGGTGATTTTTCATCGGTCACTGTGACGGACTCTCCAAATGAATACTCCAGCACAGATGTCAACTCAACCTTGGCCACTTTTGTGCACATTATTATCATAATGAAGCAATTGTGTTATCTATGGCTCCTTGAATTATTCTACTCTGAGAAGATATTTCTACACTTAGATAGAAATGCCCATATGCACATTTTGGGACTCAGTAATGCAATCTCCTCCCGATAGGATTGATGTTCATTATAATAAAAGGAGCAGTCAGGCAGTAAATGATTAGCATAATGTAGCAGTAACAGTGCACATCGAAACATTCCCTACAAGAAATTGTCAACCAAAGTGTAAGTGAAATGTTGTCACTTGTAAACATATCTGCAGAAAAATCATATGGATTAAGAAGGCAAAAGTCACACCTTGTAAATGGTAACACACGGCCTATAGAAGCTTCTCAATAAGAACCGTTCTATTACTACATTGTATCCTCCACTGTTATTCTTCCAGCAATTAGAAGATAACAGCTGCTAAAGAGACCACATAGAAACATGAAGCTAGGTATGTAATGTTTCTCAGCAGCCTATTCATTGTGATATTATAATGGAAATTTTTGGGCAGATGTAGTGCAGATGTGTTCGGCATTTTTATCTGCTTCATTTGATTGACAAAACATAAACTTAAAGTAGTACAAGAACTGTATATCTTAGGTTATCTATTTAACGGCTTCCCGATGCAGCCATTTACATATGTTGCATTTTTGTCTTTCACTCCACAACTTCCAAAAGCCATAACCTCTTTTACTTTCAATTCAAAGATCTGTTTGAGGGCTTATTTTTTGCAGGATAAATTGTACTTCATCATTACACCACATAATATTCTGTGCAGAGCGCAGAACATAGTAAGTCACTTAGCAATATGAATAGAGATGTGCAATTGGAGCCATCAGTCCCTGACTAAAACAACAGAGCAAAGAATATATGTCTGTCTGAATGCATAATGGGATTTGGTAACCACAACAGCACAAAGGATGCCTCCATCATTCATGAGGACCAGACACATTTCTAGAGACTTTAGAATTCAATGTTCTTTAATTTTTCCCTAAACAAGAAGTTAGAAATAACTTGCCCATCCAGTAAAATCTTTGATGTTGAGGAAGTAAAAAACATCCCAAAAAAACAAATTAAATTATATATATTTTATTTATCCTTGTCCTTGGTTTTTATATATTTATCCTATGGGTCCCATAAAGTTTTCCCTTGTCAAAACTTGAGCTTTCCATACCACATACAGTAACTAGCCCCTTTGTTCCCACTTCTGAGAGTCAAAGTTTTATAGTTAGTAGTCTACTCAGTAGTATGGTATGTTTGATTACTCAGAATATTTTTCTGTGCCCTACATACAGTATGTATGCACACCAGATGATGCCTGCAAGATAGTTACAATCTACACATTGGTGATGTAGTGTAGTTGTGACAGAAAGAAACCAGATGGTTAAATACCAGAAACTATATTTTACTGAATATTTCACTGAACATTAGGCATAAATAAAATGTCACAGCACTTTACATACTGCAACTTTAAGTTACCTGAGATTGTACAAGGTTATGTACAACACTGTACACTGTGCAGTCAAAATGACACCCATTACTCACACCTACACGTTACCTATTCTGCATGTCCATACAATTATGCAGTGGCGTAATGATCATGGTCGCAGGGAGTTCACGTCTCCCCGCCCCGTACCCGCCCACACTCTCCTAAGCCACAAGCCCCGCCTTCCTAGCTCTTTAAACACTAAGGAGGCGGGGCAGCGAGAAGACCAGTGTGGAGCGGCAGCAAGAGGCAGAAGAAGAACACACCGGGCCCTGGACCAGCCATCTCTGGAGGTAAGTAGCTACAACAGATGTTTAGTTTAGTCTCCCATTAGAATGAATGGAGGCAGCCGGCATGCAGGGGGTTAAGGCTGTGTGTCGGCTGCTTCCATTCATTCCTATGGACCTGCAGTGGAGCCTTCACACTGAGTATACAGCGTATACTCAGTGTGAAGGCTAAGCAAAGCATTGTGGGAAAAGATCACCGATCTCGATCCCACCTAAAAAGCTCGTGTTCGGAATTCCGATCACGATCGAGAAATTTTCTCGATCGCCGATCGGAATCCGATCTTTTCCGAACACGATCGCTCAACCCTAATCGTGATCCTTTATTTCATCCTTCTTAAAAAACTTTACACAGGAAGAGAGGGGAAGGGAAAAATTTCAAGCTACGTCCGTTTCGTGCACTGAGCACTTCGTCAGGCTTCTTTATTTTTATTTGAGATCTAGGGAAAGAGGGGTGATTTGAATTTTTCAGGTCTGGGAGCTTTCATAAGGAGCCTTTCATAAGGAGGTCGTAACATATTGGCATAAAGGGAGGGCTACAGACCAGCAAACTAGCATAAATGGAGGCTCCAGAAGGGAATACAGGTGCCTCAGAGAATAGTAATGCCTACAATCACAGTGAGCGTCAAACGATGACACCTCAGCTCTAGAAATATGAAGACAGCTCAGAAGCAGAGCCCTGTTATAAGTATATTTCTATTGAAAAAAGTTTAAAAAAAAAAAAACATCCAGCACACCCAAATCTTCAAAAAATGATAAAATATAACTTTTACTTCATATAACAATAAAAATCTTACAGCATGGATCCAGTAGATAAGATCAGAGAGCCTACGCATTTTGAGACCTACATTCTGGTTTCTTAGTCATAGCTGCAACTGTGATTTAGTTATTGCCACCACCTGTTAGGTGCCTCAGGTAAGTAACAGGTGCTGTTATTTACACAAATGAGAGAAGCATCACATGATTTTTAAAGCAGTGCCAATACTTTCATCCACCCCCTTTTTTATGTTTGCTGTGGAATTATATCCAATTTGGCTTTTTGACAATTCTTTTGTGGTTTTCCATTAAAGACAAATTAAATGAAGATAATAATACCAAAGAATTTGTGATTGAAATCATTTTCTGAAAGAAAATGAGTATTATCTGACAGAATTGCAGGGGTGCCAATACTTTTGGCCACTGTACAGGTGTCAGAACATTGCAACTTAAATACCATATTTTTTGGATTATAAAATGTACCTCAAGCCCAAATTTGGGAGGAAAATGTGGGTGCATCTTATAGTCCGAATGTAGTGGGTGGGGGGTGTCGATGGTGGAGCAGGTTTTCCTAGAGTGGTACTGGGCCCGTGGCTGGAGATGGCGGGACCCCGCAGCATCATGATAGCGATTGAGGAAAGCCTTGTTTCCTGAGTGCTATACACATGGTCTGCCAGGGAAGATGAGTAAAATTGACAAACACTTATACTCACCTCTCCTGGGCTCCTGACAATCCCTGGATCCTATTTGGT